>NC_137459.1:41737364-42937364 GCF_964235325.1 Thermobia domestica | reverse complement strand
CGTTTCAAATAGGTCAACAAATGTAAGAAAATGAATGGTTTCCAACACTACAAACTATAGAGACACGAGCAAAACATTCGTTAACTGTTATTTCTTATTTAATAACTAAATATTGACATTGGAATAAATAGAAAAACAAACGCAATATATTTCTAATTTTAAACATCCACCTAGTGGGTTTCTACGAAAGCTTTATGCTTGTTGCTCCTCATTGTATTGGATCGCCCAGTTCAAACGATTGTTTTGTCGCGTCTTGGTCTTTCATTTTTTGCTGTTCAAAATAGAAACACACAGTGTGTTTAAATGATCATAACATTCTCCTTTCACCCCTTAAGGTGGTGCTAGGGAGGTTTTACTCCTGCAGCATTTTTGACACGGTATATTATATTTTGTACCACGTTTGGTTGAAATAGATTCAGAGTTTCAGTGTTATGTTATAGTATATGTGTATATGAGGAAGTCCTGAATGAGTGACTGGCTGATCAACGCCAGAACCAAATGCCGTATTCTAGAACCTTGAAATTTCGACTGCGCATAGGTCTTGTGACGCCAAGTTCCACTAATGAAATATATTTGAAAGTTCGGCGTTGAACGGGGAATGTTATTTTTCCTGTCTCTTTCCTTTCTGTCTAAAAGAAATGTGAAGAAATGGTGAAACACGTGTTTATTTTCAAGAAGAAGTCCATATACCAGAGGGTAAATACGTATACGGACAATGGAATGGTTATGGGGGAATTCTTTGACATTCTTCTTTCTAGACGTTTTAAATTAAGTCTTTGAGTGACAGGTGCTTACCTTTTATTCAGTTTCTGAATTAGCAGCCGGCAACAACTGTCTATAGCTGACTTTTGATAATAATGAAATATTGAGTATGGGTCTCTGTCATCAGATTTCCCCATAGTGAGCAGCCAGTGGGAGGAAACAAATTTGTGCACGGATACATGTTCACCAGATCTAATGGACTACAAAGCTGTATTTTCGATTTATTTTTCACTCGAGAAGGGGTTGGGGCAGATTCGAAATTTACTATTGAGTATTTCACGCAAAAAAAAGTGAGGCCATAAATTTAGGAAGATGAAACTTGCTATATGTATTTTTATTACAAAAAGAGAAAGGACATGTGTCCCAGTTGTTTTTAAAATCCGTTTTAAGGAGAAACGGGGAAGAGTAGAGGGATTTAGTGTAAAAATGTTGTAAAACGACGGATATTATTGTCAAATGCAAAGGTTTCTGGGGCACTTTCATAAATAGAACACTTCCGACACAGTTAAAGTCCAACTTAAGCCACCATCGTCGTGTTGGATGGGTGAAGAATATGCCCAAATTGATTAATATTAGTGTCTAATCCATAGTTCTCAGAATCCCTAACATGTTTGGAGACAGTCACGATGACTTCTAAGCCCAAGTTTTTAAACAAAAAGAGACATCAGCTGGATAGAAAATGGCCAGGAGCAACGCCAAAGAATTTGCTCTTCGCTATTTATTTCATTTAGATCAACAGGGTCAATGCTGAAAGTTTCGCTCTGTGTTATTTATTTAGTTCACTCATATAGACAGAGACAAAGCAAAAGTCTTTGCTCTTGTTTTTCTTTATTTATTTTACTAATTCAAAGATTTTTTTTATAAACCTTATCCATCCCGTGTAAGGAACGGGTATTTTAGTTAGTATAAAGTAGTGTGTGTGTGTGTGTGTGTGTGTGTGTGTCCTCTGTTGTTTGTGTAAAAAGCAGTCACCTAGCGCCACCAAATTTTGTACATAGATAGAGCTTCACCAGATCTAATTCCTTTAAGAAGCCGTTTGTTTGTTTCATTTTGTTTCGTCTGTGGGGAAAACTTATGTGCGATTTTTAGTTCTTTCTAAAAACGTCTGGTCTGTATGTAACCAAAAGTACATTTGTGTTAAGAAGGGCTACGTAACAGGAGAGAATAAATACCAATGCAAAGAGAAAAAACATTTAAGGACATTCCTCTATCTCTCTTTTTTGTTTGGGTTCTGAATTAAAACTCTGTTTACAGATTGCAATACCTATTTATCGTTATTTGAAAGACAATTGCGAAATAAAATATCACACACAAGACAAGGCAAGCCTGTCTCTGATCGAGCCCAACCATCAAATATGGCGATCTTTATTTCCTAAACGATTGGCTATTGGTCCGCTGATTTTTGTTCAGATCCGGCCAGCAATTGGTGAGAATGAAAGTACTACATACGAGATGGGTGCTGATAAAGATTTAGCCTTCCCAAGAAACAATTGAACTAGGAAGCCGAAATTAGCAGGATATCTATAGACTATGTTACAAAATGCAATGTCCTGTGATATTAACATCCTTTTCTTTCTCATTTCAGAAATGAACATGGCTGCACCTCCAGCAAGCTTCTGTCCAGAGAAGCATAGGACCGTCATGAAGTTTCTTTTCCTCCAATGGAAAGGTGCAATGCAGATCTGCGATGGAATGAAAAAAATTTTAGGGGACCGTGGGCCATCATATGCAACTGTCAAATGCTGGATGGCAAACTTCAGAACAGGCCATTTTGATGTTATATGTGCGAAACTCACTGGAAGCCCTGTTTCTGTGTCTGTTTTCGAAAATGTGCAAGCCATCCCGTACGTGATAACGGAAGATCGTCGTATATCAGCCAAAATGATTACTACAAGTTTGGGCATATCACGCGAAAGAGTGGGAACCATTATTCATAATGATCTGGATATGAGGAAGGTTGCAGCAAAGTGGATCTCCAAACTTCTAACGAAGGAACAAAAGCAGAAAAGAGTAAAAACTTTCCCAGACAGTTTTGAAACATTTTTTCAAAAGGTGAGGTTGTTGTTTTGGAAAAGCTCGTAACTGATGATGAGACGCAGATCTATTGTTATGATTCCGATAAAAAAAACAGTCTAAGGAATGGAGGCACAGTTATTCTCCACGGCCAAAGAAGTGCCGTGTAAAGAGGTCTGCACAAAAAAAAATTAATGCAAAAATCTTTTGGAATATGGAATGAGTTCTGCTGGTGGACTAGCTTCCAGTGAGTGCAGCGATTAATGCAGTATATTACTGTGGTCTCTTGAGTAAGTTGCGCGAAAACATCAAGGACAAACATCGTGATAAGATCTCCAAAGGTGTTCTGCTTTTGCTTGATAATGCCTCCTCACACACATCTGAAATCAGGATACGCTGGCTACCCTAGGCTTTCCAGTGTTGCCTCATCACCCTTATTCGCAGGACCCAGCTCCATCCGATTATGATCTGTTCCCGAATCTCAAAAACAATCAAAGGTCACCGTTTCCAGAGTGTTCAAGTTGCAACTGATGCTTCAGATAAGTGGTTACAGCAGCAGGCAAAAGACTTGTATTTACAAGCATTTACAAAGTTGCAGGACAGATATCCCAAATGCATTGATTTATTAGGAAACTATGTGGAATACTGTAGGAGTTTCAGCTTCCTAGCTCAATTTTTTCTTGGTAAGGTTCAATCTTTATCAGCACCCATAAGGCGAGGCAAGACAAACCAAACCTGTCACTGGTGGAACCCGGCCACCAAATTAAGCTTTTTTCGTTTACTTGGACATGGCTTATTTACCTATCTAATTTGGTTTTAATCCGGCTAGTAGTGAGCGAGAAATAAATCACACATACACACACACACACATCTGGGGTAAAGGTATAAGTTACCACATACTTACGTCGGAAGCTAAAAATACAATCCATTAGAATTTTAAGTCAATTACACTTAAATAAAATGCATTAACATCCGTGTAGGCGTAAATAACGAATTTGATGGAATAAATATTTCTCTCGATATTATAGCTCTCGAGATGATGAATAATAGTTTCCTGTTCTCGTCTCGTTTTCTTTGAGAACTCTCGTCTCACCTTGTTTATGAAAAAATATCTTTCGTCCCTCGATTCTCAGAAAAGATTTCTCTACTTGTCTCATTTTTTCTCGTTTTGTTTTATGTATAAAATTAATGAACTGACTTTTCTTTCAATGTCATCTAGAAGTTTTCAGAATACTAAAATGCTGTGAATGATAGAATAAACAATGCCACTGAAATAATACGTCCAGTGAATTTAGATGTTACCGTCCATATGAAGACAGTTTGGAATGAATTGAATTCAAGTTTAGTTTCTAAGTTGCAGGCAGTTTAGGTAGAAATGAATGCAGCAAGTTAGAACGCTGGCTTGAGTGTGGCTCAGGAAGGATTATGTACGGTACTAAGATTGATACACAGTTGCAATCGGTGCGTACCAAAAGGCGCGCGATTCAGACAAGCCATAGTTCTCAGTCATGTAGTCAAAAGCTAACTTAGAAGAGAAGTTTCCAGTTGTGAACACAAACATTAGTGGACTTACTCCACAATTGTTAATGCTTAGGCATAACAATAATTAATAACTTTACAATAATTAATAACAACAATAACTTTACCGAGCGAAGTAGCTGAAGGGGAGCCGGTGGGTGTAGCCGAGCGGTCTGAGACGTTAGGCTGATGATTGTGAGGTGAAGCCCGTTGGGGGTTCGAGTCCCTCTGTAGTAGCAAGGAATTTTAACTGTCCTCGATGTTTCTGTGTTCGTGTCCCTGTCGTGTCTAGTAGTCCTGAAAAGTGGTTGTAGTAGAAAATAAGTCGGGAAGTTCTTTTTTAAAAAAAAAGTGGTAGAGCTGTAACGCCCCTTCCACCTAGCATACACAGAAAGCTCCCAGTCCAACAACTATTATTATTCAAAGATATAATAATAATAATAATAATAATAATAATAATCGTCAAACCGAATGCAAACCGATTAACGCCTAGTCGATGGGACTTTGAACCAGAAGATTTAGTTCTCCATCGTACATCTAGTCAGTGTGAAAGAGAATTATCATTCCAATATTTCCACACAAAATTAAATTGAAAAATAATTAGGAAACAAATTATTATATATTAAATAAATGACGACAACAACAATTCAATTTTCAATAACAATTTTATTAACAATATTGGGTTGTATATTTGCACTATTGCGTTAGAATAGTGTAAATATACTATTGAAAAAAATACAATCAAAAAAAATTATATTAAAAAAATATACTATCAAAAAAACCTGAGTGAATCTATAGGCAAAAAGTTTCTTTAATAAACTTGAAAACTAAATAGTAATTATCCAAAAAGTTCTTAAATGTATCTTCTATTATGCAAGAAACTACAAATGCAATACGTTAAGTTCCTCTAAATATCAATGATTCTCAATTATTCTATAAACGTTACTTATTATCTGAATTCATAAAGATAATCAAACCAACAATTTACAAGCGCGCATCTAAATTTCTCTTTCTTTAAAAATTCTAATAATATTTTATTACTGAAATATTCAATTTCAAGCAAATAAGTCTATACAATATGGCTATATGAGATATTAAACAATGCATCAATTATATGAACTCTCAGTCTTGATTTTTAGAAAAAGTGGAATGAAAATGTTGAATCTCAATTCTTCTTGACGTAAACATATATTATTCAACATTTCAAACAATTCTCAATCAATACCTTTTTAATTTCTTTCATTACTCTTTTCAATCAAGTGGAATGAGAATGTTAGAGGAAAAGATATTTGCATTTTAGTTTTCTAACGGCAAAATACTCGGAACTTCTCATATAAAATGAATCTTAACCAAATACTGTAAAAGAAACCAAATTAAACTGGAAATATTGGAATTCTTAAGGATTTTTAATAATTGGTCACTTTTGTCGCCCGTACTACTTAACTCCGAAAAGATGGAAAATTCCATAAAATTCTAGAAATTTTCGTAAGGGTAAAAAATGATGGAATTGCCTTAGCAATACAACCTGAAGTGGATTTCAAAGCGTACAACCTCACAAAACACAGAATAAGACAAGTCACAGTCACTACTTGTAATAATTCAAAAATTACACTCACCTTGACTTGTTTATAGTATGGATTACCTTCTATGTGTAATGCTCGCTCTCTTTCGATAGTCAGGCTTCCGTCTGAGCTTTCTGATGTTCGATTGAAATCAGATTGGTGGTAAAGACATCTTTTTTCGAAAGTAAAGTAATTCCTTTCAATAAACTTTCTATGCCTTAGTTTCCGAACGAAAAATAAAAGCAAGAAAGAAATATTTCTGATGTTTAAGCTACCCACACCAGCTAGTGCCCGATAGGAATTACTAATAATGTGATCTAAGCGGGCTTTCACTCGGCACAGTATGCCCCACAAGCACTGCCCTTTAAACTTCACTATTACTCTGCACAGAAGTAACAAAAAAAGCAAGAATAAGCTTATAAAGCAAATAACACTCTGTGCTACTATTTCACAAGCAAATAAATCACTATGAAAGAAAACTTTCACTCTACTATTCACTTTCATTACTTAGCGACCACAAAACGAGGAAACAAAAAGAGCCCTTTTGACTTGCCACTAAGTTTGCTTGCGAGAATAGAATAGACGAGGAATAAAACATTCCTTTTTTTACTGATCACTTCGTTATTTAACTGACTTAACACCAATGTGATTTCATCGACAGTCGACGATAATACTCTCATCACACAAACAGGAATAAAAACGGTGAACAAATTCTCAAAAGAGAAATCCTGCCGAAACGAAACAAAACTCCATTGACTGCACAAATCCTCTCGTTATAACAATACTCCGTTTTGACACTATTCCAGCTATACAAAACGAACAGAGTAATCATCCGGCTATACCACTACGAAACAGAAGAATTTAACCTTCCGGTTAAATAAATACGACAGAGGAACCTTCCGGCTAAGTAATTACGAACACAAGTGAAGTAGGCACGGGACCCACTTTAGCTTGTAGATTCGGATTTTTAAGACCACGCCCACTATTCGCGACTGCAATCTTTCCTCTAACAGTCTTACCAACTCTCCTTACACTTTTAACAGTTTCAATATTTTTTCTTCCTTCCTTCCAACATTTTTTACTTTTTCTTTTTTTTAAAAAAGAAAACATAATATGTCAATACCAATTAATCTAACAACCAATAGTGACTCTTACAATAACTATTGATTAACTCAATCTAATTTTACATTGTTTTTATCCTTCTTTGGATTGATTCTTCTTGTGTCGTGTCCACACTCGTCAGCCTCATTCCACAGTCGGCCTCATTCCGAAGACGACACGGCACATTCACCAGGCCTTTACAAAAAAATTCTGCTCCAGAATTTTTGTTAATAATGATATCTATAAATATAGAAAATTTTTCATTAACATACAGAATATAATTTCATAAATATTTCATAAATTTTACACAAAAATATATGTCTAACTAGTACATTATATACTATACACAGGATAAAATTTAATTATTGTATACAATCTCTACAAAAATTTCGATAATCACGGCCGTGATTAAAATATATAAAATAATTATTTACAATTTATTAGTAGTTTTTGACATTTTATTATATACACATTTTTTCTAATTATCTATACCATTCTCCAATTTTTCGTTTCCAATTTTCGCTTCCAGCTTTTCATTTAACCTTTCAATGTCTCTGGACCCGATAAATCTTAATCTCGGAGACGTGACTCCGCTTATACGATTCAGGATTATCGTTCTCGTCCGAAATTAGAACAGTATTTGGTGTCAAAAATCTCCTGACTATAAATGGTCCATTCCATTTATCACTGAGTGATTTAGCAACTTTATCTTTTAAGGAAGATTTCACATGCGCTCGAATTAGTACTTTGTCGCCTACCTGGAACGCTACTTCTCTTCTTCTTTGCAGCATAAGTCTTTTCCTTCTAATCCAGCTTTTTTCCATATTCTTTATGGCATCCATCCATAAAGCTTTAGCTGACTTTCCGGCTATATCTGCTTCTGAGATGTCCCATCGATTTTCTAGTGGGGTGTAAGTAGGACGTCCTAAAAGTATTTCGATAGGCACATCTTAAGACCGGAATGCTCGCTAATATTTAGCGTATATTGTAAATCTGGTATTAGAGTCGACCAAAGATGTTGCTTATCTGCAAAATAAGCACGAATAGATGACTTAAGCGTTTTTATGAAACGCTCCGCTGCGTTCGCTTCAGGGTGGTATGGACTTAATGTAATATGTTTTATCCCCAGTCCGAACAAGAATTTCTTAAAGAACTCAGAAATAAACACAGAAGCGTTATCTGTGGAAATAGCTTCTGGATAACCCAAACGACTGAAGATATTAGACATCTTGTCCATTATTGAGGCTGACGATAACGATCTCAATTTCTCTAGCACTACAAATCTGCTAGCGTTATCAACCCCAATTAATATATACCTATACCCTTTAGAGTTAGGCAATACACCAATAATATCAAAGTACCAATGGGATCCAATCATCTTACTGTATTCTGATATCAGTAACCCCATCTTTCTTTTATTCTCTTCCTTTGAAAACTGACACCTATGACAACATCTAACATATTCAGCCACTTCCTCTTTCATATTTCCCCACGTAAATCTTTTCATTAGCTTTTTCAGAGTCCGATAGGTACCAGAATGACCTCCTACAAGCTTGTCATCATGATAGTACTCTATCAGAACCCTACGAAGAGCCTTAGGGATAAAAATCTTAAAAGGGTTGTGAACTGAATTGGTTTTCTTCATAAGTATATTTTTGTTTAAAACAAAACCAGAAATAATTTCGCCATTTTCTAATCTCTCAATAATCGCTTTCAATTCTGGGTCTTCTCTTTGAAGATCTTCTATTGGTTCCTGAATCAGAGGCAACTTCCATCTATGAGCTAACCTTAAGTTGCTATCAAAGGCCGCTAACCCCAAAGGTCCGTCTACTAAACTAAACTCAAATGGATCGTAAACTCTTGTGAGAATGTCAGCTATCACGTTATCTGCAGACCTAACGTGTTTGATCTTAAATGAAAACTGACATAATGTCTCAACAAGAGGGCCATACTTTAATAGACGCTTTGAGTTGCTTAATATCCAAGTCAAGGCCTTGTTATCTGTAAGGACGTCAAATTCTTTCACCAAATAATGTTTAAATCGGGACATAGCTTTTACTAGGCTTATAAACTCTATCTCGTATATGCTTCTATGTTTGTCTGCTTCTGATAATTTTTTGCTGAAGAAACAAAAAGGTTGAAGTTCCCCGTTACTGTTCTCCTGAGACAAACAAGCAGCTATGCTCTTTCCTGATCCGTCTACATTTAATACAAATCTCTTATTTAGATCTGGGGTCTTTAACACAATATTATCCACCATTATATCTTTTAATTTGTCTAGAATCCTTTGGTGTTCAGGACTCCAGACAAATTTGTTCTTAAGAGATTTTAGTTCACTGAGAGGTCCCATCAGTTCCTGGAACTCAGGAGCGAATTTCGCGTAATAACTGAAAAGCCCCAAGATCTTCATAAGACCTCTCCTATTCCGTGGAGGTGGTATATTTCTAATTGCTGAAACCCTAGCCGGATCGATTTCCATCTGATCTCCGGTAATAATATAACCTAGATAATTTATCGTAGTCTGAAAGAACAAACATTTATCCGGAGATATAGTAACGTTATATTCTCGAAATCTTTCTAATACCTTAATTATAGTCGTCTTATGTTGTTCTATCGTATCTGAAAATATGAGAACATCATCAAAATAAGATCGTACTCCTTCCCCTTCCAAATCTCCAAGTATTTTATGCATCACTCTATTTAGAATGTTACTACCAGTTTTAATACCTACTGGGACTCTCGTAAATTGATAAAGACCCTTTGGCGTAACAATTGTAGTGATGTCACGTGAGCTAGGATCAAGTACCACTTGAAAATATGCTTTCTTAAGATCAATCTTTGAATAGAATTGCTTGCCTGATAGGCCAGCTAAACATTCTTCTATGTTCGGAGACGGGAAAGGATCATTCACTATAAGCTCATTTGCTTTAACAAAGTTACCTACAATACGATAACTGTTGTCCTTATTTTTCACCAAGAAACAACTACTAGCGTAGTTCGAATGGTCTACTTCAATTAATATACCCTGCCTAACTAATTCTGAAAGTTGAGCATCAAATTCTTTTTCTTTATTTTTAGGCACAGGGAATGGATTTTGCTTAAAAGGTTTGTTGTCGGACAGATATAATTTGCCTATACAACCCTTTATACATCCGATTCTATTCGTAATAACGTCAGAGTACTCAGCTCTTATCGAACCCATGAAAGAATCTATATCAGGATTCCGAAAACTCCACGATTCTCGATTAGAGTTTTTCATCTGTATGTTTTCTGGGTTTTTCACCTGCGGGAATCGATCAGAACTATTAACTAGAACATGATTAATTTCCTCCCCAATATATTTCCTATTCTTCTTCAACAAGTCGTGGAATTTCTCTGACTGCTCGACGTCCACGTCAGAAGCTTCCGAAGAACTAGATGGTTCATTGTGTTTAACATTCGAAGTCGCTGCAGGAACTACAACAACGTTCTTCTTTTCCTTTTCACACGTAACACTATGATCGTGCTTAATCTGTTGATCTTTTGCACAATCCATAATGTTTGTCGTCTTCTTTTTCTTTGGCTTCTTCTTCTTCTTCGATGGTTTCTGTTTCTTAACCTTGGGATCCTTCTCTGAATGGTTTAAATCCGGAACAGTCTGATAACCGGTGTCACAATTCATATCTTCTTTCGAATTATTCTTATCTTCAATGTCACCAACATTCGTCGAAATCATCGCTAAGTCCACTGAAGTTCTACGATGTAAACCATCTTGATCACTATCCAATGACTTATGCGTGATGGAAGAGGTTTCTGGACATCCCTTATCAGTATCCAACCTCTGAATCTGCTGGTCCACACTAATGCTGTCTCTCGATAGCTCTCCTTCAATTAAATTTCGTAGCCCAAGAAGCTGCGAAGCATCAGGAGCATTTATAGTTAATAAATGTTTTTCTAGATGTTGAAGATCGAGGTCGCACTGCACACCCTTTTCGTTTGGACGGATTGAATATGAATCTGCCCTAATAAACATAGAAGATAATCCAGAAGATTTGTTAGATAAGTTCTTCTGAAACTTTACACCAGTCCCTTCTCGTTGACTATTCTGTTTACCAGATCTAACTCCCTTCCGGAAAGATTCCACAAAATCCCTGCGATAATTAAGTCGCACACGTTTCTTTCCATTACACAGAACTAACAAATGTTTCTCGTAATCCACTAACGCCGACGTTGAACGCAGATATGGAATTCCCAATAAACAGTCACAAGGAAGATTATCAGTTATTCTGAATACCACAGATTGAAAAAATCCGGATAAGTTAATCACCAAAGTCACCTCTTCGTCCGTAACAAAGTTAAGACCAGAAGGCGCATTTATGGTTCGTTCTTCCACTTTACGAACATGTTCTTCCACATTGCATCTTTTCACTAGATCTCGATTCACTAAATTAAAACTAGAGCCCCCATCAACACAAATATTTGTTAAAATATTATTAATTTTTCCAATGACGAACGTTGCCACAAATCCGTTCATCTCTGATGCGACACTATTCTTCTTATTAACTGGAGGAACAAATCGATTCCTATTAAGGTTCCCAGAAAATCTTGAAGAATCCGAAATCCTAAAACTATTCTTCATGGGATTCGATTTTACATTAGGTAATGTAGAATTCGGATTATTATTAACATATTCTTTCTTATTTACTGAAGAACCTAAATTCGAACAAGACATTTTCTCTTTGCCTTTGTTACTCCTCAATAATTTAACGTACTCTATTTGTTCCCTATTTTGCGAAACATATTGTTCGGATATTTATAACAATTCTTGTCTATTTGCTGGACAATAATAATTTAGCATCCGAAATCGTTGATTTGGATTCATACCATTTAAGATTATCCCAACTAGTTGACCTTCATTCAACCCGAGTTGTAAAATATCCATAGATATCATCACTGATTTAACATAATCGTTAATTAATTCTGTCAACCCATGTTTTCTATAAACCTTTTCACCTACTAGTGAATGCACAACTGTGGGTGTAATATATCGATGCATAATATTATCCCTAAAATGAACCCAATCAATATTATTATTCAAAGCTGAAGTAACTTCCTTCAATAAACTACCATCACATCTAGAGAGAAGTACTGAAAGAATCATATTAAATGAATAACTAGTATCCATTAATATTTCTTGGATCTTAAATAACATTTCAAAAGTCTGAATGCTATTATTTCCACTAATGTTCTTAATTTCTGACAGTTTATTCTCTAAATATGTTAAAGATTTACGAAAGGTAAATTTAGTCATCAGCTTATGTTCTAGATTAATGTCTGAATATACATGATCTTGTCTATTCGTATGAAAGTTAATATCCCTATTACCTTCAGAACTATTCTGAATTCTATAATTCGAGTTATGACCATGCATTCTGAGATTAGGATTATTTAAACCCACTTTAGGAGTCGAACTCAAAACATTAGAAACTCTCCTATAATAGTTTCCAAGATTTAGATATCTATTCTGCATTGCAACTCGTTCTCCTGAGTTACTACTATCAGAATTCTTTGGAATATTTCTATTTAAAGGCGGTTCCGAAAAAGTTACTCTAAGATCATTTCTAACAATTTGACTATTAAATGGATTAGCCATACGACTGGCTCTATCTAGATCAACTGAGTTCATAATCGATTGGTTATTAGCAATAGGAACACTAAACGATCTTACATTAAAGCTATTAGCTAATGGAGGAGTAAGTTCCATGCTCAAATGACCAAAAGTTGAGTTTTGATCTAAACTAGGATAACCAGTAGCGTCTACTGTTAAAAAATCCGCATTCGACATATCGATGCTAACATAGTCTTGTCGAGACTCCATTATATGATCAGAATTTAAATGAACAATGTTATAAAGAACAACAGTACAATATAAGAATAATATACTATAACTAAACATATACTACTATTATCTACTCTACAATAATACTGAGATGGAAATCTACACGACCAAAGCAACAACGCTGGAAGGAAAATCGAAAATTTTCAAAGATTCCAATAACATTAATATATACAAAAATTTGTAAAGGCTGGCTGAAATATTTTTATCAAAAATTCAAAAATTCAATGAAAAATACTATTCAATAGAATTAAATTAATTGAGTCACTAATTTTCAAAAATTAATTCTACAATTAATTCTGTAATCAGAATTTCAAAAAAAATTTCGTGGAATTATAATGTTGGAGGAGAAACATTTTTCACTCTCAATTTCAAAATAATTAAATTTTTACAAAATTATTTTCAAAGTATAATTCAATATTCAATGAACTTATTAGAGACTGAGAATCTATTTTAAATATTAACAATAACAATAATATACTAAACTAAATATAACAAAAACAAAAGCCTACTTCACTTGTGTTCGTAACTTGTAACGCCCCTTCCACCTAGCATACACAGAAAGCTCCCAGTCCAACAAATATTATTATTCAAAGATATAATAATAATAATAATAATAATAATAATAATAATAATAATAATAATAATAATAATAATAATAATAATAATCGTCAAACCGAATGCAAACCGATTAACGCCTAGTCGATGGGACTTTGAACCAGAAGATTTAGTTCTCCATCGTACATCTAGTCAGTGTGAAAGAATTATCATTCCAATATTTCCACACAAAATTAAATTGAAAAATAATTAGGAAACAAATTATTATATATTAAATAAATGACGACAACAACAATTCAATTTTCAATAACAATTTTATTAACAATATTGGGTTGTATATTTGCACTATTGCGTTAGAATAGTGTAAATATACTATTGAAAAAAAATACAATCAAAAAAAAATTATATTAAAAAAATATACTATCAAAAAAACCTGAGTGAATCTATAGGCAAAAAGTTTCTTTAATAAACTTGAAAACTAAATAGTAATTATCCAAAAAGTTCTTAAATGTATCTTCTATTATGCAAGAAACTACAAATGCAATACGTTAAGTTCCTCTAAATATCAATGATTCTCAATTATTCTATAAACGTTACTTATTATCTGAATTCATAAAGATAATCAAACCAACAATTTACAAGCGCGCATCTAAATTTCTCTTTCTTTAAAAATTCTAATAATATTTTATTACTGAAATATTCAATTTCAAGCAAATAAGTCTATACAATATGGCTATATGAGATATTAAACAATGCATCAATTATATGAACTCTCAGTCTTGATTTTTAGAAAAAGTGGAATGAAAATGTTGAATCTCAATTCTTCTTGACGTAAACATATATTATTCAACATTTCAAACAATTCTCAATCAATACCTTTTTAATTTCTTTCATTACTCTTTTCAATCAAGTGGAATGAGAATGTTAGAGGAAAAGATATTTGCATTTTAGTTTTCTAACGGCAAAATACTCGGAACTTCTCATATAAAATGAATCTTAACCAAATACTGTAAAAGAAACCAAATTAAACTGGAAATATTGGAATTCTTAAGGATTTTTAATAATTGGTCACTTTTGTCGCCCGTACTACTTAACTCCGAAAAGATGGAAAATTCCATAAAATTCTAGAAATTTTCGTAAGGGTAAAAAAATGATGGAATTGCCTTAGCAATACAACCTGAAGTGGATTTCAAAGCGTACAACCTCACAAAACACAGAATAAGACAAGTCACAGTCACTACTTGTAATAATTCAAAAATTACACTCACCTTGACTTGTTTATAGTATGGATTACCTTCTATGTGTAATGCTCGCTCTCTTTCGATAGTCAGGCTTCCGTCTGAGCTTTCTGATGTTCGATTGAAATCAGATTGGTGGTAAAGACATCTTTTTTCGAAAGTAAAGTAATTCCTTTCAATAAACTTTCTATGCCTTAGTTTCCGAACGAAAAATAAAAGCAAGAAAGAAATATTTCTGATGTTTAAGCTACCCACACCAGCTAGTGCCCGATAGGAATTACTAATAATGTGATCTAAGCGGGCTTTCACTCGGCACAGTATGCCCCACAAGCACTGCCCTTTAAACTTCACTATTACTCTGCACAGAAGTAACAAAAAAAGCAAGAATAAGCTTATAAAGCAAATAACACTCTGTGCTACTATTTCACAAGCAAATAAATCACTATGAAAGAAAACTTTCACTCTACTATTCACTTTCATTACTTAGCGACCACAAAACGAGGAAACAAAAAGAGCCCTTTTGACTTGCCACTAAGTTTGCTTGCGAGAATAGAATAGACGAGGAATAAAACATTCCTTTTTTTACTGATCACTTCGTTATTTAACTGACTTAACACCAATGTGATTTCATCGACAGTCGACGATAATACTCTCATCACACAAACAGGAATAAAAACGGTGAACAAATTCTCAAAAGAGAAATCCTGCCGAAACGAAACAAAACTCCATTGACTGCACAAATCCTCTCGTTATAACAATACTCCGTTTTGACACTATTCCAGCTATACAAAACGAACAGAGTAATCATCCGGCTATACCACTACGAAACAGAAGAATTTAACCTTCCGGTTAAATAAATACGACAGAGGAACCTTCCGGCTAAGTAATTACGAACACAAGTGAAGTAGGCACGGGACCCACTTTAGCTTGTAGATTCGGATTTTTAAGACCACGCCCACTATTCGCGACTGCAATCTTTCCTCTAACAGTCTTACCAACTCTCCTTACACTTTTAACAGTTTCAATATTTTTTCTTCCTTCCTTCCAACATTTTTTACTTTTTCTTTTTTTTAAAAAAGAAAACATAATATGTCAATACCAATTAATCTAACAACCAATAGTGACTCTTACAATAACTATTGATTAACTCAATCTAATTTTACATTGTTTTTATCCTTCTTTGGATTGATTCTTCTTGTGTCGTGTCCACACTCGTCAGCCTCATTCCACAGTCGGCCTCATTCCGAAGACGACACGGCACAGAGCGTTGGCTTCGCATTCGGGAGGTCGTGGGTTCGATTCCCGCTGCCGACCATCCTGACTAGGGTTTTCCAGGGTTCCCCTCAGTTCTACCAGGCAAATGCCGGGATGGTACCTACTAAAAAGGCCCTGGCCGATGCTTTCCCAAATCCTTTCCATTGTTGTTGTTGTTGCTGCTGTTGTTAGATATCCAGTGTAAAATGGCCTCTGAGCTGTATCTGGTGGTTGTTAAATAAATAAATATGGTTAACAAAAGTCGACACTGTAAAATGAATTTGGAACACGGTTAGACAGGTTTCAAATGCAATTTTAAAATTTAGGTGAACAAGTTAGATTAATAGAGGAAGAATATGGTGAGTTTCGATATTATGTATTGATAAAAATAAGTGAAGTAAAAGTGGAGATTAGCGAGATCAACGTAATAGTGAAATGGGTACTATGGTTCACTGGTACCACTGGTTTCTCCTCCTTTGAGGGTCCATGTGGGTCGTATTATATGTCGCAGTTACCTTCAAACGTAGGTCAACTACCGAATAGAAGAAATCCCTCAAATTCTTCCGTTGTTAATGAGAAAATGAGGATTATAAAAAACAGTACAAACGTTTGAGGTTAGATATACTGCTCTTTAGCTTTAGATGTGGAAAGTCACCACGCTACCAACAGAAAAGAGATCAGTGATCGTTTAGTTTAGTGCTCGTTTGGAAATGCATACTGCATAGGACGTATATTTTAATCTTTTAACTTGAGGCTCAAGTGGAAAACGATAATTTGAATTTTATTTGTTGTTTTTGTTTTCTCGTAAAGGCATGCAATCGAGTTAGAAAAAGTGATGTCTAAAGTACCAAAAACAGAAAGTAACCATAGTCAAATGAGAATCCTGGCTTTAATTCTCTGACAATTGGACGATAAGATGTTTCCGTTTCTGTAATTTATATATACCCTCTGTAGATTTAGGCGAACCTGTAACTCACATTTGATCCTATAAGGACACTCAACTATCTCTCATTATCCTTTCTTTATGTGTTAATTCTTGTTTACTAAAACATTGAGGTAAAGAATGAACTTTTATCGTTTGAGTTCTACAGAAAACTAATGTATTTTATGCTGATTCATCTTTCCCTGTTTCATGTAATTATATGTGATACAATGTAATAATCATGAATAAACTGAAAGATCAATCATAGCTCCACCTCCCTCGCCAACTTTACGCTCATGTCGTGGCCATTTTTCGACGAAACGAGCTGTCCATCGAGCCTAGATGGATCCTTGAAATAGCCTCGTCTACTTCCGCACTGCGAGTCTTGCAAAGGTCTTGGGGTAGCCTTTCGGAAATCTTTCTGAAGTCACTTAGAAGTCATCTAGCAGAAACGCCTTTTAGCTGGTTCTTGGAATCACCGACACTTGGATACGTCCAGAACTCGGCCGAGCCGAAGCAGACATGGCCAAGGTAATTTCCCACAGAGCCTTAATTCATTATTTTTCCCTTAACCAACAACCTGTCTTCCTCAAATAATACTGCGTACCATTCTCTTTATATTTCTATAAAATCCTGCTACTCGCAGCACGGAAATACGAAGAGAATATGTTCTCCGATTTCACTACACGTCCGTCTGAGTTAAACCTCCTGGTAAAGATGGGAGAATTATATTCTCCTGCTCGAAACAACGCTTTAACTGCTCCAACTTTCGCCATACTCTTTTGTGGTGCAGATGTTCCTTTTCTAACCATGTCTAGAAACCCTTCTAGCTATTCTTACTTATTTCTCCTCATTTTCTATAGCTTGTTGTTTTTCTTTACTCCCACTTCCTTTTCCTTTCTCAGCCGACGGAATGCTTTCCCACTGAGGTACTTTTACCAAGAATATGCTGTTCTATTTCATTCGTGTCGAACTCACGGTAATCCCAACACAAGCTATTAGGCAAAATATTGCATTCAGATTGAAGGTACCATCTGATGGAAGGTGGCTGTACAAAAATGACTGGAAGCATTCTACAAATTGCAAATATCATAAGGCCAGACGGATTCGAGCAGTTGGAATCGAATGGCATTCAAGAGTTGTTTGAATCGTAAGATGAAGACAACTGCAATGGAATTGAAAGAATTTTATAAAATCTGTTTAAGTGAAGAAGAACCTTCAACAACCACGTAAAATATAACATTAAAATTAAAATATTTGAGTAAAGTGCTACGAATGTCTATTGATACTGTATGTGTGAATTTTTCATAGAAATAACCCATTAATGGACATAAGCTTTCTTTCCGAAAATAAAATTGATCATGATATTGAAGAATACCACTCTGAACTACAAGATCTTTTAAAAAGCTGACGAGACAAGAAAAGAAAAATCTTGAAGCCATTGCCTAAGACTGATATAATTATAATGATAATTTTGTTGTTAAGACACTTTCATTAATATCAATTTTATTATTATTCATTTGTAATTTCGTAAATTTGGAATATATTTCTTTTTTTTTTTAATCCAATACATTTTCTCATTTCCTACTCACGTTCCGTAAATACACCGTGAATAAGGAAACTTCAATCCCCGCGAATAAGATGTGTTGACATTATTATTATTATTATTATTATTATTATTATTATTATTATTATTATTATTATTATATGATTAATCTGTTTTAGCTGGGATGTAATGAA
This sequence comes from Thermobia domestica, assembly GCF_964235325.1. Lineage (NCBI taxonomy): Eukaryota > Metazoa > Arthropoda > Insecta > Zygentoma > Lepismatidae > Thermobia > Thermobia domestica. Next base: position 42,918,821 of record NC_137459.1, on the reverse strand, counting down.
CAGTATTAGCGCATCGTTATGAAACCCTTCATACTTTGATGTATTGTTGGTTGCATAACAAATGCCGTTTGAAAACATAACTCGTCTCGCTGTTAATGCGAATTACAACTGTAACCAACGAAAGATTTTGAAAACAGTCTTTGCAAATAACGTTTTGCGAAACGTTTCAACAGATAAACGTTATCTTAGTAAACATTTCCATATTCATTTATTAAAGCGTCTCTACACAGAAATTGGACATCTTTAAAGAATTCATTAAAAACGTTTCGAACACAAGCCAATTTAAGATTTCGCCGTTTCAAACTATTTGATTTAAAACGCACGTTAATAACGAAGTAATAAAGTAGCTGAAACCAGGAGCGTCATTTCAGATTTTGCTTGAGGGGTGCGAAACCCCTCGATATAAGTAAAATTTCGCGTTTTTCACTCATTTACTACTACTCTATTGATAAAATCTATATAAATCTCAAACTCGGGGGGGGGGCAAATGCCCCTTCCTTCCCCCCTGAATGACGCCTCTGGCTAAAACATATTCAAACATCTAGTAAAAATCTTTTCAGTTCATCATAAATATGTGGAAATATAATCTTCACTATTAAAAGGCAGAACAAACATTTTCAGACACAATCTTGAGTGAGTTGATTTTGATTTTCACGTCCCTTTCAACAGTGAGGCTATATGAGACGGTACCTACTGATTAACGTGTAATCCGAACCACATTAGCTCCCTCCGAGAATCGAACCCGGTCTCCTACGCCAAAGGAGCATACTCTAACCACGAAGGAACTCCAGGAAATATCCTATTTAAAACGCACTTAATCCTTTGTTGTGTGTGGTATCAATGTAGTCCCTCATAGGCGACACTAGCAAGCTGGATCTAATGTTGTATTAACGTATATATGTTTCATATACTCAGCCTTGTGTCATAAAGTTGTATAAGCAAGTTACGTTCCACGAGGCATTTCACAAGGCGGTAGTCATATTTTGATAGTACTCAGAATTTTCTCCAACTATACTTTTAATAGAAGTCTCTTAGATTTTTTGAAAGCTAGTGAATTTTACACAATCCAAGACGGAGGTCCGTAGGAAAAAAATTGTGTAATTTGTTTTGATGAAAACAAGCGAATTCTATGTCCTTTTTCTAAAAAAGTAATATGAAGTTGTCAATAAAATAAAGGTTGATTTTATTATTTTAGTTGTATACTGAGTTGAGTTCCTGCAAAAGAAAGAAAGTTGAGAAGGAACTAACGTCCAGGGTCATTAGCAACCAGAAAATTAAAATGCAGCGTAAAAATTTAAGAGCTTAGAAATCTTAGACAATAACCCGAGCATTAATATGATTTCGAGAAAAGATTAACACTTGAAAGTATACTAATTCGTACCAGACTCTCCATTAGGCACGCATTGGATAAAAAGGTTTTCAACTAACCCATGACTGTCAAATAACATTAGCAAGTTGAAAGTTGGTATTGCACTTCCAGAACAATCGGAAATAGTCTATCCAGACCGAAAGAAAAAAAAATTGTAAAATGAAAAACGGTAATTTTCAATTTAAATTTGGAATGTGATGAAGAAAATAAAGAAGTCCCATTTCAAGCATTAAAAAAGTTTTATTTTCTTTGTCCTAAAAGTGACATTAAAATTGTAACATTAGTAAGATTATCCATACATAGAATGTCCATAGCTCATCTCTTCCCAAGTTAAAAAAGGTAAATTTTGTTAGATACTAAATACTCTGATAATTTGTACATTATGTATGTTGTGTTAGATATAATCTTGAACTATCACAGTAAACTGAAAGACTATTTTTCAACAAAATGTGCTAAGCTATTTGCTTTTCTTACAACTATTTAGTTTATTCAGGCAAAAAATGTACCCGAAACAAAAATAAAAAGATTTGAAAATAAGTTGAATTGCAATTTTATTCTGTGTTAAGGGTCTCTAAGGAGAAGTTCTAAACCTTCCATCCCCTTCAGTATGACCTCGGAAAACTGTAAATTTAATTTTCTTTTTTCCATTAGTTTAATTTTATATTAAGAAATTTGGACAAAAAAGAAATGTAAGGTAAGTGATTGGGAGAATAAGTTATACACTACTAGCTTTATATTCTTCTATTCTCAAAAGAGCTCCTTCGTGGCTAAGCGGTTAGTGTACGCACCTTTGGAGTGGGAGACCCGGGTTCGATTCCCGGAGAGAGCTCATGTGGTTCGGATTCCACGTTAATCAGTAGGTCCTGTCTCATATAGCCTCGCTGCTGAAAGATATGTTAAATTCAAATTCAACTCAACCCAAATTCTATTCTCAAATGCAATAATTTATTCTTTGACTGTTTAAAGCGTCACATTACTGAAAATTAGTCAATGACAGCTATCAACACTGCACGCTAAAATCTTTTTTGAACGTCGGGAGATTGCAGTTCTTCTGTCCTACACACAGAGAAGTATATCACGCTCGCAGCCTTGTTGTGAACGTGGTGTGATGATGGAATTTATACGCAAGTGGAAAAGCAAACGGAGAGTCTACAGTATTTTTAGAGAAAACTTCTGGGACTAACGTTACAGAAAATAAAACAAAATAAAGAAACAACAAGATAATATAATACCCTGAATATTATTAAATAAAGAACGCACAATATTAGATGATTCACGTGTTCTTGTGGACTGCATCTTTGATTTAATTTCAACCGTAGGTAATGATGCAGTGCTTTTTAATGAGAGGTTTTTCTTGAACAAGAATGTACAAAGAAGTTATGGATGTCAAATTAGCCCCCACGATAAATTTTCGACCCACTCGGTCATAATGTTCTGGCTCCGGGCCTCAATCAGCCTCTTTCAAGTAGCAATGAAGGTAAGGTCGGTTGCACATTGATCATAGGCGAGCAGGAGAGGCTGCAGAGAGAGGATGTGAATAGTGCATGGACCATGTGTCTACACTAAAACGTTGCAGAGACCTTCGTTTAGTAAGTTTCCTGCATGTAGTGTCCCTCGGCTTGGATAGGCTGCCCTGCTGTCAATTAGCGGCCGGACTAGCACGTGCTTGAGTGAATATGCGGTACGAGGCTTTGCTGCATTGCACACAGTACTGAACCTCTGCTAGACTGTCCTGTGTTCTGGTCAAATTGCGACCACCTAAATGCTCACCAAATCACATCTCCTAAGTGTCAGGGTCGCGAAAACTGACACTATTACACTTCTTGTAGTCCATATTGGCATGTCTCGAAAGAGGAGATTTTTATACCTTTACTTGAGTGGAGCAGGCAGAATTTTATCAAGGAAATATGGCACTCAATTTCACATTATTTCCAGAATAGTCTGATTTTAACACAGAGTAGAAAATTTTCGTTTTCTTAAAATATTATCTCGCTCAAGGAAGGTTTAAATCCCGAAACCCCCTTTTGAATGCCACTACTTTATATGTATACTGTCCCTAACGCTTACGTGACAAGCATAGCAGATTAGGTACAGTATGTATTAATTGCGTTATTTTTAAGGCTAATTTAAAATATTAAATGTTAAAAAAATGCTGTTCTGGTTTTCTAGGCTGTTTCCAAATAAACATTATAAAAAGTTAAGACACATCAGTACATAAATGATTTATCTATTTTGTTCAATGAAAGCATTAAAAAAAGTTCGTTTATAACTCAACGTTTCATAGGGCGACTGAGACTAGGGACGTTGTTCCGGTTATGGGTCTAGCGATTCGGAAACTTTCCTCCCCCGAAATGCCGACTTTTCTTCAAATTTAGTCTAATTTTATAAATTTTCATGTAATTTATTCTGATATTAAATTTGGAGCCTCAAAAGCTTTGGACATATCGTTAAATAAATTCCTGACTACACACTTGCGTGAGGCTATATGAGAGTTTAACATAGAATATCAGAGACGGATCTAGGAGGTAAAAAGTGGGAGGAGGGAACCAGAACCCAGACTATGATAGGTATATCATGAGTTTACTATAAACTTTCAAAAATATATAAATAAGCTGAAATTACTTTTGCCAATCAAAAAACTATGGGGGCCTAGCCCCCCCGGTTTCGAGCTAGATCCGCCACTGTAGAAGGTATAGCTACCTTACATAACTAATAGAATTGATTAGATTAAATTTTGAGTTTAGCGTCCCTTTAATCAGTGAGACTATATAACACGTGGACCTCAGCTTAACGTAGAATCCAAACCACATGAGTCTCCGTCGGGAATCGAACTTGGGTTTCCAACGACAAAGGCGCATAAGCTGACCGCTTAGTCACGAGAGAGCTCCCTAACAGAATTGAATGTTGAAACACGGATACTAAATATTCTTTTAAGTACGGTTGCTCGTTTTTCTTTTCTTTTCTTGTTTTTCTTCTTTTTTTCTATATAAAAAAATCATTAATGACATCCTGACTCAGAACTTGACAATGGATAGTAAAAAAAAAGTTGAAAAACTTGGATTGGATTCGAACCGACGACAAAAACATTTATCGCTTCAGAACGAGTGTGCATATTAATAAGCTATAAAAAGTAAATTTGGTGGTGGATTATGTGGGAATAAGTTTAAAACGAAAGTAAAACAATTAGCGGGTGTGGTGGCAAAAGGTGAACGACTTTCGAATTCATTCAACACACCCTTTTCCAAATAATACACAACGCCAGAGGGTGAGCGAATTCATTCGACCGGGGCTCACCCCAGCAGGTGGTTCATTTCCTCTGATATATATAGATAACGATTATATACTTTATAGTGAAAATGGATAAATTGCTTTCGGATTTGTAATTTTGTGGAAATACCGGTTGTAAATGCATTGAGAATGTAAATATATTTAATTTGAAACTTAATGTTAGTTTAAACACTGAAATCTTCCATAATAGCGTCTTTTAACAAGGTCAAAATGGAAGGTGAAGCTTGTGTAAGCCTGTAATACTGTATAGATTGAGTTTGAAAATAACGTCAAAGCAGTATATTTCAACCTCATTTATTAAAGATATATGTGAAAAGTACAATACTGCTATCAGGTTTCAAGTTATTAGGTGATTATGTCTAAAATTATGAAGTGGACACTTAATTTGTAGTACACCTAGTGGCAATTCATCAAACTAAACTTTGGTCCTCACTGCTAACAGCACCTGCCGTGGTAAAATTATGAAACATTTTCAGTATAAGAAAAGGAAATAAAAAGAGTTTGTACGCCATTGGCATATCTTCAATATTTTGTAAATGCGCATCTCCTACGTGCTCATTAAGAAAAGTGGAACATAGAGGTGATAACTCTTGTACGTATTGTCATGGGCAAAGTCAACCGCTAATAACTTAAAGGGCATTTATGCCGAAGTTGGGCGTCCGCTTTCGCCAAGTTTTTTCGCTGTTATCATCTTTGCACACTTTCTGCAATTTGTTAACTAGGTTCATTAATCCGTGCTCTTCACAAATGTTAAAACTGTTACTTCATTGCCCTTGTACATTCGCCATGTTGATAACATATATGCTCGTTTCTTTCCCACAATGCATGCAACTGTTTTGTTACCTTGCACCAAGTAGTTCCCACCGCTCGCCGTATAGTCCCATGTTTACAACCACTTATATATAACAAATAAACAGATTTTTCGAGACACTTATATATTATCAAGCACACAAACGATCAAATTATCCATATCTTTCTGTAAATTTTAAAAATTTTGCTGGAAACGGACGCCCAACTTTGGAACTTAACCCACTTAAAGTTACGAATTAATTGTGTACGTCCCATTTTTACTAGATGTACTATGCAACGTTTTATGACCGACGGGGGATGTGTAGCACTGAGAGTTAGGGTGTAGAAGGCACTGGTGCGGGCGCTTTCTGACCATTGCGTGTTTTAAATAATTTAGAATATTCACAGCAAAATAAACTGAAGGTTGGTATATAGCAAGGGACTTACGGTTCCGAAAAGAACACTATTTAGAGCGAACATAATTTAAAACACTTTCGAAAGCGCATAATGTATAAGGTATTAAAATAGATTGATCTGTATATACTTCTCTCCCTTATAGAGCATTCCATATGGGAGTGATCCTTATTTAATTAGGCAATGTCGTAGAAAACGGAAAACAATGTGCCCTGTCGAGCTCTAACCCGCCTTCACTCGCTAACGCTTGTTCGGCAATACTATGTGAATTAAATATTAAACTTTGGTAGTAAAAGAAACAAATCTACCTACTAACCTATACGGGATGACCTTTGTTCTAGAACCTTCCCATTAATTGTTTCATTTCTGCGTTTTGCTTTAGTTAAAAGTGTATTGCCTGCAGATTTACAATACACCGTCATATATAAAATTATTTTATTTCAATTTTCGTGCTTTGAATGATAATTTAATACATTATGTATCCTTATTTCCTTTTCACTTCCCCAAATAATTGTGTACAGAATAATAATATACGTGCAAACTGTGTGATCGTTATTGGTATAACTACGAATTTGTACGAGTGCCATAAAAACTACTGTGAAAAAAGTACAGAAACATTAACCAACCCGTACTAGGTATCCACTAAAAACCGTGAATGATATGCAATCGAGTCAGTGCAGGGGTGCAATGGGGACACACGCTTTGTGTCCGTAGAGTGCAGGCGCGTTAGCGACGAAGGGTATGCACACAAACGAGAATAGTAGAAAACGTACTTTATATCTCATAACAAGAACGTACTTGTATAGGTTAGTATACAACTTGTTATGATTCCACACTAGGAATTGTACAGTTGTAAACATAAAATATAATTTTCCTTCATTATGGAGATACAGTCCGCCGGTGAAAATTAATCTGCACTGTCCTAATATTGTTTTATTTTCACCTATTGCGCTTGATAATTTAATAGATGTTACTCTGTGTGACTGAGTAGATTATAGTTTAAATTTTCGAAAAAAAGTTGCTCGATTTCTGTACCAAAAATGTAATTGAGGTATAGTTGGACAATATGAAAACTAAATTCTAATTTTACGGGCTACATCTACTGCCACTATGAATGATCAATGCATAATAATCATATTTGTGTTGGCCGGTTACCTCTAATTAGAGTAATAAGGTAGAAAAACAGTATTGTAAAGATAATTACTTTACGATCCTCGTTGACGGAAGCAGTCGACCCTGAGTACGGAGTACAAAACTTTACATACACTTCACAATAATATTCTATGCCTCAGCAAATTAAGTTGTCGATTGTATTTCTGGAACCCTAACTGTTAGTATCCTCCTGTCCCCATACCTTCGGGATCCTAATATTTCCACTGAGCTACGAAGCAAATCATCTTGTCCATGTATACCTTTCATAAATGAAAAATAGCTAATACAATCATAAATTTATAGCATTAGAATATGATTTTACGAAAAAAAGGCATTTTGAAGTTCAACGTAGTTCAAACACTCTTTTGTATTATCTCTGACAGAATTGAAATTTTATGTGTAAGTATTCTAAACAACAACTCCCTAGAAACGTTTGTGAACGAACTGTGTATTATTCTTATTGAAATATTTCTTCAAGCTTAAAGATGGCTGCTATGGATTCGAATAAGCCATATTTATCTGGAATTTCAAGATAAGGATGAAGTTTCAGTCGTACTCAATTCGTGGATTTTTGTGGATGATAACAAAACAATGGTTCGCTACTGACCGGACAAAGATCCAAGAAAATTCAAACTGAAATCGGAACCAAGCCAATATGGATGGATTACTTGGGGAATAGCTCGTGTATTTGCAGAATGTAGTAACTTAAACCTTTCTAGGTCATGCACTGTATCGAGCAGCATTACTTTTTAAGCATATGTTCTGTTAATGCTTTGCCAAACCACCGGGACCACGTGCATTATTTACAGCAAAAGTAGACAAAACTGCTTTAGAACAACTTTCCATCTAGTTGCATTTTAAAAGCCTCGAAAGGAATTCGATCTTTCAAGGTTTCCTTACGCTCAAGGATTTATGATCAATTGAACAAAGTCATTCCACAATTACTATACAGGGAAGGGTTTAAAAAATCTTTTCTGAGCCTTAATTTAGTGTTGGTAAGTATGGCCAAGTATTATAAGGACAAGCCAGCAAGACATGTTAGAATATCGTACTGAAGTAGGGCTTCGTTCTCGCCCCCTCTCCTGCACCATGTAAATCGCAAGTTTACAACTTAGTCACTATAATATTGTATTAGTAGTAAATGTAATTTGTGTGCATATTATGTTTTTCTATTTTGCAAAAAAAAAAAAAAAAAAAAAAAAAATCTGTATCTTCTGTATAAGGAAACCACAATATTTTATCATGTTCTTCTATCATGTTGGAAATATTGTAAAAGTAGCTATGTTTTTAGTCTAATATGAATATATACACTCATGCTCAAAAATTAAGGATAATTGCAGATTGTGGTACTACACAACGTGGCACTACACAAAACTGGCGCTAATAGCATAGACACATAGTGAACACAACATACGAACAAAGGAAACATATCGGTACCACGGTATTGGTGATATCCACGGTATCCACGGTATCGGTGATAAGTTGAGAAACACATGTGCTACACAACGCCACTGTTTTCTGCGCATGTACCCCGACAGCAATATGGGATATGATCACCATGCACACGTACACAGGCCTTACAACGGGTTGGCATACTCTGGATCAGGTGGTCGAGCAGCTGCTGGAGTATAGCCTCCCATTCTTGCACCAGTGCCTGTCGGAGTTCCTGAAGTGTCCTCGGGGTTTGAAGACGTGCAGCGATACTTCGACCGAGAGCATCCCAGACATGCTCGATGGGGTTTAGGTCTGGAGAGCAGGCAGGCCACTCCATTCGCCTGATATCTTCTGTTTCACGGTACTCCTCCACGATGGCAGCTCGGTGGAACCGTGCGTTATCATCCATCAGGAGGAAGGTGGAACCCACTGCATCCCTGAAAAGGCGAACATACTGATGCAAAATGGCGTCCCGATACACCTGACCTGTTACAGTTCCTCTGTCAAAGACATGCAGGGGTGTACGTGAACCAATCATAAACCTACCCCACACCATCAAACCACTACCTCCATACAGGTATCTTTCAAGGACATTATGGGGTTGGTATCTGGTTCCTGGTTCACGCCAGGTGATAACCCGGCGAGAATCACTGTTCAGACTATACCTGGACTCCTCCGTGAACATAACCTGGGACCACTGTTCCAGTAACCATGTACTGTGTTCTTGACACCAGTCTTTACGGGCTCTCCTGTGAACAAGAGTCAGTGGAATGCATCTTACAGGTCTCCGGGCGAATAAACCGTGTCTGTTCAGTCGTCTGTAGACTGTATGTCGGGAGACAACTCCTCCAGTGGCTGTGACAAGGTCCCGAACAAGGCTACCTGCTGTACTCCGTGGCCGTCTGCGGACACTGATGGTGAGATATCGGTCTTCTTGTGGTGTTGTACACTATGGACGTCCGGTATTGTAACGCCTGGACACGTTTTCTGTCTGCTGGAATCGTTGCCATACTCTTGAGATCACACTTTGTGGTACACGGAGGGCCCGTGCTACGACCTGCTATGTTTGACCAGCCCCCACTCGCCCTATTATTCTACCCGTCATAACGTCATCAATATGTGTTCTATGAGCCATTTTCAACTCACAATCACCATTAGCACGTCTGACAACAGCTGCACACTTACACGCTGCACCGTACTCTGACATGCACCAACACACCTCTGCGTATTTGGACTGCTGCCAGCGCCACAGTGCGACGACCAAACCGCATGCACCGCACCGAATGGTCAAATGCACCGCATGATCCTACCCCGAGGTGATTTCCAACCGAAAACCGCCCACTAGAGCGTTGTTTCACCATGTATCCGCATTATCCTTAATTTATGAGCACGAGTGTACTTGTAAAATCACATCATTGACATGTTCTATAACCATATGGCTATCAGCCAATCTAAATTTTACTTTTACACTCTTTTTTTCTATGTTGTTGTTATTGTTGTCTTGTTTTTTTCTTTCTTTTGTTAGCATGTCCCTGTGTAAAATGGCAAAGTTATGCTGTATCTGGGAATTTGTTCAATAAATAAATAAAATAAATAAAAATAAATGGTCATTGAACGCGATAAAATTCAATTTAATTAGTCGACCGTTCAAATTAAGTTGAAAGAGTTCGTTTAGGCAAATAATTTTTCTATTTTATTTCAGAAAGACTTTCAGGACAGTCTTGATAATTGTTTGTCGTCCAAAAGCAAATGCATAAATAAAAGGGGAAAAGAATGATAGAGTCATATAACGTGTCAACTGTAGAATGAGGGGTAGATCTTGCTTTTAAGAAAATTTTAGTTTAACGTCGCATGATTATGCACTGTAGGCTGAAAGAGAAGGATGGTTAATGAAAGTGAATAATTGTGAAATTATTTTTTTTTTTTTTTGCACTCACACCGGGAATGGAACCTGAGACCACGTGCATTAAAAGCTTATGCGCTAGCAATAGAGCAGCGGGGAAGTATGTCTGGTTAGTGTTGCAAACTACATATTTTCTTTTCTTACTGTGCACATGTTTATAAATAACTATGTGTGAGGATTCTTTGCGCTCTAAGTCTCGGTCCGATAGCATTGTTATCATTAGAGCTCGGATTTTAGGAGCATAGAAAATTCGCAATACACATGCATTTATGCCCGTAAAAATCACCAAAATATGACTTAAAAATACGAGCTTCGCACTATTGAAACACTTTAATTTAGGTGTTTTAAAACTAGACTCAGTGATACCAGGTTTTCTTAGATTAAAAAAATCAAACAAATGTCAATTAATCCCCATTCTTAGAAAATACTTTTAAACTTCATGGAAAAAAGATGTATATATAACAAAAATTGAAAGAAAAACCAAAACAGTTTTTTATCATAAATACCAGTGATGATTTCAGTAGGTGATCCTTGGGAAATTCTCGTATAATCCCGTACTCAATGTGAGTTGCTAATAATTTCGCAGTACTGCTTTCACCTCTTGCATATCTGAAGTCTTCCCCGGATATGAATGGAAATATTACCACCAATATGCAATAAAGAGACTGTTCTTCAGATTCTAAAGAAACTGTAGGGGAACAGAAAAGCAGGGACACAGAGAGAGAGAGAGAGAGAGAGAGAGACAGAAGTAGCCATTTCTCTTTTCAGTGTAGTTCATGCTATGACAAGTCAAGAAGTTTTATTCCCCATACTGTATAGAGTATTCCTTTGTAATAGCGTCACACAATGCCAAATGTTTTTAAGAAATAAAATTGTAAACAATCTCGTTGACAATACTAGCAAATATATTTTTGAGTAATAAGTGAAGGTCGCCTAGAATATGAACAAAAATATGCTTTTCTATCGCTTCGAGCCCAAATATGTCCTAGAGCTAAATCAAATATTTAGTTATATTGCCACAGAAATCTGTTTATATTTAACTAGGCATATAAGCAGATGCAAGGATAGAAATACGACAAATAGCATAGAAAGCAAAGGCTTAGTTATGATCATTGAACGTTTCTTTTTTCGACACACAAACAGTAAAAAAGTAGTTGACTGGACTGAGACTCAAACCCGGAACCCTCACCCGATTAAGTGGTCTGAGCGAAAGAACACCGACTTCAAGGGTGAAAGAGTGTATAGCTGATCTGGGAGCGGACTTTATAGCATTATGGTTAACGCATCGGCTCAGTATTCCGAAAGACTTGGGTTTGAGTCCTTGTCCAGTCATCCACTTTTTTACTCTTTGCATATAGAATTCGCACATAGAGAGGATTTGGTGTATTAAATATACGTTGTTTCGTTCTTTCATTAACATAGTTTCTCTTTTTTAAACCTTGCAGTCAACTGCATCGTTCCTCAGTGTGTAGCTTAATATTTCTTTTTTATTTTAATTTTGAGAATTCTCCCCTCTCTCTCCCAAATACTTTTAGAGAGGAATTTGATTGAAAGAATACATGTCAACGTTCAACATACTTAAAAAGATTCAACAATTGCATATGTTTTTCTTCTGTTCATGATACTTTGTCTTACTAGTGGTAAGTCTCGTTGTGATACTCATGCTTTAATATTAAAGATTTTTTTCTTTCTTTCTTTGTAAATTATTTCAAGATGATTTTATAAAAAGCAAAGGGTGCAAGACACATCTGGCGTGCATTCCACGTCCAACAAAACTATACAAGGAAATGAGATTAACCTTTGACACTGCTGGAGGTATCACTGGCAAAATTGTACTCGCGGTAGATACTCGGCTACTGACAAAGACTGCATTTGCTGCAAGCGATATGAATACAGGTTAACTCGACGACATTCACACAATGTCTGCACGTGGTTTACCCGTATTTCATCTTTAAGGAAGACATTGATACCAAAATTATTTTCTAGCTTAATTAGAAGGTGAGCCGTTGAGGTTTAAATTGAATCACATTGAGGGGAGTCAAGCATGTGATTATTTCACACCGTAATGTCTCAATGGTGGCTCAATGGCCGTAATTCTGTAACGACGCATTTCGCGACATATAGTCATATGAAGGTTTTTACTTGTCTACCCATAAAGAATCCATTCCTGAAATTTTGCCGTACCTTTTCGTTACACCCTGTATAGCAGATCAAGGTCTACCATCATGCCAACTTATATTCCGACCAGATGAGTTCGATGTATGACTTCCTAGTTTAGAAAACTGACTCAAACTTTGCCCGCCTATCCAATAAATCAGGAACTGACTTATAAAGGAGGTCAAAGTCTACCTCTGAACCAAGTTTTATTCAAATCGAATAAATTGCTTTTTTTTTCTATCTCGAAAATGTGACCGAATTGTATCTCCATTTTAATTCATAAATTTATGGATCAAAACGTATATAGCGTCCAAATATTTGGTCTAGTTTTTGATTTTTGGGTCATTACGTTTGATATTTGTAATACTTCAGACATTGCACTCAGATTGAGTGAGAAGTGTAATGGATGAAGACGGAGCGTTTGTCTAATATGCTATTTCACACTCCTCTCTGCTCATAGTTTTAAGGACGACCAATAGGCTTAAGTTCTATATGTATATTCTCAGCTGTATTTAGTACGACAAGTAATAATCTTAGTAACTTACGTAACTTACCTCCTTTCTTTTTTACATGCTCGCACTGCTATATATATATATATATATATATATATATATATATATATATATATATATATATATATAGATAGATAGATAGATAGATAGATAGATAGATAGATAGATAGATAGATATATATAAAGTGCTAACTTAATAATAAACGATGTTTTAATCTCTAGGATATGTATTTGCGTTAAATCAGCTTATTAGCCGAAATTATTGCTTTTGTATGCACAACATAAGTTTAGAAATTGTTGCTTCTTCTGTTAGTTTTTAGGGTGTGTTCAATAATATTTTATTCCAATTTATCAGTGTTCGCTTTATACATAAAGTGCATGCAAACTAAGTTTTTGATACAACTGTATTAAGAAAGAACAAATAAAAATTAATTATTCTTTAAAATCTAGCAGGAAATCAAACATAATGATCATGAATATTAACCTAGTCATAAGTTAAACGATATATCCATAATTATTCTTCAGAAATGATTTCAGCATACTGCTATCACTGTGCATTGTTTTCTAAATAACAGAGTACAAAAAGTAAAATATATAAATAATATAGAAGAACAATATGACTATGGAATGTTAGTTGTAGAGAGTAGTAGTTTCAGTTCAATGTATTCAAATAAAAATATACTGGATAACATATTTTGAATATGTAATTCAAAGTGGATTCAAAATTAGATTATTTTGTTAAAAATCTTTCTAAATCTTGACCCCAAGTCGTCCAATGTGAAGTTCGTCTGTGACAAAATTGTGTTTAATCTGACGATTACCAATTCTTTCTTATTGAAAATATCATGATATACAGGGTGAACCTGAAATATGTACAAAAACTCCTGGAAGTGATTCGTGACATTAAAAGAAGATAAAAAGTTATCTTGGATGTTGTCGAGTTCCCCGTCATGTACAACTAACACGGGTGACAACTTGGAATCGAAACTCGAATCCTGATAATTGGAGCGGAATAGAAAGATGTGCACAGCGCACACGACGAGGAATTCAACAACATGCAAGAGGACTTTTAGTCTACTTTTGATGATACGAATCAACTCCTGAAGTATGTGCACATCTTGCTGTTCCGTTCCAGTTATCGAGATTCGAGTTTCAATTCCAAGTTGGCACTCCTGTCATTCTTACACGACCTGAAATTTTACAATATGCAAGAGGACTTTTGGTCTCTTTTGTTGTCACGAATCACCTCCCGGAGTTTGTGCACATCTTTCAGATTCACCCTGTATATTGTATCTCTGAAAGCATTATTGTAATAAAAGCTTTGTGAGATACAGTTTAATAACTGGTGGGAATACATATAAAGAGTATTACACCTTAAACTTCAGGTATACGTCTCTTTTATCCTCCTTTTTATTAAGGTTACGATGGCTCAGTGATAGAGGGTTCGCTTCTGGTACGAGGAATTTCTAGTTCTGTACGAGGTCATGTGCGTTGGACAGCATTGTGTCCGTAGTTTTTATTGGGAGTTCTTTATTTTCCTCCTTCATTCCCATTCCACGAACTCTTCCACAATCAATGACTTTTATTAATGATCCATCTCCTTTATCCTAAAGGACATAACGTGGGACGTTAAACTAAAAATTTAATTATTTTTTCTCTTATTGCTTTCGTGCTGAACAAAGATGTTAAACTATTAACAAAACGAAACAAAATAATTTTGGAGATTTCTCGATTATCAAAAAAATATTCTCAAATTGAAGAAAATAAGATGAAACCAATTGAGAAAATACCATGAGCATTACCAGAACGAACTTGAAAAGAACGGAGAGATGGAGCTGGAGTAATAAGTGTGATTGTTCCTACATGTAAAAGTAAACCTTTTTATCCGCACCTTCTGTTTCTCGCAAAATATTATCTCTCTATGACTTACGATTCCGAGATATGACTCCTTAAATCACTCGAAATTCGAACTTTTTTGGCCAATATGTGACAAAGGGTGGCCAGTTGGTCAGTGGCTACCAGTTACTATTTGGTTCCAAAATGTTCACCATCCTCTTAGCTATTGGTCAACACAAATATGATCTCTCTATGACTTATGATTCTCGAGATATGGCTCCTTAAGTCTCCCAAAATTGGACATCTTCTGGCCAATATCTCGGGAACGGTAAGAGCGACTCGAAAAATTCCACCATTTTCTCAGATAGTTTGTGATGTTCTATTGAATGACTGGCTCAAAAGTGAAAAATTTGCAAATAACAGACACACAGACATAGAGAGTTCAGTAACGAACTTTTTAAGTTCGTTGAAAATACTGTTTAGGAATACGAAATCGCCAGCATAATATCCGGCTATTCGTTCAAATATTTTTCTCGTTTCTTTTTCTTTCTTTGTGAACTGAGAACGAAAATTTGGAAATTTTTTATAGCTCTTTTATTTAGTGGGATATCTAGAAAATACCCTATATTTTATTTCTCATAAGCAGGGATATTGGATATGTTTAACAATTTCGTAAAGTTCAAAACAACAATTGTGGCAATTTTAGTTTGGAATTATACGTTACTTCATAACATTATTATCATTATTATGCTGAATCTGATTCAAAAGAAAACTTTTTCATTAGAGTTCCTTCGTGGTTAAGCGGTTAATGTACGCGCCTTTGGCGTGGGAGACCTGGGTTCTATTCCCGGCGGGAGCTCATGTGGTTCGGATTCCACGTGAATCAGTAGGTCCACGTCTCACATAGCCACCCTGTTGAAAGGGACGTTACTCCCAATATCAAATCAACTTTTGCATTAAAGAAATAATAAATAAGCACTGCTTAAATCCCTGAAGAGATACAATTTTTCTTCCTTCTTTTCCATGGGGGGCGCGATGGGTCAGTGGTAGAGCGTTCATCTCCGGTGCATGGGGTTCCTGGTTCGATCCCAGCTCGCGTCGTTTAACTTTGTGGTGGACAAACACTGCTCGTGGGTTTTCTCGGGGTTCTCCCGTTTCCTCCCACTTTCCTCAATCCACCATTTCATTCATTTCTCATCTTCACCGTCTCCTTTAGCCTAGCCGGCATAACCGTGGGACGTAAAACAAAGATTTCACTTCATTTTTCCTTCTTTTTCATGCTCTGTTGACAACTCATCAGCATTTTATATTTTGATCTCTGTTCCATGTGTTGGGATTTGACTGTATACCTGTACTGTAGTTGTATAACTTTCCCTATTGTCTACAAGGTTCAATACCATTTTGGTATAATAATTTGGTATTCACTTAGAAGTCGTTGACTGCATATTATATGCAATTTCTTTTAACTTGATATATATTTGAAATTAATATTCGACAACTGCATGTTGTCTCCCAATACGAAAACAAAAAGCAGATTGATGAAGAGAGTTACTGTAACAAGAGAAGCATTCCAGGTTTATGTATTTGTTGTCATCAAACAGAAAAATGGTGCCCCAGTCCCCAGTGGCTTAGTGCTAGAGCGCTTGCCTCTGGTGCATGATGTCCTTGGTTCGATCCTAGCTCGTGTCAAGTGAATTTCGTGATGGACAAACGCCGTTTGTGAAGGTTTTCTCGCGGTTCTCCCGTTTCCTCCCACTTTCTTCATTCCACTATTTCATTCATTTCCCATCATCACCGTCTTCTTTAGCCTAGCCGGCATAATCGTGGGACGTAAAACTTAAAGATTTCATTTCATTTCATGTTTTTTTTTTTTCAAACAGAAAGAAACTTTTACACGAAGTTTTATTTCCGTTATATAAATCCTTCTCACAAAGTTTCATTACTTTTACAACTTCAAAGTTTCATTAGTCTTACAAAGTTCATAAGTTTTTTTTTTTTTATATAAGTTACCCAGACCATAGTACATAATGGTAAATACTAGGGTCATTCAATAAGTAAAGAGACAAAGTCTATATTTTTAACACTAATCTTTTTTTTTTTTTTTTTTTGTTTTTTTTTGTTTCAGGGGTGTTACCTGGCAACCTTGGGATATGCTCTGATCTGATGTTTCGTAATTTTATGTCAACATAACTTCAAAAATATCAACTCATCATGGCAAGTCTTCTAGAAGATTGCACCTTAGAAGAACAGCGCTCAGTCATTAGGTTTTTAGTCACAGAAGGTGTAAAACCAAGTGAAATTTTTTCTCGAATGTTGAGACAGTACGATAACAGTTGTATGAACCGTGCGAATGTGTACAAGTGGGTTGATCGGTTTAAAAGTGGCCGAACAAGGTGATGAACCCCGATGTGGACGTCCAGTGGAAGTTTCTGGTTCTTCGTTGGAATCGAGGATTGACGGACTTATTCGTGATAATAGAAGAATTACTGTTGAAATGATAGCTGAGGAAGTTCAAGTAAGTGTTGGAACTGTTCACAATGTCATTAGGAACATTTTAAAGTACAGTAAAACGTGTGCCAGATGGGTTCCCAGACGGTGCAAAGGTGGCTTCGGGGTAAATCGAAAGATTTTTTCGCCAAGGGAATTAGGAAGCTGCAAGAAAGATGGGACAAATGCATAACTGTAAAGGGTGATTATATTGAAAAATAGTCTTAGTTTTGAAAGATTGAAATAAATCTTTATTGAGCTATAGCAATTTGTCTCTTTACTTATTGAATGCCCCTCGTACATAGTTGATTCATCTAACACAAAATACATATTACTGTTAACAAAATTGGCTATTACACAACTGTGACGTGCGTAGCAAGTGGCCCAGTTGAAACACACACCAGTATAGAATTTAGAAAAAAGAAAAGAAAAATGCTAAATAATTTTAAAAATGCTTTTTGTAATAAGTTATTTACACTGCAAGTAGTAAAAGTCTGATAAGGCATTCAGTGTTCAGCCGTTCTTAATATTGTGTTCGAATATGCTGGGATTAATACTGTTTTCCAAGGCATTCATGAGGAGCTTATTTGACAATTCTTGGAGGCAGATTATGTAAAGAAAAACCATAGGACATCTGTTATTCTATTTTTGTCAAATACACAATGTTACTGTATTTTTCTGAGATAGCTTCACGAAAGTCCCAGAATACTTTCCATATTCACCAGGCCAAGCACTTCTACAGCCGCGGAATTAAGAGAATGTATGCCAAAACCAGTTGAAAATGCTCCAAGAGCATTCGCAGAACGAACTTAAAAAGAAAGGAGTGATGGAGCGAAAGGATAACTGTGAATTTTTCTACATGTAAATCTTTTTATCCGCACCTTCTTCTGTTTCTCGAAAAAATTCGCAAAATATCATCTCTCTATGACTTACGGTTTCCAAGACATGACTCCTTAAATCCCCCGATATTTGAACTTTTTTGGCCAATATCTGGGGAACGGTGGCCAGTTGGACAGTAGCCAGTTGTCCAGTGTCTACCGGTTACTGCTTGCTACCAAAATGTTCACCATCTTCTTAGGTACTGATCAACACCAATATGATCTCTTTCTATGACTTACGGTTCCCCAGATATGGCTCTTTAAATCTCCCGAAATCGGAACTATTTTTGGCCAATATTTCGGGAACGGTAAATCATACAGAGATGATGTTGGTGTTGATCAATACCTAAGAAAATGGTGAATATTTTGTTACCGATATTAACTGGTGGTCACTGGACAACTAGCCACTGACCAAACCAGTGGCCAGTTTTCCGATGGCCATCAGTTACTCTTTGGTACCAAAATATTCACCATCCTCTTAGATGTTGATCAACACCAATATCATCTCTGTATAACTTATGGTTCCCAAGATCTGGCTCCTTAAATCTCCGGAAATCGGCCATTTTTTGTCCAATATCTCGGGGACGGTGAGAGAACTGCGAAAAATTCCATCACTTTCTCAGATAGGTTTTGATGCTCTATCAAATGGAGGGCTCAAAATAGAAAAAAAATCGCAAAAAACACAGACGGACATACACGCAGACATAGAGAAATCAGTGACGAACTTTGTAGGTTCGTTGATAATGTCTCAGTGTAGCCACACCATAGTTTGATTCTGCCTCTCCTTCCTCACCTGGAAAATATTCTACAAGCAAACCAGACTACAAGTCAATACAGTTTAATGAAGAAAGATAAAACTATCTATCTATCTTCTACTTTCAGCTTCGTAACACTATCACTTGACTCTGCATTCCAACATGGTTCCAGCCTACAGATCATAGCTATTTCTTTGTTTCTAATTATTTTTTCTTGCTACCGTTTCTCTTTCTATCTGATGATTCATTTAACGAAAGCACTAATAGTGTACACCATTCAGTGTATCACAATGTATTGGCTATTTTCTGGTAGGTACTTCATATGTAATTTATGTACAATAGGCAAGGAAATGCACACACTTTAGTGAATGAAGTGCAATTTAAATAATTTCCCCTTCCCTTCTCTTTACAAAGGGAGAGAAAGTATAGGTGTGATCCAGCCTACTATGGCTTTCTTTATGTAGCGGAATTTGAAAAGACTAAAACTTACTGTTCGGTAAAAGATAAGTTCAGAAGAAGAAATTAAGAATTAGTATTTCCTCTGGTATTAGTATAAACTTCATTGGATTTGTATTGAGTTTAGCGTTCTGTTCAGCCGCGAGGCTATATGAGACCGTATTGTGTCGGTCATATTGTCATGGATATACAGCTTAATGTAGGATTTTAACCACACGAGCTTCCGTCACGAATCGAATCCGGGGATGGACAAAAATATATAAACACCTGAAAAATTACACATTACCGTTATTATTAACGAGTAGGACCACTTTTGGAACGCAGAACGACCTGTGGTCGACGGGGAATGGAAAAATACAGGTCGCGTATGATTGTCAAAAGAATGTTGTACCATTCTTCCGCCAAAGCAGCTGCAAGTTATTGCAGGACGATGGTGGTCTATAGTGGGCTCGCAACTTGGTCTCCAAAACTCACCACATGGGCTCAATAATATTAAGGTCTGGCGGTTGTGGAGGCCACGGCAGATGTGACACTTCATCTTCGTGTTCATCAAACCAGTCTTGGCAATGATATGCCCATGCACGGTAATGATGGGTCCGGAAAAAATACCAGCATATCGCTGCCCAAATCATCACTGAACCACTGCCATGCTTTACTCTTGGTAACAGGCAGTCTCTATCGTACGCTTGTGCTGGCGTCCTTCATACATAAACTCGGCCAGCAGTTGGAAACAACTTAAAGGAAGATTCATCCGACCAGAAAGTATTCCACTGCTCCGTTGTCCAGTTTTTTATGAGCTTTGCACCACTGTCTCCGTATAACAGTAAGGTCAACAGTCACGATTGGTTGGTAATTGCACATTCGCCATAAATACCTGCTTGTTAGTTCTCTTCTGACTGTTTTGACGCTAAATGGGTTTGTAAGCACTGTATTCAGCTCAGCTTGACTTTTGGCACTGTGGTGATCTGCTTGGTCACAATCCTATTCAATTTGCAACTGTCTCTGTCACTCAACATACCCTTGCGTCTACACTGGTTTTTCGCTGATGTGAGTTTTTAAGGAGCACATGCAGGCAGTCATGATCCTCTAGATTGTGCCTCTTGATACATCAAATATTCCCGCTATTTTCATCACGGTAGCTCACACCCTACACACACCCAAAATTTGCCCTTTTTGAAACTCTGTCAGCTCAGACATGATTCACTATAAACTGCACGGACTGATCGCTGAAATGTAACTTGCCCATCTGTTTGATTGGTCAGGTTGTATACCTCGTGCTGATGACCACAGCGATCTACCACTCAGACGCAAATTGTGTTTGAAATGGCTACCTCTTTCATACCAGGTGCTTTCGATTTTGTCTATCCCTTGTAAGTCTGTATTGGCTAATAATCACAATTATCTACTATTACGAAGGAACACAGTACTCTGCTTTTAACCAAGTAATATCCAATCTGATAGTATAGATACTTCTACACTGTAAATTTGTAGAATAATACATTTTACTCATTATAAAAATAGAATTTTCAAACTAATCGGATTTTCCAAGTTTCCCGACATCATTTAAAGGGAAGTACGTAAACTGAGGAATAAACGTAATTACTTTCTGTCATTTTAAGTTATTTTCTGCACGTCCAAGCATTGTAAAAATAGCATTAAAATACAAATAAACACGACATGCAACTACGATCAAAGTAAAGTAAATGACCACAATAAAGTCAACCTAATAATTTTTGTCTATCTCTCGAACAACAAATTAGACAAAAATCCAATTTTCACTTAATCTGAAACATTATTATGTTGTGTACAAACTATTGAAATCTGGAAGGTCTGGCCTAGTTTCATGCTGATCAGATCACATGAAAAAAAATCAAAGGGACCTTATTAAATTAGGGTGAGCACAATAAGGCCCAGCTTCTATCCGAGAATATTACTCTAATAACGTCATATATGAAATGGATATGTATTCAAATTAATGAAATTACAGTTTGTGAGACTTTTATTCTTAGAGTTACGTACATACAGGGTGTAACGAGAAGGTACGGCAAAATTTCGGTGGTAGATTCCTTATGGGTAGAAAAGTAAAAAAAAAAAAAAAAAAAAGTTCATATGACCATATGCCTGGAAATGCATCGTTACAGAGTTATGGACGTTGAGCCGTCTGACGACGTGAAATAGTCACATTCTGGTCGCCCCTCAACGTGACTTAATTTAAACTTCAATAGCTCAGCCCCGAATTAAGCTAAGAAAATAATTTTGGTCCCAATGTCTTCCTGAAGGAAGAATTATTGTATAGGACATACAAATATACATGTATATCGTCGGACGAGCCTGTACCCATATCACTTGCAGCGAGTGCAGTCTTTGTCAGCAGTCGACTATCTGCTGCGAGTACACTTTTTAAAGTGTTACCTACAACAGTGTCCCATTGATTTCATTTTGTTATCAGTAATAGTGTTTAAACATGAGGCACACACGAGAAGGCACTTTCAATTACCATAACGTACATGTTAAAACCAACGATAATCCTCATGCGATCAGTCCCAGAAGACATCAACAAGAATTGTCTTTCACTGTGTGGTGCAGTATTGTCGGTGACACTTTATTAGGCCCACACCTACTCCCGTAGAGGTTGACGGGTAACACGTATCGAAACTTCCTGGAAACCCACATTCCGGATGTATTGAATAACTTGCCCTTGCGTCTAGCTGTGAAAATGCATATCAGTGGAAAGCCTCATCCTTCAGGAACACATTGATACCAAATTATCTTCATAGCGTAATTAGGAGCTGAACTATTGAGGTTTAAATTGAATCACATTGAGGGGCGCCCAAAATGTGACTATTTCACATCGTCAGATGGCTCAATGACCATAACTATAACGATGCATTTCCCTACATATGGTCATATGAACTTGTTTACTTGGCTACCCATAAAGAATGCACCCCTGAAATTTTCCCCTACCGTTTTGTTACACCCTGTATATATTAATATTATTATTGTTACACAATTTATTGTTCAGAGTTATTCTCTTTCCCAGTTGCATTGCAATAGATTTAAATGATTATTTAGTTAGGTCTATTTTTATAAAATAATGAAATTAAAGACAATAAAAGTTTGTTGTTCTCGAGAAATTCACACTGGACCTTATTGTGGTCACTTATCTTACAAGAACGTTGCATATCAAACGACATGATCACAGGGTGTTGCACAGTACACACATTTTTTTTCTGAGGACGGTGAGGAAATTGAACAACTCACTTTGCGAAAAGTGACCGGGAAAGTGGTTTGCAGGCAAAGCAAGATAGTGCACTGCTTGCCTGCACCCGAATGTTAGACCAGTCCGACAGTGAAAACAAAATTCAAATATTTCTAAACTTTGTAGAGATATAAGGAAATGTATTTTTATTTCAGTGAATTATAGTGCAATATTGAAGAATTTAAAAGCCAACGTGGATTACTCAGGAGATTAAATTAAAAAAAAGATTAAATGAAATGAAGCATCGTCAGCAACAATTCTTGAAGCAGAAAGTTGCAAGAGCGAAATAACTTTGAAGTGTGTCTTGCGGGTATTTTTTCGCGCAAGGAATTGTACGAAATCGCAAATACTATGCTCGTGAAGTCGTAGTAAGTATGTGTATACAATCGTGAGTAACTGTAATAACAAACACACGTGCCGCACCATTGGTGAAATAGTAAGACTAAAACACGTGGGTAGTGTGGTGACAACAGTTATTAAACAAATGCACGAGGTGAGGAAGCACATGGCTAAATCAAAACAATAAGAAGGTAGGGGTTGTTTACATACTACTATAGACGTTTTCTGCATTGACTCACACTTCATTTTACACTTTCTTACTTATTTCGAAGATTACAACATTTAAATGCTCATCAAGATCACGATACAAGATCATGTGTAAATAAGCTCCTTTCTCTTCCCCTACACTCGTCGAAATATTGCCTGAATAAGTTCTGTGTATCCACTATCCGTACATGGAATTACTTTTAAGCCAGCATACTTTTATATTTGATATCTCAGTGCATAAACTACGTAAATGCCGAGCACGTGATCCTGACAAAAACTGCTAGAGACAAAGTGAGAGAGCTTTCTGGATCCACTTTCTTTTAATGCCATCAAATCTGGAGGTGATGGACCATCTTAAGAACATAATTTTAAACAAGGGCCCAAATGTTCTGGCAGCAATTTCTAGACTGACTGAAGCAGTGGATGATAGGCAACCAACATTGCCCTTACGTTAATTTGGTTGCATACCCACTACATAAGGAAAGAATCTATGTATTGTAATAGGTCAATATAAATTACTGGATAAAACGCATCGAAATTTCAATGTTTAACTGGAACAAGCATTTACTTTGTTCATTAGTGCTCATTCAAACCACACATATTCAACCTGAACCTGAATCGTCTACTCTTGCAATTCATTTCTGTACTGATAATTGAATTGCTTGGGGAACACAATTGCATGCCACACATTCTAGTATTGAGTTGAGTTCATTTTGAGTTTAACATCTCTTTCAGCAGAGTGGCTATGTGAGACGGGACCTACCGAATAACGTGGAATCCGAACTACATGAGTTTCAGCCGGGAATCGAACTATTCTATGCAATGATACACACTTCCCATGCAATCTACCGGTATATTATGGAGATTGAATTACTTTCATATTGTCAGCGGGCTCGAACCCAATACATTCCACTTAATAACTGAAATTAACCGGAAGTGGCGTTTATCATCATCTTCACTCGAGACTCATATATGTATGACACTCTTTTTTATTTTAGAAATTCCTTAATCTACTGGAGGTGAACTACTGAAGATGACGATACAGGGAAAAGATAATACAATCTATTGTACGTCGTCACCCTTCCTACATCGCATTGATACACAGACTCTGCTGTTGAATCGTTTTGGAATATCGAGGTTCAAAACATACCGAATGCAGTCAAAGCTCCAGCCAAGTGGAACTCAATTTTCTCAGGAGCTGATCTTGAAATTTCAGGGAACTCAGCAGACAGTTGAGAAATCGCAATCTGTAACTTTTAGGAACAACATTAATCATGAGTTCACCAAGGTCGTCTGCAGCCATATTTTCCCACTCCTGATCGCTGTTGCCCTGTCCATGTACATCAGAAAATTGCTTTTTAAAATCTTTGCGACGGTCGCACCATCACTTCAAAAGTTTCCGCTGTACTGCTTATTAATTTGAGAATACATCATTCTGCATGATGTCCTTCCGCCTGGAGTAATCATATTACACAATGTAATTCACACTTGGCGAGCGCTTCGATAGCATTCGACACCTTTTCCGTAATAATTGAATGAAAGACTCTGTCTACAGCATTGTCTTATTTCCATTACAGCACCTCACGTGACTCTCCTCCGGTGGCTTAAAGGAGGTTGAAAAATATATCCTCCCTATATTAAGTTGTTGTTGAGTAAAAATAGAATCAGAAAAAAAAATTAAAAATATTTTTGCGAACGAATAGAAAGACAGGAGCACTTATAATATTATTTTAAAAAATAATAATACAATAGGGAGTTATTACTATCTGTATTGTAAATTATAATTAACTTGTTTCTGTATACTTTAGAGCAGAGATCCCCAACCTTGTTTACTTGGTGCCAATTTGTAAACCCGGAATACTTCACGCCACCTCCTTCTACTCCTCCAATAATAATAATAATAATAATCACAATCTCATCAACTTAGCATTATTCCCTGCAAGAATTTCCATTGCATACCACTGCAGAGCAATATGATTAATTTGTAACTGGCCATTACAAAAATGAAAAGGTAAATTTCAAATGGCAACTACAAGTGGTGCTTTCATAATTTCACAGTTTATTTCGGTCAGTAGCTGGCGCTTCCTTGCTCTTCACGACCCCGTTTCCCCATTGATGTGTCACCAGGATCGGAACCATTGCTTTAGACTTACATGTACCTAATACAATATAGTATAGAGAAATATTAAGAATTATCTGAGACGCGGGCTTAAATTGCCCATTTGTGCCTCTGCAAAAGAAAGAAATACATCCATTCGGAAATTACGAAAACTGATTCATTTCAACAAGCTTTCATTGCAACTCAGCCCTGTTTCCAAGTTGGTTGTAGCAAATGTGAGTTGAGAACACTGCCTTACGTATCTAGTATGACATATCATTAATTTTAACATTGTTCAAACCATATCTTATACTAACAAAGAATAATTTACCTATTTCCTTCAAAAAATACTGTAGTTTTAAATGACAGCCTGCTGTTTTTAAAATACAAAATTTCTTACCTTTAGTGACATTTCTGAAAAGCGGTTACTTCCAAAGTGTCAGTATGTGGAGAGTAAGTGAAACAAATGAAGAACATTTTCAAAAACCTCGCAGTAAATCAATCTATTGCTTTACCGTTATGTCTAGAAATATCTAAAGTACTAAATATCAGTTGCCAGTGGCGTATGTAGAATTTCATCATTTGAGGATTCAAGCACTCGATGTTTCATCTTTAGACGACAAGCGTGACTATTGTGTATACTCGTATACCTAAATATACATTTTTTTCTCATAATATCTTGGTCAAGTATCGTTTAAACCCTGAAACCTCTGCGTACGCCACTGCAAGTTACTGATATCTGCTCTCGGAATTTCTTATCTGGAATTGGTTTGTTATAGAGCAGTGGTCGCCAAACTTATGAAATTTCTGACCTACCGTACCGTTTTCAAATCCTACTGTGAGCTACCAACCAAAAGAACTACCTACTTAAAAAAATCGTACATTTGTTTATTGCCTATAAACTTACATTTCAAGGTTAGTCAAGCAGAGCGTTAACGCGATCCATGGTTTGGCGATCATTGTTATAGAGAATATGTTTCCCTATTGCATTTTAAACAAACATAGTCTTTTGACTACTATTTTTAAAATATCAGCAAAATATTCTCACTTTTACAACATGTCGGCTATCCAAACAAATTACCAAGAACTGAAAATTGTTATTCATTAAATAAGAAGTTTGAAACTCTAATCCTGAAACAAATAAGAATATTGCATGATATGATATTCTTATACAAAATGCCTATACCAAACCATCTAACAAAGAAATGCTTTTGTTAGGTTGGAGTCTAATCCCTTGCAAAAAGTCATGGCTCATACCAACAAGACCATTTTCAGATCTCCAGTTTTAGACGATTCAACAAGGACAGCTTTTAAAATATCTGGTTTCGGATTACCTATTATATACGGCCTGCCAAAAATATTTAACGCAGAAGTTCAACGCCATCCCGTGTAAATTGGGCAAATGGCTTCTGAATTATTTTAATTGATTGAATATTCCCCTTACTTATTGCGTAAAAAGCAGTTTCGAAGTGAACAAAAAAAACTATGTAATTCAGTTAATGCAAATAATATCAAAATGGTATCAATTGATGTAGTTGAAATGTATCCGTTCATTCCTTTGTAATTAGTTTTTGAATCAGTTACTAACATCTGGTACAGTAAAGAGCTTAATACTCCAGAAGTGAACGAAATTCTTTATCTTCTTGAATGTTGCCTTAAATACAATATTTTTTCATTTGAAGGCTATATATATCATCAAGTTGAAAGTTTGGCTATGGGAAACACCTTATCACCATTGTTAGTTAATATAGTACTTCATATGGTTGAAAGTAGCATTTGAAAACATGGAAACTTGGTACGGTTTGATATTATAGATATCTTGGCGATGTACTTTTCTTTTACAAGGATGATTCACAGCTGGAGTACTTATTACAAAAATTAAATAATATTCATAAGAATTTGAGATTCACTGTTCAGAAAGAAAAAGACAGCAGTCTTACATACCTAGACCTTAATATAAGAAGGTATAACAATAAATTAATCACCAGTCTTCACCACAAGCCAACAGGAGATACAGTGTTCATTCATTATAAATCTGCGTATTCAGTAGCTACTTAAGCAAATATTTGGAAAAAAATCTTTTTGCGTGGCATACATCTTACTGCCTTAAAAACAGATTTACAGACAGAGATTGAATACCTGACTAAACTGGGAAGTCTGATCGGGTGTCCAGCTCCATTATTAAATAATTAGTATAATCGGGTTAAAAGGAATTTAATTTTCGATTAACCTGAAACCGATATAAAGGATAAAAAAATGAATTGGATTTCCTCTTTTTCCCAGATTGACAACTGCATTAAATAGAATCATACACAACACTGTTTACGTACGGCCTTAAAACCACCTAAAACTTTAGAAAATAACATCACCCAATTTAAGATTTATTACACGGATTCCTATGAAAAATCGGGCACTTACGAAATAAAATGCAGTAGTCAAGGGAGTTATATAGGCAAAACCAAAAGAAATTTAAAAGTCCGAGTAAAAGAACACATTAGAGATTCAAAAGTGGAAAATCCGGTGTCTGTTTTATCGAAATATTTAAAAGAAACACTACACAGGATAGAAGATTCAAAAAGTTTATTTGGAGCTAGAAATAAAGAAAAGAGACTATTTTTTGAAACTTTATTCATTTTTTTTTAAAAAAAGTTAAATCTAGACAAGGGAGGTTGAGTGACGAATGGGAAGCGGTTAATAATTTTTTTTTACAGAATCAGCATGACAATAAAAAAAAACATGAGTTAGCAACCTTGCAACAAAAAACATGAAAGGCGCACAAATTGACTCCGCCATAGTTTAGTTTGTTTCAACATCATCTGCAGTTCGCTAACGCAATTAACAACGTGTTTTTTGGACAACAAAGCTCTTTTTCTTGGTAAGTCTGTTTCTTTCTTTCCTTGATGTTTCTATTCTTTTTCTTCCTGTTTTTAACCTCCGTGACCAAGGCTCCAGGGGACATTCTAAAGCTTGGAACCCTAAAGATTCAGGAACCCTGTAAGAAGAATGATAGTTATAAAATTAATTGAATACAATTAAAGAAACAATATAATATAAACCGTCTAAATGAAAATTAACTTAAAAATTACAAGATTAAAATTAATATTGCCAATTTACACTACTATGCAATCAGAATTATCTATAGTTGCGGAAGTTAGTGTAAAATTAACGCAATGGATTATGTAGTTAAAAATTATGGAAAGTCAATGCTTTCAAGGATACTTGTTAATTACTAACAATTAAAAACTTCTAAAAACAGAGCAACAATCTTATCAAACAAAATCGAGTGTTCCCTTAATTTAACTTTTTGTATCCATGTTGGATCTATATGTAACAACTAGTTTTATAGTTTTATATTTTAATTGCATTTATTGAACTCATATACAAATGGACGAATGGATGAGTGTATTCAGGCTGATTCTGGAACGCCTGGATCAATTTCAACAAACTTGGCACACACATTAATATCTATCTCGAAAATATATTTTGGGGATAATAACCCTTGTTCCCTTAGAAAAGGAGTGGGAAAGCACGAGTAAAAATAATGAGAAAAAACTCTCGGTGTCAATGGGATGGAAAGTGATACACCCGATACCATTGAAGTCCAATTTCAGCCCTTGTTAGTAAATCTAGGGAGATGACAAGATGATGGCAGATAAAATATAATCGAAAACGACTGACATTTTTGTCCCTGAGATAAATACCTAGGTAATGACACTTCCGATGCCATTTAAGTCTAAGCTTAGTCTCAGTGAAGTAAAACTCCATTGTTCCCCTATGAAAAGCGTGGGAAAGGAAAACGTGTAAAAATAATACACAGAAGACTGATATTAGCATTCGAATCCATATTTTTCAAAGTTCCTAAGTGACACCCCCGTTTCTGTTTAAATTCAAGTTCAGTCCCATCTACGCGAGAGCATTACCATGAGATCTTAATTTCAAGGTTTGACAAAGGATGAAAAATAAAATGTTTAAAATCACTAGATTAGTGTATTATTCATATTTTTCAGGATCACTATGCTGACTGGTGATACATCCGAAAATATTTAAGCCCAATTTAAGTCACGATGGGCATTTCATCTGACAACGCCAAACCGCACACATATTTAATGACCTCTTAGAAATGAGGAGAACTTGGCTGAGATAGTTTTATGCTTCCACCGTATAGCCTAAACCTAGCACCATCAGACTATAATTTATCTTGGTTTCTGTAGAACTTTCTCAATGGTGTTAAGAATCATGTGAATACCACGTATAAAAATTTTTTTGATCAGAAAACGTACAAGTTCTACAGCGACGGGATTGTGGCGTTGGCTGCTCAATGGACGGTCATCGAACAAAATGGAACATATGCGCCTTTATAATGATATTTTTAAATAAAAATAAATGTATTCCCAAGACTTATTTCCAAAGGCTCAATACTTTTACAGAACCTGATAAATGGATACATGTGTGGCTGCATGTCCCAGCATAATACCAGGATCAATTTCAACCAAATTTGGCTCATATGCAAGTTGTGCAAATAAGATTGTATAACTTACAACCTAAAAAAAATTCCTGTTGGAGTAAGACACTCAAAGATGTAGGAGATGGAAAGAAGATGACATGTAAAAATAATCGGGAACAACTTGTATTATTGTCGGATTTTATTTATTTAGGTTGAAAAGGTGAACAGTGACACTCCACATACCATTTAAATCGAAGTTCAGCCCCAATCGACAGGAATCTGAGAAGAGATGAGAAGTGAAATGTCCGAAATGACCGAGATTAATGTTGGATGCATAATTTTTGGGGTCGAGAAAATGGCTGACACGTTAGAAATTACTTCAAAACTTGGTTACTACCTACCTCAGCCTGAGCCTTTTTTTTTTCATGTTACTTTGATTAAAGAGATTCTTCCAAAAGGTAGAATGTTTCAAAATGTATGTCAAATAATATTCTGAGGAGGTAGGATTTGAGGACTTTTATTATACGTTCATTGGGGACACGGTGGCTGAGTCGTAGAGCGCTTTCTTTTAGTACGTAGGGTCTGTGGTTCGATCCCCGTCCAAGTAAATTTGTGGTGGACAATATCGTGCTCGTGGATATTTTCGGGGTACTCCCATTTCCTCCTACATTGTAATTCCACAAATTCTTCCATCATCATTCGCTTGTCTTAAATCATCCGTCTCCCTTAGCCTAAATGACAATCGTTGGATGCAAAAATGAACGATTTCATTTCACTTTTTTTACATGTTCATTGGAATGCATATCCTAAGCGAAAAGGGTATTCCAATATTTTCCATAGATGTATTCTCCATGTGAGAAGATTGGGTGTTTCAGCTAACATATATCATGTTTAGGGTAAAATCGTCTTCTATTGCTATAAAATTATATTAGTGATTTTTCGCTTATGTTAGGTATACATAGATTTTTCATTTATATTAGGCGATTTCTTTCATACATCAATGGGAATATTGAAAGCCCGAGGGTGGGAGCCGGGCAGGAGAGTACCAACAGTCAGGGCGCCAGAAGCAAAGTTGGGAATTTCACTAGTTGTGGCTTAGGATATGATTGTGAAGTATATGTACGGTATTGAAGTCCGTATATAGGTTTGTTTTAAGGAAGATTGTATAGTAAAATAGTAATCTTTGTATATTTGTTTTTCGACCTCATACCTTTAATTTGAGGTACCTGTCCTGCATATATATGACCAATGTGAATTGATGGGTTATGTTTAGCAGAAGGGGTCCAGAAGCATGTAAAAAAAATTACAGAAATGAATGATGCAAGTACTTAGACCAAACATAACGTCACCAAATCTAATCTAACCTAACCTTACCTAAGCTAACCTGAAGTAACCTAATATTAGTACAAATAAGCGAAATTCTAAAATATTTTGGAAAATTTTGCTGGGCCCCTACACTAACATAATGTAACATACACTAACCAAACTTAAACTAACCTAATTTGAACAGAAATTACTGAAACTGTAACATTTTTTACAAATAATTGCTGGACTTCTTCTGCTAAACATACACAGAATTGATCTTTCACAGTGATAATAGATGGAGGTCTTACAACTCTGGTTTCCTTATTGTTCAGCTGCACTACTTCTTTTCCTGTAATATTTATATTTAAATATATATTTTTGGTACATACTTTTTTGAAATTTTAAGAAGGGAAGTACATAAAAAATCAGCTCTCTTTGTACCTTATACATTATGCGCTTCGTAAAGTGTTTTAAAATATATTCACACTAAATAATGATATTTTCGGTACGATAAGCCTCTCATTATATGTATGCCTTCATTTTAATGTACTACGAAATTCCCTTTTACACTTGCAATGGTCGTTAATAGCGCCTGCAGCAGTGGCTTCGGCCCCTAACCCTCAATGCTACTCGCCTCCAGTTGTATAATGATGCATAACGTTGCATGAGGATACCTAGCAAAAATGGGAAGTCAGCAATTAATTGTTACCCTTTAGGTTATTAGAGCTAAATTTGAGGATAACAAAATACGTGTAGGAGTTATTACTTTTATGCTTCACCATTCTTAATCTGCACCTAGGACAATCGAAATGACAATTTTAGTGTGGATCATAAAATTAATTCGACGAATGGACACTAGGTGTCTTACCATTGCATACTACAAGCTTGGATAATTATATACCTAGTGCACTTCGTAATTTAGGACACAATCACCTAATAACTTAAAAAATGATAGCGGAATTATACTTTTCGCATAGTCCTTTACTAAATCAGGTTGAAATGAATTGCTTTCACGCCATTTTCAAACACTGAATTCATACAATAATACAGGCCTTGGCCTACTCACGCTTCACTCTTTATTCTAATCTTTCTATAAGACACTATTATGGAAGTCTTCAGTATTTATAAGATAATATTAAGTTCCAAATTTAATATTTACCTTTATCAATACATTTCACAACCAATAATATTTCCACAAAATTACAAATTGGAAAACCATAGGCCTATGTATTTACTACAAATTAGTTCATAGATATATCAGACAAAATGAGGTATTTGTCGGGGTGACCCCCAGTTGAATGAATTCGCTCGCCCCCTGTCGGGTACATTATTTGGACAAAAAGGGGGCATCAATGAATTCAAAAGTTGCTCACCTTTTTGATGTTCCATCCGCTAAATGTTTTTCTTTCGTTGTAAATTTATTCCCGCATAACTCACCACCAAATTTATTTTTTACACCTGGTTAATATGTGCACTCGTTCTGAAGCGATACACGTGGTTGTCATAGGTTCGAACCCATCCCAAGTCTTGTTTGATTTTTTATTGTCTTTTGCTGAGTACTGGGTCAGGGCGACGTAAGTAATTTTGTTGAATACTATAATAATAATAATAATAATAATAATAATAATAATAATAATAATAATAATAATAATAATAATAATTTTCATATATATATATATATATATATATATATATATATATATATATATATATATATATATATAAACATACCCATATTCATGTATAGTCGGTATTTGGTCGTAATTGGCTCAAAGAATAAATAGATCGATTTGTACTTCACAAGTGGAGTAGGCAAGGGTGGATTTCGGAGTGTGACTCTTTTAAATTTTATGGTATATTTTTATATCTTCATTATTCGATTTTTAAAAAAAGTACCAATAAAGTTTTTTACTTCCTTATTTCCTTTTCTAAAGCTTGGAGGCATTGTAGAACGCAACGCGTTGCGTATGGTTTCACGAATTTCTGTCTCGATATATAGGATGTAATGACGTCATAACTTTATTTTTTTGTTATGCCTATTTTTATTATTTTTGGCGGGCTTGCTTTTGTACCTAGATGATTGAAATTTTGCACACAGATTCAGTGCTGCAATCTGTATTTTTCGGATTTTTTCAGATCTCTGCGTTAAAATAGGGGGTCCATAGGGACAAAAAATTAAAAAAGAAATATTTTTAAGAAAAATCCCTTTTTCGAGATTTTCCCACCTCAGATACGCAATAGAGACATCTGAAAAGTGCCGTTTGAAAGGACGTTTTATTTTGAAGATAATGATGTACAAAGTTCTAGGATAAATAGGCATGTCCCAGAAACATTTTACCTGAGATCCTGTTTTATACGAGAATCTGGGATATAGTGGGATATTATTTTTTTGACGGGCTTACTTTTGCACCTAGAAGATTGAAACTCTGTACACACATTTAGTTCACCCCTTAGTATTTTTCATCTTTGTTTCAGATCTCTGCGTTAAAACAGTTATGTCTAGAGGGGAGAAAAAGTAAATGAAAGGGATATATTTTAACAAAAAAAAAAAAAACATTTTTCGCGATTTTCCTGCCTCAGATACATGACGGAGACACGTGAATGGTAACTTTCGAAAAGTTGTCCTATTCTAAAGAGAATGATGTAGAAACTATGATCCTAGAATAAATAGAGATGTTTCAGGAAATTTTTATGTTACATCCGGGTCTTTTGGAGTAATCTTCTGCATTGTGGGGCTTATAGATAAATACTTTTTCTCGCCCTTATTATTCAAGATAAAAGCTTGAAATTTTGTACACATATTTAGTATACCCCTCGAAATTTTTCACTTGATTTTGAGATCTGTGCGTTAACACAGGGGGTCCAGAGGGCAAAGTTTTTTTTAAAAAAAAATCACAATTGCTCTCAAAATTTCCCGCCTCAGGAAAATGTCCTAGGATAAATAGGGATGATGTTGTAGCTGCTTGACTGAAAGTCTATAATTTAAGTTAAAAAACTATAATTTTAAAGGGTTATTTTCCTTTAGCAAAATACTATGCAAAAATGAACAATACACACTTCCTTCGCATCTACAAGTTTAGTTATTTCACTTGAAAAGAGTACGAGATTTGCAACAAACTCATTATGGCAAGTACACGGGGAAGCATAATTTCTTGAAGAGCTGCATTCTGAAGAGAGACTTTGAACTTGTTATGAAATTCCAGTCAGTTTCATATCCTGCTAAAACAAATTTATCGAGTCAGAAAGAAAAATATATTTTGTAGTTGTCAAAGCTTTTCCAGAACTAGGCCGTCTGTTGCCAGGCAAGAAACGGAAATTTATAATATTACGTTTGCTACTATAACACTAAAGACAAAAAAAGTTATCTAATTTTATAATATTAAAAAAATATGCATTACTACCCAGGATTGGTATTATAAGAAATCAAAGGTCTCAGTACCAAATTGCCTTATAAATGTCAATATCTGCAACTCAAGCGAGTTGATGATCAGAGGAACACAATGCTTGCATATTAACTGCAATAAATTTCTGTTTTGTGGTGCACAATATGATTAGATTACAAACACTCTAATTTGCAAGTAATAAAACAAAGATTACGCATTTTGTTACTAAGCAATAATGTATGCAGAAAAATATAAATTCCAGAATAGCTCAGGCAAAATAGCAATTGGAAGAAAAGCTTAAACTTTTAAACGGAAAGATCGACATATAATTTTCTAAAGTTTAACGTCTCTCGATTATGCCCTTTTGGCTGTTACCCCTTTGAAATTACGGCTTTTTTCAAAGGTAAATTATGGGCTTTCAATCACGCAGCTACAGCACCGTTCCTATTTATCCTAGGATCATCGTTCGCACCTCATTCTATTCAGAATAGAACATCCTTTCAAACAGTGCTAATTGCATTTCCCTTTCATGTCCCTGAGGCGGGAAATTTTGAAGGAAATCAGGATATTTTGTGAGTTTTTTTTTAATTTTGAGACCCCCCTCTCTGGACCCCCTCTCTACGTTAACGCACAGATCACAAAATCAACTAAAAATACTAAGGGATGTACTAAATATGTGTCCAAAATTCTAAGCTTCTATCTTGAATAGTCAGGGTTAGAAAAAATATTTACCGGTGAGCTAAGAACATTCTCACAATGTTCCAGATGACCTTAATGTAGTATGAAAATTTCCTGAGACATCCCTATTTATCGTAGGATCATGGTTTCTACATCGTTTGCTTAAGAATAAACCATAGTTTCAAACGGTGTCATTCACATGTCTCTTATCATGTATCTTAAGCGGTAAAATAAAAAAAAAATTCTTGTTAAAAATATCTCTTTTTTTATTTTTGTCCCTCTGAACTCCCCTGTTTTAACGAAGAGATCTGAAACAAATCTAGAAAATACTAAGGGAGTGCGCTGAATGTGTGTACAAAATTTCAATCTTCTAGGTGCAAAAGTAAGCCCGCCAAAAATAATATCCCCACAATAACCCAGATTCCCGTATAAAACAGGATCTCAGGTAAAAATTTCCCGAGACATCCCTATTTACTCAAGGATCATAGTTCGTACATCATTCTTTTTAGAATGGAATAGCCTATCAAACGGCACTATTCACATGTCTTCATCGTGTATCTGAGGTGGAAAAATCGCTGAAAAAGTGATTTTTTGTTAAAAAAATATCCCTTATTTTTACCGTTTTACCACTCTGCACCCTGTTTTAACGCAAAGGTCTGAAAAAAATCTGAAAAATAATGAGTTCACTAAATGTGTGTGCAAAATTTCAATATTCTAGGTGCAAAAGTAAGATCGCCAAAAAAATAATAATAAAACAGGCATAATAAAAAAAATTAAAAATTATAATGTCACCACGCAGAAAGGCGCGAAAGCATAGGTAACGTGTTCTACAATGCCTCCAGGCTTAAAAACCAGAAAAAAAGAAGTATAAAGCTTTATTGGTACTTTTTAAATCGAACAATGAAGATTTTACCATATCTGTATGTGATAAAATTTAAGAGTTAAAAGAAAGGAATGATTGTGAAATTAAATTTTGTGTGATTTCTCACCGGGAATTGAACTCGAGACCACGTTCGATTTAGAATTGAGGAAAATGATGATGAAAGCATACGTATGGAGTGTGGCGTTGTATGAGTGTAAGACATGGACTCTATGAGAAGAGGTAAAACAAAGAATAAAAGTTCCTAAAATGTGGTGCTAGAGAAGAATGTTGAAAATTAGGATTGATGGATAAGACCTCAAATGAAAAAGTATTTGAAATGGTAGAAGAAAAAAAGATCCATACTAAAATATATTTTCAAAAGAAGAAATAGTTTAATTGGACACATTATGAGACATTGAGGAATAGCTATGGAAGGAGTAGCAAACCAAGTGGAAGGATACAGACCCAACCTTATAAGATGTAGGGGAGGAAGTACAGAGAAATGAAAAGAGTGACTCATGATAAGGAAAATCGCAAAGCTGTGTGAAACCAATCGAAAGTTTGCTGACCTCAGAGGCAGGTCCGCAGCCAAGAAGGTTCTAGGGGAGCCAGGGCCAACCTTAATTTTCGTTGCTCATAGGATTGCAATTAGGGAAGCTAGGAGGTCAAAGGATGGGATTACTAAAAGCGCAAACTTTTTGTGGCAACCATTTCTTTTTCTTCCCAACGTTATAGCAAAGAGCTATGTCTTGGTGCCACACGTACTGTCCTCCAGCAGCCACCAGGGCTGCCAACTTTTCAAACCTGCTCACCCGTACATTTACAGCTTGAGTCCTCCAAACAATTTCGTTAAATTAGAACCTTATTTCACTTAAACACATCCATGTATTCTTTTCTTTTTAAATCTATGTTTAGCAATATAATAGAGTAAGTAGGCTGCACGCGGGGAAACGTCATGTTAGGAATAGCTACCGTGGCCACGTAACTTAACACCGGAAAATAAAATTGCTGGTTACATGGGGGCTAGACAATTACTATTGGACTTATACAAAGTTACCACTGTTTTCATATCTTATTTTGATTCTGATCACAGTAGGACACTCTAATAATAAGTTTATTTTCTTTATTTATTTTGCTAAATGATAACAATAATGATCGAATTGTTGCTATTAACCAATAAAAGAAAACCAGTGTCAAAATTATTAGTTCACCCGTACATTTTGAATAGCAATCCGTACACTTGTATCTGACTTGTAAAGCCCGTACAGTTGACAGTCACCCTATCCACAAGGTTTGAATAAAATGTTCGGCAACTCCACGTATCTAGTCTACGGATAGTCTGCTTTTGGGGATAATTTTTATTCAGACGGTTTTATCAGAAACTGGTCAAGCTATTTTCTTCATATTTCATAAATACAAATTTCACTAACGAACTAACGCCTATAATGTGACGTAAACCGTTTCTTCTGAAGATATCCACGAGGGGTGGTTGATTATTGGTGTTAGTTTCTTCAGACGATTTTCTCAAAAATTGCTAAGGCGATTGTTTCATATTTTATAAATAACCATAATAACACACTGACGATGGAACACGGAGATTTCAGTTTTCACCTACGGCAGGAGTTGTCAACATTTTCCACTACCGTACCACAAAAGCATATTAATTAGTAATACCACCATAAGTCATACGCAGCATCAACTACGGGTTCCCTACTACAAGTGGTATGCGTATCATAGGTTGAGAAGTCCTTTTAACTGAGCATTTAAAGAGTCCTGTAGGCAAAAACTGAAATGTCCGTGACCCGTTATCTACCCAGACAACACGTACGTGTACGACACATGTGCACTATCCATGCATAAGCCGTACATTTGCACATGTGTATTTGTGTGGATGATGAACACATACATAACCCGTACACGTGAATTTGCGTGGATGAAGCACACATACATAACCCGTGTATGTGCACATGTGCATTTATGTGGGTTATGCACATGTACATAACCAGTGATTAAGTCGTGCATGTGCACATGTGCATTTGCATGGATAAAGTACACATTTACATAACCCGTGCCTAAGCCGTTACATACACATGTGCATTTGCGTGGATGAAGCACAAGTACAGAACCCGTGCTTAAAGTCGCTATGTGCACATGTGCATTTGCATGGATGATGTACACATTTATATAACCCGTGCTGTAGCCGTTATATACACATGTGCATTTGTGTGGATGCAGCGCACGCACGTAACCCGTGCTTAAGCCGTTATGTACACATGTGCATTTGCGGGGATGCAGCGCACGTACGGAAACCGTACTTCAGCCGTTATGTGCACATGTGTATTTACATGGATCAAGCACATATTTATATAACCCGTGCTTAAGCCGTTATATACGCATGTGCATTTGCATGAATGCAGCGCACGTACGGAACCCGTACGTAAGCCGTTATGTGCACATGTGGATTTGCATGGATGAAGCACATATTTATATAACCCGTGCTTAAGCCGTTATGTACGCATGTGCATTTGCATGGATGAAGCACATATTTATATAACCCGTGCTTAAGCCGTTATGTATGCATGTGCATTTGCATGGATGCAGCGCACGTACGTAACCCGTGCTTAAGCCGTTATGTGCACATGTGCATTTGCATGGATGAAGCACATATTTATATAACCCGTGCTGTAGCCGTTATGTACACATGTGCATTTGCTTGGATGCAGCGCACGTACGTAACTCGTGCTTAACCCGTTATGTGCACATGTGCATTTGCATGGATAAAGCACACATTTATATAACCCGTGCTGTAGCCGTTATGTATACATGTGTTTTTGTGTGGATGCAGCGCATGTACATAACCCATGCTTGAGCAGTGGATGTGCACATGTGCATTTGCGTGGATGAAGCACATTTAAATTACCGGTGCTTAAGCCGTTGTGTGCACATGGGTATTTGCACGGCTACTGCACGTGTGTATGAGACGTCCATAATACCGTGCAAGTGTATACTTTTACTTTCATTCTTTTACTCTCATTCTCATCAACAGAAAGTAACCTCCATTTTTGGTAGGTGTCTTTTTTCCTCCAGGCGGTGTTATAGAGACTTTTCGACGAATAACAGCTGAATGATTGTAAAAACTCCATAACGTCCACTGAGCTAGGATACAATATCAACAGGTGGCAGCATTGTACTGATGTAACTACTGTCAGACAGCTCATAGGTTTACAAAATTATTTTCGTGACCGATTACAGTAGAATATGTTGCGTTATTTGTTGCTTGGCAAACATGTCAAAGATACTACCTAAAGCTTTGCTCGTTGCAGTAGTAGGGGTCCCCGTATGGCGAACCGAGTCAGCAAAAATTTCTCGATTCTGATTGGCTGAGAGAGGTCACGTGATGTTAGGCCCCGCCCACGCGGGAAATTCAAATTTTCAGGTCACGTGGTATGACGTCATGAGTCACCCCGCAGGTAGTAGGCCCCCCCGTATGGCGAACTGAGTCAGCAAAAATTTTTGTGACGTCATAGGTCAAAGGTCAATGACCTTGGCCCGGGGTCAATGACCTAGGGGTACCTAGGACCACCCCTCTAAATTTTGACAGGGGTACCTTGGTCCACCCCCTAAATTTTGACAGGGGTACATAGGACCACCCCCCTTAAATTTTGGAAATTGCCAAATCTAAAAATTCGGTGTGGTAGCCTAGGACCATAGTATGTACCTCTATCAGTATTGGGGGTCTATGTCGTTCCCTTTCATGGGTAAAAAATTGCCAAAAAGTCAAATTTCGGGGGTTTTTGACCTAATTTATCCTCTTTGATGAGGTGTTATTACCCTATATGATTATATGGACGTATACAGGGGTCCATTCCCTTTCATAAGACATGGGTATATTAATGCACCCCTTGAAAAATTTGGGAGGGGTACCATGGCCCACCCCTTAAATTTTGGAAATTGACCAATTTAAACATTGGGTATTATAGTACAGGACCCTAATATCTATTATGATAAATTTGGGTGGTCCACCTCATTTCCTTCTAGGGGTACAAAATTGCCAAAAATATAAACGTAAGCAATACGTTATACCACGTGTTTGGTTTTTGGCTCAATTTATCCCCTTTGATGAGGTGTTATTACCTTATATGGTTATATGGTCATGTATAGGGGTCCATTCCCTTTCATAAGATATGGGTATAATTGTGCACCCCTTGAAAAATTTGGGAGTGGCACCTTGGCCCACCCCTTAAATTTTGGAAATTGACCAATTTAAACATTTGGTATTATAGTACTGCACCCTAACATGTATTATGATAAATTTGGGTGGTCCACCTTGTTCCCTTCTAGGGGTACAAATTTGCCAAAATATAAACGTAAGCAATACGTTGTACCATGTGTTTGGTATTTTGGTCCAATTTATTTCCTTGGATGAAGTCCTATTACCTTATATGGTTATGTATAGGGGTCTATTCCCTATCATAAGACATAGGTACATTTGTGCACCCCTTTAAAAATTTGGGAGGGGTACCTTGGCCCACCACTTAAATTTTGGAAATTGATCATTTTATATATTTGGTATTATAGTACTGGACTCTAACATGTATTATGATAAATTTGGGTGGTCCACCTCGTTTCCTTCTAGGGGTACAAAATTGCCAAAATATAAACGTAAGCAATACGTTATACCGTGTGTTTGGTTTTTGGTCGATTTTATCCCCTTTGATAAGGTGTTATTATCCTATTTAGTTATATGGTCATGTATAGGGGTCCATTACCTTTCATAAGATATGGGTATATTTGTGCACTCCTTTAAAAATTTGGGAGGGATACCTTGGCCCACCCCTTAAATTTTGGAAATTGCCCAATTTAAACATTTGGTATTATAGTACAAGACCCTAATATGTATTATGATAAATTTGGGTGGTCCACCTCGTTCCCTTTTAGGGGTACAAAATTGAGAAAATATAAACGTAAGCATTACGTTGTACCACGTGTTTGGTTTTTGACCTAATTTATTCCTTTGGATGAGGTCCTATTACCTTATATGGTAATGTATAGGTGTTCATTCCCTATCATAAGACATAGGTACATTGATGCACCCCGGGAGGGGATTCGGTGTCATAGTACATGACTCAACATGTATCATGATAAATTTGGGTGGTCCACATCGTTCTCTTTTAGGGGTACAAAATTGGTAAAATATAAACATAAGCAATATGTTGTACCATGTGTTTGGTTTTTGGCCCAATTTCTCCCCTTTGATGAGGTTTTATTACCTTATATGGTTATATGG
This sequence comes from Thermobia domestica, assembly GCF_964235325.1. Lineage (NCBI taxonomy): Eukaryota > Metazoa > Arthropoda > Insecta > Zygentoma > Lepismatidae > Thermobia > Thermobia domestica. The sequence goes on along the minus strand of NC_137459.1, from coordinate 42,877,529 downwards.
TCATGTATATAGGTTCATTTCCTATCATAAGATATGGGTACATTGATGCATCCTTTAAAAATTTGGGAGGGGTATTTTGGCTCATCCACTCGGTTTTAGAAATTGTTTAATATAAGCATTTGGTATCATAGTACAGGTCTCCAATATGTACCACTATAAATTTGGATGGTTCACATCGTTCCCTTTTCATAGGTAAAGAACTACCAAAAATCAAATTTCGGAGGTTATTGACCCCTATTTAGCATGTTATATGGGTATGTACAGAGGTTTATTACCTTTATATGTTTATGTTCCCTTTTAAATTTGGGAATTATCAAATAACAAAATTCGGTAAACGTTTTCTAGGACCCATTGTAGATGTTGATGTTCCTCTTATGGCCAAATATTCAAAATTTAAATGTTATTGACCGGCTTTATTATTGAATAAGTACAGGATTTATTACTTTTTTCATAAGACACAGGTGTATTTGTGTACCAATCTTAAATTTTGGAAGGGGTACATTTCTTATTGTCGTATCAATAATTGGTAATTGTTCTTAAAATTGGATAGTATCTCATTCATTGGGTAAATCATTATGATCACGTGATCGGTTATTGTCCTATGATGGGATTAGGAGTCCAGGACATTGGTACATTGAAACTTTGTAGGATAATTTGATAATGCGTCATTGGTTTTGATTATTCCCGCCAAATATAAACGTAAGTAAGACGTTGTACCACGTGATTGTCCTTGATGAGGTAGTGTACAGGGATTCATTTCCTTTGTTGTGGTACTTCTTAAGTTTGAGTACACACACACTTCTAGAAAACAGTTGGTTCTACTCAGGTAAACAATTGACGGACATTATTGACCTTATTGAACATATAATGATATGATTAACTCTAAGACTTAGGTATATCAAGAGAAGTATTCTTTAAATTTGGGAATGGTGATAAACAGAATTTTAACATAAGGTGCGAAATTTGAAACAATACATTGAACTTTAGTCACAGCTCATAGTCTAAGATCATTGGTGGTGATTGATTTGACCTTGAGCTTTAGAAATCTGATAGCTAACCTTATTGAATCTTATGACTCATAGACGAAAGGCAATACATGCTACAACAGTTTAAAATTTAATCATAAGGTGATGTAATCTGACACTAGCAAAGTTATTGTTAATGCAATTTGATTGGATGATCACTATCTTTCCTGCAATCTGATTGGTTGATCACTATCTTTCGTGCAATCTGATTGGTTGATGATTTTCAAATCTTTGCTGTATTCAGTTTTAAGTTTTGTTTAACATTTAAAAATCTTGGTTTCGTTCAACATTTTGCACTCACTGATAAATATGATCAAAACCGTTTATTTGTTAATCGAATAGTTAAAAACCGGATAAAGTTTGACGGTTAACCGTGAAACGTAAAATTTTTAGTTTGAAATTTTTTTGTTTGAAACTTTTTGTTTGAAAATTCTTGCTTTCAAATTTTTGTTTGAATTTTTTGTTTCAAAATTTTGTTTGACATTTTTTTTGACAACTTTTGTTTCAAAATTTTTTTGTTTAAAAATTTTTCGTTTGAAATTTTTAAAAATTTTTTCGTTTCAAAATTTTGTTTAAAATTTTTGTTTGAAATTTTTTGTTTCAAAATTTTTTCGTTTGAAATTTTTTGTTTGAATTTTTTTTCGTTTCAAAATTTTGTTTCAAAGATTATTGTTCTAAATTTTTGTTTCAAAGTTTGGTTTGACATTTTTAAAAGTTTGTGCACTCATTAGTAAAGAACCGGAACTGTTTAGAGCAAAAACCTTTGACAACATTGTGGTGCAATAGTACACGTCAGAACATGATAATGCAACGTCATCAGTTTTTCATCATATATAAGTATCGTTCGAGTTAGTATTCATGATAACATCATCATGGCTACTTGTCTGCAGTTTCTAAACACGCGTGATGTGATGAAATCATTTACCAAGATTACTGATTTACAACAGAATGTACCTTATAGAATCTTAGCTAGCCAAATGATCCCTACAAAGTTTGGATTAAGAATCGTAGTGAAGCTTGAAAATGATAAGAATATAATTTTACCAGCAAGATATTTACCCATGGAAGCATCAAAACAAGAAGAACTGCTGCGTTTCTTAAATACTGGATCTGTATCTTTATGTTACAAAGGATTCTTGGGTCGAAGTCATCAATTTGAATTTAGTACACAGCCAGATTCGTCAGCAATTGTAATGAAATCATGAATTCAAACGTCAGCACGTCAGACATAGTTGTATGAATTTGGTTGGTCAGCATGACGTCAGCAACTGTGATGAAACCATGAATTCAAACGTCAGCACATTCCTTTCCAATGACGTGAGCCGTAGTTCTATAAATCAACCAATACACTTTCATCCCACGAAATCATTTGAGCAAGTGCTTTTCAGGAGGAAAGATGTGTACTTCTAACGATAAAGAGTTCATCTTCGCAAGCTATTATCCAATAAATATATTTCAAACAAAACATGTGATGATTGGTATCAGTGCTAGAACATTTGAACCAGTAATTCGATTGGGCAAAGCAGAACAATTTGGTGTACAACTGACCTGTGAAGAATGGCACGAATCGACCAAATGAACGATTATTTTCATGATGAGCTAAATGTAACCATAGTCAAATCATTAGGCTCAAATCATAAAGTGGTGATGCGTACAGTCCTCGAAGAGAAGATGGTGCTCTTACGTAAAAAGAGTACATTCCATGTCCCTCGCAACATGGTGTATCTAACGCAAACGGAATGGAACAAATTCATCAGCGTATTTCAGTGTGTTAAACATGCAGTGGAAGTGTGCAACAAAACAAGTATATTCCTGAAAAAGTACTATTTTGAAAAATGTGTTATGCATATTGTACAACATGTATCTAGATATTGTGATGGTTGTCAACATCGTTCGTGGGTGCATACCTGTATTGATAAACAGTTTATTTGTGATCAAATGGACATTGAGTTTCCACGAATTGATATTGCATTAGACCTTAAAAGACTTCAATTGGAATTAAAATTATATGCTAAAGACAAACTAGTGCACGAAGTTCAAAATACATTGTATCGACAATATCCAGAACCACTATCTGGTATGGATGTATGTGGAGTGTAATAAAATGATCCATTTCAATGAATTGTGTTTTTTCATTTCAAGTACAACCCCAGGTTCTGACGTGTACTATTGCACCACAATGTTGCCAAAGGTTTTTGTTCTAAACAGTTCCGGTTCTCTACTAATGAGTGCACAAACTTTTAAAAATGTCAAACCAAAGCTTGAAACAAAAATTTAGAACAAAAATCTTTTAAACAAAATTTTGAAACGAAAAAAAATTCAAACAAAAAATTTCAAACGAAAAAATTTTGAAACAAAAAATTTCAAACAAAAAATTTTAAACAAAATTTTCGAACAAAAATTTTCAAACAAAAAATTTCAAACGAAAAAATTTGGAAACGAAAAATTTCAAACAAAAATTTTAAACAAAATTTTGAAACGAAAAAATTTTTAAAAATTTCAAACGAAAAATTTTTAAACAAAAAAATTTTGAAACAAAAGTTGTCAAAAAAAATGTCAAACAAAATTTTGAAAAAAAAATTCAAACAAAAATTTGAAAGCAAGAATTTTCAAACAAAAAGTTTCAAACAAAAAAATTTCAAACTAAAAATTTTACGTTTCACGGTTAACCGTTAAACTTTACCCGATTTTTAACTATTCGATTAACAAATAAACGGTTTTGATCATATTTATCAGTGAGTGCAAAATGTTGAACGAAACCAAGATTTTTAAATGTTAAACAAAACTTAAAACTGAATACAGCAAAGATTTGAAAATCATCAACCAATCAGATTGCACGAAAGATAGTGATCAACCAATCAGATTGCAGGAAAGATAGTGATCATCCAATCAAATTGCATTAACAATAACTTTGCTAGTGTCAGATTACATCACCTTATGATTAAATTTTAAACTGTTGTAGCATGTATTGCCTTTCGTCTATGAGTCATAAGATTCAATAAGGTTAGCTATCAGATTTCTAAAGCTCAAGGTCAAATCAATCACCACCAATGATCTTAGACTATGAGCTGTGACTAAAGTTCAATGTATTGTTTCAAATTTCGCACCTTATGTTAAAATTCTGTTTATCACCATTCCCAAATTTAAAGAATACTTCTCTTGATATACCTAAGTCTTAGAGTTAATCATATCATTATATGTTCAATAAGGTCAATAATGTCCGTCAATTGTTTACCTGAGTAGAACCAACTGTTTTCTAGAAGTGTGTGTGTACTCAAACTTAAGAAGTACCACAACAAAGGAAATGAATCCCTGTACACTACCTCATCAAGGACAATCACGTGGTACAACGTCTTACTTACGTTTATATTTGGCGGGAATAATCAAAACCAATGACGCATTATCAAATTATCCTACAAAGTTTCAATGTACCAATGTCCTGGACTCCTAATCCCATCATAGGACAATAACCGATCACGTGATCATAATGATTTACCCAATGAATGAGATACTATCCAATTTTAAGAACAATTACCAATTATTGATACGACAATAAGAAATGTACCCCTTCCAAAATTTAAGATTGGTACACAAATACACCTGTGTCTTATGAAAAAAGTAATAAATCCTGTACTTATTCAATAATAAAGCCGGTCAATAACATTTAAATTTTGAATATTTGGCCATAAGAGGAACATCAACATCTACAATGGGTCCTAGAAAACGTTTACCGAATTTTGTTATTTGATAATTCCCAAATTTAAAAGGGAACATAAACATATAAAGGTAATAAACCTCTGTACATACCCATATAACATGCTAAATAGGGGTCAATAACCTCCGAAATTTGATTTTTGGTAGTTCTTTACCTATGAAAAGGGAACGATGTGGACCATCCAAATTTATAGTGGTACATATTGGAGACCTGTACTATGATACCAAATGCTTATATTAAACAATTTCTAAAACCGAGTGGATGAGCCAAAATACCCCTCCCAAATTTTTAAAGGATGCATCAATGTACCCATATCTTATGATAGGAAATGAACCTATATACATGACCATATAACCATATAAGGTAATAAAACCTCATCAAAGGGGAGAAATTGGGCCAAAAACCAAACACATGGTACAACATATTGCTTATGTTTATATTTTACCAATTTTGTACCCCTAAAAGAGAACGATGTGGACCACCCAAATTTATCATGATACATGTTGAGTCATGTACTATGACACCGAATCCCCTCCCGGGGTGCATCAATGTACCTATGTCTTATGATAGGGAATGAACACCTATACATTACCATATAAGGTAATAGGACCTCATCCAAAGGAATAAATTAGGTCAAAAACCAAACACGTGGTACAACGTAATGCTTACGTTTATATTTTGTCAATTTTTTACCCCTAAAAGGGAACGAGGTGGACCACCCAAATTTATCATAATACATATTAGGGTCTTGTACTATAATACCAAATGTTTAAATTGGGCAATTTCCAAAATTTAAGGGGTGGGCCAAGGTATCCCTCCCAAATTTTTAAAGGAGTGCACAAATATACCCATATCTTATGAAAGGTAATGGACCCCTATACATGACCATATAACTAAATAGGATAATAACACCTCATCAAAGGGGATAAAATCGACCAAAAACCAAACACACGGTATAACGTATTGCTTACGTTTATATTTTGGCAATTTTGTACCCCTAGAAGGAAACGAGGTGGACCACCCAAATTTATCATAATACATGTTAGAGTCCAGTACTATAATACCAAATATATAAAATGATCAATTTCCAAAATTTAAGTGGTGGGCCAAGGTACCCCTCCCAAATTTTTAAAGGGGTGCACAAATGTACCTATGTCTTATGATAGGGAATAGACCCCTATACATAACCATATAAGGTAATAGGACTTCATCCAAGGAAATAAATTGGGCCAAAATACCAAACACATGGTACATCGTATTGCTTACGTTTATATTTTGGCAAATTTGTACCCCTAGAAGGGAACAAGGTGGACCACCCAAATTTATCATAATACATGTTAGGGTGCAGTACTATAATACCAAATGTTTAAATTGGTCAATTTCCAAAATTTAAGGGGTGGGCCAAGGTGTCCCTCCCAAATTTTTCAAGGGGTGCACAAATATACCCATATCTTATGAAAGGGAATGGACCCCTATACATGACCATATAACCATATAAGGTAATAACACCTCATCAAAGGGGATAAATTGAGCCAAAAACCAAACACGTGGTATAACGTATTGCTTACGTTTATATTTTTGGCAATTTTGTACCCCTAGAAGGAAATGAGGTGGACCACCCAAATTTATCATAATAGATATTAGGGTCCTGTACTATAATACCCAATGTTTAAATTGGTCAATTTCCAAAATTTAAGGGGTGGGCCATGGTACCCCTCCCAAATTTTTCAAGGGGTGCATTAATATACCCATGTCTTATGAAAGGGAATGGACCCCTGTATACGTCCATATAATCATATAGGGTAATAACACCTCATCAAAGAGGATAAATTAGGTCAAAAACCCCCGAAATTTGACTTTTTGGCAATTTTTTACCCATGAAAGGGAACGACATAGACCCCCAATACTGATAGAGGTACATACTATGGTCCTAGGCTACCACACCAAATTTTTAGATTTGGCAATTTCCAAAATTTAAGGGGGGTGGTCCTATGTACCCCTGTCAAAATTTAGGGGGTGGACCAAGGTACCCCTGTCAAAATTTAGAGGGGGTGGTCCTAGGTACCCCTAGGTCATTGACCCCGGGCCAAGGTCATTGACCTTTGACCTATGACGTCACAAAAATTTTTGCTGACTCGGCGAGCCATACGGGGGGGCCTACTACTGTTGCAAATAATAAACTCCAAAACTAAAATTCTCACTGACAATTATTAGTTACTTGTTATATACTCTGAAGGTGATGTCTTTGCAGTTATAGATTGTGTTACTGCATAAGACACCAAATATATAAACTTCTTTTTTTTCGTTGCATCTCGAATTTGCTTTTACATCACCTCTGTACTACGAGGAAATGACCTGTGCACTACATGTAAGTCATCTGGGTACTGTTTAAAATACCTCTATTTACATGTAAATCATCTGGGTTCTTCGTGTAAATCACCTGTGTGTTACGTGTAAATCATCTCTGTCCTACATGTAAATCATCTGGGTACTGCGTGTAAATCACCTATGTGCTACGTGTAAATCACCTATGTGCTACGTGTAAATCACCTCTGTCCTACATGTAAATCACCTGGGTACTTCGTGTAAATCACCTGTGTGTTACGTGTAAATCATCTCTGTCCTACATGTAAATCACCTGGTTACTACGTGTAAATCACCTGTGTGCTACATGTAAATCACCTGTGCGCTACGTGTAAATAACCGCTGTTCCACATGTAAATCACCTGTGAACTACATGTAAATCGAATACGTGCTACTTGTAAATCACCTGCGCGGTAGGTGTAAATCACTTGTGCAGGACGTGTACGTTGCACATGTTCTGTGCACGTGAAGATGTTGAATAGGACCTGGCATGTATATGTGCATCACATGTACTGGCGTACATTTATACAGATGATGCACATGTTGCATCCGTGCAATTGTACATGTACTATACGGATACTGTACGTGCATTGTGCTGTCTGGGTACTATATGAATGACGAAGTATGAAAATCTCCATATCTTGTCGTCAATGTGATAACAATATGCGCATGATATTTCAAGAGAAAGTCGACAAAGAGTAGTTCAGTTGTTCAAAGTTTTTCGAAAACGGTTACTCTAAAATGAAATCTTTGAGCTTTACGTCCCACGGTTATGCCGGTTAGGCTAAAGGAGACGGTGATAATGAGAAATGAATGAAATGGTGGAATGAAGAAAGTGGGAGGAAACGGGAGAACCCCGAGAAAACCCACGCACACGGTGTTTGTCCACCACAACGGTTACTCTAGTATGTATCATGGGTTAATATACGATTTGAAATTTCCATTATTATTAGAGTAAGGAGATAAAATGAAGTGATACAATAAGAATTATAGCTACTATTCATACAAAATCTGAATTAATGATGTAAAGCGTTCTAGAATGTTTAATGACTTCTGTTCCCCCTAAATCATTCACGCTTCCCATTCCCCAAACTCCTCTGGCTGGTTGTAGACTTGCTGAGAGGAGTTTGTTTCTGGCATTAGGCTATTCCATTCGCCTTGGGAAAAAGTTTCAACAGGCAATTCGATTTGGTAAATTCTCTACATTTAATTCTTATTGCTTTTTTAATAACAGTAATAATATATCTACAATATTAGGTTTTTTCAACATTGAAGCTATATGAGAAGTAGACCTATAAAATAACCTAAAATTCAGTTTATCTCTATTCTCTCCAGAAAGAGAACACAGATCTTCATAGATTGAACACACCCTAAAGGCGAGCGGTGGTATATTAATTATATAACTTCAATTAAGTTTGTAATGTTACTGTTGTTACAATTAAAAACAATAGTTTTCTTATGTAGGCCTATCATATAAAAACGTCACGTCATCAATTTTAGTTAAATGTTTAGTGCGTTAATTTGCACGATTAAATAACTTGATATGTATGTAAAAATAATACAATTGATATTACACATAACTTGCATAATTACACATAAAGACATCGTTAAACAGTATTTATTTTTCATAATTAAGAAATTGGTTATTCCTTTTCAAATATAGAAACTAACGCCGCCTGGTAGCAAATGCCTAAAATAGTCACATTTAAACTAATAATTCAAAAGGCAGTCACAGTACAGCGTTATCATCTTTGTTATTCTTATTAGGTTCATATTAACGATGACAGCGCTACACTGAGCAAACATTTTGAGTTATTAATTTAAATGAGATTAATTCATACATTTGCTACTAGGTGGCGCTAATTATGTGAACAATAGTATTATTAGGCGCGAAGCGATTCTGATTCGATCTCTCGTGACGCACCGTGAAGAATAAGGTGTAAATTTGAATTCGAGGATTTTAAACCAAAATCTGATGGTCAAATATTGTGGTTTAATTTCACCAATTGTCTGCATTTTAGTCGACTACAGGAATGCGCACGAGTCGAGACATGTCTCGAATCTCGAGTCGACTCAACTCAAATTCGAGTCGGGACATAGTTTGTAAAATTCGTAACAAGTGGAGACATACGTATTTGTCGACTCGAATTTTCGAGTCGAGACACGAGTCGGGTCAATATGGCTCGCAAAAATCTCGACTCGACTCGAATATCTCGAAAATCTTTCTATATTTTTTAATTTTATTTTGAAGAAAGTATTTACTCAAAAACAGAATTGAAACCATTTCCTGCATTTATTACTGTACAAAGGTACAGAATGCATAAACTTAATAATTAATCTTTCGAGATCAAGATTTAATTTTCTGCTCAATTCAGTTAATTAAAACTAATAATTTTGAATGTTAACACCACGGCATCGGCAACTACGACTCAAATGAACACGTGACCATCCCCGCTGGATCTTGGCGTAGTGGCAGAGCTTTATATTATCTGATGAATCCCGATACCTTCTTCATCATGACGATGGGAGTGTGCGAATCCGTTGTGTTACAAGGGAACAGCTTCTTGACACCTGTACTGCGGGACGGAGACAAGCTGGCGGCGGCTTAATTATGCTCTGGGGAACGTTCACGTGAACATCCATGTGCACCATGACGGCCGAGGCGTATCGTACATTGCTTGCAGACTACGTACACCGTCCATGACGTCCATGTTTACCAACAGTAATGGCATTTTTCCACAATATAATACATTATGTCACAAGACTATGAGTGTGATTTTGCGGATCGAGGACACGGGGGCGAGTTCCAAGAAATGTAGTGTCCCACCGAACTCGCCGGATCTGAACCCAGTCGAACACATCTGGGATCTAATTGAACGTAACGTCAGAGCACATCGCCCCATCCCCGGAATTTACGGGAATATAGGTGACATGTGTGTGCACTGTGGTGCCAACTCTCTCCAGCGACCTACCAAGGATCATTGTGTCCATTCCAAGGCGTGTCGCCATTGTTATCCGTGCCAAAAATGGACATACTGACAATTAGGTGAGTAATCATAATGTTCTGGCTGATATGTGCGTATATTTTAATTCGCATATTTGTGTCGACTCGAATTTCGAGTCGTCTCGTCTCGAATTCGAGACGAGCCGAGACAGAAAAATTTTAGAGTCGAGACATTTTTTCGAGACAAGTCGAGACAGGCTTAAATCTCGACTCGACTCGTGCGCATCATTAGTGGACTAGCATATGGTGATAATTGTCAAAATTTTCGCTCTCCAAAAAGGTGTACTATGCACACAATCCATATAGAACGATTAGGTTAGTTACTGAAGCACAATTAAATCGTTTAGAGTATTGATTATCATGGAATAAAGATGATACCATTTGTTTCTGAGAAGCCGTTAAATTACTCTACCATAAAATATCACTTGCTTTTCCTGGCGGTGTGCATACCAAGGTGGTGAAATATGTACTATGTTAGACGTAATTCTGAATACGCGAACATGGTAGACAACTCTCATCTATGAATACACTCCATTGTATATTTCAGATTTCCAGGAGAACTATAAATATATAAATATATGAAGGGTTAAGGTAGTACTGTGGAAACACTGTTAAATCACATTGATTATGATTGCAGATCTGCCTCGGGAGGAAAATTCTCCCTTGTCTCTTCCTGAAATCATCACTGATGGTAACCTTTTAGTGTATCCTACAGATGTCACGAAGAAAATAAATAAGCTTATTTGGATAATCTTGATATGGGTCAGAATTTGCTCTTGAGCTTAGCCTAAAGTCCAAACCCAAACCATAACATACGTCCTGTACATTTGGCTCTCTATTCATCGATGCTACTCGCATGCTTTCTTTCTCTCCACTTCGAATACTTTTGGGTGGATCAGTTAATCTCCGTATCAAGTTGCTAGTAAAATACTAGTTCTTTAGGCAATATTTTTAAGTGTTCTGACTTTTTGCAGGTCCTGGGACTAATGAGATGGTTTCTTCTCTTTCTTTTTCTTTTTAATTTTAGGTTTAGGTTTGGAAATGTTTCTTTCATGTTTCTTGATCTTCAGTTTCCTCTTTTAACTTCCAATATTTTCTTCTAATTTTCAAATCATCGATCAGTTGTGTTCTTATTACTCCTCGTTTTCCTTCCATCTTTCTTTCTATGGAGGTATGAAGAAGATAATTTCTTCGCAAGGTGTGTCCAATCCATTCGAAGTATGCTGGCTAAAAACGTTCTCTTCTCTCCTATCTGTTTTAGAGCATCTTCGTTCGTTATTTTCTGTGTCCATTTTATCTTGTCCATTCCTCTATAACAGACGAAACTTCAGAAATATCGGCCTTGTAACATTAGTATATGATCTTCCCTCATCGTAGATGCTTATTTTCCATATCATCTCGCTCAAGGAGGGTTAAACCCCGAAATCCCTTTGGATTCGCCACTGGTTCCACCCACATTACGAATCAAACTAACGACCCTTTGCTGTAGAGATAATCTTTTAGTTTCGAACTACCCTGACCCCGTAAACTTAATTGTGCATTAACAAAAAAAAAAAAAAAAAAAAAAAAGGAAAAATAAGAAAAAATGTATGACTGAAGGAAGTCATTAAAGGTTGTTGTGTGTAAGAAGAAATCGAGAGCAAAAATGTTAGTGATAATTCTAGGTAAAATTAGTAAAGAGAGGCATTATCCAAATACAGTGTACAATAGACAGTCAGTAAATAATTTTAACCCTTTGGGAACCCATGGTACAATTTGTACCATACGGGGTGTTTCATGGTACATTGCGTTATAACTCTCCTATTTGAGCTTTTTCGTTTTTTTGTTTTTTTGTTTTTTGTTTTTTGTTTTTCAAGTCCAGATGCATTGTAGAAGACATTACGTATGGTTTCACACCTTCCTGCGTCGAGACATAGGAGGTGATGACGTCATAAGTCTAAAATTTATATTTTCGTGTAATACTTTTTTTGGGGGGGTTATGTAAAGTATTTTTGGCGGGCTTATTTTTGCACGTAGAAGATTGAAATTTTGCACAAACATACAGTCCACCGTGTAGTATTTACCAGATTTTTCCCCAGATTTCTGCGTTAAAACAGGGGGGGGGGGATCCAGAGGGTCAAAATTTGAAAAAAGGGATATTTTTACCCAAAAATCCCGTTTTTCCTAATTCTCTCGCCTTAGATACACGATGGAGACAAGCGAATGGTACCGCCTGAAAGGCAGTTCTATTCTAAAGAGAATGATGTGCGACACATGGCCCTAGGGTAATTAGGGAAGTGTCAGGGATTTTGTACCAAAATATACTTCTGTATAGGGGAATTTTGGACATTTTCGGTATTATTTTTGCGGGCTTATTTTTGCACGTAGAATATTGAAATTGTGCACAAACATTCAGTCCACCGAGTAGTATCTACCAGATTTTTTTTTTCAGATTTCTGCCTTAAGACAGGGGAGTACAGAGGGGCTAAACGTTGAAAAAGGGAGATTTTTACCAAAAAATCCCTTTCACGGGATTTTCCCGCCTTAGATACATGATAAGGACACGTGAATGGTACTGCCTGAAAGGCAGTTCTATTCTGAAGAGAATGATGGGCGAAACATGACGCTAGGGTAATTAGGGATGTCTCAGGGAATGTTTAAAAAGTTTTCTCTGTATACGGGAATATGGGACATTGTCGGTATATTTTTTTTGGCGGGCTTACTTTTGCACCTGGAAAATTAGAATTGTGCATAAACACCCTTGTGCTTAATTATAACCTTGTGCTTAATTATCAGTCTATATACCAAGTTACCTCTCCCAAGCATGAGACCTTCCTGGTTTAGCTTATTTCCTGAAAAATGTTTATCCCTCACCTTTTTACCCTAACAGCACAAGATGTGCTAGACATGTGCCATTTAGGTTCCCCACCTTGTTTTTAGGTACCCGGCACTTGGCACATATGATATTCATGTGCTAAGTATGTACTTAAGCTACCTACAGTTTTACGTACTTGTTACACCTAATTGATATTTGCAACTATGTACCACAAATATAGCATTTATATACGTGTCTCAGTTTCGCACTCTAACAGTCATTTGTTTTTATATCGTCACTTGGGACATATATCTGTCATATTCTAGGTACGTCCTTTAGGTACATAGTGTTGCAGATACCCTAACAGCACAAGATATGATAGGCATGCGCCATTTAAGAATTCTAAATTTATCTCCCACATTTGATGCAATTGTTGCTTTTTTCTAAGTGATTGTGTACTAGAAGCAACAAACACATCAACTTTATTAGGTGGCATCTGTCGCCGATCAGTTGAAAGCGAATGTGGAAGAACCATTAAATAAAGTAAACAGACACTCATCAATTTGCTATAAAATTACAATGCGAGCAAATTTTATCTGATCCCCGACGGTTATCGTCGAATATACACGGTTAAAGGAGCACCCTGATCAGCCAAATTTAAAAGACCTCAACAACTTATTCCTCTACAAGCGACATTCTCTTACTTGCATTTGTGGCCAAGTCGGAAAGGCACGCGGCTACTGGTCCAAAGGTTGGTGGTTCACGTGCACCCTGGGGTACATTTTTTTTTTTACTTGTTTAAAGTGTTTTTACTCACATAAATATTAACACATTACTCATACAGGCGATTTAACATATTTTGGGGGAGTAATTTTGTGGTTCATTGACGCTTACGGCATGGGGAACATACCTAGAACATACTTCCCCTCCTTCAGACATAGACTGTGACTATTACTGTGATTTCCCTCTCCATGAGATTTCTCTCAAGAGGCACATAAGGCCCATACTGGACACATTCTCATGTACCTGAGAAAACAAGATAGGCATATGCCTGCTATGTAATTGTGCTGCTAGGGTAAGGAAAGGAATTTTAATGAAAATGACAAGATAAAAACCTAGTTCAAGATAGGTCTAGAAATTTGTATCAAAGAGACCAGTTAATTTTCTGTTATGATACATACAACATTTTTTGCATTATTGCAATATAGAATAGCTGAAATGTACATTCCTCGCACTGACAGAATAGGTCGATGAAGAATATTTGAACCCTTTCTCTACCATTAGAATACATATCTCAATGAAAGTGTGATGCTAATAATCCGTAACGTCCCTCCTTCCACTAATCCTTCTCACCTCTTATAAAAGGATTCATCACTATTCATCACAGCAACCCCAGAAACTACAGAATGGATACTAATATAAATCCTTTCAATCATTATTTATTTCATCCCTTCCCCTCATACCCAAGGGCGATGCAGAACGAAATTTGATTTAAAGGGCATTGCTCACTATCAATCTGAGCGATCCCGAAAACCATGGATATGACAGTATTATCGATCCTTTCTGATTATTTTTACATGTATGCGCCCTCACCATGACTAAAATGTAACGAAAACCTAAGTTAGTCCAAGGTTCACTCATATATAAAAAGTCATCACAATTGGTGCAGTTGTCTAGGCAGAATTAAATGTCAAACAAACATATTTTGCATGTCAACACCCTCAACCATCCTTGAGGGAAATATCCTAAACATTTAAGTTAGGCCACGGTGCACTTGTATTCCAAAAGTCGTCGTATCAATAAGTGGTCTAAGAGTGGTTAACGAAAGAAATTGTTACATTCATATTCGTTTATTTGGATATAAATGGAATTGTGGCAAATTTTCAAAAGAATTTACTCAAAAGATGTCCAAACTGTCAAGCAAATGTCTCTCTTTAATTCATACTTTTGAAATTTTGGTTTGTTATCAATGAAAAATAACCTATCCTCTGCTGTAATTGTCTTCAAGGTATAACTTCATTTGAAGGGTAAGGGGAAAAAACAAGGAATGTCACAAAACTGCATTTTCGAGAAAACGGCGTTTTAATATTGAAAACTGCGTACAAAAAATAGGGTTATGAAATCTTTTGCCACTTTTTACATGAACATTTCTACATCTACGCATGCATGCAATAGACAGTCAAATAGTACCAAGAGTTACCAACAGATAGGACAAAGCACCCGAAAAAGCACATACATGGACATTCCTTGTTTTTTCCCCTTACCCTTCATTTGTGTTTAATTTTCGTTACTTCAGTAGTTTACAGCAAATGCTCTTAGGTGGCGCTTATGTCGTGTGTGTTATTATAACATTTCAAACCTTCAACACGGTGTGTTCAATTTTTGTTATATGTATTTCACCTACCACATCACCTGTTGTCAGAAATTAGCAACAATGGTTTATCATGTTGTTTGGGTAGCTTAAAGCAAATGCTACTAAGTGGCGCCTATATAAATAATCACTGACAAATATAGGCGTACATAGAATTCTCTGCGTGGGGGAAGAAAAACTGAGTAGTGGTTCAAATGGGTATATGTGTGTAAGCGCATACAAATACTGGCCAAATCCAAATAAAATGCAGCTCCATATGGTGTATACTTACGTTTCAATTGCGTGTACTTAAAAATGAGATGAGTTGAGTTGATTTTAGTTTAGCGTCCCTTTCAGCAGCGAGGCTATATCAGACGTGGACCTACTGATTAACGTGGAATCCGAACCACATGAGCTCCCGCCGGGAATCGAACCCGGGTTACTTAAAAATGAATATGGTTTCATTTGTATGCAAACTAGATGCAAAACAGAAGGGGGAATGTTTAATTTCAGATTCAAACTAAATTATACTATTTAAAAATAAATAAATAAACAAACTTAGCTACTACTTTTATGCAAATGTAAAACTTAAATTCAGCAAATTTCAAATAAAAAAAAAGCATTCCTAGCAGGGTTTGAACCTTCGACCTTGTCCATGGGAAAAAGAAATCGGTTGGTGGTAGTGGTTTGCATAGGTGAAGTCAAGTTATCCCTGCCTGTCATGTTAAATTAATTAACTAATAGTGTGGGGTTTGGGGGGGCAGGGACGTCATGCAGCACCTCATGACACTCCGGACGCTATGCGCACCAAATCGCCCCCAGGGAACCTGAGGAGATCCTACCATACCCGATTCCCGGCCTCCACGCACGCTGGATTACAGGTGTTCGCCACAACACCCAGCCACCAAACAACCTTGAAATTCTTCTCTTTGATTGAGGGGATTTGATTTAGTGTAAGAAGCAATGACCGGTAGGCTTACATATCGCTATAAATGAAAGACTGGTCGCATAATTAGCAGATAAAAATGCTAGAAACTTTGGTTATCAAAGCTGTAAGGTAGATAATTGTGTACAATATTTATATATACAATTAAAGTCCAATTTTATTGCTGCGACAAATGTGCGCAGATTAACAATATATCAGCTAACATATAACTACAAATTCATTATTTTCTTGAAAGATAAACTTGGAGATGAAGATCTAAGGCCAACGTAATAATTATAAATGCACTTTTAACAAGTGTGATTAAGGGTAATAATATATATGAGAACCCTCTGATCTGCGTTTCTTCTGTGTTCTATTACCACTTCTACATGAAATACCATAAATTTTCTACGTAGTGCAATAGTAAGAACTATCCATTTGCACAAGACATGCGATATGCGTAAAATCCCCCCCCACACACACAGTCATAGATAAAGTACAAGGGCACTACACATGCAGATATAAAGTACAGGTACGTTTTTTTTTTTTTTTTTCGTATCGGTCGATAAGTAAATAACAGTCGCTTTGTTACCCCTTTGTAAGTTCGTACATACTCAATGAATAATCCCTAAAAGTATGAGCGTCCTGCTCCTTCGGGAACTGATGCAGTTTCATGTATACTATATCCTTAAGTTTTAAAAAAGACTAGAAATCTCAAAGCTTAGTGTTCTTTTATTAAATATTTCGGCATATTTTTGGATTTGGGGGGCCAGAATATTTTGCTTATATTTCGTGGTTTCTTGCTATATTTTTTGTATTTTTCATGGTTTAGGTTAGGTTAGGTCAGTTTAAATTAGTTTTGGTTAGGTCAGGTAAGGATTGTTGAATTTGGTGGGACCAGAATTCTTTGCTTAAAATTCGTACTTTCTTCCTATATTTTCTGTTCTCCTCCTGTAAACATGATTATTTTACTGACTGTGGCCCCCAATATACCTAAAACTATCCCAATATTTCTCGTTTCTTTTACGAAAGAAAATAAAATTACATTTTTCGGTTGAATGTCTCACAATTACGCCCTGTAGGCTAAGGGAGACGATATTTAATGCAAGTGAATGATGATGAAAAAATTGTTGGAATAAGAATGTGGGAGGAAACTGTGGTACCCGGAGAAAACCCACGGACACGGTGTTCTCCACTACGAACTTACTTAGTCGGGGATCGAACTAGGGACCTCCCATCGCAGAAGATATGCACAGTTTTATATGCCTAAACCTTATAGGTGGGTGCGATGTTAAACTGGTACTACAGTTGTGCATATTTTTTAGCGAAAAATGTATACCAATGCATTGTAATCTGGTACCCAACTGTCGTGTTTTAGTTGTAGCGTTAGACTTCAAAATGGCTATATATGATAAATGTAGAAATAAAATCTTTGAAAAATAGTTACTTAACATCTTAAAAGCTCGTGTTCTACGAGAAACTTTACGTTTATACTAGATATGCTTGCACCAGAGGATTTGTTTCATGACCCATCCTGATGTGTAGTAGTCTGACGTAGCGAAGGCAGGCGAGTAACTCAAGCAGTTAGGGCGCCGAAGGCAGTTGGTGAAGCATTATTAGAAGTCTTGCTTGTTGCTCCCTAAAATAAAGTTGCACATCTTTAAATTGGTGCAGGTTTACAATTGATCATCCTAAAATTGGTTATTTTACAGTTAAAATTAGTTGATACAAATGAAAGAGGACTATCTAGGATATAAAATGCCACTGCCGAAGCACTCTTCACAATATGGGAAACTGGTATTTTACAACTGTGAAACAATTACAAGTGTTATAACTATTATAACGGTTAAAATGAGTGAGTGCATATGAAAGACGACCGTGTAACATTAATTGCCAGGTGACAGTGTTTCTACACAATGTATGGAACGTGTAATTTATGGTCACAAGTATACAGTTACCATGACAAGTGCTATAACCCATACCAGGGTTCCTACTGGTCTGGGAAAACTCAGCAAAAATGGTGCAGGTCAGGCAAACTCAGGGAAAAAGACTGGAAATCAGAGAAAGCCAGGGAGAATTTATAAAATATATTTTTTCTAATATTAATTGTACATCAATTTCAGCTTAGCCAACCACTAGTGATAACAGTATGGAACGTTGCTCGGATTTTTATGGATGGTAAGTGGAATATACCTATCAGCAATTGATTACTATTTGTCTCTAGTATAAATGTTCTCATATGTAAATATTCACCGTTATTTATTCCTTATTTATATACGAACGTCATCCGACACCTGTCATGAAATTCAGGGAAATAGATTTCTCCAGATCAGTAGGAACACTGTATACAAGTGCACTGTAGGTATAAAGTGTTTTTTCCACTATCCTCCTTTATGCTCCCAGCATTCGTCGCTGATGCGCTTGCTCCCTACGGATCTCCCCCTTCCCGCGGGCTTCCTTCTGATTCTATCGCTAAAATTTCCTATGTTGGCGCTAGTGAAACCACCACCAATGATGTTACTCTTTGACCGGTTCAGTGGTTCGTAACTTCTGTTCCATTAACTTCCATGCTAGGAACTTTGTGTTCCGTGTGTGTGTGTGTGTGTGTGTGTGTTTTTTTCGTTTAAGTTCATTGCAATTTTTAATCATGAATAAATTGACTTCTTCCTCCAATATTGTGCTTATTAAATTGTTCCCTGTACAGAATTGGGCCTCAGGAACCGGAGATCTGCACATGTTGAACAGGTGTATCTGCTTTAAGGTTATCAAAAGGTAGCAACCCTAGACCTCAATCAGTGTAGTACGTTTAGTACTTTCCCATCAGGAATCGAACCGGGGTTCTTGTGCACTTAGAGCACGCGTCTAGGTCATAAGACGAGGAAGGGGATTTTTTTTTTCAAATATAGATATGAAATGTGTGAGAACCTAATTTGTAAAACATTAGGTTTCCTCCTGTTTTCCTGTCGTCAGATCGGGACTTGTTGGAGACCAGGCAAAGGGAGCTGCTGAAGATGCACAATCTCTTCCAATCCAGCGGCAGGAAACGTCTGATTCAGGTAATTGCGTATGTGAATCTCTAAGTGCGCTGGTGATCCATCCTGCTGTATTACAACAGTGTCTTTGATACCATTTACCAGCAATGTTACCAAACAAATGTGGGTGAAACCTAAACCATCAGAAAACACCAATTAGGGGTTCCACTTCCGGACTACCCTGTAGAACTAGATTCATCATAGTTGAAAATGGATTTTCATTATACCTATGAATACCTGATATTGGTCTTACTAATGCACAGAAGATGGAATAGACAAAATAATAGTTTTCTAGATTTACTGATTAGGCATAGATCTGATAATACGAAATTAGTTACAATCTCGTAACTAATCAATTTCTGAAATAAAGTAGTTTAGGACTTCGAAATATGATTCGCAAAGTATGGAAAGTCTTTCAGAACCAACTTTTCTATTGATCTGTCTATCGACAGGTATGGCAGTAAAAACTATCAGAGACAATGATTTACAAAAAGTAGATATAATGTGTCAAGAGCAAGTTCCATCTCAGTTTTTATTCCTGTATGCAGTCGCATTAGTTTAAAAGATAAATTTAACCACTTCCGGTTTCAATGTTGGATCCCTATAGAACAAAAACGGAATGAGATAATAAGCCAATGCATTTTGAACTGCAAGAATAGCTTCCATCAAGGCCGGTTCTCCCATATGTGCAAGGGAGAAAAATCTGTCATAACTATATTATTTAAAATAAATATTTCTTGTTGGAAACAGACTTGATGATGGTGGTTGTCAAATTTACTAAACTGACCTATTTAAATACTACATTCATAAGTTATGTTTAAGTCGCATTAGTTTAAGGTTACATGGGCACTGCTAAAGTAATGTTGCAAAGAAACAAATACCAGCATGAATTGCTTTATTGTTGTCAAATACAAGAACTTAATTCTCGATCTGTAACGAACACCTGTTCCATTTAGTTATCACCGTTTTGATTTGAAAACTAATCTTATCTTTGTCACAAACAAGTTTCTTATCATTGAAGGTAGAAAGAAGTATTTTTTAATAAATTTTTAACAGATGTAGAAGCAAACTCAAGAAATAGAGATTAAAAAAGCTAGTTGCACTGGTATTGCAAACTGATGTATTAAGATTGAAGCTCGATATTCTAAAAAAAGGATTATCGTCTTTTTTCTGCTGGTGTGTTTGCTTTATCTTTCGCTAACATAATTTAATATTTTTCAAACAAAAAAACAGACACAGCGACATTGTATTTGTAGTGTTTAGGCCTTTCTGAGTGCGATTTTCTTTCGCTCCCTTCGTTGTTCATAATAGGGTAGGATACTTAAAATCGTGTTACTTAGATTTGCTCTTTCTGGAGGAGACGGTAGAAATGAAAATGAAATGAAATCTTTGAGTTTTACGTCCCACGATAATGCCTGTTAGGCTAAAGGATGAGTAATGAATGAAATGGTGGAATGAAGAAAGTGGGTGGAAACGGGAGAAACCCGAGAATGCCCACGCACACGGTGTTTGTCCACCACAAAGTTCACTTGGCGGAGGCTGGGATCGAACCCGGGACCCCAAGCACCAGAGGTGAACGCTCTACCACTGAGCCACCGCGGCCCCGAGGAGACGGTAGAGTGTAGGGGAGGAGGAATGATGGCATTGCACGGGGCGGTAAATTGTCTAGGTTCGGCCCTAGCTTACACTTCCTCCTTTATTCCTCTATTGAAACAAGTAAGATGGTATCTTTGTGATTCTGGTGAAACTGATTTACCTTCACTATTATCAAAATCCATTATACTGATTCTGCAATACTTCTATAAAAATTTGAAAAATCAATAGTGGTCGACTTAAAGTTCACCCTTAAGATCTCGGATATTAAGATGACAAAAGCGTCATTTGAAAGACATCTAGTGAGGGATTTTGGGAACCCGACTAATGTTTCCTCAGACACACACACATACACAAAAAAGAAAAAAAGGCCGATACATCTGCAACTTCCGTTATAGTCTTATATTCTCATAGTTTGGAATTTCATCGTAATTTTACAATGTGAAGCAAAATTCATTTCTTTAAGCAAATATTTATGGTAATATTAATATTTCAGGAAATATAAATTGACTTAGTTAATTCCTATCTTTCTTGTAAAGATATTTTATCTACAAAGCGCATCTGACCCGATTGTTCACACATTTTGTTGGTTTCCTTTCAGCTTCTCACGTTTCCGTTCCTCTTCTTTTATTATCTTCCATGTGTGTCTTGGTCTACTTGCACTTCAATTTTCCTGATTACTCCAGTCCAATACTTGCTCTACTATTTGCTTTTTTTTTTTCTTAGTGATTTATATTGTGTTTACTCCCCATACACCTCTCTGACCCTTGGTGCTACTACAGCACTATTTGGTACTACACAGGAAACTTGTTACTACAGCACTACTACATGATAAGAATTATTTCTCGTGAAAATTTGCGATTTAGAAGAATAAATAAATAATGTACTATTATTTAACAAAACTGTTAATCAATTAAATAATGTTCTTGTCAGACTAGGGTTCTAATATATATGTCCGGTGGGAAAATCGACACCACGATTCTCGGACGATGCCTTGAAAGCAGATTGGCTGCTGATGGAAGATTGCAGGGCTCATAGCGAGTCACTTGTTTAAACTAAAAGTTATTTTTCTCAAGTTGGTCACTAATAGTTACTTTTTTTTTCAAGTTTGTCACAAAAGTTACTTTTTTTCGGGGGTAAAGTCATTTTTTCGTGTGATTTATGTTTTGAATTGGTAGTTTTCTAGGAAAAAGACAGAAACTTATTATTATTATTATTATTATTATTATTATTATTATTATTATTATTATTATTATTATTATTATTATTATTATTATTGAAGGGGTAGAGAAGTTGCAGCATTGAAGTGCCAAGTGTGTTGACCTTCGAGGGGACCATGCTGAAAAGCCTCACACTTTCATGCCTGCGGCACAAGTCCGCCTGAGTCGGTTCGAGAACTTCTCAGCCCACCCTGGTATTTATCTTCTGCTTTCAGCTTCATAATACTATCACTCGAATCTGCATTCCAACATGATACCAGCCTGTACGCATCATAGCTATTTCTTTGTTTTTAAGTATTTTACTTGCTACTTTTTCTCTTTCTATCCGATGAATTATTTAGCGAAAACACTAGCAGTTTACACTACTCATTGTATCACAATGTATTGACTAATTTCTGGTAGGTACTTCATATGTATTTTATGTACAATAGACAAGGAAATGCACACACTTTAGTGTATGAAGTGCAATTTAACTAATTCCCTCTTCCCTTGTCTCTACAAAGAGAGAGAGCGTGAGAGAGAGTATAGATGTGACCCAGCCTAATATAGCTTTGTTTATGTACGAGAGGTTGAAAAGATGAAAATTTACTGTTCGGTAAAAGGTAAGTTCGGAAGAAGAAATTAAGAATTAGTATTTCCTTTGCTATTAGTGTAAACTTGATTGAATTGGTATTGAGTTTAGCGTTCTGTTCAGCCGCGAGGCTATATGAGACCGAATAGCCGGCTCATATTGCCATTGACCTACAGCTTAATGTAGGATTTTAACTACATCAGCTCCCGCCGCGAATCGAATACGGGGATGGACAAAAATATGGAAACACCTGAAAGATTGCACATTACCGTTATTTATAGCGATCAGCATCGCCTTTGGAACGAACTACAGCCTACGGTCGAAGCGCATGGAGAAATATAGGTCGCTTATGGTTGTCGAAGGAATGTTGTACCATTCTTCCGCCAAACCAGCTGCAACTTATTGTAAAGACGACGATGGTGGAAAGCGGGCTCGCAACTTGGTCTCCAAAACTGATCACAAGGGCCCAATAATATTGAGGTCTTTCGATTGTGGAGGCCATGACAGATGTGACACTTCATCATGGTCTCATCAAACCAGTCCTGGACGATATAAGCTGTATGGTTAGGGGCTCTGTCACCTTGAAACACGGCATTACCATCTGGAAACAAAGTTTGCACTATGTGATACAGTTGGTCACTCAGAATGGTTACGTAGTCCTTTTCAGTGATATGTCCATGCAGGGTAAAGATGAGTCCGGCAAAATACCAGGATATGGCTGCACAAATCATCACCGAACCACCGCCATGCTTTACTCTTGGTAACAGACAGTATGTATCGTACTCTTGTGCTGGCGTTTTCCACACGTAAACTCGGCTAGCAGTTAGAAACAACTTAAAGGGTGATTCATCCTACCAGAAGACAGTCTTCCACTGCTCCATTGTCCAGTTTACATGGGCGTGGATCCATTGTCTCCGTATAGCAGCATAATCAATAGTCACGATTGGTTGGGAATTGCAGATCTTCCATAAATACCCTGTTTGTGAGTTCTCTTCTGACTGTTTTGACGCTAACAGGGTTAGTAAGCACTCTATTCAACTCAACTGTGACTTATGGCCCGTGGTGAACTATTTGGTCACAATCCTACAAAATGTGCGTCTGTCTGTGCCACACAACACACACATGCATCCACACTGGTGCTTGCTGATGAGTTTTTTCCAGAGTACTCATAGGCCATGATCCTTGAGACTCTGCCTCTTGATACACCAAATATTCCCGCTACTTTCGTCACAGAAGCTTCCACCATACATACACCCACAATTTGCCCTTTTTGAAACTCTGTCAGTTCAGACATGATTCACGATAACCTGCACGGACTGATCATTGAACTGTAACTGGCCCATCTGTTTGATTGATCAGGTTGTATACCTCACAGGATGTGCTGTATCTACAGGGATATCTACCATTCAGACGCAAATCGTGTTTGAAATGGCTACCTCTTTTATACCAGATGTTTTCTTTCTTTCTTTTTTTTTTTTTTTTTTTTTTTTTGTCTATCCCTGTAAGTCTGTATTGGCTAATATTTACAATTAACCACAATTACGAAGCAACACAGTACTCTGCTTTTAACCAAGTAATATAAAATGTGGATACCTCTACACTGTAAATTTGTAGAACAATACAGTTAATTCATCATAAAAATAGGATTTTGAAACTGATCGGCTGAACCAGGTTTTCCAACATCATTTAAAGAAACGTACGTAAAATGAGGGATAAATGTAATTGATTTGTGTCATTTAAAGTTATTTTTTCCACGTGAAGCATTGTAAAAATAGCATTAAAATACAAATGAATACAACATACAACTACGATCGAGGTAAGGTAAATGACTACAATAAAGTCCACCTAACAATTATCGTCTATATCTCGAACAACAAAGTAGACAACAAACCAATTTTAACTTAATCTGAAACATTGTTATGTTGTGTACAAATTATTGAAATTTGGAAGGTTTCGCCTAGTTCCATGCTGATCAGATCACATGAAAAAAATCAAAGAAACCTTATTAATTTAGGGTGAGCACAATAAGGCCCAGCTTCTATCTGAGAATATTACTTTAATAACTCTAAAATATTACTCCAACTTTACTAGGTCCACACATATTTCCGCAGAGGCTAACGGGTAACATCTATCGAGACTTCCTGAAAACCCACATTCAGGCTGCATTGGATTGCCCTTGGCTCTGCATCCACCCGTGAAAATACGTATCTGTGGAAAGGCTCATCTTTCATGAAGACATTGATACCAATGTTATCTTCGTAGCTTAATTAGGAGTTGAGCTATTGAGGTTTAAATTGGATCACATTGAATTGAGGTGCGCCCAGAATGTGACTATTTCACACCGTCAAGCGGCTCAATGGCCGTAACTCTGTTAATGGATTTTCCGATATATATCAACATATGAACTTTTTTACTTGTGTACCCATAAGGAATCCACCCCTGAAATTTTGCCATACCTTTTTGTTACACCCAGTATATGTTAATTTCATTTTTGTTATGCGTTTTATTATTCAGAGTTATTCTCTTCCCCATATGTATTGCAATAGAATTAAATTATTAGTTAGTTGGTCTACTTTTATAAAATAATGAAAGCAACACAACGAAAGCTTATTGTTCTTGAGAAATTCACACTGGACATTATTGTGGTCACTTACCTTACAAGAATGTTGCATATCAAACCACATGATTCTAGTGGGTTGCACAGTACACGCATTTTTCATTTGGACTGTGAGTAAGTTGAACATCACAGCGTAAATTGACCAAGAAAGTGTTTTGTAGGTTAATTAAGACAGTGTATGCTTGCTTGCACCCGTGCGAATGTTAGACCAATCGAACAGTGAAAACCAAATTCAAAAAATTTTAAAAGTCATAGAGATATAAGGAAACGCATTTTTTTAGTGAATTATGGTGTAATATTGAAAGATTTGAAAGCCGACGTGGATTCCTTAGGAGAAGAAAGTAAAAAAAAATAATAAAAAATGGATCATCAGCAAAAATTCTTGAAGCAGATAGTTGCAAAAGCGAGTGAACTTTGAATTGTGAGTGTCATGACTGGCGTTTTTTTGTTTTTCGCGCTGAGGAAGTTTATTAAATAGCGAATACTATGCTTGTGAAGTGGATGTAGGTGTGTGTATACCACAATGACTACGTAACTACAATAACAAACACACATGCCCCACCACATGGTGAAATAGTACGACTAAAACACATGGGTAGTGTGGTGACAACAGCTGTTAAACAAATGCACTAAGAAAGTAGGTATTGTCTACAAACTACTATATTCGACATTTCAGTGCATTAACTACATAATTACCGAGAACGTGGTCCTGACTAAAAAGAGCTAAACATATTTCTTTTTCTTGGAAGTGCTAGAGACAATTGGAGAGAGGTTTCTGGCTTCTCTTTCGGAAATTTTATCAAATCTGGAGGTAATGGACCATTCTAAGAACATGATTTTAAACAGGGTTCAAATATTCTGGCAGCAATTACCAAAATGCCATTGATTTTCTGACTGATGTCGTGGATGATAGGCAACCAAAATTGTTCATACGTTAATTTGGTTGCATATACACTGCATAAGCGAAGATTTTATGTATTGTAACAACAGGTAAGTACGAATTATTGGATAAAGGGAATCGAAATTTCAATGTTTAACTGGGACAAGCATTCATTTCGCCCATTAGTGTTTATTCAAAACACACAAATTTGGCTTGAACTTGAATCGTCTATTCTTGCAATTCATTTCTGTACTTATAGTTGAGTTGCTATGGGAACACAATCATATGCCACATATTCTAGCTTTGGAGTAAACTAGAAAAAGAACATTCTCAGACAATGCAACGAAAAGACACATGCCAAACAATTTTCTCCTGCCATCTGCAGATATATTTCCGAAATTGTATTACTTTCATATTGTCAACGAGCACGAACACCAATACATTCCACTTAATAACTGAATTTCATCGGAAGTGGCGCTTATCATTATGTTCACTCGTGCCTCTCATTTTGACCATTTTAGTTTAGAAATCATGAGGACTATTTTGTTTTAGAAATCATACAGGGACAAGATAAAACTATTTATTGTGCGTCGCTACCCTTCCAACATCGATGCATAGACTCTACTGTTGAATTATTTTGGAATAGCTAGCTTTAAAACATGCCGAAAGTAATCGAAGTGCATGCGAAGTAGAACTAAATTTTTTCAGGAGATGATCTTGAAATTTCAGGGAACTTAGCAGACAGTTGAGAAATCGTAGTCTACAACTTTCACGAAACACACGATTCACGCTTTCACCAAGGTCGTCTGAAGCCATACTTTTCCACCCCTGACCGCTGTTGCCGTGTCTATGTAAATTGGTAAGTCTCTCCCTTTAAAATATCTGCGATAGTCGCTTCAGCACTTAAAAAGTTTCCACTATACTGCTTATTAACTCAAAAATGAATCACTACTGCACTATGGTTTCCACCTGAAGCATTCAAATTACTTAATGTAGTTCACACTTGGCGAGCGCTTCGATAGCATTCGATATGTTTTTCATAATCATTGAATGGAAGGCTCTGTCTATAGGATGAGGAAGGGGTGACATATATAAACCAGCATTGTCTTATTTCCATTACGGCACCTCACGCGACTCTACGCCAGTGGCTTAAAGGAGGTTGAAAAATATATCCCTCCTATATTAAGTTGTTGAGCAAAAACAGAATCAGAAAAAACTTGGAAAAATATTGTTGCGAACGAATAGAAAGACAGGAGTACTGATAAGATTTTTTAAACATGATAATAGAATAGGGAGTTATTACTATTTGTATTATAAATTATAATTGTGTTTGTACACTTTAGAGCAGAGGTCTCCAGCTTGTTTACTTGGCGCTCATTTGTAAACGCGAAATGCGTCACGCCTCCAATAATAATAATAATAATAATAATAATAATAATAATAATAATAATAATAATAATAATAATAATAATAATAATAATAATAATAATAATATTAATAATAATAATAATAATAATAATAATAATAACCATATACTCATCAACTTAGCATTATTCCTTTCAAGATTTTGTATACCACTGCAGAGCAATATGATTACTTTGTAACTGACCATTACAAAAATGAAAAGGTAAATTTCAAATGGCATTTACAACTGGTACTTTCATAATTTCACAGTTTATTTCTGTCAGTAGCTCATTTATTTCTGTTCTTGCTCTTCACGGCCCCATTTCGCCGTTGATGTGTCCCACCGGAATAGGATCCATTGTTTTAGATTTACATATATGTAATAAAATATAAAGAAATATTTAGAATTATTAGAGACGTGGGCTTAAATTGCCCATTTGCACCTCTGCAAAATGAAAGAAATACATCCGTTCGAAAATTACGAAAATTCATTAATTTCAGCCTGCAGTTCCAGCAATGCTTCCAACACGCTCAGGGTCCAAATATTAATGCAGTAATTATGATACAGATACAGGCATAACATCAAATTGTGTTGCCAGATCAAAACGATCTTTTCAGCACTTGTTGAGCAGACAATAATTGTTCATTTAAGCCGATCTCTAGAAAAAGAGCCTATGAGCCCATAGGCCCTTTTTCCTGGAGAATGCCTCAATAATCCCATTTCTTTCAAAAATACTGCAATAAGCTAATATTATTTATAAATGACAGCCTGCTGATTTTAAAATACAGAATTTCTTATATTCAGTGATATTTCTGAAAAGCGTTTATTTCCAACGTGTGACGCGTCAATACGCGGAGAGTAAGTGAAACAAATGAAGAACATTTCCAAAAACCTCGCAGTAGATCAATCTATTGCTTTTCCGTTATGTCTAGAAATATCTAAAGCACTAAAAAACAGTTGCCAGTGGCATGTGCAGAATTTCATCATTGGGATATACAAGTACTCGATGTCACATCTTTAGACGACAAGCGTGATTTTTTTTACATACTTGTATATCTTAATATAGTACTTTTTTGTCATAATACCTTGGTCAGGGATCGTTTAAACCCTGTAATCTCTGCGTACGCCACTGCAAGTTACTGATATTTGCTCTCGGAATTTCTTATCTGGAATTGTTTTGTTATAGAGTAGTGGTTGCCGAACTTCTGAAGCTTCTGAGGGGTTAGTGGTACAGCGTTCACCTCTGGTACTTGGTGTCCTGGGTTCAAACCCTGTTCCCGCCAAGTGAACTTTGTGGTGGATAAACACCGTGTGCGTGGGTTTTCTCGGGTTTCTCCCGTTTCCTCCAACTTTCTTCATTCCACCATTTCATTCATCTCTCATCATCACCGTCTTCTTTAGCCTAACCGGCATAACCCTGGGACGGAAAACCCAAAAATTTCATTTATCATTTTTTTTTTTTGGTTTTTTTAAATATGCAGCACATATTTTACTTATGTTTATAACTATTTTGTCTTCTTCCAAATGTGTGGACCGAAGGTTACGCCTAGCATAAAAAAATACTTCTGTGGACTACGGATCAATGGTACAGCGCTAACATCTGGTTCGATAACAAATCATGTGATTTTGTGGTAGATGTGTTTACATTTTTTGCGTTCCACAAAAGAAGAGCCAATTGAAACAGTAGTCAACATTAAAGACTATATTTCACCTTCTTAATGAACAAACAAACATCTTTGAATACAGTACAACAGAATACTTGAAACTTGATTCGAAAGTTAACTCTCATTACTAATTGAGGTGAACACTCAAAGCAGTAACAGTTTCAGTCATATTTTCCATTGTACAAGATTTGCGTTTTGGATTAAAAGATAAAATATATTTCAATCAAAGCTTTCTTGTAGGCCTTATATCTGGAGAACTAAATACAGTGTACCCAAGCCCAAACTATCGGATAACTCAGTATGATGTGCTAATTCCGTATAAAATACGAAAACACGATTTAGGGGCCGTCCAAAACTTTTGTGGTTCCTGATCCAATTACCCCAAAAGCTTCAATATTTTTCAATCAAAATAATTTCTTGTAGGCCTTATAACTGGAGAACTACATATAGTGCAGCCAAACGCAAACTATCACTAAACTCAGTATGATGTGCTTATTTCGTAGAAAAAAAACTCGATTTAGGGGCTGGTCAAATATTTTTTGGCCTCTGATCCAAAAACTAATTATTGGCCAAAATCGCAGTCTTTTGATCCATTTTGATTTTTCTAATTTCTTGCTACAGAGTTAAATTTGATTTAAACTACTCGCTGATGAAAATAATACGCTTATTGTAAAAATTATTAACGTGTAATAATTTCGCGAACTATCCACTTGGCTTCATCAGACACTATAAATACACAGGTAGTGACAGATTTGATAT
The DNA here is from genome assembly GCF_964235325.1 of Thermobia domestica. NCBI lineage: Eukaryota > Metazoa > Arthropoda > Insecta > Zygentoma > Lepismatidae > Thermobia > Thermobia domestica. The sequence goes on along the minus strand of NC_137459.1, from coordinate 42,847,611 downwards.
AAGAAACAGTGAAAAAATCTCTGATTCTTGATTGAATACCATAGGCTACTACAGCCAATTCCTTTCCTTTACAAACCGAAAATATAAAATAGAAAAAAATCGATTATTCCCTTTTCCCACCTGTTGACACCATATACATTCATAACTTATAACTAAGCCTAATCTAGTTGACAAAATAAATTTTAAAACTAACTGAAATTATTACTATTATTATTATTAAGTAGTCTGCCTTTCGGCAGGTCCCGAGACTAAATAGTTTTCGTTTTATTTTTCAATTTTAGATTTACACTTGGAAATGTTTTTTCGCGTTTTTTGATCTTCTGCTTCCTCCTTTAACTCCCAATATTTTCTTCTGTTTCTCAAACCATCGATCAGTTGTGTTCTTCTTCTTCCTATTCCTCCCTTTCTTTCCATCTTTCCTTCTATGGAGGTATGAAGAAGACAATTTCTTCGCAAGATCTGTCCAATCCAATCGACCTTCCAACAAGGGATGCTGGCTAGATGTGTCCTCTTCTCTCCTATCTGTTCTAAAACATCTTCGCTTATTGTTCTGTCTGTCCATTTTATCTTTTCCACCTTCCTCTAACACCACATTTCGAAGGTCTCTAAATATATCTTCTCCATCTTCCGCAATGCCCCAGTCCCTGAACCATACAGTCCAATTCTCCAGATAGAGCACTTGACGAACTTTTTCCTAAGTCCAATATTAAGCCTGCTAATTAAGAGTAACTGAAATATGAATACTAAATAAATAACTAATAAATAACTAATCCTAAATTTTCAAAACTAAACCTGCACAATCAAGTTATTTAATCTTTAAGACGCCTTAATAACTTATTCCATTGTTCATCAATTTTAAGTCCTGAATTTCAGTTCATAATTATATCACCTTTTATTTCAATAAATCTTGCTTCTTTGCAGTTCTTGATTAACTTTCTCTCTTCTTGGCCCAGCACTTTCGTTTTACTCCATTTAATTCAATGTCACGTATCTCTTATGTGCTCATAGATTGCTTTTCTGTCCCTCTCCTACCTAATATTGTCCTTATGTGGTTTTATTCACTCTTTTAATCTTTCTCCAGTTTCTTCAATATAGCACATATCACATGAATCCTATATATATATTACTCTTTCTTTCTGCATCATTCTGTCCTCCTCTTCTTCTACCCTCTTTTTTGCTTCTTTCTTATTACCTGCAGTAACCTCTTGTTTCCTTTTATTTACGTATAAATACTTTCAAACTTCATCAGCATTCTTTTGATGAATTCTGTATCTTCCCCCATACTCTCTATCCACCACCAAATGTTCCTTTTCTCTTTTTCTCTTTCCAGTCTTCTTTCTCTTTTATCTTCTTCTCTTTCTCCTCTCCTTTTGTGCTTTAATTTCCTTTTATCGTATCCACTTCCCTCTAATTGCTCATGGAAGGCCTCTATTCCTTCCTCTGTCTTTCTTCCCTTACTGTTCGCCTGCCTAATTCTTTTCTTCACGTTACTAATGAAGTTTCTTTTCGTCGAATTGTCCACATCACTCCTAATATGGCACTAGTTTTCCGACGCACAACTTTTTTGGTACCATTCTGGAGTATCTTTCCTTCCTTCCTTCTTATCTTCATGTTTAGGAACACTAATGTCTCATCACTTTCCACTTCCAACTCCAGTTCTACGGCTTTCTCTCCTTCTACTTCAATTACTGCATTCTGTTCTTTGTGCAAATTATATATTATTCTTCGTTCCTAACACTGTTTCTAATGCCGTGAGAATTTTGATCATTTTGTCTACATCTACATTACCAAACGCTTTCTCTAAGTCCACAATGCCTACCTAATTTATTTTTCCAACTGAAATTCTTTCATCAATTCATTCTCTTGATGAAAGTATTGCTTCCCGCTTTCAACCATTCTTTCTGAAACAAAACTAGTTTTCCGCTGTATACTTCTATATTGGAATCCAGCCTTCTTAGATTTTTTTTTTCTTTTTTTAAGCATGTGATTACAAACTTATCAATCTTGCATTTCATTCCACCGGCTGCCTTCGGTATTGCCACATGCTTCTGAATGTCTTGGGGGGGGGGGGGGACTTTACATTATTATAAATGATGTTACTTACATTTTACAGCCTGTCCTGAACATCATGCTCCACACATTCCATAACTTTTGATATAGGATACTTGATGTTTTGGCTAATTCTCAATTTCTATACTAATCCCAACTGAAAGATTTCATTTCATTTTTTCTAGAAAATACATGTAGAGAAGAGCGAAGAAGGAATTGGTTAAATTGTGCTCTCTTTGTATTAAATCTTGCATACTTTCTTGTATATCAAGTACTTGTCACAAATTAGTAAACACATTATAGTGCACTAAAAGGGATACACTATTAATACTTTCGCTAAATGAATCATCAGATAGGGAGGAAAAAGTAGGAAGAGAAAAATAAAGATAAAGAAAGCTATGACACGTGCAGGTTGATACAATGTTGAAATGCAGAGTGAAGTGATAGTGTTATCAAGCTGAAAGTCGACAGTAGAAAAAGTAAATTAGATTTATTTTTCACCATTAAACTGTATTGACTTTCAGCTTCAGTCTTCCTTATTGATTTTTCTCGAGAGGAAGAGGAGAGGGGCAGAAACAAATTATAAGGGGCTGCACTATTTTGGTATATATATATATATATATATATATATATATATATATATATATACCAAAATATATATATACACACACACACACAACATATATATATTGTGTGTGTGTGTTAGAGTAACGTGTAATCGCAATTTCTCTTTGTTCTTGGGCAGTGATAGCGCTCGGCCAACTCCTTGGTAAGTATAGAAAATAATCTTGGAAATAACAATGTTTCCACCAGTTAACACTATCACTTGACCTGTTACATCTTCAGCCACCCTGGAAGAGCTTTCAGTTGGTAATTTAAATAAATATGTTTAAAAAACAAGTAATCAATTAATTCTTACAGGTTATATTGGTGCAAGCACAAAAAAAGCCTAGTGTTCCTTTTACAAAATATTATTATTTTTTTTTTCATTCTGCTCCATTGTTATCGTTGGGGACCGCGGTAGCTCAGTAGTAGAGCGTTTACTTCTGGTGCCTAGAGTCCGTGGTTCAACCACATCTCGCGAAAAGTGGACTTTGTGGTGAACAAACACCGTGTGTGTGAGTTTCTTCAGGGTTGTCCTATTTCCTCTCACTTTATTTAGTCCACCATGGTATTCATTTCTCATTATTATCGTCTCCTTTAGCCTATCCGACATAACCATGACACATAAAACTGCAAGATTTTATTTCGTTTTCTACTCTTATTGTGAAGGTTCTTCATTACTCACAAGACAACGAGCCCTTGCATTACTGAAAGAGGAATGGATTTAGCCATCAATCAGCTTTCCAATGGAAGTAACTTTTCATTCGTTGTACTAATCTGGTTGCTCCGGTATCTCCTCCTCCTCCCCCCGTTGCCGAATGTTCCATATGGTTCTGGCGTCTGCAGGCAGGCATACCTTATATTCACTTCTTTGAATTACTTGTTCATTTTGTAACCGTGGGACGTAAAACTCAAAGATTTCATTTCATTTTTGTTCATTTTGTAATTCTTCCTAAAATTTCAGAAGCTATGAAAAGCACATTAAACTGTCAATTGTTTAAAGCATTTCAAATGTTTTGGTTTCTAGACAATTGCTTACGGAAACTAGTATAGGCTTCATAATAATAGCGTTATGTACTAAAAACGATGAATGTAAAGTGAACTGAAAATTGTTTCCCTCAAAAACAAACAAACAAACAGAAATCTTCCCCTCCCCCTACTCTAGTGTTCTCGCTACGAACCTGCCCTTCATTTCAACATAATATCCACCTGGACGCTCCACGACTATTCTATCTGATTTTTCGCCTTCGCTATCTATCTGACGAAATATTTAACGAAAGAACTAGCAGTGTACTTTTTTTCTTTCTTTTTCTACTATGTAGCTATGTTTTTATTCTTTTCTGGTAAGAAATTCATTTTTCTCATTACAACTTCCGGATTCCATTGTTTCAACCAATATTTATAAACCTCTTTACTCGGCAACATTGAAGCAACGCTTTTCTTATGCTGTTAATTCTCAACCGATTACTGCATGTTTTACAATTAATTAATTACTCTACAGAATACATGATCTTCATTTCTTAGAAACCCATTCACATTTTTTTTTACTATTATTATGTTCTGGAAGATGTATAAAGGAAAACGAGGGAAGAGGAAATATTTGTTCTTTGAAAGCCGTTTCTTCAACAATATAGGGGGTGGGGTACTGTGACTCAGTGATACAGTCACGAACATTAATAAATGGAGGTTGGAATCATAAGAAATAATGACTTCAGCCTCCATTTATTAATGTTCGTGACTGTACAATGCTTTCCTCTAGTGCATAAGTTCCCTGTTTCAATCCCCGGTCAAGTAATTTTGTGGTGTACAACATCGTGTCTATGGGTTTTCTCGGGTATTCCTGTTTTCTCCCACACTCCCATGTTACCAATTCCCTCTTCCACCATCATTTACTTGCCTTAATCATCCACCTTCTTTAGCCTAAATGATATAATCGTGGGACGTTAAATCAAAATATTTCATTTTCGTCTTCAAAAGTACAGGAGGAGGGCAACGTTCTGTTTTTTTTTTTTTTTTCTGCCGTCGCCGAGTGCATGAATATATAGACGCCGCCATTAAGAATTCCCATTCATACCCACATTACAAGGTATTTGGTAGTCCAACCTACACGAACTTATTCAGATGGTATCGAGTAGAAAGCGATGATCACAATCATGTTGCAAAAACAATAAATAAATAAACAGACAACAAACTAACAAATCAATAAATATAAAAATAACATAACAGCATAAGAACTTATTTCATTACGCTCCTGGATTTCAAAACCCATTAGGAATCTGAATGTAACTGTAAATCTACAAGTAATGGCGACTTTTAGTGCTTTTGCTGCATAGATAGGTGAGATAGATCTTGAATGTTTTGAGTATTTCCTTGAACTCATAGTCTCCGGCATCTCTTGCCATAGGGGAAAGAAAGAAAGGAATAAAGTATATAAGGTGGGGGGACCCCCCCCCAAAAGAACGGATTGAAAGAGTGCTGCTGTTCCTAATCGTTTTTGCCTGCTCACACAGGATCAAATCATTCGTGTGAATTTGAGCCAGGACTTGAAAAATCTGATTGAAAGTGATCCAAACTTTTTGATCAACATGATGACATTTTCGAGAATTAAACAAAATCTAAAAGGAAAATGATTTGATGGTGTAAATGCTATAAAAAGAACTTCGCAGAGCGCACTGGACAATATAAAAGTTGAAGAGTTCCAGAGGCGCTTCAAACAGTGGAAAAGAAGATGGGAGAAATGAATCGCATTTAATAGAGAGTACTTTGAAGGAGACTGAAAGAATTTTGTAAAAAGAAAAAAAAAATAATATATATATATATTTTTAGAACAAAAGTCCGGTTTCCTTTCGGTCCCCCTTGTTTTTAATTTAAAGCTAACTAAAATGTTGAAATTACAACAATTATATTATGTCTATGAGAAACTAAGATGCATATTTACTACATGAAATGTTTTAATACTACAGAAAAAATTCCACTACCTATTATTTGGAAAGTACAAACTAATACGCATTTTGTACAAAGATTACGCATATTGTTACTATGAAATAATGTATGCAAACAAAATATAATTTCCAGAATAGCTCATGCAAAAAAGCAATTGGAAGAAAAGCAGAAACTTCTAAGCGGAAACATCGACATAGATTTTTTCTAAAGTTTAACGTCTCATGTTTATGGCTATTATCCCTTTGAAATTACGACTTTTTAAAAGGTAAATTATAGATTTTCAGTTAAGTAGCTAAAGCATCATCCCTATTTATCCTAGGATCATTCCTTGTACCTCATTTTATTCATAATAGAACACCCTTTTAAAGGGTATCATTCACATTTCCCTTTTATGTTTCTGAGGCGGGAAATTTTGAAAGAAATCAGGATTTCTTATTTTTTTTTAAATTCTGAGCCCTCTGGACACCGTCCTCATTTTAACAGACATATCAAAATCAACGGAAAAATACTAATGGGTGTACTAATTGTGTGTAAAATAAACTCAAACTTCTATCTTGAATAGCAAGAGCGGGAAAAATATTTACCAATGAGCTAAGAACATCCCCACAATGCTCCAGATGACCCTGATATAATAAAAAAATATCAGGCTTCATCCCGATTTATCTTAGGATCATGGTTGATACATAATTCTCTTTAGAATAGAACAGAGTTGCAAGTGGGTACCATCCACATGTCTCCATCTTGTATCTGGGGCGGTAAAATTGCGAAAAAAGAGTGTTCTTGTTAAAAATATCCTTTTTTACTTTTTTCTCCTCTGAACCCCCATGTTCTAACGCAGAGATCTGAAACAAATCTGAAAAATACTAAGGAGTTCACTGAATGCGTGTTGCTAAATTTCGATCTTCCAGGTGCAAAAGTAAGACCGCCAAACATAATATCCCTACAATACCCCAGATTCCCGTATAAACTAGATCTCAGGAAAAACAATTCTGAGACATCCCTATTTATCCTAGGATGGTTCATACATGGTTCTCATGGTTTCAGAATAGAACAAACTTTCAAACGGTACTACTCATATGTCTCCATCATGAATCTGAGGCGGGAAAATCGCGGAAAAAGAGATTTTTGTTAAAAATATCCTTTTCTTTAACTTTTTGCCCCTCTGAAACCTCCTGCTTTAAAAAAGAGATCTGGAAAAAATCTAGGGGCGCACTGAATGTGTGTGCAATCTTCTAGATGCAAAAGTAAGCCCGCCAAAAAATAATGGGCCTTTATGATTAGCGTCATACTAAAGGACTGACTACTGCAGGAATCATATGTTAGTCGAACTCTTTAGTATGGCACCAATCACGCGTCAAAACGACTCTGCATAAGGCCCAATAAAAGTAGGCATAACGAAAACATGTCTTTTAAGTTATGACGTCATCACACCCTATGTCGCGACACAGAAAGGCGTGAAAGCATACGTAACGTGTTACACAATGCCTCCAGGCTTGAAAAAAAAACGAAGTAAAAAGCTTCATTTTTACTTTTTTAATCGAATAATGAAAATTCTACCCTAAAAATTATCACCCTAAAATGCAATTTAACAGGCCTAGATTTACGGGCGCTAGGGGTAGGCCAACCTTAATTTTTACTGACCCCCCTACAATTTTCTCGGTAGGATTGCAAATGAACTATAATAAGATGATGAACTATAATATGTTTGAATTGGGCCCCCCTAACTTCTACCGCCCCCCTACATTTTTGGGCTGGCTACGGACCTGCAATTTACAATTGTTAATAGAGAGGAATTATTGTGAAATTCTCTAGGAGAAGAGGAAAAACGGAGAATGAAAATCCCTGAACTGTGGTACTAGAGAAGAATATTGAAAATTAAGATTGGTGGATAGGGCCTCAAATGAACAAGTATTGGAAATGGTAGGAGGAAAAAAAGACCGTAATGAAAAATGTTTCCAAAACAAGAAAAAGTTTAATTGGACATATGAGACATTGAGGAGTGGCTATGGAAGGAGTAGCAAACCAAGTGGAAGGACACGGACTATATCTTACAAGATATAGGAGGAGAAAGTACAGGGAAGTGAAAAGAGTGACTCATAATAAAGAAATGGGGCCGCGGTGGCTCAGTTGTAGAGCGTTTATCTCTGGTGCTTCGGGTCCCTTGTTCGATCCCAGCTCGCGCCAAGTGAACTTTGTGGTGAACAAACACTGTATGCGTGGATTTTCTCGGGGTTGTCCCGTTTCCACCCACTTTCTTCATTCCACCGTTTCATTTATTTCTCATCATCACCGTCTCCTTTAGCCTATCCGGCATAAGCGTGGGACGTAAAACTAAAAGATTTCATTTCATGATAAGGAAAATTGAAGAGGTATGTGAAACCAATGGAAAGTTTGCTAACCTTAAAGGAAGGTCCGCAGCCAAGGGAGATATAGGACAGCCACGGCCTTCTAAAATTTTTGTTGCAATAGGATTGCGATTAGGGAAGCTAGTAGGCCAAACGTTGGGACTACTACAAGCACAGACTTTTTCTGATAAGTTCTTTGTCTTCCCAGCGGTATGGCAGGGAGCTGGATTTTGCTGCCACACGTACGGTATTCCAGCAGCTACCCTATGCCCAAGATGTTCGCCATCTACACATATCTAGTCTTAGTCTATGGATAGTCTGTTCTTGGGGATAGTTTTATTTCAGACAGTTTTATCAGAAACTGCTCAAGCTACTTTGTTCACATTTCATAAATACAAATTTCACTAATTGTCCTATAATGTGGCATAAGCCGTTTCTTCCGAAGGTATCTACTAGGGGTAGTTGATTAGTTTCTTCAGACGATTTTCTCAGAAATTGCTAAGGCGTTTGTTTAATATCTTATAAATAACTACAATAACACACTGGCGATAGAATACGGAGATTTCGGTTTTCACCTACGGCACGAGTTGTTAAAATTTTCCACTGCCGCACCACAAAAGCATAATACCACCATAAGTAATACGCACCACCAACTACGGGTTCCCTACTATAAGTAGTAGGCGTGTCATAGTTTGAGAAACCCTTTCAACTGAGCATTTAAAGAACCCTGTAGGTAAAAACTAAAATCTTCGTGAACCATTATCTACTGACGTATGAAAATCTCCGTATCGAGTCGTCAATGTGATAACAATCTGCGCATGTTATTTCGAGTGAAAATCGACAAAGCGTAGTTTAGTTGTTCGAAGTTTTTGGAAAGCGGTTACTCTAGTATGTATCATGAGTTAATATACGTTTTTGAAATATCGATTATTATTAAAGGAGCTATAGTGAAGTGATACAATGAGGATTATGGCTACTACGCATACAACATCTGAATAATTGTTGATGCAAAGCGGTTTAGAATTTTTAACGACTTTTGCTCCCCCTAAACATTCTCGCTTCCCATTCCCCAAACTCCTTTGGCTGGTCGTAGACACGCTGAGAGGAGTTTGATCCTTGCATTCAGCTATTCTATTCGCCTGGGAAAAAAATTCAAGGGGCAGTTCGATTTAGTACATTCTCTACATTTAATTATTATTGCTTTTTCTAGCTACAAGATTAGGTCTCTTTTCAACATTGAAGCTATATGAGAAGTAGACCTATAAAATAACCTAAAATTCAGTTTCCCTGAATTCTCTCCAGAAAGAGAACACAGATCTTCAGAGATTGAACACGCGCCAAAGGCTATATAACTTCAATTAAGTTTGTAATGTTACTGTTGTTACAATTAAAAACAATAGTTTTCGAATGTAGGCCTATCATATAAGAACGTCACATCACCAGTTATAGCTTCATATTTACTAGCATAATTAAAATTTAAAATGTGTATAAAAATTATAGAATTGGTATTACACATAAACATATCGTTGTGTAGGAGTATGTATTTTTCTCGTATAGGAAATTCGTTATTCCTTTTCACATATAGAAACTAGTGCCGCCTAGTAGCAAATGTATAAAATAGTCACATTTAAACTAATAACGCAAAATGCAGACACAATACAGCGTTGTCATCTTTCGTATTCTTATTAGGTTCGTATTATCGATGACAGCGCTACGCTGTGCATACATTTTCCGTTATTAGTGTAAATGCGATTATTTTATACATTTGCTACTAGGCGGCGCTAATTATGTGAACAATAGTCTTATTAGGCGGGAAGCGATTCTGATTCGATCTCTCGTGACGCAATGTGAAGATTAAGTTTTAAATTTGAATTCGAGGATTTTAAATCAAAACCTGATGGTCAAACGTTGTGGTTTAATTTCACCGATTGTCTATACCTATATTTTAGCGGACTAGCATATAGTGGTAACTGGCAAAATTTTCGCTCTCAAAAATGTGTACTATGCACGTAGTATGTATACAACAGTTAGGTTAGTTACTGACGCACAATTGAATCGTTTAGAGTATTGATCATCATGTAACCAACAATACCATTTGTTTCTGAGGAGCCGTTAAATTGGTCTACCATAAAATAACACTTGCTTTTCCTGCCGGTGTGCATACCAAGGAGGTGAAATGTGTGCTACCGATAGACTACTCCCATCTCGTGTTTCTTTCACACATGTTTTTGTGGGCACTGTATCCCGGCGCTCTGAGAGTGCCCTTCCCCCTTCGGAGGAGACCAAAATAATACGTCTATGAATATAATAAATAGAATAATGTAAGCACTGCCCCCCGGAATACTAAGTGTGCCCTCCAGGAACATTGTTCATAAAAGAGTTTCTCCCATCTATGTATGCACTCGATTGTATATTTCAGATTCCCCGGAGATCTATAAATATTTAAATATATGGAGGGTTTAATATTATAGAAACACTGTTACACGACATTGAGTACGATTGGAGATATGCCTCAGGGAAAAATTCTCCCGTGTCACTCTCTGAAATCATCACTGACTGTAACACTTCCAATTTATTCTCCAGATACCACGAAAAAGAAAATAAGAATGCCTATTTGGATAACTTTAATGTGGGTTAGTATTTCCTTTTGAGTTTAGCCAAAACCCAAACCCAACATTGTGTAAATAACACACGCCCCTGCGTATTCGGCTCTCTAACTATTGATGAAACTCTCATGCCTCCCCTCTCTCCGCTTTGAATACTTCCTGGTAGATCACTTAAACCCCGTATTAAATAGGTAGTAGAATACAAGTTTTTAAATCATTATTACTAAGCGTTCTGCCTTTCTGCAGGTCCTGGGACTAATGAGGCGATTTCTTTTCTGTCTTTCTGTTTTTAAATTTTAGGTTTCTTCCAAATTTCTCGACCTTCAGTTTCCTCTTTTAAATTCCAATATTTTTTGGATCAAAAGATCAAATATATTTCAGGCATAAATTTTCTTGTAGGCCTTATATCTCGAGAACTTCATATAGTGTAGCCAAACCAAAACTACCACTTAGTATGATGTGCTTATTCCGAAAAAAATACAAAAACTCGATTTAGAGGCCACTAAAAATTTTTGTGGCCCCTGATCCAAAAAATTCAATGTTTTTTATTCGTAGACTCTATATCTGGACAACTGCATATACTGTAGCCAAACCAAACCTACCACTTAACTTAGTATGATGTCCTTATTCCACAAAAAATGTGAATTGATTTAGGGTCCATTCAAAATTTTTGTGGCCCCTCATCCAAAAAAATCAGTATATTTCATTCAATAAAATATTTTCTTGTGCGCCTTATATCTCGAAAACTACATACAGTGTACCAAACCAGAACTACTACTTAACTAAGTATGATGTCCTTATTTCGTTAAAAAAAAAAAAATACGAAATCTCGATTTAGAGGCCATTAAAATTTTTGTGGATCCTGATCCAAAAAATGCAATATATTTCATTCAACCAAACATTTTCTTGTACGTCTTATATCTGGAGAACTGCATATAGTGTATCCAAACCAAAATTACCACTTCACTCAATTTGATGTGCTTATTCCGGAAAATATATGGAAACTCGATTTATCTAGAGGCCGTTCAAAAATTTTGTGGCTCCTCCTGACTCAGCATCTAATTATTGGCCAAGATCGCAATCTTTTGATCCATTTTTTGGATCATTCCTAAAATTCTTGTTTCTTCTATCTTTCAACTCATCGATTAGTTGTGTTCTTTGTACTCCTCACTTTCGTTCCAGCTCTCCTTCTATCGCGGTATGAAGATGGTAATTTCTTCGCAAGATGTGTCCAATCCATTCGAAAGTAGCCGGCTAAAAGCGTTCTCTTCTCTCCTATCTGTTTCAGAGTATCTTCGTTCGTTATTTTCTCTGTTTATTTTATCTTCTCCGTTTCTCTATAACAGGCGAAGTTTCCAGACCTATCGGGTTTCTAACCTTAGTTTATGATGCTTCCTCGTAATAAATATTTATTTTCCTACTTCCTGAAGGAGGGTTAAACCACGAAATCCCCTTGGGTGCGCCACTGGTTCCACCCACATCGAATTAGGTTTACGATTTAAGGATTTAAATTTCTGGACTTTCGGCATCTAAGGCCATTTAGCCCTTCACGTTTTGAGGGATGACGCCCCTCGGCGAGCACGCAATCCAGAAAATGGGAAGGAAGGAAACGGCCTGGGATCTAGAAGTTAGGTACCAGCCCGGCATCTGCCTAGTGTGAATGAGGAAAACCTAAAAAAACATCATTCAGTTGGCTGGCCTGGAAAAGCGTTTTAGGCGGGGATCGAATCCGGGACCCCTCGCACCAAAGGCGAGAGCATTAGGGACTACGCTACGAGGGACAAATCGAATTAAGGACACTTTGCTCTAGAGGTAAGTCTTGTAGTTCTAAACTCTACACTAACTCCGTAAACTTCATTGTGTATTAACAAGGAAAAAAATACACAGGAAAAATAGGAAGTAAAGTATGACTGAAGAACGTCACGAAAAGTTGTTGTGTGTAAGATGAAATAAAGAGCAAAAATGCTAAAGTGATTATTCTATATAAAATTAGTAGAGACATTATTTAAATAGAGTGTACAATAGACAATCAGTAAATAATTTTAAAAGAAATAACTAATCCAAAAATTTACCATTTAACAACTAAAATTTGTGTGAAGAAAACAACTGTTACTTCTACTGGTTGTCTATATGTCAACATAATTCAAGCAGTTAGAGTATGTTTGTTTGTTCTTGGCATGCTTCTCGCCTAAAGGACGGATCTGTCTGCAACGTGTGCTTACCACGTCACAGTTAAGTTACGAGTTACAATACGCTAGGAAACAACAAAACGCCAAACTACTCACAAGTCACTGTAACACACTTGTTCACGTGTACCAACTAAGCAATTTAAATACCCGCCAAATAGCAAAGTCCTCATTGATTGGCTAGCTAACAACTAACGTCACCTGCATGACAAAGCCAATAAGACGTTTTTGGATTAAAACCTTCACGTGAGTGCTAGCAGAAACTGCTTTAAAGGCCAACCAACTAACCAAATGTACTGGCGGGAAGTACGAAGATAAAACAAATGTACTATAGCTGCGGTTATCAGTAGGACAAAGACAAGAAAGTCCAAGAATACATAAGGGAATATGACAACGACAGTAGGGATCTCATTCTGTAATGGTTTGTCTCAACACAACACAAAATTTGCATTTTAGTCCGCGATAATCCTTTTAGCAACTATAATTACTTGTCGAAGTTTTTGCATTGCGATCCGCAAATTGTGCGAATACCTATACAGAATGTGGCCCCAGAAATGTGAAAGATTTTAAACTGTGTCTTTTATTATGGAATCCTACGTTTTGAGTGTTGTTACCATTACTACTACTATTATTATTATTATTATTATTATTATTATTATTATTATTATTATTATTATTATTATTATTATTATTATTATTATTATTATTATTATTATTAGTCTTTCAAAAATGCTGCAAGAGATATAATCTTGTGCTTAATGATCAGTTATATACCAAGTTTCATTTCCAAGCTTGAGTGCTTCCTGGGATAGCCTATTTCCTGTAAAAAGTGTTGAATTCCCACCCCCTAAGGAGAGGCAATTTAATGAAAATGACATGGTAAAATCCCAGCTCTAGATAGGTAATATGTTGAGAAATTTGTATCAAACTTTCCAGCTGTTTTCCCGTTATGACGTAACGTGTAACGTCTTTCTAATTATTGCAATAGGTAAAGACAAACTGAAGTGCCCGTTCTTCGCACTGTGAGAATAGATCTATGAAGATTATTGAACCCTTTCTCTACCCTTAGAATACAAATTTCAAAGAAAGTGTAATGATAAAAATCCGTAAAGTCCCCCCTTCCACTAACCCTTCTAACCTCCCATGGAAGGGATTGTCCCTATTCATCACAGCAACCCTAGAAACTATAGACTGCATACTAATATAGGCTTAAGACTTTTCAATTATTTTAAACTAGTTGAATATACCCATGCTTCGCACAGGGGCTGTATTTGGAAGTTAACGCCTGTGGAAGTATCACCATTGATCTCAGCGACCGAAAAACTATGGATTTGACACTAGTATCGGTCATTTTCTACTACTTTTACATGTCCCGGTAAACTCCCCCCACCTGAAACCCCTCGTTCGAATTTTGACAAAAACGTTTAACTCTGGTCTGGAGCCTGGACCAATGTATTGGTGACTAAAATTTGGTAACTCCCGGTCAATTTGTCTGGTTCCCAAGCCGGTTCTGGTAAACGCCCCCCTGAGACCACCTGGTTCGAAATTTATCGGGTCCTATGTACCCCTGCCAAAATTTAGGTGGTGGGCCAAGGTACCCCTGCCAAAATTTAGAAGGGGTGGTCCTAGGTACCCCTAGGTCATTGACCCCGGGCCAAGGTCATTGACCTTTGACCAATGACATCATAAATGTCGGGGTCAAAGTCCAAAGTGAGACAGGGTGACGCAAATACTACTCTAACGCTTACATGACAAGCATAGCAGATTAGGTACAGTATGTATTAGTTACGTTATTTTTAAGGCTAATTTAAAATATTAAATGTTTAAAAAATGCTGTTCTGGTTTTCTAGGCTGTTTCCAAATAAAAATTTTAAAAATTTAAGACACATCAGTACATAAATGATTCATCTATTTTGTTTAATGAAAGCATTAAAAATCGTTCGTTCATAACTCAATGTTCTTTACCAGACTTGAGACTAGGGACGTTGTGCAGGTTGTGGGTCCTAGCGATTCGGACAATCTACTCCCCCGAAATCCGGACTTTTCTTTAAATTCAGTCTAATTTTACAAATTTTAATGTAATTTATCCTAATATTAAATTTGAAGTCTCAAAAGCTTTGAACATATCCTTAAATAAATTCCTGACTACACACTTCGCTGAGGCTATATGAGAGTTTAACGTAGAATATCAGAGACGGATCTAGGAGGTAAAAAGTGGGAGGAGGCAACCAGAACCCAGACTATGATACACTAGCGGATCCAGAAGGATCGTTTGGTGGGGGCGGTTCGCTTCCTCGAAGATGAGCGTAACTTCAAGGTGACTAAAATTTTAGTTAGCAAGTATGTGACGCATACCAATCCGGGTTTGATGGGGGGTGTAAACCTGATTCCCAGTTTCCATTTTGGGACCCGAATTTGTGTGTGTGTGTGTTTTTTTTTTATAAATGAAAGTATGTTCTTTCTTACGGCTTAATGAACCCGTAGATTCATTGCCGCAGTAACAAAAGAACGCAAGTGCATCCTCCCTTGCGCTGTACCAATTAAATAATTACTTTCATAATTTGCTTGCACAATATTACTCTTTATATTCTTCTTCTCAGTCTACTTAAAGATCCATCTAAAACTCTATAAAACTCTTTCTTGCACTTCGTAAATATTCCTTTACAAAAATGACAGAGAGAGAGGGAGAGAGAGAGAGATGTTGAAGTATCACATCACAAGGCAGGGACGTATGCAGGGGATGGATCCAGGGAGTCCGGATCCCTTCCACAAAATCTCGATTTTTCTGTAAATTTCGTCTAATTTTGGTGATGATTTTACAAATTTGAATATAATTTATTCTCATTTTAAATTTGGACTACCTCCCGAAATAGTCCAACGTATGTGCCTATCACGAGGTATAAGACATGTATAACTTACTACGTTTTCTTCATTCATGAGGTCCTGGTGTTACAGCCTTGAAAGGATTAACTAACGCCAATAGCACTAGTAAAAAGTGCCCTCGCTTGGAAAAATTTTTGATTTTTTTTTTTTAAATCGCTAAATCCAATGCATCTATTTTTAAACAAATCCGTTCATGGGATCACTAGCCAATTATCCTCAAAACTGGAATTTTTGAAGTTCCATTTATGCCAATAAAAGTTCGATGGTTGAATACGTTTGCTCTTTTTTATACTAATTTGAGGACACTGAGGCCAATGAAAGGATGTTTCAACACATTGGTGTATGAAGCGACGAGAAAAATGACATCAATGGATGGATATGCATACTCCATTCTCATGACTCCATGAACAGATATGCGTTAAAATAGTTCAATTGGATTCAGAGTCCTCAAATTAGTATGAAAGTAGCAATTAAAAATTTATTCAAGAGTAGGCACTTTCTACTAGTGGCAATATCCTTTATTCTCTCGGCGCATTACAGTGATTCGGATTCCACCTAAAACTGCAGATGTACGTTTCATATAGCATCGGTGCTAAAAGGAACAAGCTTTCTTCATATTTGATATTGATATTTGGGAGCGGTGTCATAGCGAGTTGTGGTATAAGCCTGTAAAGCGCTTACTTCTTTCGATTTGATTCGAGTCCATGATTTTAGCCAAAGTATGATAAACAAAGCATGTATTTCGAAATAATTGAAAGCCACACATACACCCTGTTTTCATGTGCCTCCCCGAATTGCATGAATTTCTCATTACGGGATTTTCACATGTTTATACTGCCTCTTCCAGTCTCGGTCGCTTCACCAAAAATTACAACAGAGTCACATTTTTCAGTTTCTTACTCATCTTCAACACAAACACACACACTCTAACAGAGCCACCGTAAATTAATATATAACGGGTTGAATTTGAAATATGTTAAAATTACAGTCACGAAAAAATATTTTATCGCTGTCAATGTAACAGAGTAGGGTCACACGGTTAAAGTTATCTTGTCATCTGTTATCTGCCATTAAGCCCCTCCAATTTCTCCTCTGTGTAGATAAATATACCTTTCCTTTGTTGCACTAAAGTGATCCCAGGAAAATATGAAGCTTGACTTAAATCTATCGATTTCACTATCCAATAGAATGCAAGAGTATGGTCCGATCGTCGACTCCTATCCATTATAATTTTTCATAGTCCTCTCTGAGAGGGACATAATCTTTGAACTATAGCGTTATGCGAAGATTTCCTGATGCGAACATTTCCTGATGGGCAAAATGTTGTTGGATTTTCGATGCGTTTCGTTTTGTGAAACTCAATATTTCACCACGACTTCAATTTTTCAACATTGTTGAGGTTTTCTTAAATGTGTGTTGGGATTGCGGCTCCATAAATCGTACCAAAATCTTCTGATGCATCAAAGGTGAGGAAAACTTTTCTATGATCGGTATAGAACCCAGGATTCACGAGATGTTGGAAGTTACTGATAAACCTTGGCATTATGTATCCATAGAATTGTTCATTTCTGAAGAAAAAAAAACTTTCAACTGTATTCAATTGATGTATTTAAAGATGAATGTATAAGGAATTCAATTGCTGGTACTTTCAGGAATTTTTCACTTAAACAGAAGAGAGCGAGAAGACAAATATAGGACACTGTTACAAAAGTGTATGCAAAGGGTATTTTGGTTTGTTGCTTGAGCGGAAACGACATGGCGGCTAAAGGAGACGTTCACTTACTGATTATAGTAGAATCTGAACCACTTTTTTTGTTCAAATGTACTCCAACCGGGAATCGAACCGGAGACCATGAGCACCGTATAGGGTATTTTGTCCAAGTTCACCGCTTTTGCAATGGTATAATTGAAAATGAAATGAAATCTTTAAGTTTTACGTCCCACGGTTATGCCGGTTGGGCTAAAGGAGAAGGTGATAATGAGAGATGAGTGAAATGGTGGAATGAAGAAAGTGGGAGGAAACGGGAGAACCCCGAGAAAACCCACGAGCACGGTGTTTGTCCACCACAAAGTTCACACGGCGCGAGCTGGGATCGAACCAGGGACCCCAAGCACCGGAGGTGAACGCTCAGTGGTATAATTGAGTATGTGACGAAAAAAGTAATAGACCAGACTAAGAACAGGAGGTTAGAAATTGGCTCTATTAAGTAATTTGTTAAATGTAGCTTTTAGAAGCATAGTGTAATTATAGTTATTCCTATAGCGACAATAAAATTATATTATACTAGCCTTCGCCTAGGGTGAGGCTTCGCCTCCAGACCCCCAATTTTTTTGGAATACGGGCTCGCCCAATATAGCAAATGCTCATACGTGTTACTATGGTTCAATATTTAGCGTTCTTCCTTCTTATCTTTCATATAGAATTGAATTGAGCTAAAAATCTGTCACAAAATTCAAACACCTCGTAAGGCATTTTAGTGAATCACCCCCAACTCTCGTCCTACATTTATCTTTATTCAGGTAAAGGTAATTGAAGTTTGGGGACCAGAATTTCATTTTCATATCCTTTTCCTAGGATACAATTTTAAAATATACGTCTTTAATTCAAAGAGTGAGCCGTCTTACCCTCCTTCCTACAGCTGTTCGCCCAACGAATGAGCTGTTCATATATTCGCTCTTTTGGGGCTTATGGTGTCTGCCTAAGGCACTAGGGATAAAAGTATTCATAATTAAAATATGTCTGTATTAAGTATTATTAATACCGCACATTTTGATTACACTCTCCTAGGCTTGTTACACAAATTGGATCGGTCGTGAAAAGGCAATACTTATATTTGCCAAAGATAAATGCTGGAAATATAAAAAAAAGAAAGACATTTGGGGGGGGCGGTCGCCCCTCCATGGATCCGCCAGTGCTATGATAGGTATATCATGAGTTTACTATAAACTTTCAAAAATATATAATTAAGTTGAAATTACTTTTGTCAGTGAAAAACTAAGGGGGCCTAGCCCCCCGGCTCTGGGATATATCCGCCACTGTAAAAGGTATAGCTACCTTATACAACTAACAGAATTGATTAGATTAAATTTTGAGTTTAGCGTCCCTTTCAGCAGCGAGACTATATAACACGTGGACCTCAGCTTAACGTAGAATCCAAACCACATGAGCCTCCTTCGGGAATCGAACTTGGGTTTCCAACGACAAAAGCGCATACGCTGACCGCTTAGCCACGAGAGAGCTCTCTAACAGAATTGAATGTTAAAACACGGATTCTAAATTTCTTTTAAGTACATTTGCTCGTTTTTCTTTTCTTTTCTTCTTCTTTTTTTCTATATAACAAAATCATTTATGTCTTCCTGACTTAGTACTTGACAATGGATAGTAAAAAAAAAGTTGAATAACTTGGATTGGATTCGAACCGATGACAAAAACATTTATAGCTTCAAAACGAGTGTGCATATTAACTAGCTGTAAAAAATAAATTTGGTGGTGGATTATGCGGGAATAAGTTTAAAACGAAAGTAAAACAATTAGCGGGTGTGGTGGCAAAAGGTGAACGACTTTCGAATTCATTCAACACACCCTTTTCCAAATAATACACGAAGCCAGAGGGTGAGCGAATTCATTCGACCGGGGCTCACCCCAGCAAATGGTTCATTTTCTCTGATATATATAGACAAGATTATATAGGTGAAAATGGATAAATTGTTTTCGGATTTGTAATTTTGGGGAAATATCGGTTGTAAATGCATTGAGAATGTAAATACATTTCATTTGAAACTTAATGTTAGTTTAAACACTGAAATCTTCCATAACAGCGTATTTCAACAATGTCAAAATGGAAGGTGAAGCTTGTGTAAGCTGTATTATTGTATAGATTGAGTTTGAAAATAACGTGAAAGCAGTATATTTCAACCTCATTTATTAAAGATATGTGTGAAAAGTACAATACTGCTATCAGGTTTCAAGTTATTAGGTGATTATATCCAAAATTATGAAGTGGACACTTCAATTGTAGTACACCTAGTGGCAATTAGTCAAATTAAACTTCGATCCTCACTACTAACAGCACCTCGCCGTGGTAGAATTATGAAATATTTTCAGTATAACAAAAGGGAATAAAATTGCGAGTGCTGATTCAAATAAGATCTAATGCCATTCTAATTAGTAGACGATATCAATGACATTCTAATTAAAGTAAAAAAAAAATGTAGAAGATTTACGATTGTAGAATGCGTAGGGACAGAGTTTGTACGCCATTGGCGTATCTACAATATTTTGTATATTCGCATCTCTTACGTGCAGATTAAGAAAAGTGGAGCATATAGGTGATAACTCATGCAAGTATTGTGTTATGGGCAAAGTCAACCGCTAATAAATTAAAGTTAGGAATTGATTGTGTACGTCCCATTTTTACTAGATGTACTATGCAACGTTTTATGACCGACAAGAGACGTGTAGCACTCAGAGTTAGGGTATCGAAGGCACTGCTATGGGCGCTATTGCATGTTTAAAATAATTTAGAATATTTACAGCAAAATAAAATGAATTCTGGTATATAGCAAGGGATTTAGGGTTGCAAAAATAACACTATTTAGAGCGAGCATGTGTTAAAACACTTTCGAAAGCGCATAATGTATAAGGTATTAAAATAGATTGATCTGTATATACTTCCCTCCCTTATGGAGCATTCCATATGGGAGTGATTCTTATTTAATTAGGCAATGTTCTAGAACACGGAAAACAATGTGCCCTGCGAAATTCTAACCCACCTTCACTCGCTGACGCTCGTTCGGCAATATGTGGAATAAATATTGAACTTTGGTAGGGAAAGAAACCTATCTAGCTACTAACCTATACGGGAGGACCTATGTTCTAGAACCTTCCCATTAATTGTTTCATTTCTCCGTGTTGCTTTAGTTAATAGTGCATTGCATGCAGATTTAAAATACACCGTCATATTAAAAAGTATTTTGTTTCAATTTTCGTGCTCTGAATGATTATTTAATACATTCTGCACCCTTATTGCCTTTTCACTTGCACACATAATTGTGTACAGAATGATAATATACGTGCAAACGGTGATCGTTATTGGTATAACTACGAATTTGTACGAATGCCATAAAAACTATTGTGAAAAAATTACAAAAACGTTAACCAACCTGTGCTAGACATCCACCAAAAACCGTGAATGATATCCAACCGAGTCAGTGCAGGGGAGCCATGGGGCCGCCGCTTTGTGTCCGTAGAGTGCAGGCGCGTTAGCGACGGAGGGTATGCGCAAAAACGAGAATAGTAGATAACATACTTTATATCTCATAACAAGAGCGTACTTGTATAGGTTAGTATACAACTTGTTATGATTCCACACTAGGAATTGTACAGTTGTAAACATAAAATATAATTTTCCTTCATTGTGGAGAAACAGTCGGCCGGTGAAAATTAGTCTGCACTGTCCTAACATTGTTTTATTTTCACCTATTGCGCTTGATAATTTAATAGATATTACTCTATGTGACTGAGTGGATTATAGTTTAAATTTTCGAAAAAAAGTTGCCCGATATCAGCACCAATAATGTAATTGAGGTATAGTTGGACAGTATGAAAACTAAAGTTCTAATTTTACAGGCTACATCTACTGCCACTATGAAAGACCAATGAATAATGATCATATTTATGTTAGCAGGTTACTTCTAATTAGAGCAATAAGGTAGAAAAAAATATTGTAAAGATAATTACTTTACAATCCTCGTTGAAGAAAGCCGTCGACCCTGAGTACGGAGTTCAAAACTTTACATATACTTCACAATAATATTCTAAGCCTCAGCAAATGAAATTGTCGACTGTATTTCTGGCACCTAACTGTTAGTACCCCCTGTCCCCATACCTTCGGGATCCTAATATTTCCACTAAGCTACGAAGCAAATCATGTTGTCCATGTATATCTTACATAAATGAAAAATCGCTAATACAATGATAAATTTATAGCATTAGAATGTGATTTTATGAAAAAAGGCATTTTGAAGTTCTCTGTAGTTCAAACACTCCTTTGTATTATCTCTGACAGAATTGAAATTTTATTTGTAAGTATTCTAAACAACAATTCCCTAGAAACGTTTGTGAACGAACTGTATCCTTATTTAAATATTTCTTCCAGCTTAAAGATGGCTGCTATGGAGTCGAATAAGCCATATTTATCTGGAATTTCAAGATAAGGATGAAGTTTCAGTCGTACTCAATTCGTGGATTTTTGTGGATGATAACGAAAAAATGGTACACTGCTGACCGGACGAAGATCCAAGAATACTCAAACTGAAATCGGAACCAAGCCAATAAGGATGGATTACTTGGGGAATAGCTCGTGTATTTGCAGAATGTAGTAACATAAACCTTTCTAGGTCATGCACTGTATCGAGCAGCATTACTGTTTAAGCATATGTTCTGTTAATGCTTTGCCAAACCACCGGGACCACGTGCATTATTTACAGCAAAAGTAGACAAAACTGCTTTAGGACAACTTTCCATCTAGTTGCATTTTAAAAGCCTCGAAAGGAATTTGATCTCTCAATTTTTCCTTATGCTCAAGGATGTGTGATCAATTGAACAAAGTCATTCCACAATTACTATACAGGGAACTAGGGAAGGGTTTAAAAAATTATTCTGAGCCTTAATTTAATGTTGGTAAGTATGGCCAAGTATGATAAGGACAAGCCAGCAACACATGTTAGAATATCTTTCTGAATTAGGGCTTCGTCCTCGCCCCCTCTCCTGCCCCATGTAAATCGCAAGTTTACAACTTAGTCACTATAATATTGTATTAGTAGTAAATGTAATTTGTGTGCATATAACGTTTTCCTATTTTGCAAAAAAAAAAAAAAAAAAAAAAAATCTCTATCTTCTGTATAGGGAAATCACAATATTTTATCATATTTTTCTATCATGTTGGAAATATTGTAAAAGTAGCTATCTTTTTAGTCTAATATGAACATATATACTTGTAAAATCAAATCATTGACATGTTCTATGCCATATGGCAATCAGCTAATGTAAATGGTCATTGAACGCGATAAAATACAATTCAATTCAATTAGTCGAGCGTTCAAATTAAGCTGAAAGAGTTCGTTTGGGCAACGAATCGGACTAACTTCTGTATTTTATTTCGGAAAGACTTTCAGGACAGTCTTGATGATTGCTTGTCATCCAAAAGCAAATAAATAAATAAAAAAAGGGGAAAAGAATGATAGGGGGAGTTTTATAACGTGACAACTGTAGAATGGGGGGTAGATCTGGCTTTTAGGAAATTTTAGTTTAACGTCACATGATTATGCCCTGTAGGCTGAAAGAGAAAGATGGTTAAGGAAATTGAATGATTGTGAAATTATTTTTTTGTACTCTATCACCGGGAATCGAACCTGAGACCACGTGCATTAAAAGCGTATGTGCTAGCCAATAGAGCAGCGGGGAAGTATGTCTGGCTAGTGTTGCAAAATACATATTTTCTTTTCTTATTGTGCACATGTTTATAAATAACTATGTGTGAGGATTCTTTGCGCTCTAAGTCTCGGTCCGATAGCATTGTTATAATTAGAGCTCGGATTTTCGGAGCATAGAACATTCGCAACACACATGCATTTATGCCAGTAAAAAATACTAAAATATGACTTAAAAATACGAGCTTCCCACTATTGAAACACTTCAATTTAGGTGCTTTAAAACTAGACTCAGTGATACCAGGTTTTCTTAGATTTAAAAAATCAAGCAATTGTCAAATAGTCTCCATTCTTAGAAAATACTCTTAAACTTCGTAGATAAAAGATATATATATATATAACAAAATGTGAAAGAAAAATCAAAACGAGTTTTTAACATAAATACCAGTGATGATTTCAGTCGGTGATCCGGGAAAAATTCTCGTAGAATCTCGTATTCAATGTGAATTGCTAATAATTTCGCAGTACTGCTTACACCTCTTGTATATCTGAAGTCTTTTCCGGATATGAATGGAAATATTACCACCAATATGCCTTAAAGAGACTGTTCTTCAGATTCTAAAGAAACTGCAGGTGAAGCAGCAGAAAGGCATTGTTTTCGAATATGCTGGGATTAATACTGTTTTCCAAGGCATCCATAAGGAGGTTATTTGACAATTCTTTGAGATAGATTATGTAAAGAAAAACCATAGGACATCTGTTATTCTATTTTTTCTCAAATGCAAAATGTTACTGTATTTTTCAGAGATAGCCTCACGAAAGTCCCAGAATATTTTCCATATTCACCAGGCCAAGAACTTCTACAGCCGCAGAATTAAGTGAATGTATACCAAAACCAGTAGAGAATGCTCCGAGAGCATTCGCAGAACGAACGTTAAAAGAATGGAGTGATGGAGCGAAAGGCTAACTGTGATTTTTTCTACATGTAAATCCTTTTATCCGCACCTTCTCCTGTTTCTCGCAAAAATTCGCAAAATATCATCTCTCTATGTCTTACGGTTCCCAAGACATGACTCCTTAAATCTCCCGATATTCGAACTTTTTTGGCCTATATTTGGGGAACGGTGGTCAGTTCGACAGTAGCCAGTTGTCCAGTCGCTACCGGTAACTGCTTGCTACCAAAATGTTCACCGTCCGATTAGGTATTGATCAACACCAATATGATCTCTTTCTATGACTTACGGTTCCCGAGATATGGCTCTTTAAATCTCCCGAAATCGGAACTATTTTTTGGCCAATATGTCGGGAACGGTAAATCATATAGAGATGATGTTGGTGTTGATCAATACCTAAGAGAATGGTGAATATCTTGTTTCCGATATTAAATGGTGGCCACTGGGCAACTAGTCACTGACCAAACCAGTGGCCAGTTGGCCGATGACCATCAGTTACTGTTTGGTACCAAAATATTCACCATCCTCTTAGATGTTGATCAATACCAATATCATGTCTGTATAACTTATGGTTCCCAAGATCTGGCTCCTTAAATCTCCGGAAATCGGCCACTTTTGGCCATTATATCGGGAACGGTAAGAGTGACGCGAAAAATTCCATCACTTTCTCAGATAGGTTTTGATGTTCTATCAAATGGAGGGCTCAAAATTGAAAAAAAAATCGCAAATAACACAGACGGACAGACACGCAGACATAGAGAAATCAGTAACGAACTTTTTAAATTCGTTGATAATGTCTCAGTATAGCCACACCATAGTTTGATTCTGCCTCTCCTTCCTCACCTGGAAAATACTCTACAAGCAAACTAGACTAGCAGTCAATACAGTTTAATGGAGAAAGATAAAACTATCTATCTATCTTCTACTTTCAGTCTCGCAAAACTATCACTTGACTCTGCATTCCAACATGGTTCCACTCTACATGGATCATAGCTATTTCTTTGTTTCTAATCATATTTTCTTGCTACTTTTTTCTTTCTATCTGATGATTTATTTAGCGAAAGCACTAATAGTGTACACCAGTGTATCACAATATATTGACTATTTTTTAGTAGGTACTTCATATGTATTTTATGTACAATAGACAAGGAAATGCACACACTTTAGTGAATGAAGTGCAAATTAAATAATTTCCCCTTCCCTACTCTCTACAAAGAAAGAGAGAGAGAAAGTACAGATGCGATCCAGCCTAATATGGCCTTCTTTATGTAACGGAATTTGAAAAGATTAAAACTTACTGTTCGGTAAAAGATAAGTTCAGAAGAAGAAATTAAAAATTAGTATTTACTCTGGTATTAGTATAAACTTAATTGGATTTGTATTGAGTTTTGCGTTCTGTTCAGCCGCTAGGCTATATGAGACCTTATAGCCTCTGTCATAATATCACGGACCTAAGCTTAATGTAGGATTTTAGCCACACGAGCTCCCGTCACGAATCGAATCCGGGGATGGACAAAAATATATAAACACCGGAAAAATTACACATTACCGTTATTATTAACGAGTAGGACCACTTTTGAAACCCAGAACGACCTGTGGTCGACGGGGAATGGAGAAATACAGGTCGCGTATGATTGTCAAAGGAATGTTGTATCATTCTTCCGCCAAAGCAGCTGCAAGTTATTGCAGGACGATGGTGGTCTATAGTGGGCTCGCAAATTGGTCTCCAAAGCTCACCACATGGGCTCAATAATATTAAGGTCTGGCGATTGTGGAGGCCACGGCAGATACGACACTTCATCTTCGTGCTCATCAAACCAGTCTTGGACGACGTGAGCTGTATGAGCAGGAGCTCTGTCATCTTGAAACACGACATTACCATCTGGAAACAAAGTTTGCACTATGGGATGCATCTGGTCACTCAAAATGGTTACGTAGTCCTTGGCAATGATATGCCCATGCACGGTCCGGCAAAATACCTGCGTATTGCTGCCCAAATCACCACTGAACTACCGCCGTGATTCACTCTTCGTAACAGGCAGTCTCTATCGTACGCTTGTACTGGGGTCCTTCACACATAAACTTGGCCTGCAGTTGGAAACAACTTAAAGAAGATTCATCCGACCAGATGGCAGTCTTTCACTGCTCCATTGTCCAGTTTTTTTATGGGCGTTGAACCACTGTCTACGTATAACAGCATAGTCAACAGTCACGATTGGTTGGGAATTGCAGATCTGCCATAAATATCTGCTTGTTAGTTCTCTTCTGACTGTTTTGACGCTAAGAGGGCTTATAAGCACTGTATTCAACTCAGCTGTGACTTTTGGCACTATGGTGATCTTCTGCTTGGTCACAATCCTATTCAATTTGCGACTGTCTCTATCACGCAACATACCCTTGCGTCCACATTGGTGCTTCGCTGATGCGGGGTTTTCCGGAGCACATGCAGACAGTCATGATCCTCTAGACTGTGCCTCTTGATACACCAAATATTCCTGCTACTTTCATCACGGTAGCTCCCACCCTACACACACCCAAAATTTGTCCTTTCGGAAACTCTGCCAGCTCAGACATGATTCACTATAACCTGCATGGACCGATCGCTGAACTGTAACTTGACCATCTGTTTGATTGGTCAGGTTGTATACTTCGTGCTGATGACCACAGCAATCTGCCACCCAGACGCAAATTTTGTTTTAAATGGCTACCTCTTTCATACCAGGTGCTTCCGATTTTTTGTCTATCCCTTGTAAGTCTGTATTGGCTAATATTTACAAAATTAACCAAAATTACGAAGGAACACAATACTCTGCCTTTAACCAAGTAATATCCAATCGGACAGTATAGATACCTCTACACTGTAAATTTGTAGAATAATACAGTTTACTTATTATAAAAATAGAATTTTCAAACTGATCGGCTTCTCCAGATTACCCGACATCCTTTAAAGGGAAGTACGTAAAATGAGGGATAAACGTAATTACTTTCTGTCATTTTAAGTTATTTTCTGCACGTCCAAGCATTGTAAAAATAGCATAAAAATACAAATAAACACAACATGCAACTACGACCAAAGTAAAGTAAATGACCACAATAAAGTCCATCTAATAATTTTTGTCTATATCTCGAACAACAAAGAAGACAACAATCCAATTTTCACTTAGTCTGAAATATTGTTATGTTGTGTACAAATTATTGAAATCTGGATGGTCTGGCCTAGTTCCATGCTGATCAGATCACATAAAAAAAATCAAAGGGACCTTATTAAATTAGGGTGAGCACAGTAAGGCCCAGCTTCTATCTGAGAATATTACTCTAATAACGTCATATATGAAATGGATATGTATTCAAATTTATGACATTACAGTTTGTGAGACAGTGATTTTATTCTTAGAGTTACGTATATACAGGGTGTAACGAGAAGGTACGGCAAAATTTCGATGTTGGATTCCTTATGGGTAGAAAAGTAAAAAAAAAAAATCATATGACCATATGCCAGGAAATGCATCGTTACAGAGTTATGGCCATTGAGCCGTCTGACGGTGTGAAATAGTCACATTCTGGACGCCTCTCAACGTGACTTAATTTAAACCTCAATTAGCTCAGCTCCTAATTTAGCTGTCTTCCTGAAGGATGAATTATTTGTATAGGACACAGATATGGCATGCATATCATCGGGCGAGCCTGTATCCATATCACCTGCAGCGAGTGCAATTTTGTTAGCAGCCGACTATCTGTGGCGAGTTCGCTTTTTAAAGTGTTACCTACAACAGTGTCCCATTGATCTCATTTTCTTATCTGTAATAGTGTTTAAAGATGAGGCTTAGTTTACACGAGAAGGCACTTTCAATTACCATAATGTACATGTTAAAACCGACGATAATCCTCATTCGATCAGTCCCAGAAGACATCAACAACAATTGTCTTTCAGTGTGTGGTGCAGTATTGTCTGTGACACTTTATTAGGCCCACACCTACTCCCGTAGAGGCTGGCGGGTAACACATATCGAGACTTCCTGGAAACCCACATTCCGGATGCATTGAATAACTTGCCCTTACGTCTACCTGTGAAAATGCATATCAGTGGAAAGCCTCATCCTTCAGAAACACATTGATACCAAAATTATCTTCATAGCGTATTTAGGAGCTGAACTATTATGGTTTAAATTGAATCACATTGAGGGGCACCCAGAATGTGACTATTTCACATCATCAGACGGCTCAATGACCATAAATCTATAACGATGCATTTCCCTACATACGGTCATATGAACTTCTTTACTTGTCTACCCATAAGGAATGCACCCTTAAACTTTACCCTACATTTTTGTTACACCCTGTGTATATTAATTTCATTTTTGTTACACATTTTATTGTTCAGTTATTCTCTTTCCCAGTTGCATTGCAATATATTTAAATGATTATTTAGTTAGGTCTATTTTTATAAAATAATGAAATTAAAGACAATAAAAGTTTGTTGTTCTCGAGAAATTCACACTGGACCTTATTGTGGTCACTTATTACTTGACCAGCGAACGAGTGCGGGCGGCCGGTTTTGGAACTAAAATGCAAGCAGCAGTGTTTCTAACCTTATTACTTGTAATCAATCTATCACAGTTCTTTTTGTCCTGTTCGTAATAAACCACTTCACGCATATGCTCAAGTCAGGGGCAGATCCAGGGGGCGGGGCGATTCCCCCCTCAGAATAGGATATTTCTTATTTTAAAAATAAAACTAAGAATTTTCACCTTTGTATTATAAATTTAAAATAAGACATAAAATAGGTAGTCCTTTTTTTGTTTTACGTCGCAGAAGTCAAATAAAGCAATAAATTGCAAGAAATTACTTACATTGGCGTTCTTGCTAAAAAAAAAAAAAAAAAAAAAAAAAGAATGTCCATCTTCGAAATCGTAGGTGGCCATTTTTATTCTAGAAATTGCAGACAATAGCTACTTCTCCTTTTCTAAAGTTGTTTTACTTTTTTTTTTTTTTTTTTTTTAGCAATACACTCTTACTTTGATTTGACTTCGAGCGATTGTCCCCCAAACATTCAGCCTGGATCCACCCCTGGCTCAAGTTAAGACAAACAGTTTCAAAAGTTATTGAAGTTATTTGCAGAACATCTTAAGTAACAAGCAAAAAAAAAAAAAAAACAACTACAGCAAAAATACACCCTCCATATTAACTTGCGAACAAATAGCGAGCAGCGTTTAACAGGCTGCTCCTGTTTTATAATGACATCGAATAAAACGTAATCATTTTTTATACAATCTGCTTAATACACGGTAGAAGCACACTGAATTGTCAATTGTGCTATGTTGTTTTTAAATTGGTAATTTCCATTCATATATCACTATTCAAAATACATCTGCATTACTGCAGGAATGGTTCACTACAACCACATAACTTACGGCGTTCTTTATTAAGCGGAAAGAGATTAGGCTATGCATAACATCCAAACTGCAACATTTAAAAACCGTTGGATACACTGCAGAGTGAAACTCTCCGCTCCCCTGTCTCACCGCGCTTGCCAAGAAACTGATGTAAACACAACTGCAGCGCCATCCTCCCAAAACCGCACTGCTATCCTGGTCAGGTAATATCTTACAAGAACGTTGCATGTCGAACTACATGATCCCAGGGTGTTGCACAGTACACAATTTTTTTCTGAGGACAGTGAGGAAGTTGTACAACTCACTTTGCGAAAAGTGACCGGAAAAGTGGTTTGCAGGCTAACAAGGGACATCACCCAATTGTCCGGCTCCGATTTCAATGAAATTTTTGTTGCTGATAGAGGACATGTATTCATTACTTGTGATGACAGAAATTTTTGCCATCGTGCATGTTATCTATTTTATAATAATTTTTAAAGGTTGTGATGTGGTTAATAGAGATTACTGCAGAAGTCCCTTACTACCCTTTGTAAACGGAGTGTTAATGAAAGAACACCCATGTAGATACGTATAGGGTCTAGGGGGAAGTCGTATGGTACGTATGACCTTGACGGCAGCCATCTTGAAATCCGCCATTTTGAATTAAGGTCAAGTTTTTTAAATGGGAATAGGGTAATATGATACATAATTTCGGGCTAGAATTTAATCAGAAAGACAATGGTGAAGTTAGTTTTAAGATGCGCTCATTTGGTGAAAAGTTACAGGCATATTAATTGTTTATACTCACTATGTGCGTAAGTCCTTATCTCCGCTTCTAACCCGCGTATTAATGATAATAAGTGGATAAAGGTTTCGGTAATACATATTATGCCTAGAGGGAAGTAGTACGATAAGGGTATCATTGACGGCAGCCATCTTGAAATCCACCATTTTGAATTAAAGTGAAGTTTTGAAAACTGAAAACCATAGCATGTGGCACCAAATTTTAATAGTAAATTTTCCCCAAAAGCCAATGGTATGCTTACTTTTGTTCTATAGTTAACCAGTGTGAATTTATGACTCTTCTAATGTGCACGAAACGTCCATTATTCGATCTTCCAAATTGGCAACACTCCTAATTTTAATCGCATGTTTTAAGATTCCAACTGGCACTTTGCAATTGTTTCCATGGCTCATGTTTTCTAAATTTATTACATTTTTTTAAAGAGTTGCGATTTGTCAGTTCATGAATAGTGTTGGGATAAACATCCAGCAATCTTTCTGAATTTTGAAGACTTGCTATGTAATGATTAATTTCCTAGGCAGTGTAATTATTTATTTTATCCCAGAGTACATGAGGAACTTATGGACCTATGTGATGTAAAGAAATACAAATGAAATTATAAGAAATTTGTGTAACACGAACTCACAATTACCATGAAATGTAGCATACATGTTGCGCAAACAACAAACACTATTTTTTTTAAATAAATACAACTTTACAACTTTAAAGGAAAAGCAGCAATGATAGAAAATATCAAACAGGCATAACATTACTGTTCCCAACACACTGTTTGTACCATGAACAAAATATAAAAACTGATAACTTGTATATAAAAAGGTGTAACTTAATCGAGTTCCCGATCAATACTGATTATAAATCTTACAAACATGAACCATCGACAACAATCACTAGAAAACGAATTACTTTTTTGTCTGACTAGCTAAAATATTGCCATAGAAAATAAATAAATAAATAAATATACAATAAACAAATAAATATAAAACAAAACAAAAGACCATTGATTTACACAACAATCATATTTCGTTTCCATTTTTGAAGTGAATTTTCAACTTATTTCTCGTCTCATCTACTATCCATTACAATCTACGTCTGCGGTATTACCTGAATGCAAAGTTGGAGTTCTTTCGTTCTGCGATGATTCATGTCAGTAAACGAGTTTTTGAATTGCAGGTATAGGAAATAAATAATTACATTGCCTATGAAATTAATAATTACATGGCAAGTCTTCAGAATTCAGAAAGATTGCTGGATGCTTATCCCAACACTATTCATGAGCTAACAAATCGCAAGTCTTAAAAAATGTAATAAATTTAGAAAACATGAGCCATGGAAACAATTCCAAAGTGCCAGTTGGAATCTTAAAACATGCGATTAAAATTAGGAGTGTTGCCAGTTTGAAAGATCGAATAATGGACGTTTCGTGCACATTTGAAGAGTCATAAATTCATACTGGTTAACTATAGAACAAAAATAAGCATACCATTGGCTTTTGGGGAAAATTTACTATTAAAATTTGGTGCCACATGCTATGGTTTTCAGTTTTCAAAACTTCACTTTTATTCAAAATGGTGGATTTCAAGATGGCTGCCGTCAATGATACCCTTATCGTACTACTTCCCTCTAGGCATAATATGCATTACCGAAACCTTTATCCACATATTATCATTAATACCGGGTTAGAAGCAGAGATAAGGGACTTACGCACACAGTAAGTATAAACAATTAATATGCCTGTAACTTTTCACCAAATGAGCGCATCTTAAAACTAACTTCACCATTGTCTTTCTGATTAAATTCTAGCCCGAAATTATGTATCACATTACCCTATTCCCATTTAAAAAACTTGACCTTAATTCAAAATGGCGGATTTCAAGATGGCTGCCGTCATGGTCATACGTACCATACGACTTCCCTTTAGGCCATATACGTATCTACATGGCTGTTCTTTCATTAATACTCCGTTTACAAAGGGTAGTAAGGGACTTCTGCAGTAATCTCTATTAACCACATCACAACCTTTTAAAAATTATTAAAAAATAGAAAACTTGCACGATGGCAAAAATTTCTGCCATCACAAGTAATGAATACATGTCCTCTATCAGCAATAAAAATTTCATTGAAATCGGAGCCGGACAATTGGGTGATGTCCCTTGTAAGCAAGATAGTGCACTGCTTGCCTGCAACCGAATATTAGACCAGTCAGACAGTGGAAAAAAATTCAAATATTTCTAAAATTTGTAGAGATATAAGGAAATGCATTTTTATTTTAGTGAATTATAGTGCAATATTGAAGAATTTAAAAGCCGACATGGATTACTCAGGAGAAAAAAGTAAAAAAAAAATGAAATGAAATGAAGAATCGTCAGCAACAATTCTTGAAGCAGAAAGTTGCAAGAGCGAAAGAACATTGAAGTGTGTCTTGCGGGTATTTTTTCGCGCAGAAGAAGTGTACAAAATCGCAAATACTATGCTCGTGAAGTCGTAGTAGGTGTGTGTATACAATCGTGAGTATTTATAATAACAAACACACGTGCCCTACCACGTGGTGAAATAGTAAGACTAAAACACATGGGTAGTGTGGTGACAATTTATTAAAGAAGTGCACGAGGCGATGAACCACATGGCTAAATCAAAGCAATAAGAAAGTAGGGGTTGCTTACATACTACTATAGACGTTTTCTGCATCGACTCACACTTCTTTTTACACTTTCTTACTTATTTCGACGATTACAACATTTAAATGCTCATCAAGATCACGATACAAGATCGGGTGTAAATAAGCTCCTTTCTCTAACCCTACACTCGTCGAAATATTACCTGAATAAGTTCTGTGTATCCACTATCCGTACATGGAATTACTTTTAAGCCAGCATACTTTTATATTTGATATCTCAGTGCATAAACTACGTAAATGCCGAGCACGTGATCCTGACAAAAACTGCTAGATACAAAGTGAGAGAGCTTTCTGGATCCACTTTCTTTTAATGCCATCAAATCTGGAGGTGATGGACCATCTTAAGAACATAATTTTAAACAAGGGAACAAATGTTCTGGCAGCAATTTCTAGACTGACTGAAGCAGTGGATGATAGGCAACCAACATTGCCCTTACGTTAATTTGGTTGCATACCCACTACATAAGGAAAGAATCTATGTATTGTAACAGGTCAATATAAATTACTGGATAAAACGCATCGAAATTTCAATGTTTAACTGGGACAAACATTTACTTTGTTCCTTAGTGCTCATTCAAACCACACATATTCAACCTGAACCTGAATTGTCTACTCTTGCAATTCATTTCTGTACTGATAATTGAATTGCTCGGGGAACACAATTGCATGCCACACATTCTAGTCTTGAGTTGAGTTCATTTTGAGTTTAACATCTCTTTCAGCAGCGTGGCTACTGATTAACGTGGAATCCGAACTACATGAGTTCCAGCCGGGAATCGAACTATTCTATACAATGACACATACTTCACCTGCAATCTACCGGTATATCTTCGAAATTGAATTACTTTCATATTTTCAGCGGGCTCGAACCCAATACATTCCACTTAATAACTGAATTTAACCGGAAGTGGCGTTTATCATCATCTTCACTCGAGACTCATATATGTATGAGACTCTTTTTTATTTTAGAAATTCCTTAATCTGCTGTAGTTGAACCACTGAAGATGACGATATAAGGACAAGATAAAACTATCTATTGTACGTCGTCACCCTTCCTACATCGCATCGATACACAGACTCTGCTGTTGAATCATTTTGGCATAGCAAGGTTTAAAACATACCGACTGCAATCGAAGCGCCAGCCAAGTGGAACTCAACTTTTCCAGGAGCTGATCTTGAAATTTTTAGGGAACTCAACAGACAGTTGAGAAATCGCAATCTATAACTTTCAGGAACCACATCATTCACGCTTTCACAAAGGTCGTCTCCAGCCATATTTTCCCACTTCTGATCGCTGTTGCCCTGTCCGTGTACATCGGAAAACTGCTTTTTAAAATCTCTGCGATGGTCGCACCATCACTTCAAGTTTCCGCTGTACTGCTTATTAATTTGAGAATACATCATTCTGCATGATCTCCTTCCGCCTGGAGTAATCATATTACACAATGTAGTTCACACTTGGCGAGCGCTTCGATAGCAATCGACACGTTTTCCGTAATAATAGAATGAAGCTCTGTCTACAGCATTGTCTTATCTCCATTACAGCACCTCATGTGACTCTCCTCCGGTGGCTTAAAGGAGGTTGAAAAATATATCCTCCCTATATTAAGTTGTTGTTGAGTAAAAATACAATAAGAAAAAAATTGTAAAAAAAAATATTGTTGCGAACGAATAGAAGGACAGGAGCACTTATAATATTTTTTTAAAAAATAATAATAGAATAGGGAGTTATTACTATCCGTATTGTAAATCATAATTAACTTGTTTCTGTATACTTTAGAGCAGAGATTCCCAGCCTTGTTTACTTGGTGCCAATTTGTAAACCCGGAATACTTCACGCCACCTCCTTCTATTCCTCCAATAATAATAATAATAATAATCACATTCTCATCAACTTAGCATTATTCCCTGCAAGATTTTGCATTGTATACCACTGCTGAGCCATATGATTAATTTGTAACTGGTCATTACAAAAATGAAAAGGTAAATTTCAAATGGCAATTACAAGTGGTGCTTTCATAATTTCACAGTTTATTTCTGTCAGTAGCTGGCGCTTCTTTGCTCTTCACGGCCCCGTTTCCCCATTGATGTGTCCCACCAGGATAGGAACCATTGCTTTAGACTTACATGTAAGTAATAATATATAGTATAGAGAAATATTAAGAACTATCTAAGACGCGGGCTTAAATTGCCCATTTGTGCCTCTGCAAAAGAAAGAAATACATCCATTCGGAAATTACGAAAACTGATTCATTTCAACAAACTTTAACTGCAACTCAGCCCTGTTTCCAAGTTGGTTGTAGCAAATGTGAATTGAGAACTCTGCCTTACGTATCTAGTATGACGTATCATCAATTAACATTGTCCAAACCATACCTTATACTAACAAAACAATAATTAACCTATTTCCTTCAAAAATACTGTAGTTATAAATGACAACCTGCTGTTTTTAAAATACAAAATTTCTTACCTTTAGTGTCATTTCTGAAAAGCGGTTACTTCCAAAGTGCCAGTATGTGGAGAGTAAGTGAAATAAATGAAGAACATTTTCAAAAACTTCGCAGTAAATCAATCTATTGCTTCACCGTTATATCTGGAAATATCTAAAGCACTAAATATCAGTTGCCAGTGGCATATGTAGAATTTCATCATTGGAGGATTCAAGCACTCGATGTTTCATCTTTAGATTACAAGCGTGACTTTTGTGTAAACTCGTACACCTAAATATACCCTAAATATACATTTTTTTCATAATACCTTGGTCAAGTATCGTTTAAACCCTGAAACCTCTGCGTACGCCACTGCAAGTTACTGATATCTCCTCTCGGAATTTCGTATCTGGAATTGTTTTGTTATAAAGCAGTGGTCGCCAAACTTATGAAACTTCTGACCTACCGTACCGTTTTAAAATCCTACTGTGAGCTACCAACCAAAAGAACTACCAATTTAAAAAAAAAAATCGTACATTTGTTTATTGCCTATAAACTTGCATTCCAAGGTTAGCCAAGCAGAGCGTTAACGCGATCGACGATTTGCCGATCACTGTTTTAGAGAATATATTTGCCTATTGCATTTTAAACAAACATAGGCTTTTGACTATTATTTTTAAAAATCAACAAATTATTTTCACTTTTACAACATGCCGGCTATCCAAGCAAATTACCAAGAACTGAAAATTGTTATTCATTAAATAAGAACTTTGAAACTATAATCCTGAAACAAAGAAGAATATTGCATGATATGATATTCTTATACAAAATGCTTATACTAAACCATCTAACAAAGAAATGCTTTTGTTAGGTTGGAGTCTAACCCTTGCAAAAAGTTATAGCTTATACCAACGATACCATTTCCAGATCTCCAGTTTTAGACGATTCAACAAGGACAGCTTTTAAAATATCTGATTCCGGATTACCTATTATATACGGCCTGCCAAAAATATTTAAGGCAAAAGTTCAACGCCATCCTGTGTAAATTGGCCAAATGGCTTCTGAATTATTTTAATTGATTGAATATTCCCCTTAGTTATTGCGCAAGAAACTGTTTCGAAGTGAACAACAAATATGTAATTCAGTTAATGGAAATAATATCAAAATGGTATCAATTGATGTAGTTGAAATGTATCCGTTCATTCCTTTGCAATTAGTTTTTGAATCAGTTACTAACATCTGGTACAGTAAAGACCTTAATACTCCAGAAGTGAACGAAATTCTTAGTCTTCTTGAATATTGTTTTAAATACAATATTTTCTCATTTGAAGGTTATATATATCATCAAGTTGAAAGTTTGGCTATGAGAAACACCTTATTACAATTGTTAGTTAATATAGTATTCCATATGGTTGAAAGTAGAATTTTGAAAGCACGGAAACTTGGTACGGTTCGATATTATAGATATGTTGACGATGTACTTTTCTTGTACAAGGATGATTCACAGCTGGAGTACTTATTACAAGAATTAAATAATATTCATAAGAATTTGAGATTCACGGATGAGAAAGAAAAAGACGGCAATGTTACATACCTAGACCTTAATATAAGAAGGTATAACAATAAATTAATCATCAGTCTTCACCACAAGCCAACAGGAGGTACAGAGTACATTCATTATAAATCTGCGTATTCAGTAGCTACCTAAGAAATATTTAAAAAAAAAATCTTCTTACGTGACATACGTCTTATTCCCTTAAAAACAGATTTACAGACAGAGATTGAATACCTGACGAAACTAGGTAGTCTGAAAGGTTGTCCAGCTTCATTATTAAATAATTAGTATAATCGGGTTAAAAGGAATTTAAGTTTCGATAAACCTGAAACCGATATAAAGGATAAAAAAATGGATTGGATTTCCTCTTTTTCCCAGATTGACAACTGCATTAAATAGAATCATATACAATACTGTTTACGTAATGCCTTAAAACCACCTAAAACTTTAGAAAATAACATCACCCAATTTAAGATTTATTACACGGATTCCTATGAAAAACCGGGCACTTACGAAATAAAATGCAGTTGTCAAGGGAGTTATATAGGCAAAACGAAAAGAAATTTAAAAGTCCGAGTAAAGGAACACAGTAGAGATTCAAAAGTGGAAAATCCGGTGTCTGTTTTATCAAAACATTTAAAAGAAACACTACAAAGGATAGAAGATTCAAAAATTTTATTTGGAGCTAGAAATAAAGAAAAGAGACTATTTTTTGAAACTTTATTTATTCATTTAAAAAAAAATAAATCTAGACAAGGGAGGTTGAGTGACGAATGGAAAGCGGTTATTAAAAAAAATTCACAGAATTAGCATGACAATAAAAATAACATGAGTTGGCAACCTTCCAACAAAAAACATGAAAGGTGCACAAATTGACTCCGACATATTTTAGTTTGTTTCAACATCATCTGCAGTTCGCTGACGCACTTGACAACGTGTTTTTGGACAACAAAGCTCTTCCCCTTGGTAAGTCTGTTTCTTTCTTTCCTTGATGTTTCTATTCTTTTTCTTCCTTTTTTTAACCTCCGTGACCAAGGCTCCAGGGGACATTCTAAAGCTTGGAACCCTAAAGATTCAGGAAACCTGTAGTTATAAACCTAATTGAGTACAATTCAAAAAATAATATAATATAACGCGTCTAAATGAAAATTAACTTCATAATTACAAGATTAAAATTAATATTGCCAATTTACACTACTATGCAATTAAAATTATCTATAGTTGCGGAAGTTAGTGTAAAATTAACGTAATGGGTTATGTAATTAATAATTATGGAAAGTCAATGCTTTCAAGGAAACTTGCTAATTATTAACAATTAAAAACTCCTAAAAACAGAGCAACAATCTTATCAAACAAAATCGTGTGTCCCGTTAATTTAACTTTTTGTATCCATGTTGGTTCCATATGTAACAACTAGTTTTATAGTTTAATATTTTAATTGCATTTATTGAACTCATATACAAATGGATGAATGGATGAGTGTATTCAGGCTGATTTTGGGACGCCTGGATCAATTTCAACAAACTTGGCACACACATTAATATCTATCTCGAAAATATATTTTGGGGATAATAACCCTTGTTTCCCTAGAAAGGGAGTGGGAAAGGATGAGTAAAAATAGTAAAAAAAAACTCTCGGTGTCACTGGGATGGAAAGTGATACACCCGATACCATTGAAGTCCAATTTCAGCCCTTGTTAGTAAATCTAGGGAGATGACAAGACGATGGCAGATAAAATATAATCGAAAACGACTGACATTTTTGTCCCTGACATAAATACCTGTGTAATGACACTTCCGATGCCATTTAAGTCTAAGCTTAGGCTCAGTGAAGTAAAACTCCATTTTTTCCCTATGAAGGGCGTGGGAAAGGAAAACGTGTAAAAATAATACACAGAAGACTGATATTAGTATTCGAATCCATATTATTCAAAGTTGCTGAGTGACACTCCCGTTTCTGTTTAAATTCAAGTTCAGTCCCATCTACGCGAGATCATTACCATGAGATCTTAATTTCAAGGTTTGACAAAGGATGAAAAATAAAATGTTTAAAATCACTAGATTAGTGTATTATTCATATTTTTAGGATCAGTGTGCTGATTGGTGATACTTCCGATAATATTTAAGCCCAATTTAAGTCACGATGGGCATTTCATCTGACAACGCCAGACCGTGCACATATTTAATGACCTGTTAAAAATGACGAGAACTTGGCTGACAAGTAAACCTTACGTTTGGGTGAATCGAGTTGCTAACTGAGACACATATGAGAAAGTAGTACTAAATGTGGTCAGTATTTCAGTGAAGTTGTAGGTGCGAAGCTCCAGGGGTTTAGGAGATACAGCTACCAGAACATCACATGGGAGTACAGAATAGTCTTCATACAGTTGGAGGTAAAAGCTCTGTAAGACCTCTTGTAACGACAAAAGGTGAATAACAAATATATGGGTACATATTAGGACTAGGGGGAAGTCATATAGTAAGGGTATACCTGACGGTGGCCATCTTGAAATCCGCCATTTTGAATTAAGGTTAAGTTTTTAAAATAGGAATAGGGTCATGTGATACATGATTTAAGGCGCAAATTTAATCAGAAGAACAATGGTGACGTTAATTTTGATTTATGCGCAATTGGCAAAAAGTTACAGGGAAATTAAATATTGTTGCAGCATATATATTAGTCCTTTACCCCACCTTGTAAATTTTGTGTTAATGATAATAATTAAATAAAAATCAGGTGGATAAATATTAGGTCTATGGAAGGAGTTGCCTTGATGGCGGCCATATTCAAACCCGCCATTTTGAATCAGACAAAAGTTTTCAACAAAACGCATAACAGTGACACCTTATTAGTAGCAAATTTTACCATAAATCCAACGGTATAACCATTTTTGCTTTATCATTAACCAGTAGAAAATTAAATGAGAATAGATAATGCAATAGATGACTTCGGGCTAGAAGTTAATCAGAAATACAATGGTGGCGTTACAATGTTAGTTTTTTGATGCTGTACTTGCACGCCATTTCGTTGTTTTTCTTGTATCCTGTTCACATCTATTTCTCGCTCGCTATTTAAAACTTTTGTCTGATTCAAAATGGCGGATTTGAACAGGGCCGCCATCAAGGCAACTTTTACCATAGACCTAATATTTATCCGCCTGATTTTTATTTAATTATTATCATT
Organism: Thermobia domestica; assembly: GCF_964235325.1. NCBI lineage: Eukaryota > Metazoa > Arthropoda > Insecta > Zygentoma > Lepismatidae > Thermobia > Thermobia domestica. The sequence goes on along the minus strand of NC_137459.1, from coordinate 42,807,594 downwards.
AACACAAAATTTACAATGTGGGGTAAAGGACTAATATATATGCTGCAACAATATTTAATTTCCCTGTAACTTTTTGCCAATTGCGCATAAATCAAAATTAACGTCACCATTGTTCTTCTGATTAAATTTGCGCCTTAAATCATGTATCACATGACCCTATTCCTATTTTAAAAACTTAACCTTAATTCAAAATGGCGGATTTCAAGATGGCCACCGTCAGGTATACCCTTACTATATGACTTCCCCCTAGTCCTAATATGTACCCATATATTTGTTATTCACCTTTTGTCGTTACAGAAGGTCTTACAGAGCTTTTACCTCCAACTGTATGAAGACTATTCTGTACTCCCATGTGATGTTCTGGTAGCTGTATCTTCTAAACCCCTGGAGCTTCGCACCTACAACTTCACTGAAATACTGACCACATTTAGTACTACTTTCTCATATGTGTCTCAGTTAGCAACTCGATTCACCCAAACGTAAGGTTTACTTGTGAGATATTTTTATGCTTCCACCGTATAGCCTAAACCTAGCACCATCAGACTATAATTTATCTTGGTTTCTGTAGAACTTTCTCAATGGTGTTAAGAATCCTGTGAAAACCACGTATAAACAATTTTTTGATCAGAAAACGTAGTTCTACAGCGACGGGATTATGGCGTTGCCTGATAAATGGACGGTCATCGAACAAAATGGAACATATGCGCCTTTATAATGATAATACGCCTTTATTAAATCAAAATAAATGTATTCCTAAGACTTATTTTCAAAGGCTCAATACTTTTACAGAAAATGATAAATGGACAAATGTGTGTCTGCATGTCCCAGCATAATACCAGGATCAATTTCAACCAAATTTGGCTCATATGTAAGTTGTGCAAATAAGATTGTATAACTTACAACCTCAAAAAAATCCTGTTGGAGTAAGACACTCAAAGAAGTAGGAGATGGGAAGAAGATGACATGTAAAAATAATCGGGAACAGCTTGTATTATTGTCGGATTTTATTTATTTATTTATTTAGGTTGCAAAGGTGAACAGTGACACTCCACATACCATTTAGATCGAAGTTCAGCCCCAATCGACAGGAATCTGAGAAGAGATGAGAAGTGAAATGTCCGAAATGACCGAGATTAGTGTTAGATGTATAAATTTTGGGGTCGGGAAAATTGCTGACCCGTTAGAAATTACTTCAAAACTTGGTTACTACCAACCTCACCTTTTTTTTTTCGTGTTACTTTGATTAAAGAGATTCTTCCAAAAGGTACAATGTTTAAAAATGTGTGCTAAATAATATTCTGAGGAGGTAGGATTTGAGGACTTTTTTCATTATACGTTCATTGGAGACACGGTGACTGAGTCGCAGAGCGCTTTCTTTTGGTGTGTAGGGTCCGTGATTCGATTCCCAGCTAAGTAACTTTGTGGTGGACAATATTGTGCTCATGGGTACTCTCGGATACTCCCATTTCCTCCTTCATTATCATTCCACAAATTCTTCCATCATCATTCGCTTGTCTTAAATCATCCGTCTCCCTTAGCCTAAATGACAATCGTTCGAACGATTTCATTTCACTTTTTTTACATGTTCATTGGAATGCATATCCTAAGCGAATAAGGGATTCCAATATTTTCCATAGATGTATTCTCCATGTGAGAAGATTGGGTGTTTCAGCTAACATATATCATGTTTAGGGTAAAATCGTCTTCTATTGCTATAAAATTATATTAGTGATTTTTCGCTTATCTTAGGTATACATATTTAGATTGTTCATTTATAATATTAGGCGATTTCTTTCATACATCAATGGGAATATTGGGAGCCCGAAGGTTTGCGGGCAGGAGAGTACCAACAGTTAGGGCGCCAGAAGCAAAGTCGGGAATTTCACTTGTTGTGGCTTAGGATATGATTGTGAAGTATATGTACGGTATTGAAGTCTCCATATAGGTTTCTTTTAAGGAAGATTGTATAGTAGTAATCTTTGTATCTTTGTTTTTCTACCTCATTGCTTTGAGGTACCTGTCCAGCATATATATGATCAATGTGAATTGATGGGTTATGTTTAGCAGAAGGGGTCCAGAAGCATGTAAAAAAACAAAATTTAAAGGAGTAATGAATGATGCAAATACTTAGACCAAATATAACGTCACCAAATCTTTCCTAACCTTACCTAAGCTAACCTGAAGTAACCTAATATTAGTACAAATAAGCGAAATTCTAAAATATTTTGGAAAATTTTGCTGGGCCCCTACACTAACATAATGTAACATACACTAACCAAACTTAAACTAATCTAATGTGAACAGAAATTACTGAAACTGTAACATTTTTTACAAATAATTGCTGGACTCCTTCTGCTAAACATAAACCGAACTGATTTCTCACAGTGATAATAAATGGAACTCTTACAACTCTTGTTCCCTTATTGTTCAGCTGCACAACTTCTTTTCCTGTAATATTTGTACTTTAAATATATATTTTTGGTACAGATATGGGCATACTTTTTTGAAATTTTAAGAAGGAAAGTACATTTAAAAAATCTCTCTTTACACCTTATACATTATTAGCTCCCCAACGTGTTTTAAAATATATTCACTCTAAATAATGATCTTTTCGGTACCATAAGCCTCTCATTATTTGTATGCCTTCATTTTAATGTACTACGAAATTCCTTTTTACACTTGCACTGGTCGTTAATAGCGCCTGCAGCAGTGGCTTCAGCTCCCTAACCCTCAATGCTACTCGCCTCCAGTTGTATAATGATGCATAACGTTGCGTGAGGATATTTAGCAAAAATGGGAAGTCAGCAATTAATTGTTACCCTTTAGGTTATTAGAGCTAAATTTGAGGATAACACAATACGTGTAGGAGTTATTACTTTTATGCTTCGCCATTCTTAATCTGCACCTAGGACAATCGAAATGACAATTTTAGTGTGGATCATAAAATTAATTCGACGAATGGACACTAGGTGTCTTACCATTGCATACTACAGGCTTGGATAATTATATACGTAGTATACTTCGTAATTTAGGACACAATCACCTAATAACTTTAATTGTATTGTATTGTATTTATTTTCATGATAGCATAAAAAATGATAGCGGAATTATACTTTTCGCATAGTCCTTTACTAAATCAGGTTGAAATGATTTGCTTTCACGCCATTTTCGAACACTGAATTCATACAATAATACAGGCCTTGGCCTACTGACGCTTCACTCTTTATTCTAATCTTTCTATAAGACACTATTATGGAAGTCTTCAGTATTTATAAGATAATAGTAGGTTCCAAATTTAATATTTACCTTTCTCAATACATTTCACAACCAATATTTCCACAAAATTACAAATTGAAAACCATGTTTACTATAAATTAGTTCATACATATAGTAGACAAAATGAGGTATTTGTTGGGGTGAGCCACAGTTGAATGAATTCGCTCACCCTAGTTATTAATTTAAATGAGATTAATTCATACATTTGCTACTAGGCGGCGCTAATTATGTGGACAATAGTATTATTAGGCGCGAAGCGATTCTCATTCGATCTCTCGTGACACACCGTGAAGAATAAGGTTTAAATTTGAATTCGAGAATTTTAAAACAAAATCTGATGGTCAAATATTGTGGTTTAATTTCACCGATTGTCTACATTTTAGTGGACTACAGGAATGCGCACAAGTCGAGAGATGTCTCGAATCTCGAGTCGACTCAACTCGAAATCGAGTCGAGACATAGTTTGTAAAATTCGTAACGAGTCGGGTCAATATGATACGCAGAAATCTCGACTCGACTCGAAAATCTTTCCATAGTTTTTAATTTTATTTTGAAGAAAGTATTTACTCAGAAACATAATTGAAACCATTTCCTGCATTTATTACTGTACAAAGGTACAGAATGCATAAACTTAATAATTAATCTTTCGAGATCAAGATTTAATTTTCAGCTCAATTCAGCTAATTAAAACTAATAATTGCGAATGTTAACACCACGATATCGGCAACTAGGACTGAAATGAACACGTGACCATCGCCGCTGGACCTTGGCGTAGTGGCAGAGCTTTGTATTGTCTGATGAACTCCAATACCTTCTTCAGCATGACGATGGGAGTGTGCGAATCCTTCGTGTTCCAAGGGAACAGCTTCTTGATACCTGTACTTCTGGACGAAGACAAGCTGGCGGCGGCTTAATTATGCTCTGGGGAACGTTCACGTGAACATCCATGTGTCTAGTGGAGCACGAGCAAGGCACCATGACGGCCGAGGCGTGTCGTACATTGCTTGCAGACTACGTACACCGTTCATGACGTCCATGTTTCCCAACGGTAATGACATTTTCCCACAATATAATACATCATGTCACAAGGCTAGGAGTGTGATTCAGTGGATCGAGGACACAGGGGCGAGTTCCAAGTGATGTAGTGTCCCACCGAACTTGCCGGATCTGAACCCAATCGAACACATCTGGGATCCAATTAAACGTGACGTCAGAGCGCATCGCCCCATCCTCGGAATTTACGGGAATATAGGTGACCTGTGTGTGCACTGTGGTGCCAACTCTCTCCAGCGACCTACCAAGGATCATTGTGTCCATTCCAAGGCTTGTCGCCGTTGTTATCCGTGCCAAAAATGGACATACTGACAATTAGGTAGGTAGTCATAATGTTCTGGCTGATATGTGCGTATATTTTAATTCGTTTAGAGTATGGGGGCGCGGTGGCTCAGTGGTAGGGCGTTCACCTCCGGTGCTTCGGATTCCTGGTTCGATCCCAGCTTGCGCCATGTGGACTTTGTGGTGGACGAACACCGTGCTCGTGGGTTTTCTCGGCGTTCTCCCGTTTCCTCCCACTTTCTTCATTTCACCATTTCACTCATCTCTCATCATCACCGTCTCCTTTAGGCTAACCAGCATAAGCATGGGACGTAAAACTTAAAGATTTCATTTCATTTTTGCGTTTAGAGTATGGATCATCATGGAATAAAGATCATACCTTTTGTTTCTGAGAAGCCGTTAAATTGCTATACCATAAAATATCACTTGCTTTTCCTGGCGGTGTGCATACCAAGGTGGTGAAATATGTTCTATGTTAGACGTAATTCTGAATACACAAACATGATAGACAACTCCCATCTATGTATACAGTGCATTGTATATTTCAGATTTCCCGGAGAAGTATAAATATACAAATATATGAAGGGTTAAGTTAGTACTGTTAAAACACGTTGATTATGATTGCAGATCTGCCTCGGGGGGAAAAATTCTCCATTGTCTCTTCCTGAAATCATCGCCGATGGTAACCTTTAAATGTATCCTACAGATGTCACGAAAAAAATAAGTAAGCTTATTTGGATAATCTTGATATGGGTCAGAATTTGCAATTGAGTTTAGCCTAAACCCCAAACCCAAAAATTAACATACGCCCTGTACATTTGGCTCTCTAATCATCGATGCTACTCGCATGCTTTCTTTCTTTCCACTTCGAATACTTTCGGGTGGATCACTTAATCTCCGTATCAAGTTGTTTGTAAAATACTAGTTCTTTAGGCAATATTTTTATTCAGTGTTCTGACTTTTTGCAGGTCCGGTTGGTTTCTTTTCTTTTCTTTTTAATTTTAGGTTTGGGTCTGAAAATGTTTCTTCCACGTTTCTTGATCTTCAGTTTCATTCAACAACTAAAATTTGAGTGAAGAAAACAAAGCTTTTACTTCTACTGGTTTCCGATTGCAAGTATCCACTATATGTCAACATATTTCAAGCAGTTAGCTGCGGTCATCAGCAGGACAAAGACAAGAAATTCCGAGAATCTATAAGGGAGTATGACAGGAACAGTAGGGGTCTCTTTCTGTAGTGCTTTCTCTCAACACAGCACAAAATTTGAATTTTAGTCCGTGATAATCGTCATAGCGGCCATAAAGGACCTTCCACATATTATGTAACGCTATTTTTGACCAATTTTACCCCCACCCCTCATCACACGTTTTAACCCCTCTGCCCTTTGGTACATAAACTTTTTGATTTTTGTTTCTTCATTAATTTTGCTTATTTTGCGGATTATTACAACAAAAACTATTTTTAATGGTAGAACTTTTTATTAAAAATACTTGTAATCTGAATATATTCTAGTGTTTTTCAAGAACAAATCAAAGTATTAGAAAATGGTATAGTGCATCCAAAATGTCTTGATCCGTCGCAAAGATGCGAATTAAGGCTCACCCCCACGCGTTGAGCCAATAAGGGTTCAGATGTTGCTAAGCGAGAGAGCTTTGCAGCCGTCTACGCTATTCTTTCAGCTGATAGCGCCGCTTAGAATGAAAGACTAGGTATCGAGTCAATGTGATATATAATACCGTAATGATAGTTTAATACCATAAGGTTGTTTAATTAATCAGTTTTAATTTTTCAAAATTGAATATTGTCCTTTTCTCGAGGGAATCGCACCCATCCTTTTACATCACCTATGACTGGCAAGGAGAAAATCCTACCGGAAAACGCAGGTGAAACAGGATCTAAATAACTGACATCGACCTCATTTTGGGGAATCCAGGCTGCTTTGTGTATTTGAAGTTTGTCAATGTCGACGATGCAAAGAAATTCTCTTCCTCGTCGACCACAGATTCGAAGTGGCAACACACGTGAAGGAGCAGGAATATCTTTGAGAACAAGCTTTCGAACATTTTCTTTGGACTTCGGACTTCAGTTTACCTTTTTCTAAATTTTTCTTGTCCTAAATCAGTGCCAGAATCTGAATAAACTTGATTTCACCAGATATACTCGAATTAAAAAAAAAGCAGTCACATGAATACGAATTAGGTTTTTATATCTTATTTTGCTCCAAATCGTGGATCGTTCTGTCGCAGAAAATATTATTTCACCAAAAAGAGTTTCTTCTGTTTCACATGCGAAACCCCTTAGGAGAATAGAGTGGAGTAATGATTCAAATTTAAGGTTTTAATTAATATTCTCAGAAATAGCGATACGAGTGGGAACACGAGTTTATTTTCAAGCGGTGGTTACGATCCCTAACAACTAACTCCAGAAAAGGGTATGCCGGAAATGCATGTTTAGCTGTGATAACCACAAGACGAAATTTTATTGTATTGTAATACACGAAGTGCACGTCACCAGTCATGCTGGTGTTTAGTAGCGTCTTCGAATCCCTTCTGCGTGATTCAAATTATATAGGCTATATTTTCATAATTTCCCAAAACAATATAAATATTCATTTATTTATAGAAAAAGAAAAGAACTGAATAAAATTATTTGTTTAAAAGAATGCGTACATACCTCAGAATAAAAATAAAAATTATAGCAAGAAAACATGCGTTATGTAATATGTGGACGACGAATCTAGTACAAAATCCTCCTGTAAAAATAGCTATTAATGAATGATAATAAATAATAATAATAATAATAATAATAATAATAATAATAATAATAATAATAATAATAATAATAATAATAATAATAATAATAATAATAATAAAGTATATAATGTAAGTTGACATTGCACAGCAATTACCATCATCTGTTTTCCATCATTCTAGAAAAAATACTTTTCTTATTACTTACACCTTTTCGCCTCCGAAGAAAATGAATTAGCACACCGAAAAATTCATAAAACAGGCTGACCTAGTATTCAGAGCAAGTCAAACAAATACTCAAGCGTGCTTTTCAAATTACCTTAATGTGAAGTGCCATCATACAGTTACTGAAAATGACCGAACAATAAAGTATACAATGTATTTAAAAAAGGAGAAAATATACATCTAATTTAAAAAGCAGAAGTACACTAATAAAATAATATAAAAATCAACACAGATATATTAAATATATTACAACCAGTCACTACATTAATTATAATAGGATCGTCTCTTAAGTTTAATCTTACCCCATTGCGATCTTTAAGGGTTTCTTACAATTTGACTGACATTTCAAAGAAAGTCCTCTAGAGACATTTCTTACCCTTGGTATTTTTCATACAATCTTTTCAAACATCTCTGGTACCTGCGTTGCTTCTTTTCACGCATTATACCAGAGCGGTATTGGTGATAAACCACCGAGGCAGAAGTAGTGACACACTGCAAAGCTCAATTAATCTATAAACACTGGCTGTGAGTTTCGCGCTAGCTTTTTAAACTTATTATTCCAGCCCTTACAGATATTAGTACGACTATCACCCTCCAAGGTCTGTTTATGCACGTTCCATACAGTTGGTGGAAACTTTGGCTTAACTCGTCGCAGCCTAAATCCACTTTCCAAAAGAAGCAACTGCGTGATTAAAAATAAAGTAGGAAAGGCAGCACATTTGTATGAAAATGAAGTGAAACACACACCGATCTATGCTTTCACCCAGCAGACGTATTGTTTGGCCCATCAAAATGTGACTTCTGGGATCATACACTTAGGTTCATAGCGGAAGCGACAGAATGAGTTGACTCATCCATTGTAGCTTTTGTCCATCGAACAACATTTCCAGAAACCTACTGTGCCCCCCTGTGTCATGGAAAATCAGCACGCGGGGCGAGAGTATACGACGGCGCCCTCATACATATGAGTTAGGATGCCAGATCATCCGCGAAGCGCCACCATGGTTGGCGCGAACGGTAAGAAAATTTTCAAAAATAAACCCTGCTTTATCTTGATTTTGAACACCTTTTATTAATTTTTTCCTTCCATTCTATATATGTGCACATATATTTTCCTAACATGAGTAACATTATAGGACCACTTCCTAAAGCAGAAAGATGATTTAAGTACATATTAGTAATATTCCAAGTAATTTTTCCTTTCTCTCTTTTTCTTTCATTCTCTTTTTTAATTTTTCTCCCCAATTTTGCGCCCCCTTTCTCCGGCGCCCGTGGCTATCGCCCAGTTATGCAAGACACTGATGATACCATTCCCAAAACACACTTTTGTTCAGGGGCCGCGGTGGCTCAGTGGTAGAGCGTTCACCTCTGGTGTTTGGGGTCCCGGGTTCGATCCCAGCCCCCGCCAAGTGAACTTTGTGGTGGACAAACACCGTGTGTGTGGGTTTTCCCGGGGTTCTCCCGTTTCCTCCCACTTTCTTCATTCCACCATTTCATTCATTACTCATCATCACCGTCTCCTTTAGCCTAACCGGCATAACCGTGGGACGTAAAACTGAAAGATCTCATCTCACACTTTTGTTCAGTTCTCCCTACTCGAAAAGCCCTGTAAATAGAAAATCTTATTGCAAAACAGAACTGAAGTAAGCTATTCTTGTCCTCTATATTAATATGATCACCTTTCGTTTCAAAGCGAAAGGTTTATTCACGCACAAAGCATACACGGTTACACAATACAAAGTATATTCACTCTGGTATCAAAATCTACTGGGTAAATCCATATTAAGTGGTCCAATGCATGTTGCTCGACAATTTTTAAAAATTCTGATATTTTGTGTGCTGTTACCTTAACATGTCTTTAGTTCAAACTTAGCATTATTTTAATTTTATCGGCTTTTGGTTTCGAGTAGCAGCCATATTTGTTTTCAAAGATATGTCATTTTGTGGTGTTGTAAGGGGTTACAGAATCTGAAATATCTCAACTCCTAATTACCCTATCAATGTGAAACCAAAACCAAAATATTCAGTAAGTTCTACATTTTAAGAATGTATATTAGTTCTTGTCATTCAGAAATTATGAATGGGTAAAATTAAAATTTGAAAAATTAGGTGATTGACGTTAAAAATTCTAACTTTGGCACCTATTTCCTTTAAGAAGGGAAGGGGTCAGGAAGTTGAGCTTTACAGAATAAAGAGGTCTGATATGGTTCTTATCCCTCACCAAGTTTCAACCCTTAGACGTGTCCCCTATTGTTTCTAGAAATTATCAAAAATTCAGAAAAGTGGAAAAAGTGCATATTTCACAGGTATATATCTCTGGTGGGGGACCTGATAAAAATATACAATTCCTCCCCATAACAGGTCTACATGATATTATTCTATACCGAAAATTAGGAGTTTCAGATTAGACTATAAGTACCTTTATTATGAACACAAAATTATACCTATAAATAAGCATAGGCAGAAGTACGGATAAACGATAGTTTACTGTATATCCATCATAAATCGGTTGGCAATGGATGAATACTGCCTGATGTATGTAAAAGATGTAGTAGTAAAACTATTGATGAAAGTACTGTGAGGAAAGTTGTTGATTTTTATACAAGTGAAGAAAACAGTAGGATCCTTCCTGGCAAAAAAGACTATGTATCTGTCCGAATTAATGGCGTTAAAGTTCACTAGCAGAAGCAGTTACTACTTGGTACCTTGAACGAGTTGTACTTACACTTTAAGGAGACAAACCCAGATTGTAAAATTAAACGATCAAAATTCTGTGAACTGAAACCCATGTGGTGTGTATTTGCTGGTACATCAGGAACACATTCTGTATGTGTATGCGTACATCATCAGAATGTGAAGTTAATGATCGACGGTGCTAAATTAAATGTGGACTATAAATATTTGCTTGAAATGTTGACCTGAAATCTCAACAATGAACAATGAATGATGGATAACTGCATCCAGTGCCCAGATCCTGAAAATCTACTTCAACAACTATTTCAAGACGAGTTAACATACAACCTTCCTGATAATATTATTTAAAAGCAGTGGATAACAACAGATCTGCTGAGATGATCACCATAGTTAAACCAAGAAAAGACTTTCTTGAGGACCTTGCAGCAAAACTCAGAAATCTCAAGTGACACCACTATGTGTCCAAAGTACAATCTAGTTTTCTTGCAGACAAAAAAAGATGTCTTTCACACTTTGAATGCATTGTTTTAGCTGATTTTTCAGAGAACTTCTCATTCGTTATTCAAGACGAGATTCAAAGTTTTCATTGGGTGAACAAACAGGCAACGCTTCACCCATTTTTTCACTATTATAAACCAAGTGATGGAGGTGATTTAAAATCTAGAAGTCTTTGTATTATTAGTGATTATTTAAAACATACCGCCACAGCAGTCCACACCTTTCAAAGTCATGTGATTGGAGATGTTAAGTCACATGTTCCGTCCGTGACACATATCATATACTTTACGGATGGGGCTGCAAGTCACTATAAGAACAGGAAAAATTTCATCAATTTGTGTAATCACAAAGATGATTTTGGTCTTGAAGCGGAGTGGCACTTCTTTGCTTCCTGTCATGGAAAAATGCTTGTGATGAAATATGAGGGACAACAAAGCAAATAGTAACATAAAGGAGTTTACAGATAATACGTAATGATCAAGTTTTATCTCTACAGGACATGTATGATTATTGTGTAAAACACATTTATGGTATAAAGTACATTTATATCAGGAGTGAGGAAGTAGTCAACCGTGAAGCTGAACTGTGAGGGAGATTTGCTACTTGTTTGCCTGTTCCTAAAACACATTCATACCATAAATTTGTACCTGTCAGTGACGCCGAAGTTAGATGCTTTCGCACTTCAGTTTCTACTGACTTTCAGGACGTAAATGTTAGAAAAGCGTCCAAACAGGTGACACAGTTGCATGTATTTATGAAGAAAAGTGGTACATTGGAATTGTTGAAGATGTGAGTATCGAACATGATGACGTGAAAGTGCAATTTTACGAATCCCCAGGACCACAAACTTCATTCAAAATTTCAAGAGACGACAAGACATGGGTACCTTTCTAGAACATTTTACGAAAGCTTACTCCCAATGAGCTTACAACAGCAACGGGTCGCTGTCAAACTATCACTCCGCAATTGTGTGATCAAATATCCAAACTTTTTGTGGAACAAACTATTTAAGAGCCAGTACGTAAGAGCCAGTGTTGTTCATGTATATTGTGCTTAACCAATCTATGCATTACTCATCCATTTCCAACCGATTTATGATGGATATACAGTAAACTATCGTTTATCCGTACTTCTGCCTATGCTTATTTATAGGTATAACTTTGTGTTCATAATAAAGGTACTTATAATCTAATCTGAAACTCCTAATTTTCGGTATAGAATAACATCATGTAGATCTGTTATGGGGAGGAATTGTATATTTTTATCAGGTCCCCCATTAGAGATATATACCTGTGAAATATGCACTTTTTCCACTTTTCTGAATTTTTGATAATTTCTAGAAACAATAGGGGACACGTCTAAGGGTTGAAACTCGGTGAGTGATAAGAACCATATCAGACCTCTTTATTCTGTAAAGCTCAACTTCCTGACCCCTTCCCTTCTTAAAGGAAATAGGTGCCAAAGTTAGAATTTTTAATGTCAATCACCTACTTTTTCAAATTTTAATTTTACCCATTCATAATTTCTGAATGACAAGAACTAATATACATTCTTAAAGTGTAGAACGTAATGAACATTTTGGTTTTGGTTTCACATCGATAGCGTAATTAGGAGCTGAGATATTTCAGATTCTGTAACCCCTTACAACACCACAAAATGGCACATCTTCGAAATCAAATATGGCTGCCACTCGAAACCAAAAGCCAATAAAATTAAAATAATGCTTATTTTGAACTAACGACATGATAAGTTACCTGTACATAAAAAATCAGAATTTTTAAAAATTGTCGAGCAACGATTTATTCTTTTTCTGGACCACTTCACATGGATTTACCCTACTTCTCTTTGACATTTTACTATTAGAAAATAAAACTCTTAAATTTGTCAAATTTACATAATATACATAGTGAAAAGTTTATACTAATAAACCTGCCATGTTTTCTTCATGGGAATACGGGACACCTTAGATCCCCTTCCCCCCCAAACTTTCCAACACAATCCAATAAACTGTACCTCTGGTTATGAATAACAGTATAATAGGTCGTGGGGGCTCAGTGGTATAGCGTTCACTTCTGGTGCATGGGGTCCTTGGTTCGATCCCAGCTCACTTCAAGAAAGCTTTGTAGTGGAAAAACACCGTGTGCGTGGGTTTCTTGGGGTTCTCCCGTTTCCTCCCACTTTCTTCATTCCACTATTTCATTCATTTTTCATCATCACCGTCTCCTTTAGCCTAACCGACATTTATTTATTTATTTATTTTTTCAAAAATATAATAGGCGGAAGTTCCCTAAGCTGCAGCTACTTTTCTCTCGTCGTTCCCTGCAATCAACTTTACGGACTGAAGATGGTTTCAATCCAACTACAAAAAAATGCTTTAAAAACGTAATGTCTTATAAAAATGCATAACAGAAAAACAATATGCAAACGGTTTAAATCAGTGATACAATCTACATTCAATATTCTTCGCGCGTTTAGCAATATTTATTTACATGGTAGTATTTGCCAAAATTACGTTTGTCAGTTTAATCTGATGAAAAGTTGATTTTTCTCCTTGTGTCGTGTATAATTGTTAGGATCAGATTTACATATCTCTAAGCCCTGGACCAAGCTCAATTCCATGCCCATAGTCTCTCAAAAATATTATAATTCTTGTTACTTTACTTAGTGTCTCTCTGAAGGAAAAGTCACTAATTTTTCTGTGCTTGTACATGTAGAAACACTCAAAGCCATCTTACGTTTTTTTTTAATGCTGGAGTGTCCAAGTTTCCACCAGGTACAATGGAAAAAGAAGTGTTGCAAATTTCGCTCGCTATCAAGTCGGACAGGGTATTGTGTAACTTGCTCGAAACTGTTAAATGCTACACTTTATTGTTCATTCACATTATCCCAACCACTTCATTACTTTTCGAATAAGCTTATATTGATAGCAGAAATGGGATGGAATTAAAATATCGTTTGCCTGTCCCGACTAAATTTATTGGGACGCCAGATTCTCGGGCCCAAAATCGGGACTGTCCCGTTTTTTTAACGGGACGTATGGCAGGCTTAAGATTTTCATTAAAGATTCTTCAAAATGTTTACGAATATCAAATGAACAAAAGTGAAGTGTAATCACTTGCAACAAGTAAAGAAACTTTGAACTAATATATCAATTTATTTCAAGATTGGAAACTAGACAAAACTTGTACCAAGTCTATAAGAAAACTGATAATAATTTGCAACAACTGGATACCTAACAAAATGTTAAACCGAATAAGTCAATTGAACTAAACGCCATTCTTCAAATTGCCAACTCTATATTTTAATTTGCCAACTTGTCAATAAATTGGTAACTTTGGGGGGGCTCCCCCTTTACGAAGCCCCTGAGTGCCCTCCAAAAACAGGTCTGGAAGAAACAATGATTCCCATCTTTTATATAAAGATCTAAACTAATTCTTGAATATTACTGGTTACTGTTAACTAATAACAAGCAAGATTTTTTCCATTGCATATTTAAGAAAAAAGTACATTTTTAATTAGCTAGGTAAGACTAATCTTGCAGTTCTTTCTTTTTCTTTTTTGCAAGTTTGCTAAATGTGCCTCACCTACACCTCATTAGAAGTTCATTATGCCTCACCTGCACATCATTAAAAGTTTACTTTATGACTAAAAATATTAACATGCTATTGGTTCTAAAATGTTGATGACAACTCTGTCCCTTGACGAAGTGACAGAGGCTTCATTAAAAGTTACATTTCCGGGGGAAATTTGTCGAGGGAGACTTTGCCCTAGACCCATTTCTTCATGGGGGGATTATGTACTATCTGGTGTCTTTGGGGAAGATTTCGCCCGGGGGGAATTTGTCCGAATACAGTGGACGACTCCTAGTTGCTTGTCGATTTTTTTTGCGTTACGATTAGCAAATTTTGCAAAAAACAATACAGAATGTGGCCGGAGAAATGTAAAAATAATTCAAAGTGTGTCTTTTTGACGGGAACTAATTCCTAGGTTTTGAGTGTTATTTCCATTATTATTACTATTATTATTATTATTATTATTATTATTATTATTATTATTATTATTATTATTATTATTATTATTATTATTATTATTATTATTATTAGTCTTTAAGAGTATAAATCGCTGCAAACTAGAATTTTTAAAAATGCGGTAAGGGTTATAATCTTGTGCGTAATTATCAGTTTGTATACCAAGTTACATGCCCAAGCATGAGATCTTCCTGGTTTACCTTATTTTCTGAAAAATGTTTATCCCCCACCCTTCAAAAGAAAGGAATGTTAATGAAAATGTCAGGATAAAACCCCAGTTCAAGATAGGTCCAGAAATTTGTATCAAAGAGACCAGTTAATTTTCTGTTATGAAACATACAACGTTTTTTGCATTATTGCAATATAGACTAGCTGAAATGTACATTCCTTGCACTAGGAGAATAGGTCGATGAAGAATATTTGAACTCTTTCTCTACCATTAGAATACATATTTCAATGAAAGTGTACTGATAATAATCTGTAACGTCCCCCCTTCCACTAATCCTTCTCACCTCTTTAGACAGCAATCCCAGAAACTATAGACTACACACTGATATAAGTCATTTTCAATTATTTTATATTTGATCCCATCCCCTCATTCCCCATGCCAATGCGGGACGAAATTTGATTTGAAGGGCATTGCTCACTATCAATCTGAGCGATCCCGAAAACCATGGATACGTATGACACTATTGTCGGTCCTTTCCGATTATTTTTACACGTATGCGCCCTCACCATGACTAAAATGTAATGGAAAGCTAAGTTAGTCCAAGATTCACTAATATATATATATATAAATATAAAATCATCACAATTGGTGATGTCTAGGCAGAATTGGAAGTCAAAGAAACATATTTTTACATGTCAACCCCCTCAACCCTCCTTGAGAGAAATGTGCTAAGCATTTAAGTTATGCCACGGTGCACTTATATACCAAAAGTAGTCTTATCAGTAAGTGGTCTAAGAGTGGTTACCGAAAAAATAATTACATTCATTTTTATGTATATGGATATAAATGTAATTGTGGCAAATTTTCAAAAGAATATACTCAAAAGATCACCGAACTGCCAAGCAAATGTCTCTCTTTAATTCATACTGTTGAGATTTTGGTTTGTTATCAATGAAAAATAACCTATCCTCTGCTGTAATTGTCTTCAAGGTATTACTTCATTTCTGTTTAATTTTCGTTACTTCAGTAGTTTACAGCAAATGCTCTTAGGTGGCGCCTGTGTCGTGTGTGTTATAGGAATCCTTCAACACGGTGTGTTCTATTTTTGTTATATATATATTTCACCTACCACATCACCTGTTGTCAGAAATTAGCAAAAAATGGTTTATCATATTGTTTAATTAGCTTACAGCAAATGCTATTAGATGGCGCCTATATAAATAATTACTGACAAATATAGGCGTACATAGAATTCTGTGCGTGGGAGAAGACAAACTGAGTACTGGGTCCAATAGTTATACGTATTTAAGCACATGTAAGTACTGGCCAAAAATAAATAATATGCAGTTCCATATTGTTTACAATTACTTTTTTTATTGCTTGCACTTAAAAATAAATATGGCTTCAAT
Source organism: Thermobia domestica (assembly GCF_964235325.1). Taxonomy (NCBI): domain Eukaryota; kingdom Metazoa; phylum Arthropoda; class Insecta; order Zygentoma; family Lepismatidae; genus Thermobia; species Thermobia domestica. The sequence continues at coordinate 42,791,210 of NC_137459.1, read as the reverse complement.
TGTATGCAAACTAGATGCAACATAAAACGGAGAAATGTTTAATTTCAGATTTAAACTAAATTATACTATTTAAAAATAAATAAATAAACTTAGCTACTTCTTTTATGTAAAAGTTAAATTGAGCAAATTTCAAAATAAAAAAATGCATATTCTAGCAGGGTTTGAACCTTCGACCTTCTCCGTGGTAAAAAGAAATCGGTTGGCGGTAGTGGTTTGCATAGGTGGAGTCAAGTTATCCCTGCCTCAGTGTTTACTTTTTAATTAAGAAGGGGGGTGGCAGGGACGTCATGCAGCACCTCACGACACTCCGGACGCTATGCGCGCCAAATCATCCCCAGGGAACCTGAGGAGATCCTACCATTCCCGATTCCCGGCCTCCACGCACGCTGGATTACAGATGTTCGCCACAACACCCAGCCACCAAACAACCTTGAAATTCTTCTACTTACGGAGATTTGATTTAGTGTAAGAAGTGATGAGCGGTAGCCTTACATATCTCTATAAATGAAAGAATGGTAGCATAATGGGCAGATAAAACTGGTAAAAACTCTGGCGATCAAAGCAGTACGGTAGATAATTATGTACAATATTTATATACAGAATGAAAGTCCAATTTTATTGCTGCGAAAAATGTGCGCAGATTAACAATATATAGGCTAACATATGACTACAAATTCATTATTTTCTTGAAAGATAAATTTGGAGATGAAGATATAAGGCCAACATAATAATTAGAAATACAGGTAATAGGATACATGAGAACCCCCTGATCTACGATTCTTCTGTGTTCTATTACCACTTCTACATGAAATACCATAAATTTTCTACGTAGTGCAATAATAAGAAGTATCCATGTGCACAAGAAGTGCGATATGCGTTAAATCCCCGCCCCACACACACACACACATAGTCATAGATAAAGTACAAGGTCACTACACATGCACATATAAAGTGCAGGCACGTTCTTTTTTATTTTCGTATCAGTCGGTAAGTAAATAAAAGTCGCTTTGTTATCCCCTTTGTAAGTTCGTACATACTCAATGAATAATCCCTAAAAGTATGAGCGTTCTGCTCCTTCGGGAACTGATGCAGCTTCATGTATATATCCGAAATACAGTTTTAAAACGTATGGTTAAGTTTTCAAAAAAAATATTAGAAATAATTCCTCAAAGATTAGTGTTCTTTTATTAAGTATTTCTGCATATTTTTGGACTTAGGGGGCCAGAATCTTTTGCTTATATTTCGTCCTTTCTTCCTATATTTTCTGTATTTTTTCACGGTTTAGGTTAGGTCAGGTCAGTTTAAGTTAGTTTAGGTTAGGTTAGGTAAGGATTGTTGAATTTTGTGGGATCAGAATTTTTTGCTTAAAATTCGTACTTTCTTCCTATATTTTCTGTTCTTGATGGTCTAGGCTAGGTTAGGTTAGTACTCAGTAATTATCCTTACGTAACATCAACTCATTTCTCCTGTAAACATGATAATTTTACCTGATTTTGGCCTCCCAGTTCCTAAAACTATTCCAATATTTCTCGTTCCTTTTACGAAAGAAAATAAAATGACATTTTTCGGTTTAATGTCTCACAATTACGCCCTGTAGACTAAGGGACACGATATTTAATGCAAGTGAATGATGACGGAAAAATTGTTGGAATAAGAATGTGGAAGGAAACTGTAGTACCCAAAGAAAATCCACGGACACGGTGTTCTCCACTACGAACTTACTTTGCCGGGGATCGAACTAGGGACCCTCCCGTTGCAGAAGATATGCAAGGTTTAATATGCCATTACGGTTATAGGTGGGTGCGATGTTTAACTGCTACTACAGTTGTGCATATTTTTTAGCGAAAAAATGTATACCAATGCATTGTAATCTGGTACCCAACTTCGTGTTTTAGTTGTAGCGTTAGACTTCAAAATGGCTATATATGATAAATGTAGAAATAAAATCTTGGAAAAATAGTTACTTAACATCTTAAAAGCTCGTGTTCTACGAGAAACTTTACGTTTATACTAGATATGCTTGCACCAGAGGATTTGTTTCATGACCCATCCTGATGTGTAGTAGTCTGACGTAGCGAAGGCAGGCGAGTAACTCAAGCAGTTAGGGCGCCGAAGGCACTTGGTGAAGCATTATTAGAAGTCTTGCTTGTTGCTCCCTAAAATAAAGTTGCACATCTTTAAATTGGTGCAGGTTTACAATGGATCTTCCTAAAATTTGTTATTTTACAGTTAAAATTAGTGGATACAAATGAAAGAGGACTATCTAGGATATAAAATTCCACTGCCGATGCACTCTGCACAATATGGGAAACTGGTATTTTACAAGTGTGAAACAATTACAAGTGTTATAATCATTATAACGGTTAAAATGAGTGAGTGCACATGAAAGACGACCGTGTAACATTAATTGCCAGGTGAGAGTGTTTCTACACAATGTATGGAACGTGTAATTTATAGTCACAAGTATACAGTTACCATGACAAGTGCTATAATCCATACCAGGGTTCCTACTGGTCTGGGAAAACTCAGCAAAAATGGTGCAGGTCAGGCAAACTCAGGGAAAAAGACTGGAAATCAGAGAAAGCCAGGGAGATTTTATAAAATATATTTTTTCTAATATTAATTGTACATCAATTTCAGCTTAGCCAACCACTAGTGATAACAGTATGGAACGTTGCTCGGATTTTTATGGATGGTAAGTGGAATAAACCTATCAGCAATTGATTACTATTTGTCTCTAGTATAAATGTTCTCATATGTAAATATTCACCGTTAGTTATTCCTTATTTATATACGAACGTCATCCGACACCTGTCATCAAATTCAGGGAAATAGATTTCTCCAGATCAGTAGGAACCCTGTATACAAGTGCACTATAGGTATAAAGTGTTTTTTCCACTATCCTCATTTATGCTCCCACCATTCGTCGCTGATGCGCTTGCTCCCTACGGATCTCCCCCTTCCCGCGGGCTTCCTTCTGATTCTATCGCTAAAATTTCCTATGTTGGCGGCAGTGAAGCAACCACAAATGATGTTACTCTTTGACCGGTTCAGTGGTTCGTAACTTCTGTTCCATTAACTTCCAAGCTAATGCTAGGAGCTTTGTGTTCCGCGTTTTTTTTTTTTTCGTTTAAGTTCATTGCAATTTTTATTCATGAATAAATGCACTTCTTCCTCCAACATTGTGCTTAATAATTTTTCCCTATACAGAATTGGGCCTCAGGAACCGGAGATCTGCACATGTTCAACAGGTGTATCTGCTTTAAGGTTATCAAAAGGTAGCAACCCTAGACCTCAATCAGTGTAGTGCGTTTAGTACTTTCCCATCAGGAATCGAACCGGGGTTCTTGTGCACTTAGAGCACGCGTCTAGGCCCTAATTTGTAAAACATTAGGTTTCCTCCTGTTTTCCTGTCGCCAGATCGGGACTTGTTGGAGACCAGGCAAAGGGAGCTGCTGAAGATGCACAATCTCTTCCAATCCATCGGCAGGAAACGTCTGATTCAGGTAATTGCGTATGAGTGAATCTCGAAGTGCGCTGGTGCTCCATCCTGCTGTATTACAACAGTGTCTTTGATACCATTTACCAGCAATGTTACCTAACAAATGTGGGTGAAACCTAAACCATCAGAAAACACCAATTAGGGGTTCCACTTCCGGACCACCCTGTAGAACTAGATTCATCATAGTTGAAAATGCATTTTCAATATACCTATGAATACCTGATAATGGACTTACTAATGCACAGAAGATGGAATAGGCAAAAAAAAAAAGTTTTCTAGATTTACTGATTAGGCATAGATCTGATAATACGATATTAGTTAGAATCTCGTAACTAATCAATTTCTGAATTAAAGTAGTTTAGGACCTCGAAATATGATTCGCAAAGTATGGAAAGTCTTTCAGAAAAAACTTTTCTATTGATCTGTCTATCGACAGGTATGGCAGTAAAAACTATCAGAGACAATGATTTACAAAAAATAGATAGAGTGTGTCAAGAGCAAGTTCCATCTCAGTTTTTATTCCTGTATGCAGTCGCTTTAGTTTAAGTGATAAATTTAACCACTTCGGTTTCAATGTTGGATCCCTATAGAACAAAAACGGTATGAGATAATAAGCCAATGCATTTTGAACTGCAAGAATAGCTTCCATCAAGGCCGGTTCTCCCATATGTGCAAGGGAGCAAAATCTGTCACAACTATATTATTTAAAATAAATATTTCTTGTTGGAAACAGACTTCATGATGGTGGTTGTCAAATTTACTAAACTTACCCTCTATTTAAATATTACATTCATAAGTTATGTTTAAGTCGCATTAGTTTAAGGTTACATGGGCAGTGCTAAAGTAATGTTGCAAAGAAACAAATACCAGCGTGAATTGCTTTATTGTTGTCAAATACAAGAACTCAATTCTCGAACAGTAACGAACACCTGTTCCATTTAGTTATCACAGTTTTGTATCGAAAACTAGTCTTATCTTTGTCACAAACAAGTTTCTTATCATTGAAGGTAGAAAGAAGTATTTTTAAATAAATTTTTAACAGATGTACAAGCAAACTCAAGAAATGGACATCAAAAAAGCTAGTTGCACTGGTATTGCAAACTGATATATTAAGATTGAAGCTCGATATTCTATAAAAAGGATTATCGTCTTTCCTCTGCTGGTGTATTTGCTTTATCTTTCCCTAACATAATTGATTATTATTCAAAGAAAAAACATACACAGCGACATTGTATTTGTAGTGTTTAGTCCTTTCTGAGTGCGATTTTCTTTCGCTCCCTTCGTTGTTCATAATAGGGTAGGATACTTAAAATCGTGTTATTTAGATTTCCTCTTTCTGGAGGAGACGGTAGAAATGAAAATGAAATGAAATATTTGAGTTTTACGTCCCACGATAATGCCGGTTAGGCTAAAGGAGACGGTGATGATGAGTAATGAATGAAATGGTGGAATAAAGAAACTGGGTGGAAACGGGAGAACCCCGAAAATGCCCACGCACACGGTGTTTGTCCACCACAAAGTTCACTTGGCGGAGGCTGGGATCGAACCCGGGACCCCAAGCACCAGAGGTGAACGCTCTACCACTGAGCCACCGCGGCCCCGAGGAGACGGCAGATTGTAGGGGAGGAGGAATGATGGCATTGCACGGGGCGGTAAATTGTCTAGGTTCGGCCCTAGCTTACACTTCCTCCTTTATTCCTCTATTGAAACAAGTAAGATGGTATCTTTGTGATTCTGGTGAAACTGATTTACCTTCACTATTATCAAAATCCATTATACTGATTCTGCAATACTTCTATAAAAATTTGAAAAATCAATAGTGGTCGACTTAAAGTTCACCCTTCAGATCTCGGATATTAAGATGACAATAGCGTCATTTGAAAGCCATCTAATGAGGGATTTTGGGAACCCGACTAATGTTTCCTCAGACACACACACATACACAAAAAAGAAAAAAAGGCCGGTAGATCTGCAACTTCCGTTATAGTCTTATATTCTCATAGTTTGGAATTTCATCATAATTTTACAATGTGAAGCAAAATTCATTTCTTTAAGCAAATATTTATAGTAATATTAATATTTCAGGAAATATAAATTGACTTACTTAATTCCTATCTTTCTTGTGAAGATAGGTTATCTACAAAGCGCATCTCATCCGATTGTTCTCACATTTTGTTGGTTTCCTTTCAGCTTCTCACGTTTCCGTTCCTCTTCTTTTATTATCTTCCATGTGTGTCTTGGTCTACTTCCACTTCAATTTTCTTGATTATTCCAGTCCAATATTTGCTCCACTATTTGCTTTTCTTTTTCTTACTGAGTTATATTGTGTTTACTCCCCATACACCTCTCTGGACCTTGGTGCTACTACAGCGCTACTTGGTGCTACACAAGAAACTTGTTACTACAGCACTACTGTATGATAAGAATTGTGTTTCTCGTGAAAATTTGCGATTTAGAAGAATAAATAAATAATGAACTATTATTTAACAAAACTGTAAATCAATTAAATAATGTTCTTGTCAGACTAGGGTTCTAATTTATCTGTCCGGTAGGAAAGTCGACACCACGATTCTCGGACGATGCCTTGAAAGCAGGTTGGTTGGTAATAGAAGATTGCAGGGCTCATAGCAAGACACTTGTTTAAACTAAAAGTTACTTTTTCTCAAGTTGGTCACTAAAAGTTACTTCTTATTTCAAGTTTGTCACAAAAGTTACTTTTTTCGGGGGTAAAGTCATTTTTTCGTGTGGCTTATGTTTTGAATTGGCAGTTTTCTAAGAAAAATAAAAAAAATAATTGGAAAAAGATAGAAACTTTTTTTTTTTTTTTTTGAAGGGGTAGAGAAATTGCAGCATTGAAGTTCCAAGTGTGTTGACCTTCGAGGGGACCATGTTGAAAAGCCTCACACTTTCATGCCTGCAGCTCAAGTCCGCCTGGGTCGGGTCGAGAACTTCTCAGCCCACCCTCGTATTTATCTTCTGCTTTCAGCTTCATAATACTATCACTCGAATCTGCATTCCAACATGATACCAGCCTGTACGCATCATAGCTATTTCTTTGTTTTTAATTATTTTACTTGCTACTTTTTCTCTTTCTATCCGATGAATTATTTAGCGAAAGCACTAGCAGTTTACACTACTCAGTGTATCACAATGTATTGACTAATTTCTGGTAGGTACTTTATATGTATTGTATGCACACTGAATGAGGAAATGTATACACCTTAGTGTATGAAGTGAAATTTAACTAATTCCCTCTTCCCTTCTCTCTACAAAGAAAGAGAGAGAGTATAGATATGGTCCAGCCTAATATGTCTTTGTTTATGTAAGAGAGGTTGAAAAGATGAAAATTTACTGTTCGGGAAAAGGTAAGTTAGGAAGAAGAAATTAAGAATTAGTATTTCCTCTGCTATTAGTGTAAACTTGATTGAATTGGTATTGAGTTTAGCGTTCTGTTCAGCCGCGAGGCTATATGAGACCGTATAGCCGGCTCATATTCCCATGGACCTACAGCCTAATGTAGGATTTTAACAACATGAGCTCCCGCCGCGAATCGAATCCGGGGATGGACAAAAATATGGAAACACATGAAAAATTGCACATTACCGTTATTTATAGCGAGTAGCATCACCTTCGGAACGCATTACGGCCTGCGGTCGAAGGGCATGGAGAAATACATGTCGCGTATGGTTGTCAAAGAAATGTTGTACCATTCTTCCGCCAAACCAGCTGCAACTTATTGTAAAGACGACGATGGTGGGAAGCGGGCTCGCAACTTGGTCTCCAAAATTGATTACAAGGGCTCAATAATATTGAGATCTGGCGATTGTGGAGGCCATGGCAGATGTGACACTTCATCTTGGTCTCATCACAGCATTACCATCTGGAAACAAAGTTAGCACTATGTGATACAGTTGGTCACTCAGAATGGTTACGTAGTCCTTTTCAGTGATATGTCCATGCAGGGTAAAGATGAGTCCGGCAAAATACCAGGTTATTTCTGCACAAATCATCATTAAACCACCGCCATGCTTCACTCTTGGTAACAGACGGTATGTATCATACTCTTGTGCTGGCGTTTTCCACACGTAAACTCGGCTAGCAGTTAGAAACAACTTAAAGGAAGATTCATCCCACCAGATGACAGTCTTCCACTGCTCCATTGTCCAGTTTTTATGGGCATTGCACCACTGTCTCTGTATAGCAGCATAATCAATAGTCACGATTGGTTGGGAATTGCAGATCTTCCATAAATACCCTGCTTGTGAGTTCTCTTCTGACTGTTTTGACGCTAACAGGGTTTGTAAGCACTCTATTCAACACAGCTGTGACTTATGGCCCGTGGTGAACTATTTGGTCACAATCCTACAAAATGTGTGTCTGTCTCTGCCACACAACACACACTTGCGTCCACACTAGTGCTTCGCTGATGAGGTTTTTCTGGAACACTCGTGGGCAATCATGACCCTCGAGACTCTGCCTCTTGATACACCAAATATTCCCGCTACTTTCGTCACGGAAGCTTCCACCATACACACACCCACAATTTTCCCTTTTTGAAAGTCTGTCAGCTCAGACATGATTCGCGATAACCTGCACGGACTGATCACTGAACTGTAACTGGCCCATCCGTTTGTTTGGCCAGGTTGTATACCTCACAGGATGTGCTGTGACCACGGCGATATCTACCATTCAGACGCAAATCGTGTTTGAAATTGCTATCTCTTTTATACCAGATGTTTTTTTTTTCTATCCCCTGTAAGTCTGTATTGGCTAATATTTACAATTAACCACAATTACGAAGGAACACAGTACTCTGCTTTCAACCAAGTAATATAAAATCTGATAGTGTAGATACATCTACGCTGTAAATTTTTAGAATAATACAGTTAATTTATCATAAAAATAGGATTTTGAAACTGATCGGCTGCCCCAATGTAATTGATTTCTGACATTTAAAGCTATTTTTTCCACGTGAAGCATTGTAAAAATAACATTAAAATACAAATAAACACAACATGCAACTACGATCGAGGTAAGGTAAATGACCACAATAAAGTCCACCTAAAGATTTTTGTCTATATCTCTAACAACAAAGTAGACAACAATCCAATTTTAACTTAATCTGAAACATTGTTATGTTGTGTACATACTATTAAAATTTGAAGAGTCTGGCTCAATGCTATGCTGATCAGATCATATGAATAAAAAAGATGACAAAGGGCCTTATTAAATTGCGGTGAGCACAATAAAGCCCAGCATCTATCTGAGAATTTTACTCTAATAAAGTCGCATATGAAATTGATATGTATTCAAATCAATGACATTACCGTTTGTGAGGCAGTAATTTAACAATAGTGTTACGTAATACAGAGTGTGATAAATAAAGCACGGCAAAATTTCTGGAGCGGATTCCTTATGGGTAGACAAGTAAGAAAGTTAATATGACCACATGTCGGAAAATGTATCGTTACAGAGTTGCGACCATTGAGCTGTCTGACTGGTGAATTAGTCACATTCTAGACGCCCCTCAATGCGACTCAATTTAAACCTCAATTGCTCAGCTCCGAATTAAGCTAGAAATATACTGTAATTTTAGTATTAATGTCTTCCTGAAGGGCGAACTACTTGTAAATCACTTACATATATGTCATGTATCTCGTCGAGTGAGCCTGTACCCATATCACTTGCAGCGAGTGCAGTCTTTCCCAGTAGCCGACTATCTGCCACGAGTACGCTTTTGCCAGTTATACCTCGAGCAGTGTAACTTAAATCTCATGTTGTCGTCTGCAATAGTGTTTACAGATGAGGCTCAGTTCACAAGAGAAGGCATCTTCAACTACCATAATGTACATATTTGAGCAGACGATAATTCTCATGCGATCAGTCCTAGCAGACATCAACAACAATTGCTCTACGTGTGTAGTGCACTATTGTCGGTGACACTTTACTAGGCCCACACATACTCCCGATAGGCTGGCGAATAACACCTATCGAGACTTCCTGGAAACCAACATTCGGATGCATTGAATAACTTGCCCTTAGCTCTGTGTCCACCTGTAAAAATACTTATCAGTGGAAATGTTCATCTTTCAGGAAGACATTGATACCGAAGTTATCTTCGTAGCTTAATTAGGAGCTGAGCTATTGAATTTAAAATGAATCACATTGAATTGAGGTGCGTCCAGAATGTGACTATTTCACACCGTCAGGCGGCTCAATGGCCGTAATTCTGTAAATGGATTTCCCGATATATATCAAAATATGAACCTTTTCACTTGTGTACTCATAAGAAATCCACCCCAGAAATTTTACCGTAATTTTTTGTTACACCCTGTATATGTTAATATCATTTTTGTTATGCGTTTTATTCTTCAGAGTTATTCTCTTCCCCATAGGTATTGCAATACAATTAAAAATGATTACTTAGTTGGTCTACTTTTATAAAATAATGAAAGTAAGACAATGAAAGCTTATTGTTCTCGAGAAATTCACACTGGACATTATTGTGATCACTCACGTTACAAGGATGTTGCATATCGAACCACATGGTTCTAGTGGTGTTGCACAGTACACACATTTTTTCTTAGGACTCTGAGGAAGTTGAACATCACTGCGTAAAGTGACCAAGAAAGTGTTTTGTAGGCTAATTAAGACAGTGTATGCTTGCTTGCACCCGTGCGAATGTTGACCAATCGAACTGTGAAAACCAAAGTCAAAAAAAATTCTAATGCTCATAGAGATATAATGACACGCATTTTTTAGTGAATTATGGTGCAATATTGAAAGATCTGAAAGCCGACGTAAATTCCTCAGGAGAAGAAAGTAAAAAAAAAAAAAAAAAAATGGATCATCAGCAAAATTACTTGAAGCAGAAAGTTGCAAAATCGAGTGAACTTTTGAAGTGTGTGTGTCGTGACTGGCGTTTTTTTTTTTTTTTATTTCGCGCAGAGGAAGTTTGCTAAATAGCGAATACTATGCTTGTAAAGTGGACGTAGGTGTATTTATACTACAATGACTACGTAAGTAACTACAATAACAAACACACATGCCCCACCACCTGGTGAAATAGTAAGACTAAAACACATGGGTAGTGTGGTGACAACAGCTGTTAAACAAATGCACTAAGAAGGTAGGTATTCTTTACATACTACTATATTTGAGATCTCAGTGCATTAACTACGTAAGTACCGAGCACGTGGTCTTAACTAAAAAGTGCTAAACATGTTTTTTTTTTTTTTTGGAAGTACTAGAGACAAATGGAGAGCGGTTTCTGGCTTCTGTTTAGGAAATTTTATCAAGTCTGGAGGTGATGGACCATTCTAAGAACATGATTTTAAACAGGGATCAAGTATTCTGGCAGCAATTACCAAAATGGCATTTCTTTACTGACTGATGCCGTGGAAGATAGGCAACCAAAATTGTTCATACGTTAATTTGGTTGCATATACACTGCATAAGCGAAGATTTTATGTACTGTTACAACAGGTAAGTACGAATTATTGTATAAACGGAATCGAAATTTCAATGTTTAACTGGGACAAGCATTCATTTCGCCCATTAGTGCTTATTCAAAACACACAAATTTGGCCTGAACCTGAATCGTCTATTCTTGCAATTCATTTCTGTACTTATAGTTGAGTTGCTCTCGGAACACAATCATATGGCACATATTCTAGCTTTGGAGTAAACTAGAAAAAGAATTAAACCTTCTTAGACAATGGAACGAAAAGACACATACCAAACAATTTTCTCCTGCCATCTGCATGTATATTTCCGAAATTGAATTACTTTCATATTGTTAACGAGCACGAAACCAATGCATTCCACTTAATAACTGAATTTCACCGGAAGTGGCGCTTATCATTATGTTCACTCGTGCCTCTCATTTTGACCATTTTAGTTTAGAAATCATGAGGACTATTTTGTTTTAGAAATCATTTAATCCACTGTGGGTGACGATACAGGGACAAGATAAAACTATTTATTGAACGTCACCACCCTTCCAACATCGATACATAGACTCTCTTGTTGAATCATTTTGGAATTGCTAGCTTTAAAACATACCGAAAGTAATCGAAGTGCATGCGAAGTAGAACTAAATTTTTTCAGGAGATGATCTTGAAATTTCAGGAAACTTAGCAGACAGTTGAGAAATCGTAGTCTACAACTTTCACGAACCACACGATTCACGCTTTTACCAAGGTCGTCTGACACCATACTTTTCCACCCCTGACCGCTGTTGCCGTGTCTGCGTAAATTGGTAAGTCTCTCTCTTTAAAATATCTGCGATAGTCGATTCATCACTTAAAATGTTTCCACTATACTGCTTATTAACTCAAAAATGAATCACTACTGCACTATGCCTTCCCCTGAAGCATTCAAATTACTTAATGTAGTTCACACTTGGCGAGCGCTTCGATAGCATTCGATATGTTTTTTCATAATGATTGAATGGAAGGCTCTGTCTATAAGATAGGAAGGGGTGACATATATAAACCAGCATTGTCTTATTTCCATTACTTCACCTCACGTGACTCTCCGCCAGTGGCTTAAAGGAGGTTGAAAAATATATCCCTCTTATATTAAGTTGTTGAGAAAAAACAGAATCAGAAAAAAACTTGGAAAAATATTGTTGCGAACGAATAGAAAGACAGGAGTACGGATAGGATTTTTTAAACATAATAATAAAATAGGGAGTTATTACTATTTGTATTGTAAATTATATACTTTAGAGCAGAGGTCCCCAATCTTGTTTACTTGGCGCTCATTTGTAAACGCGGAATGCTTCACGCCTCCAATAATAATAATAATAATAATAATAATAATAATAATAATAATAATAATAATAATAATAATAATAATAATAATAATAATAATAATAATAATAATAATAATAATAATAATAACCATATACTCATCAACTTAGCATTATTCACTTCAAGATTTTGTATACCACTGCAGAGCAATATGATTACTTTGTAACTGACCATTACAAAAATGAAAAGGTAGATTTCAAATGGCATTTACAATTGGTATTTTCATAATTTCACAGTTTATTTCTGTCAGTAGCTCCTTTATTTCTGTCATTTCTGTTCACGGCCCCATTTCGCCATTGATGTCTCCCACCAGGATAGGAACCATTGTTTTAGATTTACATATACGTAATAAAATATAATATAAAGAAATATTTAGAATTATTTGGGACGTGGGCTTCAATTGCCCATTTGCGCCTCTGCAAAATAAAAGAAATACATCCATTCGAAAATTAAGAAAATTCACTCATTTCAGCTAACTTTCAGTGGAACTCAGTTCTATTTCCAAGTTGGTTGTAGCAAATGTTAATTGAGAACTTTGCCTTAAGTATCTAGTATGATCTATCATCAATTAACATTGCTTAAACCATGCCTTATACTAGCAAAACAACAATTGAGGCGTTCTCCGGGAAAAGGACCTATAGGCAAAATGATGGTTTGAAAAAAAAAACGCACGTGAAAGTTTGTATTACTTCTCCGGAATACATTTTTGAAGTGAAACATGAATTGCAAAAGGTACTGATATACTTAGCACTCGCAGAAATTCTGTAACAAATATGTTTTCAGATACATATACTATTTCAACGGATAAGGAGATAATTAACACCCTTCCCAATAGGCCCTTTTTCCAAACAACACAAGATGCCGTGCATAAAAATCAAAATAAACTGAAAAAGGATAGTACAAGGCAAAACACGATGTGTTCAAATATATTATGAATGGAAGGAAAATTTATTTGTGTGGGTCAATAGTCCCTTAAGGGCGTATAGTGAAAATGATGGGTCTGAGAGAAACACAATTAAATGTTGTGCCAGTTGTATTCAATAGAACTTTGGAGCAAGATAAAACCTCAACATCTTTTCATATAATGAACATTGTAAGAGAATACAATGTTTTGTGGTAGTGACAAAGTGCCCTGTTTCCATAGAACACAAAATAAATATTGAAAAATATTAATATTACGCAATATACGATGTGGACAAAACTAAAAGAATATAACGAAAAATAAAGCGCCGGCTATAAGACTCATTTAAGTGGAGTTTGCCTGAATTCCCTGCATAACACATTCAAGCCAGTTCCTATCTGTTGGTAACAGGGAAACGAGAAGATCTACAACATCTGATTTGAAAATCTTTCTATCCATAGCTCTACCTCTTTGCGACTATACAGTTTTCCACTTTGACGTTTTTGTTTCTGTACCTCACGTTTGATACTTTCTTTTTGGAATTCAGTTCGCGTCTATTCATTTCTTCACCACTATCCACTACCAGTAGCATAAAACTCGTGTAGCAACACAGCTATACTTCCAGCAATGCTTCCAACACGCTCAGGGTCCAAATATTAGTGAAGTAATGATGATACAGATACAGGCATCAGTAGCGGCTCGTAGTCTGTACAAGCACCGGTTGCAATGTAGCAATATAAAGGTATGTAGGTACGCGCAAGTGTTCCACTCCCCCAGCATTCTTGAGTCTTATCCAAAAAATATTCAGGAAATATGAAGAGGAAAGTCTTTTAAGCTCTATTTATATATTATTGATTAAATTATTTCTCTTATATAGATTTAATATATAAGCTATTTCCTTTTTTTCAAACAACCACTATCAATGTACGTTTATACACTATCTATATATAAAACCTCTACATTCATGTTATTGAACACGAGATAAATCGAATATATAGTATATGCTGTAAACCATGAATGATGGCGTTAATCCGAAAAGAAGAAAAAAAGCAAGAAAATTGCATGCACACAGTTAAACAAAAGTATTTTATTATATAAACTATGCATTATTTTAGAATGGAAGATCTTTCTTCCATCTTTTGGGCTTCAAATTTTTCTATGACTTTATTGAAATCTGAAATGCTGCTCGCCAAGTTTCTCTGAATAAAAAGCATCGCTACCGCAAATATTTTCCGCTTTATTTTCTTTAGGGTCCAGAAACACCTCTCTCCTCCGACAATATGCATTTTGTTAGCATTTCTTTGTATAAATATACGGTACAAAAAGTCCATTTTCAGAAACCACGTATTTTTGTCTGTAAAGAAGCATGGAATCTAAGATGTTTTTCTTCGAAAGTGAAAAAAAAATAATAATAAAGTAGTTCAACATTCCAGCAAATTAGGCTAAAGAAGACAGATGAGTATTTGATATTAATTTATGCTCTCCGCCGGAAATCGAACACAGAATCATGTGCACGAAAGACACAGAGCTAGGAATTAGACCAGTAGTAAAACATTTTCTTCTTCGAGACTCGATCGACCCCCAGAATAGGATTTAAAAAAAAATCTTATCCCAAGAATTTTCACCTTTGTATTATAAATGTTAAATAAAATCTATTGACTTCGAACGACCGCCCCCCAAACTTTCAGCCTGGATCCGTCCCTGCTACCACCAGACTTATATTTGTTCCTTGCGAGTTTATGTTTTGTGAATAACTTCTTTCTTCCAAGCGTCTGTATCTCGCTCACTCTATCAATTGAGTCAAGCGCTGCTAAGCGGAGGAATTCGTAACTATTACAGAAGCTGACCAGTTGCGGAAGAAAGGCAACCGCATGAGACCAATACGGGAAGATAGGAGCGATTCAAGAATAAATCCACTTCCCCATGTTAAGAGATAGGAGCTCGCTGCCATATGCTCAATGTTACTGCTTCCAGTGGCAACGTTCGCTGCCACTGGAAATGTAAATCTCTTTCTTTCTTTCCGTTTTTTAATTGACTTGTTTCAGAAATGCATCAATACTGTTTTGCGCTCAAGAGCAGAGGTTTATTTTTTACTGATACACTACTTCAATACTTAAAAATAGTTTTAGTATTAAAAAATATCCGGTTGCACTACCATGCAACATATAGTACCAGCCGCCGCTGACAGGCATAACTTCACACTGTGTTGCCAGATCAAAACGTTCTTTTCAGCACTTGTTGAGCAGACAGTAATTGTTCTTTTAAGCCGATCTCTGGAAAAAGAGCCTATGAGCCTATAGACCCTTTTTCTGGAGGATGCCTCAATTATCCCATTTCCTTCAGAAATACTGCAATAAGCTAATATTATTTATAAATGACAGCCTGCTGATTTTAAAATACAAAATTTCTTATATTTAGTGATATTTCTGAAAAGCGTTTATTTCTAAAGTGTTACGCGTCAATACGCGGAGAGTAAGTGAAACAAATGAAGAACATTTCCAATAATCTCGCAGTAAATCAATCTATTGCTTTACCGTTATGTCTAGAAATATCTAAAGCACTAAATAATAGTTGCCAGTGGCATATGCAAAATTTCATCATTGGGATATACAAGTACTCGATGTCACATCTTTAGACGACAAGCGTGATTTTTTTATATACTCGTACATCTTAATATAGTACATTTTTTATAATAGATGAGTGAAGGATCGTTTAAACCATGAAACCTCTGCGTACGCCATTGCAAGTTACTGATTTGCTTCTCTCGGAATTTCTTATCTGGAATTGTTTTGTTATAGAGCAGTGGTTGCCGAACTTATGAAGCTTCTGAGCGGTTAGTGGTACAGAGTACACCTCTGGTGCTTGGAGTCCCGGGTTCAAACCCTGCTCCCGCCAAGTGAACTTTGTGGTGGACAAACACCGTGTGCGTGGATTTTCTCGGGTTCTCCCGTTTTCTCTCACTTTCTTCATTGCAACATTTCATTCGTTATTCATCATCACCGTCTCCTTTAGCCTAACCGGCATAATCGTGGGACGTAAAACTCATATATGTCATTTATGTCATGCGATCTACTGAAAATGTCTCCGCGAGCTACTAGTAACATACGATCGACGGTTTGGCGATCACTGTTACAGAGAATATGTTTGTCTATTGTATTTTATGTAAACAAAAACCTTTTCTTTTGACTACTATTTTTTAAATATCAGCAAAATATGCTCACGTTTACAACATGCTGGTTATCAAAAAAAAAAAAAAAAAATACCAAGAGGTGGAAACTATTATTACTTTGAAGCTATTATCCTCGAACAAAGAAGAACATTGCATGATATATTATTATACCAAATACTTATAATAAACTAGACCGTAATGAGCTGCTTTCAAGCTTTCAGCTACACGTACCAAATAGAAAAAAACAACTTAGAGAACTTCTCTTATTCTATCAGAATAATTGAACTAGTGCCCGATCCCTAGCGAGTACAATGTGCGCAAGTCCCATTGAAGAATGTGAGCCAGAGTCAGCGTCAATCCAATTCCTTCTTTTAGAAGAAGAGGTTTTCTCTCGAATTTTCCCCCACACTATAGTAATTACTCATGGAACTAAAAATATGCAGGGGGCCGCGGTGGCTCAGTGGTAGAGCGTTCACCTCTGGTGCTTGAGGTCCCCGGTTCAAACACCGCTCCCGCCAAGTGAACTTTGTCGTGGACAAACACCGTGTGCGTGGGTTTTCTCGGGGTTCTCCTATTTCCTCCCACTTTCTTCATTCAACCATTTCATTCATCTCTCATCATCACCGTCTCCTTTA
Source organism: Thermobia domestica (assembly GCF_964235325.1). Taxonomy (NCBI): domain Eukaryota; kingdom Metazoa; phylum Arthropoda; class Insecta; order Zygentoma; family Lepismatidae; genus Thermobia; species Thermobia domestica. The sequence continues at coordinate 42,774,187 of NC_137459.1, read as the reverse complement.
GCCTAAGCGGCATAACCCTGGGACTTAAAACTCAAAAATTTCATTTTATTTTTTTTAAGTATGCAGCACATATTTGCTTATGTTTATAACTATTTTGTTTTATTCCAAATGTGTGGACCGAAGGTTACGCCTAGAAGAAAAAAATACTTCTGTGGACTATGAATCAATGGTACAGCGCTAACATCTAGTTCGATAACACATCATGTGATTTTGTGGTAGATGTGTTTACATTTTTTGCGTTCCACCAGAGAAGAGCCAATTGAAACAGTAGTCAAGATGAAACACTATATTTCACCTTCTTAATGAACAAACAAACAACTTTGAATACAGTACAACAGAATACTTGAAACTTGATTCGAAAGTTAACTGTCATTACTAATTGAGGTGAGCACTCAAAATAGTAACAGTTTCAGTCATATTTCCATTGTACAAGATTTGCGTTTTGGATTAAAAGATAAAATATATTTCAATCAAAACTTTCTTGTAGGCCTTACATCTGGAGAACTAAATATAGTATACCCAAGCCCAAACTATCAGGTAACTCAGTATGATGTGCTATTTCCGTATAAAATACGAAAACACGATTTACGGGCCGTCCAAAACTTTTGTGGCCCCTGATCTCAATTACCCCAAAAGATCCAATATTTTTCAATCAAAAAGTTTTCTTGTAGGCCTTATATCTGGAGAACTACATATAGTGCAGCCAAACGCAAACTATCACTAAACTCAGTACGATGTGCTTATTTCGTAGAAAAAAAACTCGATTTAGGGGCTGGTCAAAAATTTTATGGCCCCTGATCCAAAAACTGATTATTGGCCAAAATCGCAATCTTTTGATTTTCCTAATTTCATGTTACAGAGTTAAATTTGATTTAAACTACTCGCTGATCAAAATAATACGTTTATTGTAAAAATTATTAACGTGTAATAATTTCGCGAACTATCCACTTGGCTTCATCAGACACTATAAATACACAGGTAGTGAAAGATTTGATATAAGAAACAGCGAAAAAAATCTGATTCTTTATTGATTACCATAGGCTACTACAGCCAATTTCTTTTCCTTACAAATCGAAAATATAAAACAGAAAAAAAAATCGATAATTCCTTTTTTTCTCACCTGTTGACACCATATACATTCATAACTTATAACTAAGCCCAATTTATTTGACAAAATAAATTTTAAAACTAACTGAAATTATTACTATTATTATTATTAAGTATTCTGCCTTTTGGCAGGTCCTGAGACTAAAGAGTTTTCATTTTATTTTTCAATTTTAGATTTACACTTGGAAATGTTTCTTTCACGTTTTTCAATCTTCTCATTCCTCCTTTAACTCCCAATATTTTCTTGTGTTTCTCAAATCATCAATCAGTTGTGTTCTTCTTCTTCCTATTCCTCGCTTTCCTTCCATCTTTCCTTCTATGTAGTATGAAGAAGACAATTTCTTCGCAAGATATGTCCAATCCAATTGACCTTCCAACGAGGGATGCTGGCTAGATGTGTCCTCTTCTCTTCTATCTGTTTTAAAACATCTTCGCTTATTGCTCTTTCTGTCCATTTTATCGTTTCCACCTTCCTGCAACACCACATTTCGAAAGTCTCTAAATATTTCTTCTCCATCTTCCGCAATGTCCAGATCTCTGAACCATACAGTCCAATGCTCCAGATATAGCACTCGACCAACTTCTTCCAAAGTCCAATATTTAGCCTGCTAATTAAGAGTAACTGAAATATGAATACTAAATAAGTAACTAATAAATAAATAATCCTATATTTTCAAAACTAAACCTACACAATCAAGTTATTTAATCTTTAAGACGCCTTAATAACTTATTCCATTGTTCATCAATTTTAAGTCCTGAATTTCAGTTCATAATTATATCACCTTTTATTTCAATAAATCTTGCTTCTTTGCAGTTCTTGATTAACCTTCTCTCTTCTTGGCCCAGCACTTTCGTTTTACTCCATTTAATTAAATGTCACGTATCTATTATGTGCTCATAGATTGCATATCTGTCCCTCTCCTACCTAATATTGTCCTTATGTGGTTTTATTCACTCTTTTAATCTTTCTCCAGTTTCTTCAATATAGCACATATCACATGAATCCTATATATATATTACTCTTTCTTTCTGCATCATTCTGTCCTCCTCTTCTTCTCCCCTCTTTTTTGCTTCTCTCTTATTACCTGCAGTAACCTCTTGTTTCCTTTTATTTACGTATAAATACTTTCAAACTTCATCAGCATTCTTTTGATGAATTCTGTATCTTCCCCCATACTCTCTATCCACCACCAAATGTTCCTTTTCTCTTTTTCTCTTTCCAGTCTTCTTTCTCTTTTATCTTCTTCTCTTTCTCCTCTCCTTTTGTGCCTTAATTTCCTTTTATCGTATCAATTTCCCTCTAATTGCTCATGGAAGGCCTCTATTCCTTCCTCTGTCTTTCTTCCCTTACTGTTCGCCTGCCTAATTCTTTTCTCCACGTTACTAATGAAGTTCCTTTTCGTCGAATTGTCCACATCACTCCTAATATGGCACTAGTTTTCCGACGCACAACTTTTCTGGTACCATTCTGGAGTATCTTTCCTTCCTTCCTTCTTATCTTCATGTTTAGGAACACTAATGTCTCATCACTTTCCACTTCCAACTCCAGTTCTACGGCTTTCTCTCCTTCTACTTCAATTACTGCATTCTGTTCTTTGTGCAAATTATATATTATTCTTCGTTCCTAACACTGTTTCTAATGCCGTGAGAATTTTGATCATTTTGTCTACATCTACATTACCAAACGCTTTCTCTAAGTCCACAATGCCTACCTAATTTATTTTTCCAACTAAAATTCTTTCATCAATTCATTCTCTTGATGAAAGTATTGCTTACCGCTTTCAACCATTCTTTCTGAAACAAAACTAGTTTTCCGCTGTATACTTCTATATTGGAATCCAGCCTTCTTAGATTTTTTTTTCTTTTTTTAAGCATGTGGCAACAAACTTATCAATCTTGCATTTCATTCCACCGGCTGCTTTCGGTATTGCCACCATCTTGTGCTTCTGAATGTCTGGGGGGGGGGGACTTTACATTATTATAAATGATGTTACTTACATTTCACAGCCTGTCTTGAACATCATGTTCCACACATTGCATAACTTTCACTATAGGATACTTGGTGTTTTGGATAATTCTCAATTTCTATACTAATTCCAACTGAAAGATTTCATTTCATTTTTTTCTAGAAAATACATGTAGAGAAGAGCGAAGAAGGAATTGGTTAAACTGTGCTCTCTTTGTATTAAATCTTGCACACTTTCTTGTATATCAAGTACTTGTCACAAATTAGTAAACACATTATAGTGCACTAAAAGGGATTCACTATTAATACTTTAGCTAAATGAATCATCAGATAGGGAGGAAAAAGTAGGAAGAGAAGAATAAAGATAAAGAAAGCTATGACACGTGCAGGTTGATACAATGTTGAAATGCAGAGTGAAGTGATAGTGTTATCAAGCTGGAAGTCGATAGTAGAAAAAGTAAATTAGATTTATTTTTCACCATTTAACTGTATTGACTTTCAGCTTCAGTCTTCCTTATTGATTTTTCTCGAGAGGAAGAGGAGAGGGGCAGAAACAAATTATAAGGGGCTGCACTATTTTGGTATATATATATATACCAAAATATATATATACACACACACACACAACATATATATATATATATATATATATATATATATATATATATATATATATATATATATTGTGTCTGTGTGTTAGAGTAACGTGTAATCGCAATTTCTCTTAGTTCTTGGGCGGTGATAGCGCTCGGCCAACTCCTTGGTAAGTATAGAAAATAATCTTGGAAATAACAGTGTTTCCACCAGTTAACACTATCACTTGACCTGTTACATCTTCAGCCACCCTGGAAGAGCTTTCAGTTGGTAATTTAAATAAATATGTTTAAAAAACAAGTAATCAATTAATTCTTACAGGTTATATTGGTGCAAGCACAAAAAAAGCCTAGTGTTCCTTTTACAAAAGATTTTTTTTTAATTCTGCTCCATTGTTATCGTTGGGGATCGCGGTAGCTCAGTAGTAGAGCGTTTACTTCTGGTGCCTAGAGTCCGTTGTTCAATCACATCTCGCGAAAAGTGGACTTTGTGGTGAACAAACACCGTGTGCGTGAGTTTCTTCAGGGTTGTCCCATTTCCTCTCACTTTATTTAGTCTACCATGGTATTCATTTCTCATTATTATCGTCTCCTTTAGCCTATCCGACATAACCATGACACATAAAACTGCAAGATTTTATTTCATTTTCTACTCGTATTGTGAAGGTTCTTCATTACTCACAAGACAACGAGCCCTTGCATTACTGAAAGAGGAATGGATTTAGCCATCAATCAGCTTTCCAATGGAAGTAACTTTTCATTCGTTGTACTAATCTGGTTGCTCCAGTATCTCCTCCTCCCCCCGTTGCCGAATGTTCCATATGGTTTTGGCGTCTGCAGGCAGGCATACCTTATATTCACTTCTTTGAATTACTTGTTCATTTTGTAACCGTGGAACGTAAAATTCAAAGATTTCATTTCATTTTTGTTCATTTTGTAATTCTTCCTAAAATTTCAGAAGCTATGAAAAGCACATTAAACTGTCAATTGTTTAAAGCATTTCAAATGTTTTGGTTTCTAGACAATTGCTTACGGAAACTAGTATAGGCTTCATAATAATAGCATTATGTACTAAAAGCGATGAATGTAAAGTGAACTGAAAATTGTTTCCCTCAAAAACAAACAAACAAACAAAAATCTTCCCCTCCCCTTGCTCTAGTGTTCTCGCTACGAACCTGCCCTGCATTTCAACATAATATCCACCTGGACGCTCCACGACTATTATATCTGATTTTTCACCTTCGCTATCTATCTGACGAAATATTTAACGAAAGAACTTGCAGTGTACTTTTTTTTCTTTCTTTTTCTACTATGTAACTATGTTTTTATTCTTTTCTGGTAAGAAATTCATTTTTCTCATTACAACTTCCGGATTCCATTGTTTCAACCAATACTTGTAAACCTCTTTACTCGGCAAGATTGAAGCAACGCTATTCTTATGCTGTTAATTCTCAACCGATTACTGCATGTTTTACAATGAATTAATTACTCTACAGAATACATGATCTTCATTTCTTAGAAACCCATTCACATTTTTTTACTATTATTATGTTCTGGAAGATGTATAAAGGAAAACGAGGGAAGAGGAAATATTTGTTCTTTGAATGTTGTTTCTTCAACAATATAGGGGGTGGGGTACTGTGACTCAGTGATACAGTCACGAACATTAATAAATGGAGGTTGGAATCATAAGAAATAATGACATCAGCCTCCATTTATTAATGTTAGTGACTGTACAATGCTTTCCTCTAGTGCATAAGTTCCCTGTTTCAATCCCCGGTCAAGTAATTTTGTGGTGTACAACATCGTGTCTATGGGTTTTCTCGGGTATTCCTGTTTTCTCCCACACTCCCATGCCACCAATTCCCTCTTCCATCATCATTTACTTGCCTTAATCATCCACCTTCTTTAGCCTAAAGGATATAATCGTGGGACGTTAGAACAAAATATTTCATTTTCGTCTTCAAAAGTACAGGAAGAGGCAACGTTCTGTTTTTGTCTACTGTCGGCGAGTGTATGAATAGATAGACGCCAATAAGCATTCCCATTCATACCCACATTACAAGGTATTTGGTAGAACAATTCAGACAGACTTATTCAGATAGTGACGACTAGAAAACGATGACCATAATCATGTTGTAAAATACAATAAATAAAAAAATAAACAAACAACAAACTAACAAATAACATATCAGCATAAGAACTTATTTCATTACGCTCCTGGATTTCAAAACCCATTAGGAATCTGAATGTAACTGTAAATCTACAAGTAATGGCGACCTTTAGTGCTTTTGCTGCATAGATAGGTGAGATAGATCTTGAATGTTTTGAGTATTTCCTTGAACTCATAGTCTTCGGCATCTGTTGCTATAGGTGAAAGAAAGAAAGGAATAAAGTATATAAGGTGGGGGGACCCCCCCAAAAGAACGGATTGAAAGAGTGCTGCTGTTCCTAATCGTTTTTGCCTGCTCACACAGGATCAAATCATTCGTGTGAATTTGAGCCAGGACTTGAAAAATCCGATTGAAAGTGATCCAAACTTTTTGATCAACATGATGACATTTTCGAGAATTAAACAAAATCTAAAAGGAAAATGATTTGATGGTGTAGATGCTATAAAAAGAACTTCGCAGAGCGCACTGGACAATATAAAAGTTGAAGAGTTCCAGAGGCGCTTCAAACAGTGGAAAAGAAGATGGGAGAAATGAATCGCATTTAATAGAGAGTACTTTGAAGGAGACTGAAAGAATTTTGTAAAAAGAAAAAAAAAATAATATATATATTTTTTTTAGAACAAAAGTCCGGTTTCCTTTCGGTCCCCCTTGTTTGTAATTTAAAGCTAACTAAAATGTTGAAATTACAACAATTATATTATGTCTATGAGAAACTAAGATGCATATTTACTACATGAAATGTTTTAATACTACAGAAAAAATTCCACTACCTATTATTTGGAAAGTACAAACTAATACGCATTTTGTACAAAGATTACGCATATTGTTACTATGAAATAATGTATGCAAACAAAATATAATTTCCAGAATAGCTCATGCAAAAAAGCAATTGGAAGAAAAGCAGAAACTTCTAAGCGGAAACATCGACATAGATTTTTTCTAAAGTTTAACGTCTCATGTTTATGGCTATTATCCCTTTGAAATTACGACTTTTTAAAAGGTAAATTATAGATTTTCAGTTAAGTAGCTAAAGCATCATCCCTATTTATCCTAGGATCATTCCTTGTACCTCATTTTATTCATAATAGAACACCATTTTAAAGGGTATCATTCACATTTCTTTTTTATGGTTCTGAGGCGGGAAATTTTGAAAGAAATCAGGATTTCTTATTTTTTTTTTAAATTCTGAGCCCTCTGGACACCGTCCTCATTTTAACAGACATATCAAAATCAACGGAAAAATACTAATGGGTGTACTAATTGTGTGTAAAATAAACTCAAACTTCTATCTTGAATAGTAAGAGCGGGAAAAATATTTACCAATGAGCTAAGAACATCCCCACAATGCTCCAGATGACTCTGATATAATAATAAAAAAAATACCATAAGTCATCCCGATTTATCTTAGGATCATGGTTGATACATATAATAATTCTCTTCAGAATAGAACAGAGTTTCAAGTGGCTACCATCCACATGTCTCCATCTTGTATCTGGGGCGGTAAAATCGCGAAAAAAGAGTGTTCGTGTTAAAAATATCTTTTTTTTTTACTTTTTTTCTCCTCTGAACTCCCATGTTTTAACGCAGAGATCTGAAACAAATCTGAAAAATACTAAAGAGTTCACTGAATGCGTGTTGCTAAATTTCAATCATCCAGGTGCAAAAGTAAGGCCACCAAAAATAATATCCCTACAATACCCCAGATGCCCGTATAAACTAGATCTCAGGAAAAACAATTCTGAGACATCCCTATTTATCCTAGGATGCTTCATACATGGTTCTCTTCAGAATAGAACAAACTTTCAAACGGTACTACTCATATGTTTCCATTATGAATCTGAGGCGGGAAAATCGCGGAAAAAGAGATTTTTGTTAAAAATATCCTTTTCTTTAACTTTTTGCCCCTCTGAAACCCCCTGCTTTAACGCAGAGATCTGGAAAAAAATCTAGGGGCGCACTGAATGTGTGTGCAAAATATCAATCTTCTAGATGCAAAAGTAAGCCCGCCAAAAAATCATGGGCCTTTATGATTAGCGTCATACTAAAGGACTGACTACTGCAGGAATCATATGTTAGTCGAACTCTTTAGTATGGCACCAATCACGTGTCAAAACGACTCTGCATAAGGCCCAATAAAAGTAGGCATAACGAAAACATGTCTTTTAAGTTATGACGTCATCACACCCTATGTCGCGACACAGAAAGGCGTGAAAGCATACGAAACGTGTTACACAATGCCTCCAGGCTTGAAAAAAAAAAAACGAAGTAAAAAGCTTCAGTTTTACTTTTTTAATCGAATAATGAAAATTCTACCCTATACCCTAAAATGCAATTTAACAGGCCTAGATTTACGGGCGCTAGGGGTAGGCCAACCTTAATTTTTACTGACCCCCCTACAATTTTCTCGGTAGGATTGCAAATGAACTATAATAAGATGATGAACTATAATATGTTTGTACTGGGCCCCCCTAACTTCTACCGCCTCCCTAACTTCTACCGCCCCCCTACATTTTTGGGCTGGCTACGGGCCTGCAATTTAGAAGGGTTAATGGAAAGGAATTATTGTGAAATTAAAATTTTAGTGTCCTCTCATCGGGAATTGAACTCGAGACCACATTAGATATAGACTTGAAGAAAATGCTGATGACAGCGTACGTATGGAGTGTGGCGTTATATAAATGCGAGGCATGTACTCTAGGAGAAGAGGAAAAACGTAGAATGAAAATCCCTGAAATGTGGTACTAGAGAAGAATATTGAAAATTAAGATTGGTGGATAGGGCCTCAAATGAGCAAATATTCGAAATGGTAGGAGAAAAAAGGCTGTATTGGAAAATATTTCCAAAACAAGAAAAAGTTTAATTGGACATATTATGAGACATTGAGGAGTAGCTATGGAAGAAGTAGCAAACCAAGTGGAAGGACACGGACTAAATCTTACAAGATGTAGGAGGAGAAAGTACAAGGAAGTGAAAAGAGTGACTGATAATAAAGAAATGGGGCCGCGGTGGCTCAGTTGTAGAGCGTTTATCTCTGGTGCTTCGGGTCCCTTGTTCGAACCCAGCTCGCGCCAAGTGAACTTTGTGGTGAACAAACACCGTATGCGTGGATTTTCTCGGGGTTGTCCCGTTTCCTCCCACTTTCTTCATTCCACCGTTTCATTTATTTCTCATCATCACCGTCTCCTTTAGCCTATCCGGCATAACGTGGGACGTAAAACTGAAAGATTTCATTTCATGATAAGGAAAATTGCAGAGCTATGTGAAACCAATCGAAAGTTTGCTAACCTTAAAGGAAGGTCCGCAGCCAAGGGAGATATAGGACAGCCACGGCTTTCTAAAATTTTTGTTGCAATAGGATTGCGATTAGGGAAGCTAGTAGGCCAAACTTTGGGACTACTACAAGCACAGACTTTTTCTGATAACAAGTTCTTTGTCTTCCGAGCGGTATGGCAGGGAGCTGGATTTTGCTACCACACGTACGGTATTCCAGCAGCTACCCTATGCCCAAGATGTTCGCCATCTACACATATCTAGTCTTAGTCTATGGATAGTCTGTTCTTGGGGATAGTTTTATTTCAGACAGTTTTATCAGAAACTGCTCAAGCTACTTTGTTCACATTTCATAAATACAAATTTCACTAATTGTCCTATAATGTAGCGTAAGCCGTTTCTTCCGAAGGTATCTACTAGGGGTAGTTGGTTATTGGCGTTAGTTTCTTCAGACGATTTTCTCAGAAATTGCTAAGGCGTTTGTTTCATATAACACACTGACGATAGAATACGGAGATTTCGGTTTTCATCTACGGCAGGAGTTGTCAACATTTTCCACTGCCGCACCACAAAAGCATAATACCACCATAAGTAATACGCACCACCAACTACGGGTTCCATACTACAAGTAGTAGGCGTGTCATAGTTTGAGAAACCCTTTCAACTGAGCATTTAAAGAACCCTGTAGGTAAAAACTAAAATCTTCGTGAACCATTATCTACTGACGTATGAAAATCTCCGTATCGAGTCGTCAATGTGATAATATGCTCATGTTATTTCGAGTGAAAATCGACAAAGCGTAGTTTAGTTGTTCGAAGTTTTTGGAAAGCGGTTACTCTAGTATGTATCATGAGTTAATATACGTTTTTGAAATATCGATTATTATTAAAGGAGCTATAGTGAAGTGATACAATGAGGATTATGGCTACTACGCATACAACATCTGAATAATTGTTGATGTAAAGCGGTTTAGAATTTTTAACGACTTTTGCTCCCCCTAAACATTCTCGCTTCCCATTCCCCAAACTCCTTTGGCTGGTCGTAGACACGCTGAGAGGAGTTTGATCCTTGCATTAAGCTATTCCATTCGCCTGGGAAAAAAATTCAAGGGACAGTTCAATTTAGTACATTCTCTACATTTAATTATTATTGCTTTTTCTAGCTACAAGATTAGTTCTCTTTTCAACATTGAAGCTATATGGGAAGTAGACCTATAAAATAACCTAAAATTCAGTTTCCTTGTATTCTCTCCAGAAAGAAAACACAGATATTCGTAGATTGAACACGCGCCAAAGGCTATATAACTTCAATTAACTTTGTAATGTTACTGTTGTTACAATTAAAAACAATAGTTTTCGAATGTAGGCCTATCATATAAGAACGTCACATCACCAGTTATAGCTTCATATTTACTAGCATAATTAAAATTTAAACTGTGTATAAAAATTATAGAATTGGTATTACACATAAACATATCGTTGTGTAAGAGTATGTATTTTTCTCGTATAGGAAATTCGTTATTCCTTTTCACATATAGAAACTAGTGCCGCCTAGTAGCAAATGTATAAAATAGTCACATTTAAACTAATAACGCAAAATGCAGACAAAATACAGCGTTGTCATCTTTCGTATTCTTATTAGGTTCGTATTATCGATGACAGCGCTACGCTGTGCATACATTTTCCGTTATTAGTGTAAATGCGATTATTTTATACATTTGCTACTAGGCGGCGCTAATTATGTGAACAATAGTCTTATTAGGCGGGAAGCGATTCTGATTCGATCTCTCGTGACGCAACGTGAAGATTAAGTTTTAAATTTGAATTCGAGGATTTTAAATCAAAACCTGATGGTCAAACGTTGTGGTTTAATTTCACCGATTGTCTATACGTATATTTTAGTGGACTAGCATATAGTGGTAACTGGCAAAATTTTCGCTCTCAAAAATGTGTACTATGCACGTATACAACAGTTAGGTTAGTTACTGACGCACAATTGAATCGTTTAGAGTATTGATCATCATGTAACCATCATGTAACCATTTGTTTCTGAGGAGCCGTTAAATTGGTCTACCATAAAATAACACTTGCTTTTCCTGCCGGTGTGCATACCAAGGACGTGAAATGTGTGCTACCGATAGACAACTCCCATCTCGTGTTTCTTTCACACATGTTTTTGTGGGCACTGTATCCCGGCGCTCTGAGAGTGCCCTTCCCCCCTCGGAGGAGACCAAAATAATACGTCTATAAATATAATAAATAGAATAATGTAAGCAGTGCCCCCCGGAATACTAAGTGTGCCCTCCAGGAACATTGTTCATAAAAGAGTCTCTCCCATCTATGTATGCACTCGATTGTATATTTCACATTCCCCGGAGATCTATAAATATTTAAATATATGGAGGGTTTAATATTATAGAAACACTGTTACACCACATTGAGTACGATTGGAGATATGCCTCAGGGAAAAATTCTCCCGTGTCACTCTCTGAAATCATCACTGACTGTAACACTTCCAATTTATTCTCCAGATACCACGAAAAAGAAAATAAGAATGCCTATTTGGATAACTTTAATGTGGGTTAGTATTTCCTTTTCAGTTTAGCCAAAACCCAAACCATTGTGTAAATAACACACACCCCTGTGTATTCGGCTCTCTAACTATTGATGAGACTCTCATACCTCCCCTCTTTCCGCTTTGAATACTTCCTGGTAGATCACTTAAACCCCGTATTAAATAGCTAGTAGAATACAAGTTTTTAAATGATTATTACTAAGCGTTCTGCCTTTCTGCAGGTCCTGGGACTAATGAGGCGATTTCTTTTCTGTCTTTCTTTTTTTAAATTTTAGGTTTCTTCCAAATTTCTCGACCTTCAATTTCCTCTTTTAACTTCCAATATTTTTTGGATCAAAAGATCAAATATATTTCAGGCAGAAATTTTCTTGTAGGGCTTATATCTCGAGAACTTCATATAGTGTAGCCAAACCAAAACTACCACTTAGTATAATGTGCTTATTCCGAAAAAAAATACGAAAACTCGATTTAGGGGCCACTAAAAATTTTTGTGGTCCCTGATCCAAAAAATTCAATGTTTTTTATTCATTTACAAATTTTCTTGTAGGCCCTATATCTGGAGAACTGCACATACTGTAGCCAAACCAAACCTACCACTTAACTTAGTATGATGTCCTTATTCCACAAACAATATGAAATCTTAATTTAGGGTCCATTCAAAATTTTTGTGGCCCCTCATCCAAAAAAATCAATATATTTCATTCAATCAAATATTTTCTTGTGCGCCTTATATCTCGAAAACTACATACAGTGTATCAAAACCAGAACTACTACTTAACTAAGTATGATGTCCTTATTTCGTTAAAAAAAAAATACGAAATCTCGATTTAGAGGCCATTAAAATTTTTGTGGACCCTGATCCAAAAAATGCAATATATTTCATTCAACCAAACGTTTTATTGTACGTCTTATATCTGGAGAACTGCATATAGTGTATCCAAACCAAAATTACCACTTTACTCAATTTGATGTGCTTATTCCGTAAAATATACGGAAACTCGATTTATCTAGAGGCCGTTCAAAAATTTTGTGGCTGCTGTCCCAACATCTAATTATTGGCCAAGATCGCAATCTTTTGATCCATTTTTTGGATCATTCCTAAAATTCTTGTTTCTTCTATCTTTCAACTCATCGATTAGTTGTGTTTTTTGTTCTCTCAGTTTCGTTCCAGCTTTCCTTTTATGGCGGTATGAAGATGGTAATTTCTTCGCAAGATGTGTTCAATCCATTCGAAAGTAGCCGGCTAAAAGCGTTCTCTTCTCTCCTATCTGTTTCAGAGTATCTTCGTTCGTTATTTTCTCTGTTTATTTTATCTTATCCATTTCTCTATAACAGGCAAAGTTTCCAGATCTATCGGGTTTCTAACCTTAGTTTATGATGCTTCCTCGTAGTAAATGTTTATTTTCCTACTTCCTGAAGGAGGGTTAAACCACGAAATCCCCTTGGGTGCGCCACTGGTTCCACCCACATCGAATTAGGTTTACGATTTAAGGATTTAGATTTCTGGGCTTTCGGCATCTAAGGCCATTTAGCCCTTCACGTTTTGAGGGATGACGCCCCTCGGCGAGCACGCAATCCAGGGAATGGGAAGGAAGGAAACGGCCTGGGATCTAGAAGTTAGGTACCAGCCCGGCATCTGCCTAGTGGGAATGAGGAAAACCTAAAAAAACATCATTCAGCTGGCTGGCCTGAAAAAGCGTTTTAGGCGGGGATCGAATCCGGGACCCCTCGCACCAAAGACGAGAGCATTAGGGAGTACGCTACGAGGGACAAATCGAATTAAGGACACTTTGCTCTAGAGGTAAGTCTTGTAGTTCTAAACTCTACACTAACTCCGTAAACTTCATTGTGTATTAACAAGGAAAAAAATACGCAGGAAAAATAGGAAGTAAAGTATGACTGAAGAACGTCACGAAAAGTTGTTGTGTGTAAGATGAAATCGAGAGGAAAAATGCTAAAGTGATTATTCTATAAAATTAGTAGAGACATTATTTAAATACAGTGTACAATAGACAATCAGTAAATAATTTTAAAAGAAATTACTAATCCAAAAATTTACCATTTAACAACTAAAATTTGTGTGAAGAAAACATAACTGTTACTTCTACTGGTTGTCTATATGTCAACATATATCAAGCAGTTAGAGTACGTTTGTTTCTTCTTTGAACGCTTCTCGCTTAAAGGATGGGTCTGTCTGCAACGTGCGGTTACCACGCCAAAGTTAAGTTACGAGTTACAATACGCTAGGAAACAACAAAACGCAAGGCTACTCACAAGTCACTGTAACATACTTGTTCACGTGTGCCAACTAAGCAATTCAAATACCCGCCAAATAGCAATGTCCTCACTGATTGGCTAGCTGACAACTAACGTCACCTACATGACAAAGCCAATAAGACGTCTTTGGATTAAAACCTTCACGTGAGTGCTAGCAAAGCTACTTTAAAGGCCAACCAACTAACCAAGTGGATGGCGGGAAGTACGAAGATAAAACAAATGTACTATAGCTGAGGTCATCAATAGGAGAAAGACAAGAAAGTCCAACAATACATAAGGGAATATGACAACAACAGTAGGGATCTCATTCTGTAGTGGTTTGTCTCAACACAACACACAATTTGCATTTTAGTCCGCGATAATCCTTTTAGCAGCTATAATTATTTGTCGAAGTTTTTGCGTTGCGATCCCCAAATTGTGCGAAAACCAATACAAAATGTGGCCCCAGAAATGTAAAAGATTTCAAACTGTGTCTTTTATAATGGAATCCTACGTTTTGAGTGTTATTTACATTATTATTATTATTATTATTATTATTATTATTATTATTATTATTATTATTATTATTATTACTAGTAGTAGTCTTTAAGAGAACAAAGCATTGAATATTTAGAATTTTCAAAAATGGTGCAAGAGATATAATCTTGTGCTTAAAGATCAGTTTGTATACCAAGTTTCATTCCTAAGCTTGAGAGATTCTTGGGATAGCCTATTTCCTGTAAAAATGTTGATTTCCCACAGCCTAAGGAGAGGCAATTTAATGAAAATGGCATGATAAAATCCCAGCTCTAGATAGGTTCTATGTTAAGAAATTTGTACCACATGGTTTAGCTATTTTTTCGTTATTACGTAACGTGTAACGTCTTTCTAATTATTGCAATACGTATAGACTGGGAAAATAGATCGATGAAGACTATTGGAACCGTTTCTCTATCCTTAGAATACGCATTTTAATGTAAGTGCAAAGATAAAACCCGTAGTGTTCCCCCTACCACTAATACTTCTCACCTCAAATGAAAGGGGTTGTCCCTATTCACCACAGCAACCGCAGAAACAATAGACTGCATACTAATATAGGCTTAAGACCTTTTCAATTATTTCAAACTAGTTGAATATGCCGATGCTTCGCACGTGGGCTGTATTTGGAAGTTAACGCCTGTGGGAGTATCACCATTAATCTCAGCGAAAGCGAAAACTGTGAATTTTATATTAATATCGGTCATTTTGGGCTATTTTTAATGTCTCGGTATGCCCCACCCCGTTGACTCCCCGCCCGCATGCAATTGTAACTAAATTTGCAAGTTATCGCTAATGGAAGTGTCACCATTGATTTCAGCAACCGCTAAAACTATGGATTTGACACTAATATCGGTCATTTTCTACTACTTTTACATGTGCCGGTAAACGCCCCCCTGAAACCCCTCGTTCAAATTTTGACAAAAACGTTTAACTCTGGTCTGGAGCCTGGACCAATGTATTCGTGACTAAAATTTGGTAACTCTCGTTCAATTTGTCAGGTTCCCAAGCTGGTTCCAGTAAACGTCCCCCTGAGACCCCCTGGTTCGAAAGTTGATAAAAGGGCTTCGTTTTTATCGGGGGCCTGGGCCAAGGTACCCCTGGCCAAACTTTGGTATCTCTCGGTCCACTCGTCTGGTCCTCAGGCTGCGCACAGACACACAAACAAACTCTTTATTTTGTTTGTATTAGATTTTTGATACGGTTTCTTGCTTATTTCTCCGAGTGCTGCATCAGCGAGTGTCACCTCATTACTATTATTGTGTTATATAATCAGGGAAGGATTCAGCTCCCTTACAAAAAGAATGGAATTGCGGCTCCCTTGTTATTACTTACCTAGCGTTTGTCTCTGAACGTGGAACTAGTATCCAAAGAAGTGATCATATCTCTGTGAAACGTTTCAAATACTTCAACAAATGTAAGAAATTGAACTGTTTGCAACACACAAAGCATAGAAACACGAGCAAAACATTCGTTAACTGTTATTTCTTTTTTAATAACTAAATATTGACATTGCAATGAATACAAAAACAAACGCTAAATATTTCTAATTTTAAACATCCACCTGGTGGGTTTCTACGAAAGCTTTATGCTTCTTGCTCTTCATTGTGTTGGACCGCCCAGTTCAAGCGATTGTTTTGTTGCGTCTTGGTCTTTCATTTTTTGCTGTTCAAAATAGAAACAAACATTGTGTTCAAATGATATTAAGGTGGTGCTAGGGAGGTTTTACTCCTGCAGTATATTTAACACGGTATATTATAGTTTGTACCACGTTTGGTTGAAATCGATCCAGAGTTTCAGTGATCCCTATATATATATATATATATATATATATATATATATATATATATATATATATATATATATATATATATATATATATATATATATATATAATATAGATATATATATAATGTGTATATAAGGAAGTCCTGAATGAGTGACTGGCTGATCAACGCCAGAGCCAAAAGCCGTATGCTAGAACCTTGAAATTTCGACTGCGCACTGGACTTGTGGCGCCAAGTTCCACTAAAGAAATATATTTGAAAGCTCGGCATTGAACGGGTAATGTTATTCTTCCTGCCTTTTTCCTTTCTGTTTAAAAGAAATATGAAGAATATTGTAACACGTGTTTATTTTCAAGGGGAAGTTCATATACCAAAGGGTAAATACGTATACGGTCAATGGAATGATTATAGGGGAATTCTTTGACATTCTTTTTTCTAGACGTTTTGAATTAAGTCTTTGAGCGAAAGGTGCTTACTTTTTATCCAGTTTCTGAATTAGCAGCCTTCAACGACTGTTTACAGCTGACAAATACCAATGCAAAGAGAAAAGACATTTAAGGACATTCCTCTATCTCTCTTTTTTTTATCTAGGTTCTGAATTAAAACTCTGCTTACAGATTGCAATAGCTATTTGTCGTTATTTGAAAGGAAGTTGTGAAAAAAAATATCACCACAAGACAAGCCTATCCCTGACCGGGCCCAACCATCAAATATGGCGATCTTTATTTCCTAAACGATTGGCTATTGGTCCACTGAATTTTGTTCAGATCCGGTCAGCAATTGGTGAGAATGAAAGTACTACATACGAGAGGGGTGCTGATAAAGATTTAGCCTTACCAAGAAAAAAATGAGCTAGGAAGCCGAAATTAGCAGGATATATAGATCAGGATCTCTATAGACTATGTTACAAAATGCAATGTCCTGTGATATTAACACCCTTTTGTTTCTCGTTTCAGAAATGAACATAGCTACACCTCCAGTAGGGATGCACACGAGACAAGATTTGAGACTGTCTCGTCTCGAAAATGTACTGTAAAAGTGATGTATCGACTCAAAAAACGTATATTTTTCTATTGGAAGAGCTGTGTCTCGACTCGAATTTTCTCAGGAAAATTATGTCTTGACTCGACTCGTGAGCATCCCTAACCTCCAGCAAGCTTCAGTCCAGAGAAGCATAGGACCGTCATGAAGTTTGTCTTCCTCCAATGGAAAGGTGCAAAGCAGATCTACGATGAAATGAAACAAATTTTGAGGGACCGTGGGCCGTCATATGCAACTGTCAAATGCTGGGTGGCAAACTTCAGAACTGACCACTTTGATGTTGAAAGTGCGAAACTCAGTGGCAGGCCTGTTTCTGTGTCTGTTTTCGAAAATGGGCAAGCCATCCAGGACGTGATAACGGAAGATGGTCGAATATCAGCCAAAATAATTACTACATGTTTGGGCATATCACGTAAAAGAGTTGGAACCATTATTCATAATGATCTGGATATGAGGAAGGTTGCAGTAAAGTGGATCTCCAAACTTCTAACGAAGGAACAAAAGCAGGAAAGGGTAAAAACTTCCCAGACAGTTTTGGAACATTTTTCAAGAAGTGAGGTTGTTGTTTTGGAGAAACTCGTAACTGGCGATGAGACATGGATCTATTGTTATGATCCCGATAAAAAAAAAAACAGTCTAAGGAATGGAGGCACAGTTATTCTCCACGGCCAAAGAAGTGCCGTGTGAAGAGGTCTGCACAAAAAAAAAAAATGCAAAAATCTTTTGGAATATGGAATGAGTTCTGCTGGTGGACTACCTTCCAGTGAGTGCAGCAATTAATGCAGTATATTACTGCGGTCTCTTGAGTAAGTTGCGCGAAAACATCAAGCACAAACATCGTGATAAGATCTCCAAAGCTGTTCTGCTTTTGCTTGATAATGCCTCCTCACACACATCTGAAATCAGGATACGCTGGCTACCCTAGGCTTTCAAGTGTTGTCTCATCCTCCTTATTCGCAGGACCCAGCTCCTTCCGATTATGATCTGTTCCCGAATCTCAAAAACATCTCAAAGGTCACCGTTTCCAGAGTGTTCAAGTTGCAACTGATGCTTCAGATAAGTGGTTACAGCAGCAGGCAAAAGACTTGTATTTACAAGCATTTACAAAGTTGCAGGACAGATATCCCAAATGCATTGACCTATTAGGAAACTATGTAGAATACTGTAGGAGTTTTAGCTTCCTAGCTCAATATTTTCTTGGTAAGGTTCAATCTTTACCAGCACCCATAAGGCGAGGCAAGACAAACCAAACCTGTCCCTTGCCGAACCCGGCCTACCAAATTTAGCATTTTTCGTTTACTTGGACATAGCTTATTTACCTATCTAATTTGGTTTCAATCCGGTCAGTAGTAAGCGAAAAAGAAATCACACACACACACACATCTGGGGTAAAGATATAAACTACCACATACTTACGTCGAGAGCTAAAAATACAATCCATTAGAATTTTAAGTCAACTACACTTTAATAAAATGCAATAACATCCGTGTAGGCGTAAATAAGGAAATTGATGGAATAATAGTTTCCTGTTCTCGTCTTGTTTTCTTTCATAACTCTCGTCTCACCTTGATTATGAAAAATATCTTTCGTCCCTCGATTCTCGGAAAAGATTTCTCTACTTGTCTCATTTTTTTCTCGTTTCGTTTTATGTATAAAATTAATGAACTGACTCTTTTTTCAATGTCATCCAGAACTTTCCAGAACACTAAAATGCTGTGAATGATAGAATAAAGAATGCTACTGAAATAATACGTCTAATAAATTTAGATGTTACCGTGCGTACGAAGACAGTTCGGATTAAATTGAATTCAAGTGTAGCTTCTAAGTTACAGGCAGTTCAAGTAGAAATGAATGCAGCAAGTTAGAACGCTGGCTTGAGTGTGGCTCAGGAAGGATTATGTACTAAGATTGATACACAGTTGCAATCGGTGCGTACCGAAATGAAGGCGATTCTGACAGGCCATAGTTCTCAGTCATGTAGTCAAAAGCTAACTTAGAAGAGAAGTTTCAAGTTTTGAACACGAACATTAGTGGACTTACTTCACAATTGTTAATGCTTAGGCATAGTAATAATTAATATGGTAACAAAAGTCGACACTGTAAAAATGAATTTGCAATACGGTTAGACAGGTTTCAAATGAAATTTTGAAAATTAGGTGAACAAGTTAGATTAAATGAAATGAAATCTTTGAGTTTAACAAGTTAAATTAATAGAGAAATAATATGGTGAGTTTCGATGTTATGTATTGATAAAAATAAGTGAAGTAAAAGTGGAGATTCCCGAGATCAACGTAACAGTGAAATGGGTACTATAGTTCACTGGCACCCATTGGTTTCTCCTCCTTCGAGGGTCCCTATGTCGCAGTTTCCTTCAAACGTAGGTCAACTACTGAATAGAAGAAATACCTCAAATTCTTTCGTTGTTAATGAGAAAATGAGGATTATTATAAAACAGTACAAACGTTTGAGGTTAGATATACTGCTCTTTAGCTTGAGATGTGGAAAGTCACCACGCTACCAACAGAAAAATATCAACTTGATTTTAGTGATCGTTTGGAAATGCATACTCCATAGGACGTATATTTTAATCTTTTAACTTGGGGCTCAAGTGGAATACAATAATTTGAATTTTATTTGTTTTTGTTTTCTCGTAAAGTCATGCAATCGAGTTAGAAAAAGTGATGTCTAAAGTACCAACGCGATAAAGCAACCATAGTCAAATGAGAGTCCTGGCTTTAATTCTCTGACAACTGGACAATAAGATGTTTCCGTTTCTGTAATTTATCTATACCCTCTGTAAATTTAGGCAAACCTGTAACTCACATAGGAACTTATAAGGAGACTCAACTAGGCCCCTACCTCTCATTATCTTTTCTTTATGTGTTAATTCTTGTTTACTAGAATATTGAGGTAAACAATGACCTTTTATTGTTTGAGTTCTACAAAAAAACTAATGTATTTTATGCTGATTCATCTTTTTCTGTTTTATGTAATTATATGTAATAAAATGTAATAATCATGAATAAACTGAAAGATCATCCATAGCTCCACCTCCCTCGCCAACTTTATGCTCACGTCGTGGCCAGTTTTCGACGAAACCAGCTGTCCATCGAACCTAGATGGATCCTTGAAATACCCTCGTCTACTTCCGCACTGGGAGTCTTGCAAAGGTCTTGGGATAGTCTTTCGGAGATCTTTCTAAAGTCACTTAGAAGTCATCTAGCAGCCACGCTTTTTAACTGGTTCTTGGAACCACCGATACTTGGATACGTCCAGAACAAGGCGAAGCCGAAGCAGA
Source organism: Thermobia domestica (assembly GCF_964235325.1). Lineage (NCBI taxonomy): Eukaryota > Metazoa > Arthropoda > Insecta > Zygentoma > Lepismatidae > Thermobia > Thermobia domestica. The sequence goes on along the minus strand of NC_137459.1, from coordinate 42,753,584 downwards.
CACGCCCAAGGTAACTTCCCACAGAGCCTGAATTCATTATTTTCCCCTTAACCAACAATCTGTTTTCCTCAAATAATACTGCGTACCATTCTCTTTATATTTCTACAAAATTCTGCTACTTGCAGCACGGAAATACGAAGAGAATATGTTCTCCGTTCTCACTACACGTCCGTCTGAGCTAAACCTCCTGGTTAAGATCGGAGAACTATATTCTCCTGCTCGAAACAGCTCTTTAACTTCTCAACTTTCGCCATACTCTTTTATGGTGCAGATGTTTCTTTTCTAACCGTGTCTAGAAACCCTTCTAGCTATTCTTACTTGTTTTTTCTCATTTTCTATGACCTTTCTCTTTACTCCCACTTCTCATTCTTGTCTCAGCCTGCAGAATGCTTTCCCACTGAGGTACTTTTACCAAGAATAGTCTGTGTCTTCTCTTCTATTCTCGAAAGAGCTCTTTCGTGGCTAAGCTGTTAGTATACGCGCCTTTTGACATGGGAGACCCGGGTTCGATTCCCGGAGTGAGCTCATGTGGTTCGTATTCCACGTTAATCAGTAGGCCCTGTCTCATATAGCCTCGCTACTGAAAGGGATGTTAAATTCAAATACAATTCAACCCAAATTCTATTCTCAAATGCAACAGTTTAATCTTTGATTCTGTTTAAAGCGTCACATTACTGAAATTTAGTCAATGACAGCTGTCAACACTGCATGCTAAAACCTTTTTTGAACGTCGGGAGATAGCAGTTCTTCTGTCCTACACACAGAGAAGTACATCACGTTCGCAGCCCTGTTGTGAACGTAGTGTGATGATGGAACGTATATACGCAAGTGGAAAAGCAAGCGGAGAGTCTACTTTAAAAGAAAACTTGTGGGACTAACGTTACAGAAAATAAAAAAATAAAGAAACAAGATAATATAATACTCTGAACATTATTAAATAAAGTACGCACAGTATTAGATGATTCACGGGTTCTTATGGACTGCATCTTTGACTTAATTTCAACCGTAGGTAATGATGCAGGGCTTTTTAATAAGAGGTAGGTGGCCAGGTTTTTCTTGAACAAGATTGTACAAAGAAGTTATGGATGTCAAGTTCCCCCACGATAAATTTTTGACCCTCTCGGTCATAATGTCCTGGCTCCGGGCCTCAATCAGCCTCTTTCAAGTAGCAACGAAGGTAAAGTCGGTTGCACATTGATCAGAGGCGAGCAGGGGAGGCTGCAGAGAGAGAATGTGAATAGTGCATGGGCCATGTGTCTACACTAAAACGTTGCAGAGACCTTTGTTTAGTAAGTTTCCTGTGTGTAGTGTCACTCGGCTTGGATAGGCTGCCCTGCTGTCAATTAGCGGCCGGACTAGCACGTGCTCGAGTGAATATGCGGTACGAGGCTTTGCTGTATTGCTCACAGTACTGAACCTCTGCTAAGCTTTCCTGTGTTCAGGTCAAATTGCGACCAACTAAATGCTCACCAAATCACATCTCCTAAGTGTCGGGGTCGCGAAAACCGCCACTATTACACTTCTTGTAGTCCATATTGGCATGTCTCGAAACAGGAGATTTTTATACCTTTACTTGTGTGGAGCAGGCAGGATTTCATCAAGTAGGTAAGGCACTCAATTTCTCATTATTTCCAGAACAGCTTGATTTTAACACGAGTAGCAAGTTTTCATTTTCTTAAAATATGATCTTGCTCAAGGTTAGATTAAAACTCCGAACATCCCCACTTGTGTATGCCACTACTTTATATGTATACGGTCCCTAACACTTACATCACAAGCATGGTAGATTAAGTACAGTATGTATTAATTACCATATTTTTCAAGGCTAATTTAAAATATTATATATTTAAAAAATGCTGTTCTTGATTTCTAGTGTCTTCGTCCTCTCTGTTTCGAAATAAAATTTATTAAAATTTAAGACACATCAGTACATAAATGATTTATCTATTTTGTTTAATGAAAGCATTAAAAATAGTTCGTTCATAACTCAACGTTCTTTACCAGGATTGAGACTAGGGACGTTGTACAGGTTGTGGGTCCTAGGGATTCGGACATTCTTCCCCCCGGAATGCAGACTTTTCTTTAAATTTAGTCTAATTTTACAAATTTTAATGTAATTTATCCTGATATTGAATTAGGAGCCTCAAAAGCTTTGGACATCTTAAATAAATTCCTGACTACACACTTCGCTGAGGCTATATGAGAATTTAACGTAGAATATCAGAGACGGATCTAGGAGGTAAAAAGTGGGAGGAGACAACCAGAACCCAGACTATGATAGGTATATCATGAGTTTACTATAAACTTTCAAAAATATATAAATAAGCTGAAATTACGTTTGCCAGTCAAAAAAACTATGGGGGCCTCGCCCCCCGCCTTCGAGCTAGATCCGCCACTGTAGAAGGTATAGCTACCTTACATAACTAACAGAATTAATTAGATTAAATTTTGAGTTTAACGTCCCTTTCAGCAGCGAGACTATATAACACGTGGACCTCAGCTTAACGTAGAAGCCAAACCACATGAGCCTCCGTCGGGATCGAACTTGGGTTTCCAACGACAAAGGCGCATACGCTGACCGCTTAGCCACGAGAGAGCTCCCTAACAGAATTGTATGTTGAAACACGGATACTAAATATTCTTTTAAGTACATTTGCTCGTTTTTATCTTATTTTCTTCATCTTCTTCTTCTTGTTTTTTTTTTTTTGTATTTAACAAAATCACTTATGACTTCCTAACTCAGAACTTGACAATGGATAGTAAAAAAAAAGTTGAAAAAATTGGATTGGATTCGAACCGATGACAAAAGTATTTATCGCTTCAGAACGAGTGTGCATATTAAAAAGCTGTAAAAAATAAATTTGGTGGTGGATTATGCGGGAATAAGTTTAAAACGAAAGTAAAACAATTAGCGGGTGTGGTGGCAAAAGGTGAACGACTTTCGAATTCATTCAACACACCCTTTTCCAAATAATACACGAGCCTGGGGGTGAGCGAATTCATTCGACCGGGGCTCACCCCAGCAAATGGATAATTTTTTCTAATATATATATAAAAGGATTATATACTTTATAGTGAAAATGGATAAATTGTTTTCGGATTTGTAGTTTTGTTGAAATATCGGTTGTAAATGCATTGAGAATGTAAATATATTTAATTTGAAGCTTAATGTTAGTTTAAACACTGAAATCTTCCATAATAACGTCTTCCAACAAGGTCAAAATGGAAGGTGAAGAGTGTGTAAGCCTGTATTATTGTATAGATTGAGTTTGAAAATAACGTCAAAGCAGTATATTTCAACCTCATTTATTAAAGATATATGTGATAAGTACAATACTGCTATCAGGTTTCAAGTTATTAGGTGATAATGTACAAAATTATGAAGTGGATACTTCAATTGTAGTACACCTAGTTGCAATTCGTCAAACTAAACTTTGAACCTCACTGCTAACAGCACCTCGCCGTGGTAGAATTTTGAAATATTTTCAGTATAACAAAAGGGAATAAAATTGAAAGTGCTGATTCAAATAAGATCTAATGCCATTCTAATTAAAGTAAAAAATTAACATTGTAAAAGATTTACAATTGTAGAATGCGTAGGGAACAATATGGACTACATGTCTGCTAACGAATTCAGAGTTTGTACGCCATTGGCGTATCTACAATATTTTGTAGTTTCGCATCTCTTACGTGCAGATTAAGAAAGGTGGAGCATAGAGGTGATAACTCTTGTACGCATTGTGTTATGAGCAAAGTCAACCGCTAATAACTTAAATAGATGTACTATGCAACGTTTTATGACCGACGGGAGATGTGTAGCACGGAGAGTTAGGGTATCGAAGGCACTGCTGTGGGCGCTTTTGACAACCATTGCATGTTTAAAATTATTTAGAATATTCACAGCAAAATAAACTGAAAGCTGGTATATAGCAAGGGACTTACGGTTCCTAAAAGAACACTATTTGGCCTATGTTTAGCAGACGGGGTCCAGCTCTTTTCTCTAAAAAAAAAGTTATAATTTTGGTAATTTCTGCTCACATTCGGTTAGTTTGGGGTAGGGTTGGTTAGTTTAAATTAGGTTAGGCTAGTTTAGGTTACGTTAGGTTAGTTTAGTTTATGTTATATTAGTGTAGGAGTCCCGCATAATTTTCCAAAAAATGATAGAATTTCGCTTATTTCTACTAATATTACTTTAGTTTAGGTTAGTTCATGTTAGCTTACGTTAGTTTATGTTAGGTTAGGGTAGATTTGGTTACGTTATGTTACGTCTAAGTACTTGTATCACTCATTTCTCCTGTAAATTTTGCGTTTTTTACGTGCTTCTGGACCCTTTGTACTAAACATACCCCCACTATTTAAAGCGAACATGTTTTAAAACGCTTTCGAAAGCGCATAATGTATAAGGTATTTAAAAAGATTGATCTATATATACTTCCCTCCCTTATGGAGCATTCCATATGGGAGTGATTCTTATTTAATTAGGCTATGTTCTAGAACACGGAAAACAATGTGCCATGCGAAGCTCTAACCCGCCTTCACTCGCTAACGCTCGTTCGGCAACACTATGTGAATTAAATATTGAACTCTGGTTGTGAAAGAAACCATCTAGCTACTAACCTATATGGGAGGACCTATGTTCTAGAACCTCCCCATTAATTGTTTCATTTCTGCTTGTTGCTTTAGTTGAAAGTGCGTTACATGCAGATTTACAAAACACCGTCATATTCAAAAGTATTTTATTACAATTTTCGTGCTCTGAATGATTATTTAATACATTCTGTATCCTTATTTCCTTTTCACTTGCCCAAGTAATTGTGTACAGAATGATAATATACGTGCAAACTGTGTGATCGTTATTGGTATAACTACGAATTTGTACGAATGCCATAAAATTTATTGTGAAAAAAAGTACAGAAACATTAACCAACCTGAGCTAGGTATCCACTAAAAACCGTGAATGATATGCAACCGAGTCAGTGCAGGGGTGCAATGGGGCCGCACGCTTTGTGTCCGTAAAGTGCAGGCGCGTTAGCGACGGAGGGTATGCGCACAAACGAGTATAGGAGAAAACGTACTTTATATCTCATAACAAGAGCGTACTTGTATATGTTAGTATACAACTTGTTATGATTCCACGCTAGGAATTGTACAGTTGTAAACACAAAATATAATTTTCCTTCATTGTGGAGAAACAGTCCGCCGGTGAACATTAGTCTGCACTGTCCTAACATTGTTTTATTTTCACCTATTGCGCTTGATAATTTAGTAGATGTTACTCTGTGTGACTGAGTAGAGTTGCCCTATTTCTGCACCAAAAACGTAATTGAGGTATAGTTGTACAATAACAAAACCAAAGTTCTAATTTTACGGGCTACATCTACTGCCACTATGAAAGATCAATGCATAATGATCATATTTATGTTGGCAGGTTACCTCTAATTAGAGCAATAAGGTAGAAAACAGTATTGTAAAGATAATTACTTTACAATCCTCGTTGAAGGAAGCCGTCGACTCTGAGTATGGAGTTCAAAACTTTACATACACTTCACAATAATATTCTATGCTCCAGCAAGGGAAGTTGTCGACTGTATGTCTGGAACCCTAACTGTCAGTACCCTTCTCTCCCCATACCTTCGGGATCCTAATATTTCCACTGAGCTACGAAGCGAATCATGTTGTCCATATATACCTAACATAAATGAAAAATCGCTAATACAATCATAAATTTATGGCATTAGAATATGATTTTACGAAAAGAGGCATTTTGAAGTTCAATGTAGTTCAAACACTCCTTTGTATTATCTCTGACATAATTGAAATTTTATGTGTAAGTATTCTAAACAACAATTTTCTAGAAATGTTTGTGAACGAACTGTGTATTATTCTTATTGAAATATTTCTTCCAGCTTAAAGATGGCTGCTATGGATTCGAATAAGCCATATTTATCTGGAATTTCATGATAAGGATGAAGTTTCAGTCGTACTCAATTCGTGGATTTTTGTGGATGATAACGAAGAAATGCTATACTACTGACCGGACGAAGATCCAAGAATACTCAAACTGAAATCGGAACCAAGCCAATAAGGATGAATTACTTGGGGAATAGCTCGTGTATTTGCAGAATGTAGTAACTTAAACCTTTCTAGGTCATGCACTGTATCGAGCAGCATCACTGTTTAAGCATATGTTCTGTTAATGCTTTGCCAAACCACCGGGAACACGTGCAATATTTATTGCAAAAGGGGAGAAACTACTTTAGGATAACTTCCCCTCAAGTTGCATTTTAAAAGCCTGGAAAGGAATTCGATCTCTCAAGTTTTCCTTCTGCTCAAGGATGTATCAATTGAAAAAAGTCATTCCCCAATCACTATACAGGAAAGGGTTTTAAAAAGTCTATTCTGAGCCTTAATTTAATATTGGTAAGTATGGCCAAGTATGATAAGGACAAGCCAGCAAGACATGTTAGAATATCGTACTGAAGTAGGGCTTCGTCCTCGCCCCCTCTCCTGCACCATGTAAATCGCAAGTTTACAACTTAGTCACTATAATATTGTATTAGTAGTAAATGTAATTTGTGTGCATATTATGTTTTTTTATTTTGCAAAAAAAAAAAAATCTATCTTCTGTACAAGGAAACCACAATATTTTATCCTGTTTGTCTATCATGTTGGAAATATTGTAAAAGTAGCTATGTTTTTAGTCTAATATGAATATATAGTTGTAAAATCACATCAATGACATGTTCTATACCATATGGCAATCAGCCAATGTAAATGGTCATTGAACGCAATAAAATTCAATTCAACTCAATTAGTCGAGCGTTCAAATTACGTTCAAAGAGTTCGTTTAGGCAACGAATCGGACTAATTCCTGTACTTTATTTCAGAAAGACTTTCAGGACAGTCTTGATAATTGCTTGTCATCCAAAAGCAAATACATAAATAAAAGAGGAAAAAAATGATAGAGTCATATAACATGTCAACTGTAGAATGAGGGGTAGATCTTGCTTTTAGGAAATTTTAGTTTAACGTTGCATGATTATGCCCTGTATGCTGAAAGAGAAAGATGGTTAATGAAATTGAATGATTGTGAAATTATTTTTTTTTTTTCACTCTCACACCGGGAATCGAATCTGACCACGTGCATTAAAAGCGTATGCGCTAGCGAATAGAGCAGCGGTGAAGTGTGTCTGGCTTGTGTTGCAAACTACATATTTTATTTTCTTATTGTGCACATGTTTATAAATAACTATGTGTGAGGATTCTTTGCGCTCCAAGTCTCGGTCCGATAGCATTGTTATAATTAGAGCTCGGATTTTAGGAGCATAGAAAATTCGCAATACAGATGCATTTATGCTCGTAAAAATTACCAAAATATGACTTAAAAATACGAGCTTCCCACTATTGAAACACTTCAATTTAAGTGTTTCAAAAGTAGACTCAGTGATACCAGGTATTCTTAGATTTAAAAAAAAAAATCAAACAAATGTCAAATAATCCCCATTCTTAGAAAATACCCTTAAACTTCGTGAAATATATATATATATATCGAAAACAAAATGAAAGAAAAATCAAAACGGGTTTTTATCATAAATACCAGTGATGATTTTAGTGGGTGATCCGGGGGAAATTCTCGTAGAATCCCGTACTCAATGTGAGTTGCTAATAATTTCACAGTACTGCTTTCACCTCTTGTATATCTGAAGTCTTCCCCGGATATGAATGGAAATATTACCACCAATATGCAATAAAGAGACTTATTCAGATTCTAAAGAAACTGCAGGGGAACAGAAATGCAGGGACAGAGAGAGAGAGAGAGACAGAGGTTGCCATTTCTCATTTTTGTTTAGTTCATGCTACGACAAGTCAGGAACTTTTCCTCCCCATACTGTAGAGTATTCCTTTGTAATAGCGTAACACAATGCCAAATGTTTTTATGATATAAAATTCTAAACAATCTCGTTGACAATACTAGCACATATATATTTCTGAGTGATAAGTGAAAGTCGCCTAGAATATGAACAAAAATATGCTTTTCTATTGCTTCGAGCCCAAATATGACCTAGAGCTAAATCAAATATTTAGTTGTATTACCACAGAGATCTGTTTATATTTAACTAGGCATATAAGCAGATGCAAGGATAAAAATATGACAAATAGCATAGAAAGCAAAGGCATAGTTATGATCATTGAACGTTTCTTTTTTCAACACACAAAGAATAAAAAAGTAGATGACTGGACTAAGACTCGAACCCTGAACCCTCGCCCGATTAAGGGGTCTCAGTGAAAGAACACCGACTTCAAGGGTGAAAGAGTGTATAGCTGATCTGGGAGCGGACTTTATAGCATAGTGGTTAACGCGTTGGCTCAGTATTCCGAAAGACTTGGGTTTGAGTCCTTGCCCAGTCATCCACTTTTTTACTCTTTGCATATAGAATTCGCACCTAGAGAGGATTTGGTGTATTAGATATATGTTGTTTCCTTCTTTCATCAATATAGTTTCTCTTCAAACTTTGCAGTTAACTGCATCATTCCTCAGTGTGTAGCTTAACATTTTTTTTTTTAATTTTGAGAATTCTCCCCTCTCTCTCCCAAATACTTTTAGAGAGGAATTTGGTTGAGAGAATACATGTCAACGTTCAACATAATTTTAAAAATCAACAATTGCATATGTTTCATGATGCTTTGTCTTAGTAGTGGTAAATCTCGTTGTGATACTCATGCTTTAACACTAACGAATTTCTTTTTTTTTAATTTCTTTGTAAATTATTTCAAGATGATTTTATAAAAAGCAAAAGGTGCAAGACACATCTGGCGTGCATTTCACGGCCAACAAAACTATACAAGGAAATGAGATTAACCGGACACTGCTGGAGGTATCACTGGCAAAATTATACTCGCGGTAGATACTTGGCTACTGACAAAGACTGCATTTGCTGCAAGCGATATGGATACAGGTTTACTCGACGACATTCGCACAATGTCTGCATGTGGTTTACCCGTAGTTCATCTTTAAGGAAGACATTGATATCAAAATTATTTTCCTAGCTTAATTAGAAGCTGAGCCATTGAGGTTTAAATTGAATCACATTGCGGGGCGTCAAGCATGTGACTATTTCACACCGTAATGTCTCAATGGCCGTAATTCTGTAACAACGCATTTCGCGACATATAGTCATATGAACGTTTTTACTTGTCTACCCATAAGGAATCCATTCCTGAAATTTTGCCGTACCTTTTCGTTACACCCTGTATACCAGATCAAGGTCTACCATCATGCGAACTTAGATTTCGACCAGATGAGTTGGATGTATGACATCCTAGTTACGAAAAGTGACTCAAACTTTGCCCACCTATCCTATAAGTCAGGAACTGAGTTATAAAGAAGGTCAAAGTCTACCCCTGAACCAAGTTTTATTCAAATCGAATAAATTCTTTTTTTTCTATCTCGAAAATGTGACCGAATTGTATCTTCATTTCAATTCATAAATTTATGAATCAAAACGTATATAGCGTCCAAATATTTGGTCTAGTGTTTGATTTTTGGGTCTTTACGTTTGTTATTTGTAATACTTCAGACATTGCACTGACATTGAGTGAGAAGTGTAATGGATGAAGACGGAGCGTTTGTCTAATATGCTGTTTCACACTTCTCTCTGCTCATAGTTTTAAGGACGATCAATAGGCTTAAGTTTTATATGTATATTCTCAGCTGTATTTAGTACAAGTAATAATCTTAGTAACTTACGTAACTTACCTCCTTTCTTTTTTACTTGCTCGCACTGCTATATATATGAAGTACTACCTTAGTGATAAACCATATTTTAATCTCTAGGATATGTATTTGCGTTAAACCAGCTTATTAGCCGAAATTATTGCTTTTGTATGCACAACATAAGTTTATAAATTGTTGCTTCTTCTGTTAGTTTTTAGGGTGTGTTCAATAATATTTTATTCCAATTTATCAGTGTTCGCTTTATACATAAAGTACATACAAACTAAGTTTTTGATACAACTGTATTAAAAAAGAACAAAAACATCAATTACTCTTTAAAATCTAGCAGGAAATCAAACATAATGATCATGAATATTAGTCTAGTCATAAGTTAAACGATATATCCATAATTATTCTTCAGAAATGATTTCAGCATACTGGTATCACTGTGCATTGTTTACTAAATAACAGAGTACAAAAAGTAAAACATATAAATAATATAGAAAAACAATATGACTATGGAATGTTAGTTGTGGAAAGTAGAAGTTTCAGCTCAATGTTTTCAAATAAAAATTACTGGATAACATATTTTGAATATGTAATTCAAAGTGGGTTCAAAATTAGATTATTTTGTTAAAAACTTTTCTAAAACTTGACCCCAAGTCGTTCAATGTGAAGTTCTGTGACAAAATTTTGTTTAATCTGATGATTACCAATTCTTTGTTATTTAAAATATCATGATATACAGGGTGAACCTGAAATATATACACAAACTCCTGGAGGTGATTCGTGACATCAAAAGAAGGCAAAAAGTTCTCCTGTGTGTTGTCAAATTCCCCGTCATGTACAACTAAAACGGGTGACAACTTGGATTCGAAACTCGAATAGTGACAATTGGAACGGAATAGAAAGACGTGCAAAGCGTACACGACGAGGAATTCAACAACATGCAAGAGGACTTTTTGTCTCCTTTTGATGTTACGAATCACCCCCCGAAGTTTGTGCACATCTTTCAGATTCATCCCGTATATTGTGTCTATGAAAGCATTATTGTAATAAAAGCTTTGTGAGATACAGTTTGATAACTGGTGGGAATACATATAAAGAGTATTACACCTTAAACTTCAGGTATACGTCTCTTTTATCCTCCTTTTTATTCAGGTTACGGTGGCTCAGTGATAGAGGGTTCGCTTCTGGTACGAGGAATTCCTAGTTCTGTACGAGGTCATGTGAGTTGTACAGCATTGTGTCCGTAGTTTCTGTTGGGAGTTCTTTATTTTCCGCCCGCATTCCCATTCCTTGAAATCTTCCACAATCAATGATTTTTATTAATGATCCATCTCCTTTATCCTAAAGGGCATAACGTGGGACGTTAAACTAAAAATTTAATTATTTTTTTCTCTTATTAGTTTCGTGCTGAACAAAGATGTTAAACTATTAACAAAACGAAACAAAATAATTTTGAAGATTTCTCGATTATCAAAAAATATTCTCAAATTGAAGAAAATATGATGAAACCGGTAGAGAAAATTCCATGAGCATTACCAGAGCGAACTTAAAAAGAATGGAGAGATGGAGCTGGAGTAATAACTGTGATTGTTCTTACATGTAAAAGTAAATCTTTCTATCCGCACTTTCTGTTTCTCGCAAAATATCATCTCTCTATGACTTACGATTCCGAGATATGACTCCTTAAATCACTTGAAATTCGAACTTTTTTGGCCAATATCTGACAAAGGGTGGTCAGTTGGTCAGTGGCTACCGGTTGCCATTTGGTTCCAAAATGTTCACCATCCTCTTAGCTATTGGTCAACACAAATATGACCTCTCTATGACTCATGATTCCCGAAATATGGCTCCTTAAATCTCCCAAAATTGGACATCTTCTGGCCAATATCTCGGGAATGGTAAGAGAAATCGAAAAATTCCACCACTTTCTCAGATAGTTTGTGATGTTCTATTGAATGGCGGGCTCAAAATTGAAAAATTCGCAAATAACAGACACACAGATATAGAGAGTTCAGTAACGAACTTTTTAAGTTCGTTGAAAATACTTTTGAGGAATGCGAAATCGCCAGCATAATATCCGGCTATTCGTTCAAATATTTTTCTTGTTTCTTTTTCTTTTTTTGTGAACTGAGAACGAAAATTTTGAAAATCTTTATAGCTCATTTTATTTAGTGGGGTCTCTAGAAAATACCCTATATTTTATTTCTTATAAGCAGGGATATTGGATATGTTTAACAATTTCGTAAAGTTCAAAACAACAATTTTGGCAGTTTTCATTTGAAATTATAAGTTACTTCATAACATTATTATCATTATTATGTTGAAACTGATGCAAAAGAAAACTTTTTCATTAGAGCTCCTTCGTGGTTAAGCGGTTAATGCACGCGCCTTTGGCGTGGGAGACCTGGGTTCGATCCCCGCCGGGAGCTAATGTGGTTCGGATTTCACGTTAATCAGTAGGTCCATGTCTCATATAGCCTCGCGGCTGAAAGGGATGTTACTCCCAATATCAATTCAACTTTTGCATTAAACAAGTAATAAATATACACTGCTTAAATCCCTGAAGAGATACAACTTTTCTCCCTTCTTTTCCATGGGGGCGCGATGGCTCAGTGGTAGAGCGTTCACCTCCGGTGCATCGGGTCCCTGGTTCGATCCCAGCTCGCGCCGTGTGGACTTTGTGGTGGACAAACACTGTGCTCGTGGGTTTTCTCGTGGTTCTCCCTTTTCCTCCCACTTTCTTCAATCCACCATTTCATTCATTTCTCATCTTCACCGTCTCCTTTAGACTAGCCGGCATAATCGTGGGACGTAAAACTTAAAGATTTCATTTCATATTTCCTTCTTTTACATGCTCTTTTGACAACTCATCATCACCTGTTGAATGCATGTAGGGTTACTTTGGTGGGTGTCATACTCAAGATGGCTATATTTTGATCTCTGTTCCGTGTGCTGGGATTTGGCTGTATACCTGTACTGTAGTTGCATAATAACTTTCACTACTGTCTACTAGGTTCAATACCACTTCGGTATAATAATTTGGTATTCACTTAGATGTCGCTGACTGCATATTATATGCAATTTCTTTTAACTTGAAATATATTTGAAATTAATATTGAACAACTACATATTGTCTCCTAATACGAAAACAGAAAGCAGATTGATGAACAGAGTTACTGTAACAAGAGAAGCATTCCAGGTTTATATATTTGTTGTCATCAAAGAGAAAAAATTGTTCCCCAGTCCCCAGTGGCTTAGTGCTAGAGCGCTTACTTCTGGTGCATGATGTCCTTGGTTCGACCCCAGCTCGTGCCAAGTGAACTTCGTGATGGACAAACGCCGTTTGTGAAGGTTTTCTCGGGGTTCTCCCGTTCCCTCCCACTTCCTTGATTCCACCATTTCATTCATTTCCCATCATCACCGTCTTCTTTATCCTAGCCGGCATAAACGTGGGACGTAAAACTTCAAGATTCCATTTAATTTCATTTTTTTAATAGAAAAAATTTTACACGAAGTTTTGTAGTTACATAACGGCTACAATAAAACATTAGTTATATAAATCCTTCTTACAAAGTTTCATTAGTCTTACAAAGTTCATAAGTTTCTTTATATATGTTACCCAGACCATAGTATATAATGGTAAATACATAGTTGATTCATCTAACACAAAATACACATTACTGTTAACAAAATTGGCTATTACACAACTGTGACGTGCGTAGCAAGTGACCCACTCGAAACAGACACCAGTATAGAATTAAAAAAAAAAAAAGAAAAGAAAAATGCTAAATAATTTTAATAAATGCTTTTTGTAATAAGTTCTTCACGTTGGTAGTAGTAAAAGTCTGATAAGGGATTCAATGTACAGCCGTTCATAATATTGTGTTCGAATATGCTGGGATTAATACTGTTTTCCAAGGCATCCATAAGAAGCTTATTTGACAATTCTTTGTAATAGATTATGTAAAGAAAAACCATAGGACATCTGTTATTCTATTTTTTCTCAAATACACAATGTTCCTGTATTTTTCTGAGATAGCCTCACGAAAGTCCCTGAATACTTTCCATATTCACCAGGCCAAGCACTTCTGCAGCCGAGTAATTAAGAGAATGTATACCAAAACCAGTTGGGAACGCTCCGAGAGCATTCCCAGAACGAACTTTGAAAGAATGGAGTGATGGAGCGAAAGGATAACTGTGATTTTTTCTACATGTAAATCCTTTTATCCGCACCTTCTTCTGTTTCTCGCAAAATATCATCTCCATATGTCTTACGGTTTCCCAGACATGACTCCTTAAATCTCCCGATATTCAAACTTTTTTGGCCAATATCTGGGGAACAGTGGCCAGTTGGACAGTAGCCAGTTGTCCAGTCGTTACCGGTTACTGCTTACCACCAAAATGTTCACCATCCTCTTAGATATTGATCAACACCAATATGATCTCTTTCTATGACTTACGGTTCCCGAGATCTGACTCCTTAAATCTCCGGAAATCGGACATTTTTTGGCCAATATCTCGGGAACGGTAACAGTGAACCGAAAAATTCCATCACTTTCTCAGATAGGTTTTGATGCTCTATCAAATGGAGGGCTCAAAATTGAAAAAAATCGCAAATAACACAGACGGACAGACACACAGACATAGAAAAATCAGTGACGAACTTTTTAAGTTCGTTGATAATGTCTCAGTGTAGCCACCCCATAGTTTGATTCTGCCTCTCCTTCCTCACCTGGAAAATATTCTACAAGCAAACCAGACTAGAAATCAATACAGTTTAATGGAGAAAGCTAAAACTATGTATCTATCTTCTACCTTCAGCTTCGTAACACTATCACTCAAATCTGCATTTCAACATGGTTCCGACACGATTCATAGCTATTTCTATGTTTCTAATTATTTTTTCATGCTACTTTTTTCTTTCTATCTGATGACTAAGTTAGCGAAAGCACTAATAGTGTACACCATTCAGTGTATCACAATGTTTTCTGGTAGCCACTTTATATGCATTTTATGTACAATAGATAAGGAAATGCACATACATTAGTATATTAATTGCAATTTAACTAATTCCCCCTTCCCTTCTCTCTAGAAAGAAAGAGAGATGTGATCCAGCCTAATATAGCTTTGTTTATGTAACAGAGGTTGAAAAGATTAAAACTTACTGTTTGGTAAAAGATAAGTTCAGAAGAAGAAATTAAGAATTAGTATTTTCTCTGGTATTAGTATAAACTTGATTGGATTTGTATTGACTCTAGCGTTCTGTTCAGCCGCGAGGCTATATGAGACCGTATAGCCTTGGTCATATTGTCATGGATCTAGAGGTTAATGTAAGATTTTAACCACACGAGCTCCAGTCACGAATCGAATCCGTGGATGGACAAAAATATATAAACACCTGAGAAATTACACATTACCGTTATTATTAACGAGTAGGACCACCTTTGGAACGCAGAACGGCCTGTGGTCGACGGGGAATGGAGAAATACAGGTTGCGTATAATTGTCAAAGGATTGTTGTACCATTCTTCCGCCAAAGCAGCTGCAAGTTATTGCAGAGACGATGGTGGTCTATAGTAGGTTCGCAACTTGGTCTCCAAAACTCACCACATGGGCTCAATTATATTAAGGTCTGGCGATTGTGAGGTCACGGCAGATGTGACACTTCATCTTGGTGTTCATCAAACCAGTCTTGGACGACGTGAGCTGTATGAACAGGAGCTCTGTCATCTTGAAACACGACGTTACCATCTGGAAACAAAGTTTGCACTATGGGATGCATCTGGTCACTCAAAATGGTTACGTAGTCCTTGGCAATGATATGCCCATGCACGGTTATGATGGCTCCGGCAAAATACCAGCATATTGCTGCCCAAATCATCACTGAACCACCGCCATGCTTCACTCTTGGTAACAGGCAGTCTCTATCGTACTCTTGTGCTGGCGTTCTCCACAAGTAAACTCGGCCAGCAATTGGAAACAACTTAAAGAAGATTCATCCGACCAGATGGCAGTCTTCCACAGGAATATTGTCCAGTTTTTATGGGCATTGCACCACTGTCTCCGTATTGCAGCATAGTCAACAGTCACGATTGGTTGGGAATTGCAGATCTGCCATAAATACCTGCTTGCTAGTTCTCTTCTGACTGTTTTGACGGTAACAGGGTTTGTAAGTACTGTATTCAGTTCAGCTGTGACTTTTGGCGCTGTGGTGATCTTCTACTTGTCACAATCCTATTCAATTTGTGACTGCACCTGTCACGCAACATACCGTTGCGTCCACATTGGTGCTTTGCTGATGCGGGTTTTTAAGGAGCACATGCAGGCAGTCATGATCCTCTAGACTGTGCCTCTTGATACACCAAATATTCCCGCTACTTTCATCACGGTAGCTCCCACTCTACACACACCCAAAATTTGTCCTTTTTGAAACTCTGCCAGTTCAGACATGATTCACTATAACCTGCATGGACCGATCGCTGAACTGTAACTTGCCCATCTGTTTGATTGGTCAGGTTGTATACATCGTGATGATGACCACAGTAATCTAACACTCAGACGCAAATTGTGCTTGAAATGGCTACCTTTTTCATACCAGGTGCTTCCGAGTTTTTGTCTACCCCTTGTAAATCTGTATTGGCTAATATTTACAAAATTAACCAAAATTACGAAGGAACACAGTACTCTGCTTTTAACCAAGTAATATCCAATCTGATAGTATAGATCGATATACACTGTAAATTTGTAGAATAATACAGTTTACTCATTATAAAAATAGAATTCTAAAACTGATCGGCTTCTCCAGGTTTCCCGACATCGTTTAAAGCGAAGCACGTAAAATGAGGGATAAATGTAATTAATTTCTGTCATTTTAAGTTATTTTCTGCATGTCCAAGCATTGTAAAAGTAGCATTAAAATACAAATAAACACAACATGCAACTACGATCAAAGTAAAGTAAATGACCATAAGAAAGTCCACCTAATAATTTTTGTCTATATCTCGAACAACAAAGTAGACAACAATACAATTTTCACTTAATCTGAAACATTGTTATGTTGTGTACAAACTATGGAATTTGGAAGGTCTGGCCCAGTTCCATGCTGATCAGATCACATAAAAATATCAAAGGGACCTTATTAAATTATGGTGAGCACAATATGGCCCAGATTCTATCTGAGAATATTACTCTAATAATGTCATTTATGAAATGGATACGTATTTAAATTAATGACATTACAATTTGTGAGACAGTGATTTTATTCTTAGAGTTACGTATATACAGGGTGTAACAAAAAGGTACGGCAATATTTCGGTGATGGGTTCCTTATGGGTAGAAAAGTAAAAAAAAAAGTTCATATGACCATATGCTAGGAAATGCATCGTTACAGAGTTATGGACGTTGAGCCGTCTGACGGTGTGAAATAGTCACATTCTGGTCCCCCTTCAACGTGACTTAATTTAAACCTCAATAGCTCAACTCCGAATTAAGCTAGAAAAATAATTTTGGTACTAATGTTTTTCTGAAGAATGAATTATTTGTATAGAACATACAGATATGGCATGTATATCATCGGGCGAGCCTGTATCCATATCACCTGCAACGAGTGCAGTCTTTGTCAGCAGCCGACTATCTGTGGCGAGTACGCTTTTTAAAGTGTTACCTACAGCAGAGTCCCATTAATCTTCTTTTCTCATCTGTAATAGTGTATAAGATGAACCTTAGTTCACACGATAAGGCACTTACAATTACCATAATGTACATGTTAAAACCGACGATAATCCCCATGTGATCAGTCCCAGAAGACATCAACAATAATTGTCTTTCAGTGTGTAGTGCAGTATTGTCGGTGACACTTTACTAGGTCCACAACTACTCCCGGAGAGGCTGACGGGTAACACGTATCGAGACTTCCTGGAAACCCATATTCTGGATGCATTGAATAACTTGCCCTTGCGTCTACCTGTGAAAATGCATATCAGTGGAAAGCCTCATCCTTCAGGAACACATTGATACCAAAATTATCTTCATAGCGTATTTAGGAGCTGAACTATCGTGGTTTAAATTGAATCACATTGAGGGGCGTCCAAAATGTGACTATTTCACATCATCAGTCGGCTCAATGACCATAACTCTATAACGATGCATTTCCCTACATACGGTCATATGAAATTATTTACTTGTCTACCCATAAGGAATGCACCCCTGAAATTTCACCCTACATTTTTGTTACACCCTGTGTATATTAATTTCATTTTTGTAACACATTTTATTGTTCACAGTTATTCTCTTTCCCAGTTGCATTGCAATAGATTTAAATGATTATTTAGTTAGGTCTATTTTTATAAAATAATGAAATTAAAGAAATAAAAGATTGTTGTTCTCGAGAAATTCACACTGGACCTTATTGTGGTCACTTATCTTACCAGAACGTTGCATATCGTACGACATGATCACAGGGTGTTGCACAGTACACAGAGTTTTTCTGAGGACAGTGAGGAAATTGAACAACTCACTTTGCGAAAAGTGACCGGAAAAGTGGTTTGCAGACTAAGCAAGATAGTGCACTGCTTGCCTGCACCCGAATATTAGACCAGTCAGACAGTGGAAACAAAATTCAAATATTTCTAAAATTTGTAGAGATATAAGGAAATGCATTTTTATTTTAGTGAATTATAATGCAATATTGAAGAATTTAAAAGCCGACGTGGATTACACAGAAGAAGAAAGTAAAAAAAAAATGAAATGAAATGATGGATCGTCAGCAACAATTCTTGAAGCAGAAAGTTGCAAGAACGAAAGCACATTGAAGTGTGTCTTGCGGGTATTGTTTCGCGCAGAGGAAGTGTACAAAATCGCAAATACTATGCTCGTGAAGTCGTAGTAGGTGTGTGTATACAATCGTGAGTATTCATAATAACAAACACACGTGCCCTACCACGTGGTGAAACAGTAAGACTAAAACACGTGGGTAGTGTGATGACATCAGTTATTAAACAAATGCACGAGGCTCAGGAAGCACATGGCTAATCAAAGCAATAAGAAGGTAGGGGTTGTTTACATACTACTATAGACGTTTTCTGCATCGACTCACACTTCTTTTTACACTTTCCTACTTATTTCGACGATTAGAACATTTAAATGCTCATCACGATCACGACACAATATCAGGTGTAAATAAGCTCCTTTCTCTTCCCCTACACTCGCCGAAATATTACCTGAATAAGTTCTTTGTATCCACTATCCGTACATGGAATTACTTTCCAGCCAGCATACTTCTATATTTGATATCTCAGTGCATAAACTACGTAAATGCCGAGCACGTGATCCTGACAAAAACTGCTAGAGACAAAGTGAGAGCGCTTTCTGGATCCACTTTTTTTAATGCCATCAAATCTGGAGGTGATGGACCATCTTAAGAACATAATTTTAAATAGGGGCCCAAATGTTCAGGCAGCAATTACCTAAGAGGAAATTCTAGACTGACTGAAGCAGTGGATGATAGGCAACCAACATTTCTCTTACGTTAATTTGGTTGCATACCTACTACATAAGGAAATAATCTATGTATTGTAACAGGTCAATATAAATTATTGAATAAAACGCATCGAAATTTCATGTTTAACTGGGAGAAGCATTTACTTTGTTCATTAGTGCCCATTCAAACCACACATATTCAACCTAAACCTGAATCGTCTACTCTTGCAATTCATTTCTGTACTGATAATTGAATTGCTCGGGGAACACAATTGCATGCCACATATTCTAGTCTTGAGTTGAGTTCATTTTGAGTTTAACATCTCTTTCAGCAGCGTGGCTACTGATTAACATGGAATCCGATTTACATGAGTTCCAGCCGGGAATCGAACTATTCTATGCAATGACACATACTTCCCCTGCAATCTACCGGTATATTTTCGAAATCGAATTACTTTCAGCCCTTGTTAATACCTCTAGGGAGATGACAAGACGATGGCAGAGAAAACATAATCGAAAACGACTGACATTTTTGTACCTGAGATAAATACTTAGATAATGACTCTTCCGATGCCATTTAAGTCTAAGCTTAGAATCAGTGAAGTAAAACTCCATTGTTTCCCTATGAAGGGCGTGGGAAAGGAAAACGTGTAAAAATAATACACAGAAGACTGATATTAGTATTCGAATCCATATTTTTCAAAGTTGCTGAGTGACACTCCCGTTTCTGTTTAAATTCAAGTTCAGTCCCATCTACGCAAGAGCATTACCATGAGATCTTAATTTCAAGGTTTGACAAAGAATGAAAAATAAAGTATCTAAAATCACTAGATTAGTGTATTATTCATATTTTTAGGATAACTGTGCTGATTGGTGGTACTTCCGATAATATTTAAGCCCAATTTAAGTCACGATGGGCATTTCATTTGACAACGCCAGACCGTACACATATTTAATGACCTGTTAGAAATGACGAGAACTTGGGTGAGATATTTTATGCTTGCACCGTGTACCCTAAACCTAGCACCATCAGATTATAATTTATCTTGGTTTCTGTATAACTTTCTCAATGGTGTTAAGAATCCTGTGAAAACCACGTATAAACAATTTTTTGATCAGAAAACGTAGTTCTATACCGACGGGATTATGGCGTTGCCTGATAAATGGACGGTCATCGAACAAAATGGAACATAAGCGCCTTTATAATGATAATGTGCCTTTATTATATCAAAATAAATGTATTCCCAAGACTTATTTCCAAAGGCTCAATACTTTTACAGAACCTGATAAATGGATACATGTGTGTCTGCATGTCCCAGCATAATACCAGAATCAATTTCAACCAAATTTGGCTCATATGCAAGTTGTGCAAATAAGATTCTATAACTTACAACCTAAAAAAACCTGTTGAAGTAAGACACTCAAAGAAGTAGGAGATGGGAAGAAGATGGCATGTAAAAATAATCGGGAACAACTTGTATTGTTGTCGGATTTTATTTATTTAGGTTGCAAAGGTGAACAGTGACACTCCACATACCATTTAAATCGAAGGTCAGCCCCAATCGACAGGAATCTAAGAAGAGATGAGAAGTGAAATGTTCGAAATGACCGAGATTAGTGTTGGATGCATAATTTTTGGGGTCGAGAAAATGGCTGACACGTTAGAAATTACTTCAAAACTTGGTTACTACCTACCTCAGCCTGAGCCTTTTTTTTTTCATGTTACTTTGATTAAAGAGATTCTTCCAAAAGGTAGAATGTTTCAAAATGTATGTCAAATAATATTCTAAGGAGGTAGGATTTGAGGACTTTTATCATTATACCTTCATTGGGGACAAGGTGGCTGAATCGTAGAGCGCTTTCTATTAGTACGTAGGGTCCGTGGTTCGATCCCCGGCTAAATAACTTTGTGGTGGACAATATCGTGTTCGTGGGTATTCTCGGGTACTCCCATTTCCTCCTACATTATCATTCCACCAATTCTTCCATCATCATTCGCTTGTCTTAAATCATCCGCCTCTCTTAGCTTAAATGACATAATCGTTCGACGCAAAAATGAACGATTTCATTTCACTTTTTTTACACGTTCATTGGAATGCATATCCTAAGCGAATAAGGGATTCAAATATTTTCCGTAGATGTATTCTCCATGTGAGAAGATTGGGTGTCTTATCATGTATAGGGTAAAATCGTCTTCTATTGCTATAAAATTATATTAGTGATTTTTTGCTTATGTTAGGTATACATATTTAATAGATTTTTCATTTATATTAGGCGATTTCTTTCATACATCAATGGGAATATTGGGAGCCCGAAGGTTTGCGGGCAGGAGAGTACAACAGTTAGAGCGCCAGAAGCAAAGTCGGGAATTTCACTTGTTGTGGCTTAGGATATGATTGTGAAGTATATGTACAGTATTGAAGTCCGTATATAGGTTTGTTTTAAGGAAGATTGTAAAGTAATAGTCTTTGTATCTTTGTTTTTCTACCTCATTGCTTTAATTTGAGGTACCTGTCCAGCATATATATGATCAATGTGAATTGATGGGTTATGTTTAGCAGAAGGGGTCCAGAAGCATGTAAAAAAACAAAATTTACAGAAATGAATGATGCAAGTACTTAGACCAAACATAATGTCACCAAATCTAATCTAACCTAACCTTACCTAAGCTAACCTGAAGTAACCTAATATCAGTACAAATAAGCGAAATTCTAAAATATTTTTGAAAATTTTGCTGGACCCCTACACTAACATAATGTAACATACACAAACCAAACTTAAACTAACCTAATGTGAACAGAAATTACTGAAACTGTAACATTTTTTACAATAATTGCTGGACTTCTTCTGCTAAACATAAACCGAACTGATTTCTCACAGTGATAATAGATGGAGGTCTTACAACTCTGGTTCCCTTATTGTTCAGCTGCACTAATTCTTTTCCTGTAATATTTATATTTAAATATATATTTTCGGTGCATACTTTTTGGAAATTTTAAAAAGGGAAGTACATAAAAAATCAGCTCTCTTTGCACCTTATACATTATGCGCTTCCTAAAGTGTTTTAAAATATATTTACTCTAAATAATGATCTCTTCGGTACCATAAGCGGTCCTTTCATTATATGTATGCCTTCATTTTAATGTACTACGAAATTTCTTTTTACACTTTCACTGGTCGTTAATAGCGCCTGCAGCAGTGGCTTCGCCCTTTAACCCTGAATGCTACTCGCCTCCAGTTGTATAATGATGCATAACGTTGCCTGAGGATATCTAGCAAAAATGGGAAGTCAGCAATTAATTGTAACCTTTTAGGTTATTAGAGCTAAATTTGAGGATAACACAATACGTGTAGGAGTTATTACTTTTATGCTTCGCCATTCTTAATCTGCACCTAGGACACTCGAAATGACAATTTTAGCGTGGATCAAAAAAATAATTCGACGAATGGACACTAGGTGTCTTACCATTGCATACTACAGGCTTGGATAATTATATACGTAGTGTACTTCGTAATTTAGGACACAATCACCTAATAACTTAAAAAAGATAGCGGAATTATACTTTCCGCATAGTCCTTTACTAAATCAGGTTGAAATGAATTGCTTTCACGCCATTTTCAAACACTCAATTCATACAATAATACAGGCCTTGGCCTACTCACGCTTCACTCTTTATTCTGATCTTTCTATAAGACACTATTATGGAAGTCTTCAGTATTTATAAGATAATATTAAGTTCCAAATTTAATATTTACTTTTCTCAATACATTTCACAACCAATATTTCCACAATATTACAAATTTAAAATCATGTTTACTATCAATTAGTTCATACATATATTACACAAAATGAGGTATTTGTTGGGGTGAGCCACAGTTGAATGAATTCGCTCACCCTAGTTATTAATTTAAATGAGATTAATTCATACATTTGCTACTAGGCGGCGCTAATTATGTGAACAATAGTATTATTAGGCGCGAAGCGATTCTGATTCGATCTCTCGTGACACACCGTGAAGAGTAAGGTTTAAATTTGAATTCGAGGATTTTAAACCAAAATCTGATGGTCAAATATTGTGGTTTAATTTCACCGATTGTCTACATTTTAGTGGACTACAGGAATACGCACGAGTCGAGACATGTCTCGAATGTCGAGTCGACTCAGCTCAAAATCGAGTCGAGACATAGATTGTAAAATTCGTAACGAGTCGGGTCAATATGACTCGCAGAAATCTCGACTCGACTCGAAAATCTTTCCATAGTTTTTAATTTTATTTGGAAGAAAGTATTTACTCAGAAACAGAATTAAAACCATTTCCTGCATTTATTACTGTACAAAGGTACAGAATGCATAAACTTAATAATTTAATAATTAATCTGAAGATTTAATTTTCAGCTCAATTCAGTTAACTAAAACTAATAATTGCGCATCGCCCCATCCCCGGAATTTACGGGAATATAGGTGACCTATGTGTGCACTGTGGTGCAAACTCTCTCCAGTGATCTACCAAGAATCATTGTGTCCATTCCAAGGCGTGTCGCCGTTGTTATCCGTGCCAAAAATGGACATACTGACATTTAGTTAGGTAGTCATAATGTTCTGGCTGATATGTGCGTATATTTTAATTCGTTTAGAGTATGGGGGCGCGGTGGCTCAGTGGTAGGGCGTTCACCTCTGGTGCTTGGATCCCTGGTTCGATCCCAGCTCACGCCGTGTGGACTTTGTGGTGGACAAACACCGTGCTCGTGGGTTTTCTCGGCGTTCTCCCGTTTCCTCCCACTTTCTTCATTCCACCATTTCACTCATCTCTCATCATCACCGTCTCCTTTAGCCTAACCGGCATAAGCGTGAGACGTAAAACAAAGATTTCATTTCATTTTTTCGTTTAGAGTATAGATCATCATGGAATAAAGATCATACCATTTGTTTCTGAGAAGCCGTTAAATTGCTCTACCATAAAATATCACTTGCTTTTCCTGGCGGTGTGCATACCAAGGTGGTGAAATATGTTCTATGTTAGACGTAATTCTGAATATACAAACATGATAGACAACTCCCATCTGTGTATACAGTCCATTGTATATTTCAGATTTCCCGGTGAACTATAAATATACAAATATATGAAGGGTTAAGTTAGTACTGTTAAAACACGTTGATTATGATTGCAGATCTGCCTCGGGGGAAAAAATTCTCTATTGTCTCTTCCTGAAATCATCGCTGATGGTAACCTTTAAATGTATCCTACAGATGTCACGAAAAAAATAAGTAAGCTTATTTGGATAACCTTGATATGGGTCAGAATTTGCAATTGAGTTTAGCCTAAACCCCAAACCCAAAAATTAACATACGCCCTGTACATTTGGCTCTCTAATTATCGATGCTACTCGCATGCTTTCTTTCTCTCCACTTCGAATACTTTCGGGTGGATCACTTAATCTCCGTATCAAGGTGTTTGTAAAATACTAGTTCTTTAGGCAATATTTTTATTCAGTGTTCTGACTTTTTGCAGGTCCGGTTGGTTTCTTTTCTTTTCTTTTTAATTTTAGGTTTGGGTCTGAAAATGTTTCTTCCACGTTTCTTGATCTTCAGTTTCATTCAACAACTAAAATTTGAGTGAAGAAAACAAAGCTTTTACTTCTACTGGTTTCCGATTGCAAGTATCCACTATATGTTAACATATTTCAAGCAGTTAGCTGCGGTCATCAGCAGGACAAAGACAAGAAATTCCAAGAATCTATAAGGGAGTATGACAGGAACAGTAGGGGTCTCTTTCTGTAGTGCTTTCTCTCAACACAGCACAAAATTTGAATTTTAGTCCGTGATAATCGTCATAGCGGCCATAAAGGACCTTCCACATTTTATGTAACGCATTTTTTACCAATTTTACCCCCACCCTTCTTCACGTTTTAACGCAAGGCGGAACCCCTCTCCCTTTTGGTATATAACACTTTTTGATTTGTTTCTTCATAAATTTTGCTTATTTTGCGGATTATTACAAGAAAAACTATTTTTAATGGTAGAACTTTTTATTAAAAAGTATTTGTAATCTGAATATATTCTAGTGTTTTTCGCCGACAAACCAAAGTATTAGAAAATGGTATAGTGCATCCAAAATGTGTTGATCCGTGGCAAAGATGCGAATTAAGGCTCACCCCCACGCGTTGAACCAATAAGGGTTCAGCTGTTGCTTAGCGAGAGAGCTTTGCAGCCGTCTACGCTATTCCTTCAGCCGATAGCAGCGCTTGGAACACAAGACTAGGTATCAAGTCAATGTGATATATAGTACCGTAATGATAGTTTAATACCATAAGATTTTTTAATTAATCGGTTTTAATTTTTCGAAATTGAATATTGTCGTTTTCTCGAGGGAATCGCACCCATCCTTTTAGGTCACCGATGTCTGGCAAGGAGAAAATCCTGCTGCAAAACGCAGGTGAAACAGGATTTAAATAACTGACATCGACCTCATTTTGGGGAATCCAGGCTGCTTTGTGTTTAAGTTTGCCAGATTGCCAATGTCGACGATACAAAGAAATTCTCTTCCTCGTCGACCACAGATTCGAAGTGGCAACACACGTGAAGGTGCAAGGATATCTTTGAGAACAAACTTTCGAGCATCTTCTTTGGACCTGGGACTTCAGTTTACCCCTTTTTAAATTCTTCTTGTCCTAAATCAGTGCCAGAATCTGAATAAACTTGATTTGACCAGATATATTCGATTTAAAAAAAAACATCAGTCACATGAATACGAATTAGGTTTTTATATCTTATTTTGCTCCAAATCGTGGATCGTTCCGTCGCAGAAAATATTATTTCAGGAAAAAGAGTTCCTTCTGTTTCACATGCAAAACCCCTTAGAGGAACAGAATGGGGTAATGATTCAAATCTAAGGTTTTAATTAATATTCTCAGAAATAGCGATACGAGTGGGAACGCGAGTTTATTTTCAAGCGGTGGTTACGATCCCTAACAACTAACTCCAGAAAAGGGTATGCCGTAAATGCATGTTTAGCTGGGATAACCACAAGACGGAACTTTATTGTGTTGTAATACACGAAGTGCTCGTCACCAGTCATGCTGGTGTCTGATAGCGTCTTCGAATCTATACTTCCCTTTGACATTTTACTATTAGAAATAGAACTCTTAAATTTGTCAAATTTACATACTATATATAGTAAAAAGTTTATACTAATAAATCTGCCATGTTTTCTTCATGGGAATACGGGACACCTTAGATCGCCTTCCCCCCAAAATTTTCAACACAATCCAATAAACTGTACCTCTGGTTATAAATAACAGTATAATAGGCCGCGGTGGCTCAGTGGTATAGCGTTCATTTCTGGTGCATGGGGTTCTTGGTTTGATCCCAGCTCACTTCAAGTAAGCTTTATAGTGGAAAAACACCGTGTGCGTGGGTTTCTCGGGGTTCTCCCATTTCCTACCACTTTCTTCATTCCACCATTTCATTCGTTTCTCATCACCGCCGTCTCCTTTAGCCTAGCCTACATTTGTTTTTTTTTCAACAATATAATAGGCGGAAGTTCCCTAAGCTGCAGCTACTTTTCTCTCGTCGTTTCCTGCAGTTAACTTTACGGACTGAAGATGTTTACAATCCAACTACGAAAAAATTGCCTTAAAAACTTATTCTTATAAAAATGCTTTACAGAAAAACAATATGCAAACGGTTTAAATCAGTGATACAGTCTACATTCAATATTCTCCGCGCGTTTAGCAATATTTATTTACATGGTAGTATTTGCCAAAATTATGTTTGTCAGTTTAATCTGATGAAAAGTTGATTTTTCTCCTTGTGTCGTGTATAATTGTCAGGATCAGATTTACATATTTCTAAGCCCTGGACCAAGCACAATTCTGTGCCCATAGTCTCTCAAAAATATTATAATTCTTGTTACTTTATTTAATGTCTCTCTGAAGGAAAAGTCACTCATCTTTCCTGTGCTTGTACATGTAGAAACACTCAAAGCCATCTTACTTTTTTTTTTATGTTGGAGTATCCAAGTTTCCACCAGGTATTTGGTCTAGGAATTAATTCGTGCGGGTGGACAAGAGATGGCGCAACGAACGGAGCGTCCCACAGTTCCGTGTATCCACACATGTGTTGCAAACCCCTGTCATCGCGTATCGTTCGTAGTATAGGGCAGTGGATTAAAGCGTCAACAACACCAGTTTGTAGTTAAGTGAACATGGCGCAATTTGTGCCTGATAAAGTGCTTTTGCGGGGTGTCCTGCTGCATTACTTTAACATGCAGAAAAGTGCGACTGAAAGTCATCATATTTTGGTGGAAGTGTATGGTGACCATGCTCTAGCTGAGCGAACGTGTCAGAAGTGGTTTGCACGGTTTAGAAGTGGTGATTTCGGCTTGGCAGACCAAGAGCGAGCTGGACAGCCAAAAAAATTTCAAGACGAAGAATTGACAGCATTGCTCGAGCAGGATTCGTGTCAAACGCAGGAACAACTTGCAGCAGCATTAGGCGTTGATCAAACAACAGTCTCCAAACGCTTGAAAGCCATGGGAATGATTCAAAAGATGTCACATTGAGTTCCACATGAATTGAAAGACAGAGACGTTGAAAGACGAAAAAGCATTTGCGAATTGCTGCTTCAACGACAGAGCAAAAAGGGGTTTCTGCATCGAATTATTACGGGTGATGAGAAGTGGATCCATTACGAAAACCCTAAACGAAAAAAGGCCTGGGTGAAACCAGGTGAACCAGGTCCATCACAACCAAAACGAGATATTCACTGTGCAAAGGTTGTGCTGTGCATATGGTGGGATATGAAAGGTGTGGTGTACTATGAGCTGCTGCAGCCGGGTGAAACTATGAATGGAGAACGTTATCGACGACAATTAATGCGTTTGAAGCAAGCTCTGGCCAGAACACGACCAGAATGGGAGAACAGACATGATAAACTTATTGCTCAACATGATAACGCTCGCCCACATGTCGCAAAACCGGTCAAAACCTATTTAGAAAATGTCGGATGGGAAGTTTTACCCCACCCGCCGTATTTACCAGACGTTGCTCCTTCGGACTACTACTTGTTCGATTGCATGAACAACGATTTGATTGGACAGCGGTTTACTTCTTCAGAAGGTATCGAAACATGGGTCTCTGACTGGATCGCTTCCAAGGATGAAGACTTCTTTCGCCACGGAATCCGTACATTGCCTGACAGATGGGCGAAAGTGGTGGCTAGCGATGGACAATATTTTTCTTAAGGTATTTATGTATTTTGTGTTTGTACTACAGCTTCAATGTGTGCGTACCAACCGCACGAATTAATTCCTAGACCAAATACATTGGAAAAAGCAGTGTTGCAAATTTCGCTCGCTATCAAGTCGGACAGGGTACTGTGTAACTTGCTCAAAACTGTTACATGCTACAATTTAATGTTCATTCACATTATCCCAGCCACTTCATTACTTTTCGAATAAGCTTATATTGATAGCAGAAATGGGATGGAATTAAAATATGGTTTGCCTGTTCCGACTAAATTTATTGGTACGCCGGATTCTCGGGCCCAAAATCGGGATTGTCCGGTTTTTTTTACGGGACGTATAACAGGCTTAATACTAACCAGCCACTGCCTTGTTCTTGTTTTATTAATACCAATTCTGCCAGTCACTACCTGTTGCCTTGTATACGCTCTTGTATCAAATGCTTTTGCGTCAAATGCTCTACTTGCCACCGAAACGCCTCTTCTGTCTGTCTTTGTATGCCAACTCTATTCTGCTTTTGTCAGTGGTACAATTCCCTACTTTTCATTAAAGATTCTTCAAAATGTTTACGAATATCAAATGAACAAAAGTGAAGTGTGATCACTTGCAACAAGTAAAGAAACTTTAAACGAATATATCAATTTATTTCAAGATTGGAAACCACACAAAACTTTTGCCAAGTCTATAAGAGAACTGATAATAATTTACAGCAACTGGGTACCTAAGAAAATGTTAAACTGAATAAGTCAATTGAACAAAACGGCATTCTTCAAATTGCCAACTATATATTTTAATTTGCCAACTTGTCAATAAATTGGTAACTTTGGGAGGGGAGGCTCCACCCTTTACTCCCTCTTAACGACCCCCCTGAGTGCCCTCCAAAAACAGGTCTGGAAGAAACACCGATTCCCATATTTTATATAAAGTGATAAACTAATTCTTGAATATTATTGGTTACTGTTAACTAATAACAACCAAGATTTTTTTCATTGTATACTTCAGAGAAAAGTACATTTTTAATTAGCTAGGTAAGACTAATCTTGCAGTTCTTTCTTTTTCTTTTTTGAAAGTTTGCTAAATGTGCCTCACCTACACCTCATTAGAAGTTCATTATGCCTCACCTGCACATCATTAAAAGTTTACTTTATGACTAAAAATATTAACATGCTATTGGTTCTAAAATGTTGATGACAACTCTGTCCCTTGAGGAAGTGACAGAGGCTTCATAAAATGTTACCTCTCCGGGGGAAATTTGTCGAGGAAGACTTTGTCCTAGACGCATTTCTTCACGGGGGGATTATGTACTATCTGGTGTCTTTGGGGGAGATTTCGCCCGGGGGGAATTTGTCCGAATACCGTGGACGACCCCTAATTGCTTGTCGAAACTTTTGCGTTGCGATCCGCAAATTTTGAAAAAACTAATACAGAATGTGGCCGGAGAAATGTAAAAATAATTCAAAGGTTGTCTTTTTGACGGGAACTAATTCCTAGGTTTTGAGTGTTATTTCCATTATTATTATTATTATTATTATTATTATTATTATTATTATTATTATTATTATTATTATTATTATTATTATTATTATTATTATTATATTAGTCTTAAGAGTACACAGCGCTGCAAATTAGAATTTTGAAAAATGCGGTAAGGGTTATAATCTTGTGCGTAATTATCAGTTTATATACCAAGTTACATCTCCCAAGCATGAGACCTTCCTGGTTTAGCTTATTTTCTGAAAAATGTTTATCCTCCACCCTTCTAAGGAAAGGAATTTTAATGAAAATGACAGGATAAAAAAACAGTTCAAGATAGGTCTAGAAATTTGTATCAAAGAGACCAGTTAATTTTCTGTTATGATACATACAACATTTTTGCATTATTGCAATATAGACTAGCTGAAATGTACATTCCTTGCACTGGGAGAATAGGTGGATGAAGAATATTTGAACCCTTTCTCTACCATTAGAATACATATTTCAATGAAAGTGTGATGCTAATAATCCGTAACGTCCACCCTTCCACTAACCCTTCTCACCTCTTATAGAAGGGAATGTCACCATTCATCACAGCAACCCCACAAACTACAGACTGGATACTAATATAAGTCATTTTCAATCATTATATATTTCATCCCCTCCCCTCATACCCAAGGCCGATGCAGAACGAAATTTGATTTAAGGGGCATTGCTCACTATCAATCTGAGTGATCCCGAAAACCATCGATATAACACTATTATCGATCCTTTCCGATTATTTTTACACGTATGCGCCCTCACCATGACTAAAATGTAATGGAAACCTGAGTTAGTCCAAGATTCACTCATATATATATATATATATATATATATATATATATATATATATATATATAAATCATCACAATTGGTGATGTCTAGGCAGAATTGGAAGTCAAAGAAACATATTTTTACATGTCAACCCCCTCAACCCTCCTTGGGAGAAATGTGCTAAGCATTTAAGTTATGCCACGGTGCACTTATATACCAAAAGTCGTCTTATCAGTAAGTGGTCTAAGAGTGGTTACCGAAAAAAATAGTTACATTCATTTTTATGTATATGGATATAATGTAATTGTGGCAAATTTTCAAAAGAATATACTCAAAAGATCTCCGAACTGTCAAGCAAATGTCTCTCTTTAATTCATACTGTTGAGATTTTAGTTTATCATCAATGAAAAGTAGCGTATCCTCTGTTGTAATTGTTTTCAAGGTATAACTTCATTTGTGTTTAATTTTCGTTACTTCAGTAGTTTACAGCAAATGCTCTTAGGTGGAGCCTGTGTCGTGTGTGTTATAAGAATCCTTCAACACGGTGCGTTCTATTTTTGTTATATATATTTCACCTACCACATCACCTGTTGTCAGAAATTTGCAACAACGGTTTATCATGTTAATGTAGCTTACAGCAAATGCTATTAAAATATTTAATGCTATATAAATAATTACTGGCAAATATAGGCGTACATAGAATTCTGTGCGTGGGAGAAGACAAACTGGGTACTGGGTCCAATAGTTATACGTGTTTAAGCACATGTAAGTACTGGCCAAAAATAAATAATATGCAGTTCCATATTGTTTACAATTACTTTTTTATGCTTGCACTTAAAAATAAATATGTATTCAATTGTATGCAAACCAGATGCAACACAGAACGGAGAAATGTTTAATTTCAGATTTAAACTAAATTATACTATTTAAAAATAAATAAACTTAGCTACTTCTTTTATGTAAAACTTAAATTGAACAAATTTCAAAATGAAAAAAAAATGTTCTAACAGGGTTTGAACCTTCGAACTTGTCCGTGGAAAGAAGAAATCGGTTGGTGGTAGTGGTTTGCATAGGTGGAGTCAAGTTATCCCTGCCTTAAGCTGAAGGGGGGGGCAGGGACGTCATGCAGCACCTCATGACACTCCGGACTCTATGCGCACCTTATCGTCCCCAGGGAACCTGAGGAGATCCTACCATTTCCGATTCCCGGCCTCCACGCACGCTGTATTACAGGTGTTCGCCACAACACCCAGCCACCAAACAACCATGAAATTCTTCTACTTAAGGAGATTTGATTTAGAGTAAGAAGCGATGACCGGTAGACTTACATATCGCTATAAAAATAAAACAATGGTTGCATAATGGGCAGATAAAACTGGTAGAAACGCTGGCGATCAAAGCAGTATGGTAGATAATTTTCGTACAATATTTATATATATATATATATATAGAATGAAAGTCCAAGTTTATTGCTGCGACAATCGTGCCGAGATTAACAATATATCGGGCAACATATGACTACAAATTCATTATCTTCTAGAAAGATAAACTTGGATATGAAGATATATGGCCAACATAATAATTATAAATGCACTTTTAAAAAGTGTGGTTAAGTTTTCTTTTTTAAAAATAGAAATAATTCCTCAAAAACTAGTGTTCTTTCACTAAATATATAGGCATATTTTTGAATTTGGGGGGCCAGAATATTTTACTTATATTTCATGGTTTCTTGCTATATTTTCTGTATTTTTTCAAGGTTTAGCTTAGGTTAGGTCAGTTTAAGTTAGTTTTGGTTAGGTCAGATAAGAATTGTTGAATTTGGTGGGACCAGAATTCTCTGCTTAAAATTCGTACTTTCTTCCTATATTTTCTGTTCTTCATGATTTAGGCTAGGTTAGGTTAGTACTCAGTAATTATCCTTACGTAACATCAACTCATTGCTCCTGTAAACATGATGATTTTACCTGATTTTGGCCTCCAAGTTCCTAAAACTATTCCAATATTTCTCGTTCCCTTTACAAAAGAAAATAAAATGATTTTTTTCGGTTTAATGTCTCACAATTATATGCACTGTAGGCTAAGGGAAGGGAGAAGATATTTAATGCAAGTGAATGATGATGAAAAAATTGTTGGAATAAGAATGTGGAAGGAAACTGTAGTACCCGGAGAAAACCTACGGACACGGTGTTCTCCACTACGAACTTACTTTGCCGGGGATCGAACTAGGGACCCTCCCATCGCAGAAGATATGCACAGTTTAATATGCCTAAACCTTATAGGTGGGTGCGATGTTTAACTGCTACTACAGTTGTGCATATTTTTAGAGAAAAAATGTATACCAATGCATAATAACCTGGTACTCAACTGACGTCTTTTATTTGTAGCGGTAGGGTTCAAAATGGCTATATATAATAAATGTAGAAATAAAATCTTTGTAAAAATAGTTACTTAACATCTTAAAAGCTTGTGTTCTACGAGAAACTTTACGTTTATACTAGATATGCTTGCACCAGAGGATTTGTTTTATGAACCATCCTGATGTGTAGTAGTCCGACGTAGCGAAGGCAGGCGAGTAACTCAAGCAGTTAGGGTGCCGAAGGCAGTTGGTGAAGCATTATTAGTAGTCCTGCTTGTTGCTTTCTAAAACAAAGTTGCACATCTTTAAATTGGTGCAGGTTTACTTTGGATCATCCTAAAATTGGTTATTTTACAGTTAAAATTAGTGGATACAAATGAAAGAGGACTATCTAGGATATAAAATTCCACTGCCGAAGAACTCTGCAGAATATGGGAAACTAGTATTTTACAAGTGTGAAACAATTACAAGTGCTATAACCATTATAACGGTTAAAATGAGTGAGTGCATATGAAAGACAACCGTGTAACATTAATTGCCAGGTGACAGTGTTTCTACCCAATGTATGGAACGTGTAATTTATGGTCACAAGTATACAGTTACCATGACAAGTGCTATAACCCATACCAGGATTCCTACTGGTCAGAAAAAACACAGAAAAATTGTGCAGGTCAGGCAAACGCATGGGAAAAGACTGGAAATCAGAGAAAGCCAGGGAGATTTTGTAAAATATATTTTTCTAACATTAATTATACTTCAATTTCAGCTTAGCCAACCACTAGTGATCACAGTATGGAACGTTGCTCGGATTTTTATGGATGGTAAGTATAATGTACCTATTAGCAATTGATTACTATTTGTCTCTATAGTATAAATGTTCTCATATGTAAATATTCACCGTTGTTTATTCCTTATGTATCCTTATCCTTATCTATTTCTTATCCTTATCTATCTATCGACAGGTATGGCAGTAAGAACTATCAGAGATAATGATTTACAAAAGATAGATATAGTGTGTCAAGAGCAAGTTCCATCTCAGTTTTTATTCCTGTATGCAAACCGTAAGTAATAAATTTAACTACTTCCGGTTTCAATGTTGGATCCCTATAGAACAAAAACGGTGTGAGATAATAATGCAATGCATTTAGAGTTCCAAGAATAGCTTCCATCAATGCTGGCTCTCCCATATGTGCAAGGGAGCAAAATCTGTCACAACTATATTATTTAAAATAAATATTTCTTGTTGGAAACAGACTTCATGATGGTGGTTGTTAAATTTACTAAGCTGACCTTCTATTTGAATACTACATTCAGAAGTTATGTTTAGATCGTATTAGTTTAAGGTAACATGGGCAGTGCTAAAGTAATGTTGCTAAGAAACAAATACCAGCATGAATTGCTTTATTGTTGTCAAATACAAGAACTCAATTCTCGATCTGTAACGAACACCTGTTCCATTTAGTTATTACAGTTATGATTTGAAAACTAGTCTTATCTTTGTCACAAACAAGTTTCTTATCATTGAAGGTAGAAAGAAGTATTTTTTAATAAATTTTTAACAGATGTAGAAGCAAACTCAAGAAATAGAGATTAAAAAAGCTAGTTGCACTGGTATTGCAAACTAATATATTAAGATTGAAGCTCGATATTCTATAAAAAGGATTATCGTCTTTCCTCTGCTGGTGTGTTTGCTTTATCTTTCACTAGCATAATTGATTATTATTCAAACAAAAAAACAGACACAGCGACATTGTATTTGTAGTGTTTAGGCCTTTCTGAGTGCGATTTTCTTTCGCTCCCTTCGTTGTTCATAATAGGCTAAGATACATAAAATCTTTTATTTATTTTTTTTTTTTAAGAGGAGATGGTAGAGTGTGTGCGGAGGAATTATGGCATTGCACGGGTCGGTAAATTGTCTAGGTTCGGCCCTAGCTTACACTTCCCCCTTTATTCCTGTGTTGAAACAAGTAAGATGGTATCTTTGTGATTATGGTGAAACCGATTTACCTTCACTATTATCAAAATCCATTATTCTGATTCTGCAATACTTCTATAAAAATCCATAGTGGTCGACTTAAAGTTTATCCTTTAGATCTCGGATAGTAAGATGACAATAGCGTCATTTGAAAGCCATCTAGTGAGGGATTTTGGGAACCCGACTAATGTTTCCTCAGACACACACACATACACAAAAAAGAAAGAAAAAAAAAAGGCCGGTAGATCTGCAACTTCCGTTATAGTCTTATATACTCATAGTTTGGAATTTCATCGTAATTTTACAATGTGAAGCAAATATTTATGGTAATATTAATATTTCAGGAAATATAAATTGACTTACTTAATTACTATCTTTCTTGTGAAGATAGGTTATGTACAAAGTGCATCTGACCCGATTGTTCGCACATTTCCTTTCAGCTTTTCACGTTTTCGTTCCTCTTCTTTTATTATCTGCCATGTGTGTCTTGGTCTTCTTGCACTTGAATGTTCCTGATTATTCCAGTCCAACATTTGCTTCACTTTGTGTATTTTTTCTTAGTGAGTAATATTGTGCTTACTCCCCAAACACCTCTCTGGACCTTGGTGCTGCTACAGCGCTACTTGGTGCAACACAAGAAACTTTTTACTACAGCACTAATCCATGATAAGAATTGTGTTTCTCGTGAAAATTTGCGATTTTGAAGAATAAATAAATAATGTACTAATATTTAATAAAACTGTAAATCAATTAAATAATGTTCTTGTCAGACTAGGGCTCTAATATATCTGTCCGGTGGGAAAATCGACACCACGATTCTCGGACGATGCCTTGAAAGCAGGTTGGCTGCTGATGGAAAATTGCAGGGCTAAGAGCGAATCACTTCTTTAAACTGAAAGTTATTTTTTCTAAAGTTGGTCACTAAAAGTTACTTTTTTTTTTCAAGTTTGTCACAAAAGTCACTTTTTTCGGAGGTAAAGTCATTTTTTCATGTGATTTGTATTTTGAATTGGCAGTTTTCTAAGAAAAATATAAAAATAATTGGAAAAAGACAGAAACTTGTTACTTATTATTTATTATTTATATATTTATTTATTTATTTATTTATTGATTTTGAAGGGGTGGAGAAGTTGCAGCGTCGAAGTGCCAAGTGTGTTTACCTTCGAGGGGACTATGTTGAATAGCCTCACACTTTCATGCCTGCAGCTCAAGTCCGCGTGGGTCAGGTCGAGAACTTCTCAGCCCACCCTCGTATCTATCTATCTTCTGCTTTCAGCTTCGTAACACTATCACTCGAATCTGCATTCCAACATGATACCAGCCTGTACGCATCATAGCTATTTCTTTGTTTTTAATTATTTTACTTACTACTTTTTCTCTTGCTATCCGATGAATTATTTAGCGAAAGCACTAGCAGTTTACACTACTCAGTGTATCACAATGTATTGACTAATTTCTGGTAGGTACTCTATATGTATTGTATGCATGCTGAACGAGGAAATGCATACACTTTAGTGTATGAAGTGCAATTTAACTAATTCCCTCTTCCCTTGTCTCTACAAAGAGAGAGAGCGTGAGAGAGAGTATAGATGTGACCCAGCCTAATATGGCTTTGTTTATGTACGAGAGGTTGAAAAGATGAAAATTTACTGTTCGGTGAAAGGTAAGTTCAGAAGAAGAAATTAAGAATTAGTATTTCCTCTGCTATTAGTGTAAACTTGATTGAATTGGTATTGAGTTTAGCGTTCTGTTCAGCCGCGAGGCTATATGAGACCATATAGCCGGCTCATATTGCCATGGACCTACAGCCTAATGTAGGATTTTAACAACATCAGCTCCCGCCGCGAATCGAGTCCGGGGATGGACAAAAATATGGAAACACCTAAAAAAAAAAAATTGCACATTACCTTTATTTATAGCGGGTAGCATAGAAATATAGGTCGCGTATGGTTGGCAAAGGAATGTTGTACCATTCTTCCGCCAAAGAAGCTGCAACTTATTGTAAAGACGACGATGGTGGGAAGCGGGCTCGCAACTTGGTCTCCAAAACTGATTACAAGGGCTCAATAATATTGAGGTCTGGCGATTGTGGAGGCCATGGCAGATGTAAAACTTCATCTTGGTCTCATCACAACATTACCATCTGGAAACAAAGTTTGCACTATGTGATACAGTTGGTCACTCAGAATGGTTACGTAGTCCTTTTCAGTGATATGTCCATGCAGGGTAAAGATGAGTCCGGCAAAATACCAGGTTATTTCTGCACAAATCATCACTGAACCACCGCCATGCATCACTCTTGGAACAGACTGTATGTATCGTACTCTTGTGCTGGCGTTTTCCACACGTAAACTCGGCTAGCAGTTAGAAACAACTTAAAGGAAGATTTATCCGACCAGATGAGTCTTCCGCTGCTCCATTGTCCGTTGAACCATTGTCTCCGTATAGCAGCATAATCAATAGTCACGATTGGTTGGGAATTGCAGATCTGCCATAAATACCCTGCTTGTGAATTCTCTTCTGACTGTTTTGACGCTAACAGGGTTTGTAAGCACTCTATTCAACTCAGCTGTGACTTATGGCCCGTGGTGAACTATTTGGTCACAATCCTACAAAATGTGCGTCTGTCTGTGCCACACAACACACACATGCATCCACACTAGTGCTTCGCTGATGAAGTTTTTCCGTAACTCTCGTAAGCAATCATGACCCTCAAGACTCTGCCTCTTGATACACCAAATATTCCCGCTACTTTCGTTACGGAGGCTTCCACCATGCACACACCTACAATTTGCCCATTTTGAAATCCTTTCAGATCAGACATGATTCACGATAACTTGCACGAACTGATCACTGAACTGTAACTGGCCCATCTGTTTGATTGATCAGGTTGTATAGCTCAAAGGATGTGCTGTGACCACAGCGATATCTACCATTCAGACGCAAATCGTATTTGAAATGGCTACCTCTTTTATACCAGATTTTTTTTGTCTATCCCCTGTAAGTCTGTATTGGCTAATGTTTACAATTAACCACAATTACGAAGAAACACATTACTCTGCTTTTAACCAAGTAATATAAAATGTAGATACCTCTACACTGTAAATTTGTATAACAATACAGTTAAGTCATCATAAAAATTGGATTTTGAAACTGATCGGCTGTCCCAGGTTTTCCAACATCATTTAAAGGGACGTACGTAAACTGAGGGATAAATGTAATTGATTTATGCCATTTAAAATTATTTTCTGCACGTCTACCATTGTAAAATAGCATTAAAATACAAATAAACACAACATGCAACTACGATCGAGGTAAGGTAAATGACCACAATAAAGTCCACCTAAAAGTGTTTGTCTATATCTCGAACAACAAAGTAATCAACAATCTAATATTAACGTAATCTGAAACATTGTTATGTTGTGTAAAAATTATTGAGATTTGGAGAGTCTGGCTCAATGCTATGCTTCAGATCATATAAATAAAAAAGATGTCAAAAGGGCCTTTGAGCATAATAAAACCCAGCTTCTATCTGATATTATTACTCTAATAAAGTTGCACATGAAATGGATATGTATTCAAATCAATGACATTACAGTTTGTGAGGCAGTAATTTAACCATAGTGTTACATAATACAGAGTGTGATAAAAAAAAAAAGCACGGCAAAATTTCTGGAGCGGATTCCTTATGGGTAGACAAGTAAGAAAGTTCATATGACCACATGTCGGAAAATGCATCTTTACAGAGTTGCGACCATTGAGCCGTCTGACGGTGTGAAATAGCCACGTTCTGGACGCCCCTCAATGCGACTCAATTTAAACCTCAATTGCTCAGCTCCCAATTAAGCTAGGAGGATAATTTTAGTATTAATGTCTTTTTGAAGGATGAACTACGTGTAAACTACGTACAGATATATCATGTATCTCATCGAGTGAGCCTGTATTCATATCACTTGCAGCGAGTGCAGTCTTTGTCAGCAGCCGACTAACTGCCGCGAGTACGCTTTTGCCAGTTATACCTCGAGCAGTGTAACTTTCATGTCATGTTCTCGTCTGTAATAGTGTTTACAGATGAGGCTCAGTTTACAAGAGAAGGCATCTTCAATTATCATAATGTACATGTTTGAGCAGACTATAATTCTCATGCAATCAGTCCCAGGAGACATCAATTGCTGTCAGTGTGTAATGCAGTATTGTCGGTGACACTTTACTAGGCCTACACATACTTCCGCAGAGGCTGACGGGTAACACCTATCGAGACTTCCTGAAAACCCACATTCAAAATGCATTGGATAACTTGCCCTTGGCTCTGCACCCACCCGTGAAAATACATATCAGTGGAAAGACCCATCTTTCAGGAAGACATTGATACCAAAGTTATCTTCGTATCTTAATTAGGAGTTGAGCTATTGAGATTTAAATTGGATCACATTGAATTGAGGTGCGCCCAGAATGTGACTATTTCACACGGTCAGACGGCTTAATGGCCGTAACTCTGTAAATGGACTTCCCGACATATATCATCATATGAACCTTTTTACTTGTGTAC
Source organism: Thermobia domestica (assembly GCF_964235325.1). Lineage (NCBI taxonomy): Eukaryota > Metazoa > Arthropoda > Insecta > Zygentoma > Lepismatidae > Thermobia > Thermobia domestica. The sequence continues at coordinate 42,713,976 of NC_137459.1, read as the reverse complement.
CCATAAGGAATCCACCCCTGAAATTTTACTGTACTTTTTTTTTACAGATTGTATATGTTAATTTCATTTTTCTTATGCGTTTTATTATTCAGAGTTATTCTCTTCCCCATATGTATTGCAATAGAATTAAATAATTAGTTAGTTGGTTTACTTTTATAAAATAATGGAAATAAGACAATGAAAGCTTATAGTTCTCGAGAAATTCACACTGGACATTATTGTGGTCACTTACCTTACAAGAACGTTGTATGTCGAACCACATGGTTCTAGTGGTGTTGCACAGTACACACATTTTTTCTTAGGACTGTTAGGAAGTTGAACATCACTGCGTAAAGTGGCCAAGAAAGTGTTTTGTAAGCTAATTAAGACAGTGTATGCTTACTTGCACCCGTGCGAATGTTAGACGAATCGAACAGTGAGAACCAAATTCAAAAAATTCTAAATCTCATAGAGATATAAGGAAATGCATTTTTTAGTGAATTATGTTGCAGTATTGAAAGATTTGAAAGCCGACGTGGATTCCTCAGGAGAAGAAAGTAAAAAAAAAAAAAAAAAAAAAATCATCAGCAAAATACTTGAAGCAGAAATTTGCAAAAGTGAGTGAACTTTGAAGTGTGACTGTCCGTACTGGCGTTTTCTTTTTTTCGCGCAGAGGAAGTTTGCTAAATAGCGAATACTATGCTTGTGAAGTGGACGTAGGTGTGTGTATACTACAATGACTACGTGAGTAACTACAATAACAAACACACATGCCCCACCACCTGGTGAAATAGTAAGACTAAAACACATGGGTAGTGTGGTGACAACAGCTGTTATACAAATGCACTAAGAAGGTAGGTATTGTATATTAGAAATATCAGTGCATTAACTACGGAAGTACCGAGCACGTGGTCTTGACTAAAAAGTGCTAAACATGTTTTTTTCTTGGAAGTGCTAGAGACAAATGGAGAGTGTTTTCTGGCTTTTGTTTGGGAAATTTTATCAAATCTGGAGATGATGGACCATTCTATGAACATGATTTTGAACAGGGCTCAAATATTCTGGCAGCAATTACCAAAATGGCATTGATTTACTGACTGATGTCGTGGATGATAGGCAACCAAAATTGTTCATACGTTAATTTGGTTGCATATACACTGCATAAGGGAAGATTTTATGTATTGTAAAAACAGGTAAGTACGAATTATTGGATAAACGAAATCGAAATTTCAATGTTTAACTGGGACAAGCATTGATTTCGCCCACTAGTGTTTATTCAAAACACACAAATTTGGCCTGAACCTGAATCGTCTATTCTTGCAATTCATTTCTGTACTTATAGTTGAGTTGCTCTGGGAACACAATCATATGCCACATATTCTAGCTTGGGAGTAAACTAGAAAAAGAAGTTATACATTCTCAGGCAATGGAACGAAAAGACACATACCAAACAATTTTCCCCAGCCATCTGCAGGTATATTTCCGAAATTGAATTACTTTCATATTGTCAAAGAGCCCGAACCCAATACATTCCACTTAATAAATGAATTTCATCGGAAGTAACGTTTATCATTATGTTCACTCGAGCTTCTCATATGTAAATGAGGACTATTTTGTTTTAGAAGTCACTTAATCCACTGGAGTAGACGATACAGAGACAAGATAAAACTATTGTACGTCGCCACCCTTCCAACATCGATACATAGACTCTACTGTTGAATCATTTTGGAATAGCTAGCTTTAAAACATACCGAATGTAATCGAAGTGCTTGCCAAATGAAACTAAATTTTTCCAGGAGCTGATCTTGAAATTTCAGGGAACTCAGCAGACAGTTGAGAAATTGTAGTCTACAACTTTCACGAACCACACGATTCACGCTTTCACCAAGGTCGTCTGAAGCCATGCTTTTCCACCCCTGACCGCTGTTGTCGTGTCTGTGTATATTGGTAAGTCTCTCTCTTTAAAATATCTCCGATAGTCCCTTCATCAATTAAAAAGATTCCACTATACTGCTTATTAACAAAAAGATGAATCACTACTGCACTATGCCTTTCACCTGAATCATTCAAATTACTTAATGTAGTTCACACTTGGCGAGCGCTTCGATAGCATTCGATATGTTTTTCATAATGATTGAATGGAAGGTTCTGTCTATAGGATGAGGAAGGGGTAGCATATATAAACCAGCATTGTCTTATTTCCATTACGGCACCTCACGTAACTCTCCGCCAGTGGCTTAAAGGAGATTGAAAAATATATCCCTCCTATATTAAGTTGTTGAGTAAAAACAGAATCAAAAAAAAAAATTGGAAAAATATTGTTGCGAACGAATAGAAAGACAGGAGTTAAGATTTTTTAAACATGATAATAGAATAGGGAGTTATTACTATTTGTATTGTAAATTATAATTGTTTTTGTATACTTTAGAGCAATGTCTCCAACCTTGTTTACTTGGCGCTCATTTGTAAACGCGGAATACTTCACGCCTCCAATAATAATAATAATAATAATAATAATCATATACTCATCAACTTAGCATTATTCCCTTCAAGATTTTGTATACCACTGCAGAGCAATATGATTACTTTGTAACTGGCCATTACAAAAAAGAAAAGGTAAATTTCAAATGACATTTACAATTGGTACTTTCATAATTTCACAGTTTATTTCTGTCAGTAGCTCATTTATTTCTGTCCCTGCTCTTCACGGTCCCATTTTGCCATTAATGTGTCCCACCAGGAAACATTGTGGTGAACAAACACCGTGTGCGTGGATTTTCTCGGGTTTCTCCCGTTTCCATCCACTTTCTTCATTGTACCGTTTCATTTATTTCTCATTATCACCGTCTCCTTTAGCCTATCCGGCATAAACGTGGGACGTAAAACTGAAAGATTTCATTTCATAATTAGGAAAATTGCATAGCTATGTTGAAACCAATCGAAAGTTTGCTGACCTCAGAGACAGGCCCACAGCCAAGGGAGTATAGAACAGCCACTGCCTTCCAAAATTTTTGTTGCAATAGGATTGCGATTAGGGATGCTAGAAGGCCAAACGTTGTGACTACTACAAGCACAATTTTTTCCTGATAAGAAGTTTTTTATCTTTCCAGATGTATGGCAGGGAGCTGGATTTTGCTGCTACACGTACGGTATTCCAGCAGCTACCCTATGCCCAAGATGTTCGCCAACTACACATATCTAGTCTTAGTCTATGGAAAGTCTGTTCTTGGGGATAGTTTTTTTTCAGACGGTTTTATCAGAAACTGCTCAAGCTATTTTGTTCACGTTTGATAAATACAAATTTCACTAATTGTCCTATAATGTGACGTAAGCCGTTTCTTCCGAAGGTATCTACGAGGGGTAGTTGATTATTGGTGTCAGTTTCTTCAGACGATTTTCTCAGAAATTTCTAAGGCGTTTGTTTCGTATATTATAAATAACCATAATAACACATTGACGATAGAATACGGAGATTTCGGTTTTCACCTACGGCAGAAGTTGTCAACATTTTCCACTGCCATACCTCAAAAGCATTACCACCATATGTAATAAGCACCACCAACTACCGGTACGGGTTCCCTACTACAAGTACTAGGAGTGTCATAGTTTGAGAAACCCTTTCAACTGAGCATTTAAAGTACCCTGTGGATAAAAACTGAAATCTTCGTGACCCGTTATCTACTGAAGTATGAAAATCTCCGTATCGAGTCGTCAATGTGATAATATGCTCATGTTATTTCGAGTGAAAATCGACAAAGCGTAGTTTAGTTTTTCAAAGTTTTCGGTAAGCGGTTACTCTAGTAGGCATCATGGGTTAATATACGTTTTTGAAATATCCATTATTATTAGAGTAAGGAGCTATATAGTGAGGTGATACAATGAGAATTATGATTACTACCCATACAAAGTTTGAATAATTGTTGATGTAAAGCGGTTTAGAATTTTTAACGACCTGTGCTTCCCCTAAACATTCACGCTTCCCATTCCCCAAACTCCTTTAGGCGCATGCAGACTTGCTGAGAGGAGTTTGTTCCTTGCATTAGGCTATTCCATTCGCCTTGAGAAAAAATTCAAGGGGCAATTCGATTTGGTACATTCTCTACATTTGATTAAGCTACAAGATTAGGTCTCTTTTCAACATTGAAGCTATATGAGAAGTAGGCCTATAAAATAACATAAAATTCAGTTTCCCTGTATTCTCTCCAGAAAGAGAACACAGATCTTAATAGATTGAACACGCGCCAAAGGCTATACAACCTCAATTAACTTTGTAATGTTACTGTTGTTACAATTAAAAACAATAGTTTTCGTATCTAGGAATATCATATAAGAACGTCACATCAGTAGTTTTAACTTCATATTTAATAGCATAATTAAAAAAATAAAGTGTATATAAAAATAATAAATTGGTATTACACATAAACATATCATTGTGTAGGAGTATGTATTTTTCTCGTATAGGAAATTCGTTATTCCTTTTCACATATAGAAACAAGCGCCGCCTAGTAGCAAATGAATAAAATAGTCACATTTAAACTAATAACGCACAATGGAGACACAATACAGCGTTGTCATCTTTCGTATTCTTATTAGATTCGTATTATCGATGACAGCGCTACGCTCTGCATACATTTTCCGTTATTAGTGTAAATGCGATTATTTTATACATTTGCTACTAGGCGGCGCTAATTATGTGAACAATAGTCTTATTAGGCTGGAAGCGATTCTGATTCGATCTCTCGTGACGCAACTTGAAGATTAAGGTTTAAATTTGAATTCGAGGATTTTAAATCAAAATCTGATGGTCAAATGTTGTGATTTAATTTCACCGATTGTCTATACCTATATTTTAGTGGACTAGCATATAGTGGTAACTGGCAAAATTTTCGCTCCCAAAAATGTGTACTATGCACGTAGTATGTATACAACAGTTAGGTTAGTTACTGAGGCTTAATTAAATCGTTTAGAGTATTGATCATCATGTAACAAAAAATACCATTTGTTTCTGAGGAGGCGTTAAATTGGTCTACCATAAAATAACATTTGCTTTTCCTGCCGGTGTGCATACCAAAGTGGTGAAATATGTACTCAGTGGCGGATCTGGCCCGGGGTAGTGGAGGCCTAGGCCCCCCAGTTTTTTAAATGACAAAAATAACAAGCTATTATTATATGTTTTTTAAAGTTTATATTAAACCCGTGATATACCTATCATAGTGTGGGTTCTGGCTGCTCCCTCCGAGTTTTTACCCTCTAGATCCGCCACTGTATGTACAATGTTAGTAGTCATTCTGAATAAATAAACATGATAGACAATTCCCATCCAGTCTATCTTTCAGACATGTTTTTGTGGGCACTGTACCCCGGAGCTCTGAGAGTGCCCTTCCCCCTCGGAGCAGACCAAAATAATACGTCTATAAATATAATAAATAGAATAATGCCAGCAGTGCCCTCCGGAATACTAAGTGTGTCCTCCCGGAACGTTCCTGAAAGAGTCCCTCCCATCTATGTATGCACTCGATTGTGTATTTCAGATTTCCCCGAGATCTATAAATATTTAAATATACGGAGGGTTTAATATTGTAGAAACACTGTTACATCACATTGAGTACGATTGGAGATATGCCTCAGGGAAAAATTATCCCGTGTCACTCTCTGAAATTATCACTGATTGTAACACTTCCAATTTATTCTCCAGATACCACGAAAAAGAAAATAAGTATGCTTATTTGGATAATTTTGGAATGGGTTAGTATTTCCTTTTTAGTTTAGCCCAAACCCAAACCATTGTGTAAATAGCACACGCCCCTGTATATTCGCCTCTCTAACCATCGAAGATACTCTTATGCCTCCCCTCTCTCCGCTTTCAATACTTCCTGGTAGATCACTTAAACCCCGTATTAAATAGCTAGTAGAATACGAGTTTTTAAGACATTATTACTAAGTGTTCTGCCTTGTTGCAGGTCCTGGGACTAATGAGGCGATTTCTTTTCTGTCTTTCTTTATTTTCTTTCTTTTTTTTAAGTATACGTTTCTTCCAAATTTCTCCACCTTCAGTTTCCTCTTTTAACTTCCAATAATTTTTGGATCAAAAGATCAAATATATTTCAGACAGAAATTTTCTTGTAGGCCTTATATCTGGAGGACTACATATAATGTAGTCAAACCAAAACGACCACTTAATTCAGTATGATGTGCTTATTCCGAAAAAAAAATCCTAAAACTTTATTTAGGGGCTACTAAAAACTTTTGTGGGCCCTGATCCAAAAAATCCAATAGATTTCATTCAATTATAAATTTTCTTGTAGGCCTTATATCTGGAGAACTACATACAGTGCAGCCAAACAAAAACTACCACTTAACTCAGTATGATGTAATTATTCCGTAAAAAAATACGAAATCTCGATTTAGGGGGTTGGGCCGCGGTGGCTCAGTGGTAGAGCGTTCATTTCTGGTTCTTGGGGTCCCGGGTTCGATCCCAGCCCCCGCCAAGTGAACTTTGTGGTGGACAAACACCGTGTGCGTGGGTTTTCTCGGGGTTCTCCCGTTTCCTCCCACTCTCTTCATTCCACCATTTCACTCATTATCACCGTCTCCTTTAGCCTAACCGGCATAACCGTGGGACGTTAAACTTAAAGATTTCATTTCATTTTTTTCGATTTAGGGGCCGTTCAAAATTTTTGTGGCCCCTGATCCAAAAAATCCAATGTGTTTTTATTCAACTACAAATTTTCTTGTTTGCCTTATATCTCGATAACTACACACACTTTAGCCAAAGCAAAACTATCACTTAACTCAGTATGGTGTGCTTATTCCGTAAAAAATATCTAATCTCGATATAGTGTCCATTCAAAAATTGTGTGGCCCCTGATCCAAAAAATCCAATATATTTAATTCAATCAAGTATTTTCTTGTACGCCCTATATTCCGACAACTACATATAGTGCAGCCAAACCAAAACTACCACTTAACTCAGTATGACGTCCTTACTCCGTAAATATACAAAATCTCGATTTAGGGGCCATTAAAAATTTTTGTGGCCCCTGATCCAAAAACATCCAATATATTTTATTCAACCAAACGTTTTCTTGTACATCTTATATCTGGAGAACTACATGTATTGTATCCAAATGAAAACTACCACTTAGTATGATGTGCTTATTCCGTACAAAATACGAAATCTCGATTTAGGGGCCATCCAAAATTTTTGTGGTCCCTGATCCAAAAAAATCCAATGTTTTTTTATTCAACTACAAATTTTCTTGTTTGCCTTATATCTCGATAACTACACACACTTTAGCCAAAGCAATACTATCACTTAACTCAGTATGGTGTGTTTATTCCGTAAATATACAAAATCTCGATTTAGGGGCCATTAAAAATTTTTGTGGCCCCTGATCCAAAAACATCCAATATATTTAATTCAATCAAGTATTTTCTTGTACGCCCTATATTCCGACAACTACATATAGTGCAGCCAAACCAAAACTACCACTTAACTCAGTATGACGTCCTTACTCCGTAAATATACAAAATCTCGATTTAGGGGCCATTAAAAATTTTTGTGGCCCCTGATCCAAAAACATCCAATATATTTTATTCAACCAAACGTTTTCTTGTACATCTTATATCTGGAGAACTACATGTATTGTATCCAAATGAAAACTACCACTTAGTATGATGTGCTTATTCCGTACAAAATACGAAATCTCGATTTAGGGGCCATCCAAAATTTTTGTGGTCCCTGATCCAAAAAAATCCAATGTTTTTTTATTCAACTACAAATTTTCTTGTTTGCCTTATATCTCGATAACTACACACACTTTAGCCAAAGCAATACTATCACTTAACTCAGTATGGTGTGTTTATTCCGTAAATATACAAAATCTCGATTTAGGGGCCATTAAAAATTTTTGTGGCCCCTGATCCAAAAACATCCAATATATTTAATTCAATCAAGTATTTTCTTGTACGCCCTATATTCCGACAACTACATATAGTGCAGCCAAACCAAAACTACCACTTAACTCAGTATGACGTCCTTACTCCGTAAATATACAAAATCTCGATTTAGGGGCCATTAAAAATTTTTGTGGCCCCTGATCCAAAAACATCCAATATATTTAATTCAACCAAACATTTTCTTGTACGTCTTATATCTGGAGAACTTCATATAGTGTATCCACACCAAAACTAGCACATAACTCAGTTTGATGTGCTTATTCCGTAAAATATATGGAAACTCGATTTATCTAGATGCCGCTCAGAAATTTTGTGGCTCCTGACCCAGCATCTAACTATTGGCCAAGATCGCAATCTTTTGATCCATTTTTTGAATCATTTCTAAAATTTTTGGTTCTTCTATCTTTCAACTCATCGATCAGTTGTGTTCTTTGTACTCCTCACTTTCGTTCCAGCTTTCCTTTTATGGCGGTTCCAATTTCTTCGCAAGATATGTCCAATCCATTCGAAAGTAGCAGGCTAAAAGCGTTCTCTTCTCTCCTATCTGTTTCAGAGTATCTTCGTTCGTTATTTCCTCTGGCCATTTTAAATTGTCCATTCATCTATAGCAGGCGAAATTTCCAGAAATATCGAGTTTCTAACCTTAGTTTATGATCCTTCCTCGTAGTAAATGTTAATTTTCCTCCTTCCTGGAGGAGGGTTAAACCCCGAAATTCCCTTGGGTGTGCCACTGGTTCCACCCACATGACAAATCGAATTATGTTTAGGATTTAAGAACTTAGATTTCTGGACTTTCGGCATCTAAGGCCATTTAGCCCTTCACGTTTTAAGGGATGACGTCCCCCGGCGAGCACGCAATCCAGGGAAAGGGAAGGAAGGAAGCGACCTGGGATGATTTTACAAATTTGAATATAATTTATTCTCATTTTAAATTTGGACTCCCTCCCGAAATAGTCCAACGTATGTGCCTATCACGAGGTATAAGACACGTATAACTTACTACGTTTTCTTCATTCATGATGTCGTGGTGTTACAGCCTTGAAAGGACTAACTAACGCCAATAGCACTGGTAAAAAGTGCCCTCGCTTGGAAAAATTTTTGATTGTTTTTAAATCGCTAAATCCAATGTATCTATTTTTAAACAAATCCGTTCATGAGGTCGCTAGCCAAATAGCCTCAAAACTGGAATTTTTGAACTTCCATTTATGCCAATAAAAGTTTGATGGTTGAATACGTTTCGAATTGCTGTTTTCTATACTAACTAGCTGCGTTCACCCCGCTTCGCTGCGGTCACCCCGGAACGCAATAAACTTTGTTACTTAGATAATTTTTACTTTTTCGCTTTCAAGTGATATGATAAAAACCATAGAAGATTGCAGTAAATCTTAACATTATATCGCCTGTCATTTATGTTAACCCGCCCCGCTTCGCTGCGGTCATCCCGGTGCTGGCATATTGTAAAAGTGTCTGTAAAAATAAGCAAATCAATTAAAAAATTTTAAACAGAAGATTCAAGCTATTTTCCGCTGTATATCGCCTGTCATTTATGTTAACCCGCCGAGTGACACGGTCATGCGGGTTGCATATAAATACGTTTATTTTTACCTATGATGAACTAATAACAAAGGATTTGTACGTTATGGACACTTGAATGGTCAATTATCTCAAGACACTGGTAATTAAAAATTAAAGTGATATGATAAAAACCATCTAGGGTCCAAATCCTAATAACCCCCCAAAAATGAAAGAAATTGGTTCAGCCGTATTAGCGTGATGAGCGGACAAAGGATTTTGTACGTTCTCTTTTATATATATAGATTTGAGGACACTGAGGCCAATAGAAGGATGTTTCAACACATTGGTGTATGAAGCGACGATAAAAATGACATCAATGGATGGATATGCATACTTCATTCTCATGACTTCATGAACGGATATGCGTTAAAATAGTTCAATTGGATTCAGAGTCCTCAAATTAGTATGAAAATAGCAATTAGAAATTTATTCAATAGTACGCACTTTCTACTAGTGGCAATATCGTTTATCTCTGGGTGCAATACAGTGATTCGGATTCCACCTAAAACTGCAGATGTACGTTTCATATAGCATCGGTGCTAAAAGGAACAAGCTTTCTTCATATTTTGTTGATATTGATATTTGGGAGCGGTGTCATAGTGAGTTGTGGTATAAGCCTGTAAAGTGCTTTCGATTCGATTCGAGTCCATGATTTTAGCCAAAGTATGATAAACAAAGCATGTATTTCGAAATAATTGAAAGCCGCACATACAAACTGTTTTCATGTGCCTCCCCGAATTGCATGAATTTCTCATTACGGGATTTTCACATGTTTATACTGCCTCTTCCAGTCTCGGTCGCTTCACCAAAAATGACAACAGAGTCACGTTCTTCAGTTTCTTACTCATCTTCAACACAAACACACACACACTAACAGAGTCACCGTAAATTAATATATAACGGGTTGAATTTGAAATATGTTAAAATTACAGTCACGCAAAAAATATCTTTATCGCTGTCAATGTAACAAAGTAGGGTCACACGGTTAAAAGTTATCTTGTCATAAAGCCCCTCCCATTTCTCCTCTGTGTAGATAAATATAGATTTCCTTTGTTGCACTAAAGTGATCGCAGGAAAACATGAAGCTTGACATAAATCTATCGATTTCACTATAAAATAGAATGCAAGAGCATGGTCCGATCGTCGACTCCTATCCATTATATTTTTTAATCGTCCTCTCTGAGAAGGATATAATCTGAACTATAGCGTTATGCGAAGAACATTTCCTGATGGGCAAAATGTTGTTGGATTTTCGATGCGTTTCGTTTTGTGAAACTCAATATTTCACCACGACTTCAATTTTTCAACATTGTTGAGGTTTTCTTAAATGTGTGTTCGGATTGAGGCTCCATAAATCGTACCAAAATCTTCTGATGTATCAAAGGTGAGGGAAACTTTTCTATGATCGGTATACAACCCAGGATTCACGAGATGTTGGAAGTTACTGATAAACCTTGGCATTATGTATCCATAGAATTGCTCATTTCTGAAGAAAAAAACTTTCAACTGTATTCAATTGATGTATTTAAAGATGAATGTATCAGAAATTCAATTGCTGGTACGTTCAGGAATTTTTCACTTAAACAGAAGAGAGCGAGAAGACAAATATAGGACACTGTTACAAAAGTGTATGCAAAGGGTATTATTTTGGTTTGTTGCTTGAGTGGTAACGACATGGCGGCTAAAGGAGACGTTCACTTACTGATTATAATAGAACCCGAACCACTTTTTTGTTCAAATGTACTCCAACCGGGAATCGAACCGGAGACCATGAGCACCGTATAGGGTATTTTGTCCGAGTTCACCGCTTTTGCAGTGGTATAATTGAGTATGTAAAGAAAAAAGTAATAGACCAGACTAAGAACAGGAGGTTAGAAATTGGCTCTATTAAGTAATTTGTTAAATGTAGCTTTTAGAAACATAGTGTAATTATAGTTATTCCTATAGCAACAATAAAATTATATTATACTAGCCTTCGCCTAGGATGAGGCTTCGCCTCCAGACCCCCAATTTGCTTGGAATACGGGCTCGCCCAATATAGCAAATGCTCATACGTGTTACTATGGTTCAATATTTAGCGTTCTTCCTTCTGTATCTTTCATATAGAATTGAATTGAGCTAAAACTCTGTCACAAAATTCAAACACCCCGAAAGGCATTTTAGTGAATCACCCCCAGCTCTCTTCCTACATTTATTTTTATTCAGGTAAAGGTAATTGAAGTTTGGGGACCAGAATTTCTTTTTCATATCCTTTTCCTAGGATACAATTTTAAAATATACGTCTTTAATTCAAAGAGTGAGCCGTCTTACCCTCCTTCCTACAGCTGTTCGCCCAACGAATGAATCATATATTCGCTCTTTTGGGGCTTATGGTGTCTGCCTAAGGAACTAGGGATAAAAGTATTCATAATTAAAATATGTCTGTATTAAGTATTATTAATACCGCACATTTTGATTACACTATCCTAGGCTTGTTACACAAATTGGATCGGTCGTGAAAAGGCAATACTTATATTTGCCAATGACAAATGCTAGAAATATAAAAAAAAAGAAAGACCTTTGGGGGGCGGTCGCTCCTCCGCCCCCTCCGTGTATCCGCCAGTGCTATGATAGGTATATCATGAGTTTACTATAAATTTTCAAAAATATATAATTGAGCTGAAATTACTTTTGTCAGTGAAAAACTAAGAGGGCCTAGCCCCCCGGCTCTGGGATATATCCGCCACTGTAAAAGGTATAGCTACCTTATATAACTAACAGAATTGATTAATTGATTAGATTAAATTTTGAGTTTAGCGTCCCTTTCAGCAGCGAGACTATATAACACGTGGACCTCAGCTTACCGTAGAATCCAAACCACATGAGCCTCCTTCGGGAATCGAACTTGGGTTTCCAACGACAAAGGCGCATATGCTGACCGCTTAGCCACGAGAGAGCTCCCTAACAGAATTGAATGTTGAAACACGGATACTATATATTCTTTTAAGTACATTTGCTCATTTTTCTTTTCTTTTCTTCTTCTTCTTTTTTTTCTATATAATAAAATCACTTATGACTTCCTGACTCAGAACTTGACAATGGATAGTAAAAAAAAAAGTTGAAAAACTTGGATTGGATTCGAACCGATGACAAAAACATTTATCGCTTCAGAACGAGTGTGCATATAAACTAGCTGTAAAAAATAAATTTGGTGGTGGATTATGCGGGAATAAGTTTAAAACGAAAGTAAAACAATTAGCGGGTGTGATGGCAAAAGGTGAACGACTTTCGAGTTCATTCAACACACCCTTTTCCAAATAATATTCGAAGCTAGAGGGTGAGCGAATTCATTCGACCGGGGCTCACCCCAGCAGAAGGCTCATTTTCTCTTATATATAAACAAAGTATTATATACCTTATAGTGAAAATAGATAAATTGTTTTCGGATTTGTAATTTTGGGGAAATATCGTTTGTAAATATATTGTTTGAGAATGTAAATATATTTAATTTGAAACCTAATGTTAGTTTAAACACTGAAATCTTCCATAACAGCGTATTTCAACAATGTCAAAATGGAAGGTGAAGCTTGTGTAAGCTGTATTATTGTATAGATTGAGTTTGAAAATAACGTCAAAGCAGTATATTTCAACCTCATTTATTAAAGATATGTGTGAAAAGTACAATACTGCTATCAGGTTTCAAGTTATTAGGTGATTATGTCCAAAATTATGAAGTGGACACTTCAATTGTAGTACACCTAGTGGCAATTAGTCAAATTAAACTTCGATCCTCACTACTAACAGCACCTCGCCGTGGTAGAATTATGAAATATTTTCAGTATAACAAAAGGGAATAAAATTGCGAGTGCTGATTCAAATAAGATCTAATGCCATTCTAATTAGTAGACGATATCAATGACATTCTAATTAAAGTAAAAAAATGTAGAAGATTTACGATTGTAGAATGCGTAGGGACAGAGTTTGTACGCCATTGGCGTATCTACAATATTTTGTATATTCGCATCTCTTACGCGCAGATTAAGAAAAGTGGAGCATATAGGTGATAACTCATGCACGTATTGTGTTATGGGCAAAGTCAACCGCTAATAAATTAAAGTTAGGAATTGATTGTGTACGTCCCATTTTTACTAGATGTACTATGCAACGTTTTATGACCGACGGGAGACGTGTAGCACTGAGAATTAGGGTATCGAAGGCACTGCTATGGGCGCTATTGCATGTTTAAAATAATTTAGAATATTTACAGCAAAATAAAATGAATTCTGGTATATAGCAAGGGATTTACGGTTGCGAAAATAACACTATTTAGAGCGAGCATGTGTTAAAACACTTTCGAAAGCGCATAATGTATACGGTATTAAAATAGATTGATCTGTATATACTTCCCTCCCTTATGGAGCATTCCATATGGGAGTGATTCTTATTTAATTAGGCAATGTTCTAGAACACGGAAAACAATGTGCCCTGCGAAATTCTAACCCACCTTCACTCGCTGACGCTCGTTCGGCAATATGTGGATTAAATATTGAACTTTGGTAGGGAAAGAAACCTATCTAGCTACTAACCTATATGGGAGGACCTATGTTCTAGAACCTTCCCATTAATTGTTTCATTTCTCCTGTTGCTTTAGTTAATAGTGCATTGCATGCAGATTTAAAATACACCGTCATATTAAAAAGTATTTTGTTTCAATTTTCGTGCTCTGAATTATTTAATACATTCTGTTGCCTTTTCACTTGCCCACATAATTGTGTACAGAATGATAATAAACGTGCAAACTGTGATCGTTATTGGTATAACTACGAATTTGTACGAATGCCATAAAAACTATTGTGAAAAAATTACAAAAACGTTAACCAACCTGTGCTAGACATCCACTAAAAACCGTGAATGATATCCAACCGAGTCAGTGCAGGGGAGCCATGGGGCCGCCGCTTTGTGTCCGTAGAGTGCAGGCGCGTTAGCGACGGAGGGTATGCGCAAAAACGAGAATAGCAGATAACGTACTTTATATCTCATAACAAGAGCGTACTTGTATAGGTTAGTATACAACTTGTTATTATTCCACACTAGGAATTGTACAGTTGTAAACATAAAATATAATTTTCCTTCATTGTGGAGAAACAGTCGGCCGGTGAAAATTAGTCTGCACTGTCCTAACATTGTTTTATTTTCACCTATTGCGCTTGATAATTTAATAGATATTACTCTATGTGACTGAGTGGATTATAGTTTAAATTTTCGAAAAAAAGTTGCCCGATATCAGCACCAATAATGTAATTGAGGTATAGTTGGACAGTATGAAAACTAAAGTTCTAATTTTACAGGCTACATCTACTGCCACTATGAAAGACCAATGAATAATGATCATATTTATGTTAGCAGGTTACTTCTAATTAGAGCAATAAGGTAGAAAAAAATATTGTAAAGATAATTACTTTACAATCCTCGTTGAAGAAAGCCGTCGACCCTGAGTACGGAGTTCAAAACTTTACATATACTTCACAATAATATTCTAAGCCTCAGCAAATGAAGTTGTCGACTGTATTTCTGGCACCCTAACTGTTAGTACCCCCTGTCCCCATACCTTCGGGATCCTAATATTTCCACTAAGCTACGAAGCAAATCATGTTGTCCATGTATATCTTACATAAATGAAAAATCGCTAATACAATGATAAATTTATAGCATTAGAATGTGATTTTACGAAAAAAAGGCATTTTGAAGTTCTCTGTAGTTCAAACACTCCTTTGTATTATCTCTGACAGAATTGAAATTTTATTTGTAAGTATTCTAAACAACAATTCCCTGGAAACGTTTGTGAACGAACTGTATCCTTATTTAAATATTTCTTCCAGCTTAAAGATGGCTGCTATGGATTCGAATAAGTCATATTTATCTGGAATTTCAAGATAAGGATGAAGTTTCAGTCGTACTCAATTCGTGGAATTTTGTGGATGATAACGAAAAAATGGTACACTACTGACCGGACGAAGATCCAAGAATACTCAAACTGAAATCGGAACCAAGCCAATAAGGATGGATTACTTAGGGAATAGCTCGTGTATTTGCAGAATGTAGTAACTTAAACCTTTCTAGGTCATGCACTGTATCGAGCAGCATTACTGTTTAAGCATATGTTCTGTTAATGCTTTGCCAAACCACCGGGAACACGTGCATTATTTACAGCAAAAGTGGACAAAACTGCTTTAGGACAACTTTCCATCTAGTTGCATTTTAAAAGCCTCGAAATGAATTCGATCTCTCAAGTTTTCCTTCCGCTCAAGGATGTATGATCAATTGAACAAAGTCATTCCCCAATCACTATACAGGGAAGGGTTTAAAAAATCTTTTCTGAGCCTTAATTTAATGTTGGTAAGTATGGCCAAGTATGATAAGGACAAGCCAGCAACACATGTTAGAATATCTTTCTGAATTAGGGCTTCGTCCTCGACCCTCTCCTGCCCCATGTAAATCGCAAGTTTACAACTTAGTCACTATAATATTGTATTAGTAGTAAATGTAATTTGTGTGCATATAACGTTTTCCTATTTTGCAAAAAAAAAAAAAAAAAAAACTGTATCTTCTGTATAGGGAAACCACAATATTTTATCATATTTTTCTATCATGTTGGAAATATTGTAAAAGTAGCTATCTTTTTAGTCTAATATGAACATATCTATATATATAAAAGAGAACGCACAAAATCCTTTGTCCGCTCATCACGCTAATACGGCTGAACCGATTTCTTTCATTTTTGGGGGGTTGTTAGGATTTGGACCCTAGATGGTTTTTATCATATCACTTTAATTTTCAATTACCAGTGTCTTGAGATAATTGACCAATCAGGTGTCAATACGTACAAAAAATCCTTTGTCCGCTCATCACGCTAATACGGCTGAACCGATTTCTTTCATTTTTGGGGGGTTGTTAGGATGTGGACCCTAGATGTTTTTTATCATATCACTTTAATTTTCAATTACCAGTGTCTTGAGATAATTGACCATTCAGGTGTCCATACGTACAAATCCTTTGTTATTAGTTCATCATAGGTATAAAAATAAACGTATTTATATGCAACCCGCATGACCCTGTGACTCGGCGGGTTAACATAACTGACAGGCGCTATAAATCACTTGAAAGCGAAAAAGTAAAAATTATCTAAGTAACAAAGTTTATTGCGTTCCGGGATGACCGCAGCGAAGCGGGGCGGGTTGGGGTGACCGCAGCGAAGCGGGGCGGGTTAACATAAATGACAGGCGATATAATGTTAACATTAGTGCAATCTTCTATGGTTTTTATCATATCACTTGAAAGCGAAAAAGTAAAAATTATCTAAGTAACAAAGTTTATTGCGTTCCGGGGTGACCGCAGCGAAGCGGGGTGAACGCTGCTAGTATACTTGTAAAATCAAATCATTGACATGTTCTATGCCATATGGCAATCAGCTAATGTAAATGGTCATTGAACGCGATAAAATACAATTCAATTCAATTAGTCGAGCGTTCAAATTAAGTTCAAAGAGTTCGTTTGGGCAACGAATCGGACTAATTTCTGTATTTTATTTCACAAAGACTTTCAGGACAGTCTTGATAATTGCTTGTCATCCAAAAGCAAATAAATAAATAAAAGGGGAAAAGAATGATAGAGTCGTATAACGTGTCAACTGTAGAATGAGGGGTAGATCTTGCTTTTAGGAAATTTTAGTTTAACGTTGCATGATTATGCCCTGTATGCTGAAAGAGAAGGATGGTTAATGAAATTGAATGATTGTGAAATTATTTTTTTGTACTCCATCACCGGGAATCGAACCTGAGACCACGTGCATTAAAAGCGTATGTGCTAGCCAATAGAGCAGCGGGGAAGTATGTCTGGCTAGTGTTGCAAAATACATATTTTCTTTTCTTATTGTGCACATGTTTATAAATAACTATATGTGAGGATTCTTTGCGCTCTAAGTCTCAGTCCGATAGCATTTTTATAATTAGAGCTTGGATTTTCGGAGCATAGAACATTCGCAACACACATGCATTTATGCCAGTAAAAAATACTAAAATATGACTTAAAAATACGAGCATCGCACTATTGAAATACTCCAATTTAGGTGCTTTAAAACTAGACTCAGTGATACCAGGTTTTCGTAGATTTAAAAAATCAAGCAATTGTCAAATAGTCTTCATTCTTAGAAAATACTCTTAAACTTCGTAGATAAAAGATATATATATATAACAAAATGTGAAAGAAAAATCAAAACGAGTTTTTAACATAAATACCAGTGATGATTTCAGTCGGTGATACGGGAGAAATTCTCGTAGAATCTCGTATTCAATGTGAATTGCTAATAATTTCGCAGTACTGCTTACACCTCTTGTATATCTGAAGTCTTTTCCGGGTATGAATGGAAATATTACCACCAATATGCCTTAAAGAGACTGACTGTTCTTCAGATTCTAAAGAAACTGCAGGTGAAGCAGCAGAAAGGCATTGTTTTCGAATATGCTGGGATTAATACTGTTTTCCAAGGCATCCATAAGGAGGTTATTTGACAATTCTTTGAGATAGATTATGTAAAGAAAAACCATAGGACATCTGTTATTCTATTTTTTCTCAAATACACAATGTTACTGTATTTTTCAGAGATAGCCTCACGAAAGTCCCAGAATACTTTCCATATTCACCAGGCCAAGAACTTCTACAGCCGCAGAATTAAGAGAATGTATACCAAAACCAGTAGAGAATGCTCCGAGAGCATTCGCAGAACGAACGTTAAAAGAATGGAGTGATGGAGCGAAAGGATAACTGTGATTTTTTCTACATGTAAATCCTTTTATCCGCACCTTCTTATGTTTCTCGCAAAAATTTGCGAAATATCATCTCTCTATGTCTTACGGTTCCCAAGACATGGCTCCTTAAATCTCCCGATATTCGAACTTTTTTGGCCTATATTTGGGGAACGGTGGCCAGTTCGACAGTAGCCAGTTGTCCAGTCGCTACCGGTAACTGCTTGCTACCAAAATGTTCACCGTCCGATTAGGTATTGATCAACACCAATATGATCTCTTTCTATGACTTACGGTTCCCGAGATATGGCTCTTTAAATCTCCCGAAATCGGAACTATTTTTTGGCCAATATGTCGGGAACGGTAAATCATACAGAGATGATGTTGGTGTTGATCAATACCTAAGAGAATGGTGAATATTTTGTTACCGATATTAACTGGTGGCCACTGGACAACTAGCCACTGACTAAACCAGTGGCCAGTTGGCCGATGGCCATCAGTTACTGTTTGGTACCAAAATATTCACCATCCTCTTAGATGTTGATCAATAAAAATATCATGTCTGTATAACTTATGGTTCCCAAGATCTGGCTCCTTAAATCTCCGGAAATCGGCCATTTTTTGGCCAATATCTCGGGAACGGTAAGAGTGACGCGAAAAATTCCATCACTTTCTCAGATAGGTTTTGATGCTCTATCAAATGGAGGGCTCAAAATTGAAAAAAAAAAATCGCAAAAAACACAGACGGACAGACACGCAGACATAGAGAAATCAGTGACGAACTTTTTAAGTTCGTTGATAATGTCTCAGTATAGCCACACCATAGTTTGATTGTGCCTCTCCTTCCTCACCTGGAACATATTCTACAAGCAAACCAGACTAGAAGTCAATACAGTTTAATGGAGAAAGATAGAACTATCTATCTATCTTCTACTTTCAGTCTCGCAACACTATCACTTGACTCTGCATTCCAACACGGTTCCACTCTACATGGATCATAGCTATTTCTTTGTTTCTAATTATATTTTCTTGCTACTTTTTTCTTTCTATCTGATGATTCATTTAGCGAAAGCACTAATAGAGTACACCATTCAGTGTATCACAATATATTGACTATTTTCTAGTAGGTACTTCATATGTATTTTATGTACAATAGACAAGGAAATGCACACACTTTAGTGAATGAAGTGCAAATTAAATAATTTCCCCTTCCCTACTCTCTACAAAGAAAGAGAGAGAGAAAGTACAGATGCGATCCAGCCTAATATGGCCTTCTTTATGTAACGGAATTTGAAAAGATTAAAACTTACTGTTCGGTAAAAGATAAGTTCAGAAGAAGAAATTAAGAATTAGTATTTACTCTGGTATTAGTATAAACTTAATTGGATTTGTATTGAGTTTTGCGTTCTGTTCAGCCGCTAGGCTATATGAGACCTTATAGCCTCGGTCATATTATCATGGACCTAAGCTTAATGTAGGATTTTAGCCACACGAGCTCCCGTCACGAATCGAATCCGGGGATGGACAAAAATATATAAACACCGGAAAAATTACACATTACCGTTATTATTAACGAGTAGGACCACTTTTGGAACGCAGAACGACCTGTGGTCGACGGGGAATGGAGAAACACAGGTCGCGTATGATTGTCAAAGGAATGTTGTATCATTCTTCCGCCAAAGCAGCTGCAAGTTATTGCAGGACGATGGTGGTCTATAGTGGGCTCGCAAATTGGTCTCCAAAGCTCACCACATGGGCTCAATAATATTAAGGTCTGGCGATTGTGGAGGCCACGGCAGATACGACACTTCATCTTCGTGCTCATCAAACCAGTCTTGGACGACGTGAGCTGTATGAACAGGAGCTCTGTCATCTTGAAACACGGCATTACCATCTGAAAACAAAGTTTGCACTATGGGATGCATCTGGTCACTCAAAATGGTTACGTAGTCCTTGGCAATGATATGCCCATGCACGGTCCGGCAAAATACCTGCATATTGCTGCCCAAATCACCACTGAACCACCGCCGTGATTCACTCTTCGTAACAGGCAGTCTTTATCGTACGCTTGTACTGGGGCCCTTCACACATAAACTTGGCCTGCAGTTGGAAACAACTTAAAGAAGATTCATCCGACCAGATGGCAGTCTTTCACTGCTCCATTGTCCAGTTTTTTATGGGCGTTGAACCACTGTCTACGTATAACAGCATAGTCAACAGTCACGATTGGTTGGGAATTGCAGATCTGCCATAAATACCTGCTTGTTAGTTCTCTTCTGACTGTTTTGACGCTAAGAGGTCTTATAAGCACTATATTCAACTCAGCTGTGACTTTTGGCACTGTGGTGATCTTCTGCTTGGTCACAATCCTATTCAATTTGCGACTGTCTCTGTCACGCAACATACCATTGCTTCCACATTGGTGCTTCGCTGATGCGCGGTTTTCTGGAGCACATGCAGACAGTCATGATCCTCTAGACTGTGCCTCTTGATACACCAAATATTCCTGCTACTTTCATCACGGTAGCTCCCACCCTACACACACCCAAAATTTGTCCTTTCGGAAACTCTGACAGCTCAGACATGATTCACTATAACCTGCATGAACCGATCGCTGAACTGTAACTTGACCATCTGTTTGATTGGTCAGGTTGTATACCTCGTGCTGATGAACACAGCAATCTGCCACTCGTGCTGATGAACACGAGGTGCAAATTGTATTTGAAATGGCTATCTCTTTCATACCAGGTGCTTCCGATTTTTTGTGTACCCCTTGTAAGTCTGTATTGGCTAATATTTACAAAATTAACCAAAATTACGAAGGAACACAATACTCTGCTTTTAACCAAGTAATATCCAATCGGACAGTATAGATACCTCTACACTGTAAATCTGTAGAATAATACAGTTTACTTATTATAAAAATAGAATTTTCAAACTGATCGGCTTCTCCAGATTACCCGACATCCTTTAAAGGGAAGTACGTAAAATGAGGGATAAACGTAATTACTTTCTGTCATTTTAAGTTATTTTCTGCACGTCCAAGCATTGTAAAAATAGCATTAAAATACAAGTAAACACAACATGCAACTACGATCAAAGTAAAGTAAATGACCACAATAAAGTCCATCTAATAATTTTTGTCTATATCTCGAACAACAAAGAAGATGACAATCCAATTTTCACTTAGTCTGAAACATTGTTATGTTGTGTACAAATTATTGAAATCTGGATGGTCTGGCCTAGTTCCATGCTGATCAGATCACATGAAAAAAAAAATCAAAGGGACCTTATTAAATTAGGGTGAGCACAATAAGGCCCAGCTTCTATCTGAGAATATTACTCTAATAACGTCATATATGAAATGGATATGTATTCAAATTTATGACATTACAGTTTGTGAGACAATGATTTTATTCTTAGAGTTACGTATATACAGGGTGTAACGAGAGGGTACGGCAAAATTTCGGTGTTGGATTCCTTATGGGTAGAAAAGTAAAAAAAAAAAATTCATATGACCATATGCCAGGAAATGCATCGTTACAGAGTTATGGCCATTGAGCCGTCTGACGGTGTGAAATAGTCACATTCATGACGCCTCTCAACGTGACTTAATTTAAACCTCAATTAGCTCAGCTCCTAATTTAGCTAACAACAATTGTCTTTCAGTGTGTGGTGCAGTATTGTCGGTGACACTTTATTAGGCCCACACCTACTCCCGTAGAGGCTGACGGGTAACACATATCGAGACTTCCTGGAAACCCACATTCCGGATGCATTGAATAACTTGCCCTTGCGTCTAGCTGTGAAAATGCATATCAGTGGAAAGCCTCATCCTTCAGAAACACATTGATACCAAAATTATCTTCATAGCGTATTTAGGAGCTGAACTATCGTGGTTTAAATTGAATCACATTAAGGGGCGTCCAGAATGTGACTATTTCACATCATCAGACGGCTCAATGACCATAAATCTATAACGATGCATTTCCCTACATACGGTCATATGAACTTTTTTACTTGTCTACCCATAAGGAATGCACCCTTAAACTTTACCCTACATTTTTGTTACACCCTGTGTATATTAATTTCATTTTTGTTACACATTTTATTGTTCAGAGTTATTCTCTTTCCCAGTTGCATTGCAATATATTTAAATGATTATTTAGTTAGGTCTATTTTTATAAAATAATGAAATTAAAGACAATAAAAGTTTGTTGTTCTCGAGAAATTCGCACTGGACCTTATTGTGGTCACTTATCTTACAAGAACGTTGCATGTCGAACTACATGATCACAGGGTGTTGCACAGTACACAATTTTTTTCTGAGGACAGTGAGGAAATTGAACAACTCACTTTGCGAAAAGTGACCGGAAAAGTGGTTTGCAGGCTAAGCAAGATAGTGCACTGCTTGCCTGCAACCGAATATTAGACCAGTCAGACAGTGGAAAAAAAATTCGAATATTTCTAAAATTTGTAGAGATATAAGGAAATGCATTTTTATTTTAGTGAATTATAGTGCAATATTGAAGAATTTAAAAGCCGACATGGATTACTCAGGAGAAAAAAGTAAAAAAAAAAAAAAAAATTAAATGAAATGAAGGATCGTCAGCAACAATTCTTGAAGCAGAAAGTTGCAAGAGCGAAAGAACATTGAAGTGTGTCTTGCGGGTATTTTTTCGCGCAGAAGAAGTGTACAAAATCGCAAATACTATGCTCGTGAAGTCGTAGTAGGTGTGTGTATACAATCGTGAGTATTTATAATAACAAACACACGTGCCCTACCACGTGGTGAAATAGTAAGACTAAAACACATGGGTAGTGTGGGACAATTTATTAAAGAGGTGCACGAGGCGATGAAGCACATGGCTAAATCAAAGCAATAAGAAAGTAGGTGTTGCTTACATACTACTATAGACGTTTTCTGCATCGACTCACACTTCTTTTTACACTTTCTTACTTATTTCGACGATTACAACATTTAAATGCTCATCAAGATCACGATACAAGATCAGGTGTAAATAAGCTCCTTTCTCTTCCCCTACACTCGTCGAAATATTACCTGAATAAGTTCTGTGTATCCACTATCCGTACATGGAATTACTTTTAAGCCAGCATACTTTTATATTTGATATCTCAGTGCATAAACTACGTAAATGCCGAGCACGTGATCCTGACAAAAACTGCTAGAGACAAAGTGAGAGAGCTTTCTGGATCCACTTTCTTTTAATGCCATCAAATCTGGAGGTGATGGACCATCTTAAGAACATAATTTTAAACAAGGGCCCAAATGTTTTGGCAGCTATTACCTAAGTGGAATTTCTAGACTGACTGATGCAGTAGATGTTAGGCAACCAAGATTGCTCTTACGTTAATTTGGTTGCATACCAGCTACATAAGGAAAAAATCTATGTATTGTAGCAGGTCAATATAAATTATTGGATAAAACGCATCGAAATTTCAATGTTTAACTGGGACAAACATTTACTTTGTTCATTAGTGCTCATTCAAACCACACATATTCAACCTGAACCTGAATTGTCTACTCTTGCAATTCATTTCTGTACTGATAATTGAATTGCTCGGGGAACACAATTGCATGCCACACATTCTAGTCTTGAGTTGAGTTCATTTTAACATCTCTTTCAGCAGCGTGGCTACTGATTAACGTGGAATCCGAACTACATGAGTTCCAGCCGGGAATCGAACTATTCTATACAATGACACATACTTCCCCTGCAATCTACCGGTATATCTTCGAAATTGAATTACTTTCATATTATCATCGGGCTCGAACCAACATATTCCATTTAATAACTGAATTTAACCGGAAGTGGCATTTATCATCAAGTTAACTCGAGACTCTCTTATATGTATGAGACTATTTTTTATTTTGGAAATTCCTTACTCTACTGGAGGAGAACCACTGAAGATGACGATACAGGGACAAGATAAAACTATCTATTGTACGTCGTCACCCTTCCTACATCGCATCGATACACAGACTCTGCTGTTGAATCATTTTGGAATAGCAAGGTTTAAAACATACCGACTGCAATCGAAGCGCCAGCCAAGTGGAACTCAACTTTTCCAGGAGCTGATCTTGAAATTTTTAGGGAACTCAGCAGACAGTTGAGAAATCGCAATCTACAACTTTCAGGAACCACATCATTCACGCTTTCCCAAAGGTCGTCTCCAGCCATATTTTCCCACTTCTGATCGCTGTTGCCCTGTCCATGTACATCGGAAAATTGCTTTTTAAAATCTCTGCGATGGTCGCACCATCACTTCAAAAGTTTTCGCTGTACTGCTTATTAATTTGAGAATACATCATTCTGCATTATGTCCTTCCGCCTGGAGTAATCATATTACACAATGTAGTTCACACTTGGCGAGCGCTTCGATAGCATTCGACACCTTTTCCGTAATAATTGAATGAAAGACTCTGTCTACAGCATTGTCTTATCTCCATTACAGCACCTCACATGACTATCCTCCGGTGGCTTAAAGGAGATTGAAAAATATATCCTCCCTTATATTAAGTTGTTGTTGAGTAAAAATAGAATCAGAAAAAAATTGTAAAAAAATATTGTTGCGAACGAATAGAAGGACAGGAGCACTTATAATATTCAAAAAAAAAAAAAAAATAATAATAATAATAATAATAATAGAATAGGGAGTTATTACTATCTGTATTGTAAATTATAATTAACTTGTTTCTGTATACTTTAGAACAGAGATCCCCAACCTTGTTCACTTGGTGCCAATTTGTAAACCCGGAATACTTCTATTCCTCGAATAATAATAATAATAATAATAATCACATTCTCATCAACTTAGCATTATTCACTGCAAGATTTTGCATTGCATACTACTGAAGAGCAATATGATTAATTTGTAACTGGCCATTACAAAAATGAAAAGGTAAATTTCAAATGGCAACTACAAGTGGTGATTTCATAATTTCACAGTTTATTTCTGTCAGTAGCTGGTGCTTCCTTGCTCTTCACGACCCCGTTTCCCCATTGATGTGCCCCACCAGGATAGGAACCATTGCTTTAGACTTACATGTACGTAATACAATATAGTACAGAGTAATATTAAGAACTATCTGAGACGCGGGCTTAAATTGCCCAGTTACGCCTCTGCAAAAGAAAGAATTACATCCACTCGGAAATTACGAAAACTGATTCATTTCCGCAAACTTTCACTGGAACTCAGCCCTGTTTCCAAGTTTGTTGTAGCAAATGTGAATTGAGAACTCTGCCTTACCTATCTAGTATGAACTATCATCACTCAACATTGTTCAAACCATATCTTATACTAAGAAAACAATAATTAACCTATTTCCTTCAAAAATACTGTAGTAAGCTAGTATTAGTTATAAATGACAGCCTGCTGTTTTCAAAATACAAAATTTCTTACCTTTAGTGATATTTCTGAAAAGCGGTTATTACCAAAGTGTGATGAGTCAGTATGCGGAGAGTAAATGAAACAAATGAAGAACATTTCCGAAAACCTCGCAGTAAATCAATCTATTGCTTTACCGTCATGTTTAGAAATATCTAAAGCACTAAATATCAGTTGCCAGTGGCGTATGTAGAATTTCATTATTGGAGTATTCAAGCACTCGATGTTTCATCTTTAGAAGACAAGCGTGATTTTTATCTATACTCGTACACTTTAATGTACATTTTTTTTTTCATAATACCTTGGTGCAGGATCGTTTAAACCCTGAAAACCCTGCGTACGCCACTGCAAGTTACTGATATCTGCTCTCGGAATTTCTTATCTGGAATTGTTCTGTTATAGAGCAGTGGTCGCCAAACTTATGAAACTTCTGACCTACCGTACCGTTTTAAAATCCTACTGTGAGCTACAAACCAAAGAACTAACAACTTAAAAAAAAAAAGATCGTACATTTGTTTATTGTCAATAAACTTACATTTCAAGGTTATCCAAGCAGAGCGTTAACGCGATCGACGGTTTGGCGATCACTCTTATAGCGAATATGTTTGCCTATTGCATTTTAAGCAAACATAGGCTAATGACTACTATTTTTAAAATATCAGCAAAATATTCTCACGTTTACAACATGTCGGCTATCCAAACAAATTACCAAGAACTGAAAATTGTTATTCATTAAATAAGAAGTTTGAAACTATAATCCTGAAACAAAGAAGAACATTGCATGATATGATATTCTTACACAAAATGCTTATACTAAACCATCTAACAAAGAAATGCTTTTGTTAGGTTGGAGTCTAATCCCTTGCAAAAAGTCATGGCTCATACCAACAAGACCATTTCCAGATCTCTAGTTTTAGACGATTCAACAAGGACAACTTTTAAAACATTTGATTCCGGATTATTTATTATATACGTCCTGCCACAAATATTTAAGGCAGAAGTTCAACGCCATCCTGTGTAAATTGGCCAAATGGCTTCTGAATTATTTTAATTGATTGAATATTCGCCTTTCTTATTGCGTAAAAAGCAGTTTCGAAGTGAACAAAAAAAAATATGTAATTCAGTTAATGCAAATAATATCAAAATGGTATCAATTGATGTAGTTGAAATGTATCGGCTCATTCCTTTGCAATTAGTTTTGAATCAGTTACTAACATCTGGTACAGAAAAGACCTTAATACTCCAGAAATGAAGGAAATTCTTTATCTTCTTGAATATTGCTTTAAATACAATACTTTCTCATTTGAAGGTTATATATATCATCAAGTTGAAAGTTTGGCTATGGGAAACACCTTATCACCATTGTTAGTTAATCTAGTACTTCATATGGTTGAAAGTAGAATTTTGAAAGCACGGAAACTTGGTACGGTTTGATATTATATATATGTTGACGATGTACTTTTCTTGTACAAGGATGATTCACAGCTGAAGTACTTATTACAAGAATTAAATAATATTCATAAGAATTTGAGATTCATGGTTGAGAAAGAAAAAGACGGCAGTCTTACATACCTAGACCTTAATATAAGAAGGTATAACAATAAATTAATCAACAGTCTTCACCACAAGCCAACAGGAGGAACAGAGTACATTCATTATAAATCGGCGTATTCAGTAGCTACCTAAGCAAATATTTGAAAAAAAATTCTTTTTGCGTGGCATACGTCTTACTCCCTTAAAAACAGATTTACAGACAGAGATTGAATACCTGACTAAACTGCGTAGTCTGAACTGGTGTCCAGCTCCAGTATTAAATAATTAGTATAATCGGGTTAAAAGGAATTTAAGTTTCGATAAACCTGAAACCGATAGAAAGGATAAAAAATGGATAGGATTTCCTCTTTTCTCTAGATTGACAACTGCATTAAATAGAATCATACAAAATACGGTTTACGTACGACCTTAGAACCTCCTAAAACTTTAGAAAATAACATCACCCAATTTAAGATTTATTAAGCGGATTCCTATGAAAAATCGGGCACTTACGAAATAAAATGCAGTTGCCAAGGGAGTTATATAGGCAAAACGAAAAGAAATTTAGAAGTCCGAGTAAAATAACACATTAGAGATTCAAAAGTGGAAAATCCGGTGTCAGTTTTATCGAAACATTTAAAACAAAATGAAATGAAATCTTTGAGTTTTACGTCCCACGGTTATGCCGGTTAGGCTAAAGGAGACGGTGATTATGAGAGATGAGTGAAATGGTGGAATGAAGAAGGTGGGAGGAAACGGGAGAACCCCGAGAAAACCCACGAGCACGGTGTTTGTCCACCACAAAGTTCACTTGGCGGAGGCTGGGATCGAACCCGGGACCCCAAGCACCAGAGGTGAACGCTCTACCACAGAGCCACCGCGCCCCCACACATTTAAAAGAAACACTACACAGGATAGAAGATACAAAAATTTTATTTGGAGCTAGAAATAAAGAAAAGAGATTGTTTTTGAAACTTTATTTATTTTTAAAAAAAAGTTAAATCTAGACAAGGGAGGTTGAGAGGCGAATTGGAAGCGGTTATTAAAACATTTTCACAGAATTAGCATGACAATAAAAATAACATGAGTTGGCAACCTTCCAACAAAAAAAAAAAAATGAAAGGCACACAAATTGACTTCGCCATATTTTAGTTTGGTTCAACATCATCTGCAGTTCGCTGACGCACTTGACAACGTGTTTTTTGGACAACAAATCTCTTTCCCTTGGTAACTCTGTTTCCTTCTTTCCTTGATGTTTCTATTCTTTTTCTTCCTGTTTTTAACCTCCGTGACCAAGGTTACCAGGGGACAGTCGAAAGCTTGGAACCCTAAAGATTCAGGAAACCTGTAGTTATAAACCTAATTGAGTACAATTCAAAAAACAATATAATATAACGCGTCTAAATGAAAATTAACTTCATAATTACAAGATTAAAATTAATATTGCCAATTTACACTACTATGCAATTAGAATTATCTATAGTTGCGGAAGTTAGTGTAAAATTAACGTAATGGGTTATGTAATTAATAATTATGGAAAGTCAATGCTTTCAAGGAAACTTGCTAATTATTAACAATTAAAAATTCCTAAAAACACAGCAACAATCTTATCAAATAAAATCGCGTGTCCCCTTAATTTAATTTTTTGTATGCCTGTTGGTTCTATATGTAACTACTAGTTTTATAGTTTTATATTTTAATTGCATTTATTTAGCTCATATACAAATGGATGAATGGATGAGTGTATTCAGGCTGATTCTGGAACCCCTGGACCAATTACAACAAACTTGGCACACACATTAATATCTATCTCGAAAATATACTCTGGGAATAATAACCCTTGTTCCCTTGGAAAGGGAGTGGGAAAGGACGAGTAAAAATAGTAAAAAAAAAAAAAAACTCTCGGTGTCACTGGGATGGAAAGTGATACACCCGATACCATTGAAGTCCATTTTCAGCCCTTGTTAGTACCTCTAAGGAGATGACAAGACGATGGCAGATAAAATATAATCGAAAGAGACTGATATTTGTGTCCCTGAGATAAATACCTAGGTAATGACATTTCCGATGGCATTAAAGTCTAAGCTTAGCCTCAGTGAAGTAAAACTCCATTGTTCCCCTAGGAAGGACGTGAGAAAGGAAAACGTGTAAAAATAATACACAGAAGACAGATATTGGTATTGGAATCCATATTTTTCGGAGTTGCTGAGTGACACTCCCGTTTCTGTTTAAATTCAAGTTCAGTCCTATCTACGCGAGAGCATTACCATGAGATCTTAATTTCAAGGTTTGACAAAGGATGAAAACTAAAATGTTTAAAATTACTAGATTAGTGTATTATTCATATTTTTAGGATCACTGTGCTGATTGGTGATACTTCCGATAATATTTAAGCCCAATTTAAGTCACGATGGGCATTTCATCTGACAACGCCAAACCGCACACATATTTAATGACCTCTTAGAAATGAGGAGAACTTGGCTGAGATAGTTTTATGCTTCCACCGTATACCCTAAACCTAGCACCATCAAACTATAATTTATCTTGTTTTCTGTAGATCTTTGTCAATGGTGTTAAGAATCCTGTGAAGACCACGTATAAATAATTTTTTGATCAGGAAACGTACAAGTTCTATAGCGACGGGATTATAGCGTTGCCTGAAAAATGGACGGTCATCGAACAAAATGGAACATATGCGCCTTTATAATGATATTTTTAAATTAAAATAAATGTATTCCCAAGACTTATTTCCAAAGGCTCAATACTTTTACAGAACCTGATAAATGGATACATGTGTTTGCATGTCCCAGCATAATACCAGGATCAATTTCAACGAAATTTGGCTCATATGCAAGTTGTGCAAATAAGATTGTATAACTTACAACCTAAAAAAAAAAAAAAAAAACTGTTGGAGTAAGACACTCAAAGAAGTAGGAGATGGGAAGAAGATGACATGTAAAAATAATCGGGAACAGCTTGTATTATTGTCGGATTTTATTTATTTATTTATTTACGTTGCAAAGGAACACTCCACATACCATTTAAATCGAAGTTCAGCCCCAATTGACAGGAATCTGAGAAGAGATGAGAAGTGAAGTGTCCGAAATGACCGAGATTAGTGTTGGATGCATAATTTTTGGGGTCGGGAAAATGGCTGACCCGTTAGAAATTACTTCAAAATTTAGTTACTACCAACCTCACCCTGAGCCTTTTTTTTTCATGTTACTTTGATTAAAGAGATTCTTCGAAAAGATAGAACCTTTCAAAATGTATGTCAAATGATATTCTGAGGAGGTAGGATTTGAGGACTTTTATTATACGTTCATTGGGGACACGGTGGCTGAGTCGTAGAGCCCTTTCTTTTAGTGCGTAGGGTCCGTGGTTCGATCCCCGGCCAAGTGACTTTGTGATGGACAATATCGTGCTCGTGGATATTCTCGGGGTATTCCCATTTCCTCCTACATTGTAATTCCACAAATTCTTCCATCATCATTCGCTTGTCTTAAATCATCCGTCTCCCTTAGCCTAAATGACAATCGTTGGATGCAAAAATGAACGATTTCATTTAATTTTTTTTACACGTTCATTGGAATGCATATCCTAAGCGAAAAGGGGATTCAAATATTTTCCATAGATGTATTCTCCATGTGAGAACATTGGGTGTCTTATCATGTTTAGAGTAAAATCGTATTCTATTGCTATAAAATTGTATTAGTGATTTTTCGCTTATGTTAGGTATACATAGATTTTTCATTTATATTAGGCGATTTCTTTCATACATCAATGGGAATATTGGGAGCCCGAAGGTTTGCATGCAGGAGAGTACCAACAGTTAGGGCGCCAGAAGCAAAGTCGGGAATTTCACTTGTTGTGGCTTTGGATATGATTGTGAAGTATATGTACGGTATTGAAGTCTGCATATAGGTTTCTTTTAAGGAAGATTGTAAAGTGGTAATCTTTGTTTTTCTACCTCATTGCTTTAATTTGAGGTATCTGTCCAGCATATATATGATCAATGTGAATTGATGGGTTATGTTTAGCAGAAGGGGTCCAGAAGCACTAAAAAAACAAAATTTACAGGAGTAATGAATGATCCAATTACTTAGACCAAACATAACGTCACCAAATCTAACCTAACCTTACCTAAGCTAACCTGAAGTAACCTTATATAAGTACAAATAATCGAAATTCTAAAATATTTTGGAAAATTTTGCTGGACCCCTACATTAACATACACTAACCAAACTTAAACTAACCTAATGTGAACAGAAATTACTGAAACTGTAACATTTTTTACAAATAATTGCTGGACTCCTTCTGCTAAACATAAACGGAATTGATCTTTCACAGTGATAATAGATGGAACTCTTACAACTCTGGTTTCCTTATTGTTCAGCTCTACTAATTCTTTTCCTGCAATATTTATACTTTAAATATATATTTTTGGTACCGATATAGGCATACTTTTTGGAAATTTTAAAAAGGGAAGTACATAAAAAAATAATCTCCATTTACTCCTTATACATTATTAGCTTCCCAACGTGTTTTAAAATATATTCACTCTAAATAATGATCTTTTCGGTACCATAAGCCTCTCATTATATGTATGCCTTCATTTTAATGTACTACGAAATTCCTTTTTACACTTGCACTGGTCGTTAATAGTGCCTGCAACAGTGGCTTCAGCTCCCTAACCCTCAATGCTACTCGCCTCCAGTTGTATAATGATGCATAACGTTGCGTGAGGATACCTAGCAAAAATGGGAAGTCAGCTATTAATTGTTACCCTTTAGGTTATTAGAGCTAAATTTGAGGATAACACAATACGTGTAGGAGTTATTACTTTTATGCTTCGCCATTCTTAATCTGCACCTAGGACACTCGAAATGACAATTTTAGTGTGCATCAAAAAATTAATTCGACGAATGGACACTAGGTGTCTTACCATTGCATACTACAGGCTTGGATAATTATATACGTAGTATACTTCATAATTTAGGACACAATCACCTAATAACTTTAAAAAAAATGATAGCGGAATTATACTTTTCGCATAGTCTTTTACTAAATCAAGTTGAAATGAATTGCTTTCACGCCATTTTCAAACATTGAATTCATACAATAATATAGGCCTTGGCCTACTGACGCTTCACTCTTTATTCTGATCTTTCTATAAGACACTATTATGGAAGTCTACAGTATTTATAAGATAATATTAAGTTTCAAATTTAATATTTTTTCTCTTCTCAATACATTTCACAACCAATATTTCCACAAAATTACAAATTTAAAACCATGTTTACTATAAATTAGTTCATATATATATTAGACAAAATGAGGCATTTGTTGGGGTGAGCCACAGTTGAATGAATTGGCTCACCCTAGTTATTAATATAAATGAGATTAATTCATACATTTGCTACTAGGCGGCGCTAATTATATGAACAATAGTATTATTAGGTGCGAAGCGATTCCGATTCGATCTCTCGTGATACACCGTGAAGAATAAGGTTTAAATTTGAATTCGAGGATTTTAAACTAAAATCTGATGGTCAAATATTGTGGTTTAATTTCACCGATTGTCTACATTTTAGTGGACTACAGGAATGCGCACGAGTCGAGACATGTCTCGAATCTCGACTCGACTCAACTCAACTCGAAATCGAGTCGAGACAGTTTGTAAAATTCGTAACGAGTCGAGACAAAACGTATTTCTCGACTGGAATTTTCGAGTCGAGACACGAGTCGGGTCAATATGACTCGCAGAAATCTCGACTCGACTCGAATATCTCGAAAATCTTTCTATTTTTTAAAAAAAAATTTATTTTGAAGAAAGTATTTACTCAGAAACAGAATTGAAACCTTTTCCTGCATTTATTACTGTACAAAGGTACAGAATGCATAAACTTAATAATTAATCTTTCGAGATCAAGATTTAATTTTCAGCTCAATTCAGTTAATTAAAACTAATAATTGCGAACGTTAACACCACGATATCGGCAACTACGACTGAAATGAAGACGTGACCATCGCCGCTGGGCCTTGGGGTAGTGGCAGAGCTTTGTATTGTCTGATGAATCCCGATACCTTCTTCATCATGACGATGAGGGTGGGGGGTGCGAATCCGTCGTGTTCCAAGGAAACAGCTTCTTGACACTTGTACTGCGGGACGTAGATAAGCTGACGCGGCTTAATTATGCTCTGGGGAACGTTCACGTGAACATCCATGTGTCTAGTGGAGCTCGAGCAAGGTACCATGACGGCTGAGGCGTATCGTACATTGCTTGCAGACTACGTACACCGTTCATGACGTCCATGTTTCCCAACAGTAATGGCATTTTTCCACAATATAATACATCATGTCGCAAGGCTAGGAGTGTGATGGAGTGGATCGAGGACACAGGGGCGAGTTCCAAGTAATGTAGTGGCCCCCCGAACTCGCCGGATCTGAACCGAATCGAACACATCTGGGATGTAATTGAACGTGACGTCATAGCACATCGCCCCATTCCCGGGAATATAGGTGACCTGTGTGTGCACTGAGGTGCCAACTCTCTCCAGCGACCTACCAAGGATCATTGTGTCATTCCAAGGCGCGTCGCCCTTGTTATCCGTGCCAAAAATGGACATATTCACAATTAGATAGGTAATCATAATGTTCTGGCTGATATGTGCGTATATTTAATTCGCATATTTGTGTCGACTCTAATTTCGAGTCATCTTCGAGAATTCGAGTCGAGAAGAGATAGAAACATTTTCGAGTCATTTTCTCGAGACGAGTCGAGACAGGCTTAAATGTCGATATACAACAATTAGGTTAGTTACTGAGGCACAACTAAATCGTTTAGAGTATTGATCATGGAATAAAGATCATACAATTTTTTCCTGAGAAGCCGTTAAATTGGTCTACCATAAAATATCACTTGCCTTTCCTGGCGGTGTGCATACCAAGGTGGTGAAATATGTACTCTGTTAGACGTAATTCTGAATACGCAAACATGATAGACAACTCCCATCTATGTATACACTCCATTGTATATTTCAGATTTCCCGGAGAACTATAAATATATAAATATATGAAGGGTTAAGGTAGTACTGTGGAAACACTGTTAAACCACATTGATTATGATTGCAGATCTGCCTTGGGGAAAAAATCTCCCTTGTCTCTTCCTGAAATCACTGATGGTAACCTTTAAATGTATCTTACAAATGTCACAAAAGTAAGCTTATTTGGATAACCTTGATATAGGTCAGAATTTGCTCTTGAGTTTAGCCTAAAGTCGAAACCCAAACCATAACATACGCCCTGTACATTTGGCTCTCAAATCATCGATGCTACTCGTATGCTTTCTTTCTCTCCACTTCGAATACTTTCGGATGGATCAGTTAATCTCCGTATCAAGTTGCTAGTAAAATACTAGTTCTTTAGGCAATATTTTTATTCAGTGTTCTGACTTTTTGCAGGTCCTGGGACTAATGAGATGGTTTCTTTTCTTTTCTTTTCTTTTTAATTTTAGGTTTGGGTATGGAAATGTTTCTTCCATGTTTCTTGATCTTCACTTTCTTCTTTTAACTCCCAATATTTTCTTCTAATTTTCAAATCATCGATCAGATGTGTTCTTATTACTACTCGTTTTCCTTCCATCTTTCCTTCTATGGAGGTATGAAGAAGATAATTTCTTCGCAGGTTGTGTCCAATCCATTCGAAGCATGCTGGCTAAAAGCGTTATCTTCTCTCCTATCTGTTTTAGAGCATCTTCGTTCGTTATTTTCTCTGTCCATTTTATCTTGTCCACTCCTCTATAACAGACGAAACTCCAGAAATATCGGATGATCTTCCCTCATCCTAAATGCTTATTTTCCATATCATCTCGCTCAAGTAGGGTTAAACCTCGAAATCCCTTTGGATTCGCCACTGGTTCCACCCACATGACAAATCGAACTAACAACCCTTTGCTGTAGAGATAGTCTTTTAGTTTCGAACTACCTTGACCCCGTAAACTTAATTGTGCATTAACAAAGAAAAAATACGCAGGAAAAATAGA
This sequence comes from Thermobia domestica, assembly GCF_964235325.1. Lineage (NCBI taxonomy): Eukaryota > Metazoa > Arthropoda > Insecta > Zygentoma > Lepismatidae > Thermobia > Thermobia domestica. Next base: position 42,678,695 of record NC_137459.1, on the reverse strand, counting down.
GAAAAAAGTATGACTGAAGGAAGTCATTAAAGGTTGTTGTGTGTAAGAAGAAATCGAGAGCAAAAATGTTAAAGTGATTATTCTATGTAAAATTAGTAAAGAGAGGCATTATCCAAATACAGTGTACAATAGACAATCAGTAAATAATTTTAAAAGTAATTACTAAGCCCAAAAGTAACATTTAACAACTAAAATTTGTGTGAAGAAAACAAAGCTGTTACTTCTACTGGTTTCCGATTGCAAGTATCCACTATATGTCAACATATTTCAAGCAGTTAGCTGCGGTCATCAGCAGGACAAAGAAGAAATTCCGAGAATCTATAAGGGAGTATGACAGGAACAGTAGGGGTCTCTTTCTGTAGTGCTTTGTCTCAACACAGCACAAAATTGGAATTTTAGTCCGCCATAATCGTCATAGTGGCCATAAAGGACCGTCCACATATTATGTAAGCTATTTTTAACCAATTTTACCCCCATCCCTCGTCACACGTTTTAACGCAAGACGGAACCCCTCTCCCCTTTGTTACATAACACTCTTTGATTTTTGTTTCTTCATTTATTTTGCTTATTTTGCGAATTATTACAATAAAAGCTATTTTTAATGGTAGAACTTTTTATTCAAAAATGCTTGTAATCTGAATATATTTCTAATGTTTTTCGCCAACAAATCAAAGTATTAGAAAATGGTATAGTGCTTCCAAAATGTCTTAATCCGTGGCAAAGATGCGAACTAAGGTTCACCCTCACGCGTTGAGCCCATAACGGTTCAGCTGTTGCTAAGCAAGAGAATTATGCAGCCGTCTACGCTATTCCTTCAGCTGATAGCGCCGCTTAGAACGAAAGACTAGGTATCAAGTCAATGTGATATATAGTACCGTAATAATAGTTTAACCCCATAAGGTTGTTTAATTAATTAGTTTTAATTCTTCGAAATTGAATATTGTCGTTTTCCCAAAGAGATCGCACAGATCCTTTTGGATCACCGAACACTGGCAAGGAGAAAATCTTACCAGAAAACGCAGGTGAAACTGGATCTAAATAACTAACATCGACCTCAGTTTGGGGAATCCAGGCTGCTTTGTGTTAAGTTTGCCAGATTGCCAATGTCGACGATGCAAAGAAATTATCTTCCTCGTCGACCACAGATTCGAAGTGGCAACACACGCGAAGGAGCAGAGATATCTTTGAGAACAAGCTTTCGAGCATCTTCTTTGGACTTCGGACTTCAGTTTACTCGTTTTTCAATTTTTCTTGTCCTAAAGAATCTGAATAAGAATGATTTCACCAAATATACTCGAATTTAAAAAAAAATCAGTCAGATGAATATCAGACGAATTAGGTTTTTAATATCTTATTTGGCTCCAAATGGTGGATCGTTCCGTGGCGGAAAATATTATTTCACGAAAAAGAGTTCCTTCTGTTTTACATGTGAAACCCCTTAGAGGAACAGAGTGGGGTAATGATTCAAATCTAAGGTTTTAATTAATATTCTCAGAAATAGCGATAGAATAGAGGGGAACGCGAGTTTATTTTCAAGCGGTGGTTACGATCCCTAACAACTAACTCCAGAAAAGGGTATGCCGTAAATGCATGTTTAGCTGTGATAACCACAAGACGGGACTTTATTGTATTGTAATACACGAAGTGCTCGTCACGAGTCATGCTGGTGTTTAGTAGCGTCTTCGAATCCCTTCTGCATAATTCAAATTATATAGGCTATATGTTTACAATTTCCCAAAACAATAGAAATATTCATTTATTTATAGAAAAAGAAAAGAACTGAATAAAATAATTTGTTAAAAAGATTGCATACATACCAGAGAATAAAAATAAAAATTACAGCAAGAAAACATGCGTTATGTAATATGTGGACGACGAATCTAGTACAAAATTCCCTTGTAAAAGTATTATTAATGAATAATAATAATAATAATAATAATAATAATAATAATAATAATAATAATAATAATAATAATAATAATAATAGTAATAATAATAAAGTATAATAATGAAGTAATAACAATAAGGTTGACATTGCACATCAATTACCATTATATCTCTTCTATCATTCTAGAAAAATACTTTCCTTATTACTTATGCTTTTTCGCCTCCGAAGAAAATGAATTCGCACACAGAAAAATTCATAAAACATGCTGACCTAGTATTCAGAGCAAGTCAAACAAATACTCAAGCGTGCTTTTCAAACTACCTTAATGTGAAGTGCCATCATACAGTTACTGAAAATGACCGAACAAAAAAGTATACAATGTGGTAAAAAAAAAAAAAGGAGAAAATATACATCTAATTTAAAAAGCAGAAGTACACTAATAAAATAATATAAAAATCAACACAGATATATTAAGTATACTACAACCAATCACTACATTAATTATAATAGGATCATCTCTTAAGTTTAATCTTACCCCATTGCGATCGTCGACAATTTCTTACAATTTGACTGACATTTCTAAGAAAGTGCTCTAGAGACACTTCTCCTCCTTGGTATTTTTCATACAATCTTTTCAAACATCTCTGGTACTTGCGTTGTTTCTTTTCACGCATTCTACCAAAGCGGTATTGGTGATAAACCACCAAGGCAGAAGCAGTGACACACTGCAAAGCGTCAACTAATCTATAAACACTGGCTGCGAGTGTCGCGCTAGTTTTTTAAACTTATTATTCCAGCCCTTACAGATTTTAGTACGACTATCACCCTCCAAGGTCTGTTTATGCACGTTCCATACAGTTGGTGGAAACTTTGGCTGAACTCGTCGCAGCCTAAATCCAACCTCTGTGGGTGCTTGCTTGAAGGAACTCGTCACATAGGTTGAATTGAAGTAACCTAAGAGCTCTTCTGCTCCTCTGGTACGATTTCCTGTAAGTATTCAATACCATGAGGAACATCTTTTTCGGGCAGAAAAGCGAGAGAATCAATTTCACCGACAAACGATCTGAACTTACCATCTACTGTATAGCTATTTACAAGTCTCAAATTTTGCACTCTCCGCCACGTTGATTGGCACAAGCGAAAAAAAAAAAAACACCCTTGTATTTCCATAGCATCTCCAAATACCCCTTTCACTGTTGTCATAGCTGGTATCTCAAAATCCACTATCCTCTCTTTGGTACAAGATAAATGTTTTTTGAATAACAATAACTTTATAATTCTTGAAAGAGCTCGACGTAAGTATCGTGACTCTTCCTTTCAAGTAAGGCATATACAATTGGAATTGACTTCCAACCAACTTCCAACTTTCACTCCAAATACCACTTTTTCCCAGATATTATCTGTTTACAGATAAACAACATAGAAATATACACGGACTTACCACAACCATCGTACCGACTCCCAAATGGTTATGTTCATTAGATTTTAAAACCTTAATCACCGCACTGTCCGATGTTATTGCTCCTAAACAATTTTCCATTTTCTTTCGAATACAAGTCCAGCGAATATTACCGTGTGCCAGATTTTTTTGTTTAGTATATATAAACCCATTGAACAGAAGCTTCTTTCCATTTTTGTTAGAAGGAATCACCTCCACTATATCAGGACAAACTTTCACGCTCACATACACGCGCAAATACATACACAAACGCGCTGAAATGGTACACTCTGTACACCATTCCCATCAGTCGTTCTTTCAGAAAAAAGTTCCGGGGCACTGCTGGTACTTTTCTATTTATTATTATATTGTAGGCGTATTATTTTGATTTCTTCCGGGGAGACACTCACAGAGCTCCGGAGGGAGGGGACAGTGCCCTCAGCGGCGTAGCGAGCATTATAAGATTGCGAATTATAAGAAGAAATTGCCAAGTCTTGATTTAAAAAATGCCAAGTCTTGGTAAAAAAAAAAAAAAAAATACCAAGTTTTTCGAAAATCTTAGTCTCACTTTTACAAACCCTGCGGAAAACTTTACAGCAACCTTATTTTCATATATTCCCATTCTGTGCCCCATCTGAGATACGAATACAAACAACCCTCGGTTTCGAGTAAAATTTCACACCTCAACTCAGAATCATTATCATCTCCCACGATGCACAACTGTTAATTTGACAACTTATGGCTAGTTTAAGTAATCTGCAACAGTCAATCCTCGTCAGAAATGTGCAGAGTTTTTTTCTCTTTTGTCCTCCAGTCTCCTCCCACTTCGATTTCATAATTTCGCACTCTGTTGAAAAGTATTAAATACCGGCAAGAAAAATACTAATATATAACCTCCCTTTTAGGCGCCCCTCCAACCACAAGCCCGGGGCACGTGCCTCGCTTGCTCTCTCATGAGCTACATAAGTAACATACAATGGTTACGTAATGCTTTGACTTATAAATACTATAAAGAAAGGAAGAATTGCAATTTTTGTTTTACTTTCCAAAAGAAGCAACTGCGTGATTAAAAATAAAGTAGGAAAGTCAACACAATTGTATGAAAATGAAGTGAAACTCACACCGGTCTATGCTTTCACCCAGCAGACGTATTGTTTGGCCCACCAAAATGTGACTTTTGGAATCATGCACTTAGGTTCATAGCGGAAGCGACAGAATGAGTTGACTCATCGATTGTAGCTTTCGTCCATCGAACAACATTTCCAGAAACCTACTGTGCCCCCCTGTGTCATGGAAAATCAGCACCCGGGGCGAGAGTGTACGACGGCACCCTCGTACATATGAGTTAGGGTGACATATCATCCGCGAAGCGCCACCATGGTTGGCGCGAAGCGTAAGAAAATTTTCAAAAATAAACTCTGCTTTACCTTGATTTTGAACACCTTTTATTACTTTTTTCCTTCTATTTTATATATGTGCACATATATTTTCCTTACATGAGTAACATTATAGGACCACTTAATAAAGCAGAAAGAGGATTTAAGTACATACTAGTAATATTCCAAGTAATTTTTCCTTTCTCTCTTTTTCTTTCATCTCTTTTTTTAATTTTTCTCCTCAATTTTGCGCCCCCTTTATGCGACGCCCGTGGCTATCGCCCCCGTTATGCAAGACACTGATGATAACCATTCCCAAAACACACTTTTGTTCAGTTCTCTCTACTCGAAAAGCCCTGTAAATAGAAAATCTTACTGCAAAACAGAACTGAAATAAGCTATTCTTGTCCTCTATATTAATATGATCACCTTTCGTTTCAAAGCGAAAGGTTTATTCACACACAAAGCATATACGGTGACACAATACAAAGTATATTCACTCTGGTATCAAAATCTACTTCCCTTTGACATTTTACTATTAGGAAAAAACTCTTAAATTTGTCAAATTTACGTACTATACATAGTAAAAAGTTTATACTAATAAACCTGCCATGTTTTCTTCATGGGAATACGGGACACCTTAGATCCCCTTCCCCCCAAAACTTTCCAACACAATCCAATAAACTGTACCTCTGGTTATGAATAACAGTACAATAGGCCGCGGGGGCTCAGTGGTATAGCGTTCACTTCTGGTGCATGGGGTCCTTGGTTCGATCCCAGCTCACTTCAAGTAAGCTTTGTAGTGGAGAAACACCGTGTGCGTGGGTTTCTCGGGGTTATCCCGTTTCCTCCCACTTTCTTCATTCCACCATTTCATTCATTTTTCATCATCACCGTCTCCTTTAGCCTAGACGACATTTATTTTTTTCAACAATATAATAGGCGGAAGTTCCAAAAGCTGCAGCTACTTCTCTCTCGTCGTTCCCTGCAATTAACTTTACGGACTGAAGATGTTTACAATCCAATTACAAAAAAATTGCCTTAAAAACTTAGTCTTATAAAAATGCTTTACAGAAAAACAAAATGCAAACGGTTTAAATCAGTGATACAATCTACATTCAATATTCTTCGCGCGTTTAGCAATATTTATTTACATGGTAGTATTTGCCAAAATTACGTTTGTCAGTTTAATCTGATGAAAAGTTGATTTTTCTCCTTGTGTCGTGTATAATTGTTAGGATCAGATTTACATATTTCTAAGACCTGGACCAAGCACAATTCTGTGTACATAGTCTCTCAAAAATATTATAATTCTTGTTACTTTATTTAATGTCTGATGGAAAAGTCACTCATCTTTCCTGTGCTTGTACATGTAGAAACACTAAAAGAAATCTTACTTTTTTTTATGTTGGAGTGTCCAAGTTTCCACCAGGTACAATGGAAAAAGCAGTGTTGCAAATTTCGCTCGCTATCAAGTCGGACAGGGTATTGTGTAACTTGCTCAAAACTGTTACATGCTACACTTTATTGTTCATTCACATTATCCCAGCCACTTCATTACTTTTCGAATAAGCTTATATTGATAGCAGAAATGGGATGGAATTAAAATATGGTTTGCCTGTCCCGACTAAATTTATTGGGACGCCGGATTCTCGGGTCGAAAATCGGGACTGTCCCGTTTTTAACGGGACGTATGACAGGCTTAGTACTAACCAGTCACTGTCTTGTTCTTGTTTTATTAATATCAATTCTGACAGTCACTACCTGTTGCCTTGTACGTATACGCTCCTGTATCAAATGCTTTTGCGTCCAATGCTCTACTTGCCACCGAAACGCCTCTTCTGTCTGTCTTTGCATGCCAACTCTATTCTGCTTTTGTCAGTGGTAAAATTCCTTATTTTTCATTAAAGATTCTTCAATATGTTTACGAATATCAAATGAACAAAAGTAAAGTGTAATCACTTGCAACAAGTAAAGAAACTTTAAACGAATATATCAATTTATTTCAAGATTGGAAACTACACAAAACTTGTGCCAAGTCTATAGGAGAACTGATAATAATTTGCAGCAACTGGGTACCTAAGAAAATGTTAAACCGAATAAGTCAATTGAACAAAACGGCATTCTTCAAATTGCCAACTATATATTTTAATTTGCCAACTTGTCAATAAATTTGTAACTTTGGGGGGAGCTCCCCCTTTATCTCCCCTTAACGACGCCCCTGAGTGCCCTCCAAAAACAGGTCTGGAAGAAACACTGATTCCCATCTTTTATATAAAGTGCTAAACTAATTCTTGAATATTATTGGTTACTGTTAACTAATAACAAGCAAGAGTTTTTCCATTGCATATTTCAAAGAAAAGTGCATTTTTAATTAGCTAGGTAAGACTAATCTTGCAGTTCTTTCTTTTTCTTTTTTGCAAGTTTGCTAAATGTGCCTACTAGAAGTTCATTGTGCCTAATGAGAAATGTGTCTCATTAGAAGTTCATTGTGCCTCACCTGCACATCATTAAAAGTTTACACTGTTAAAAATAGTTTCTTAAATTTGAGAAACCGTTTCTTATGTGTGCACCGAGAATATCTTTTCTTAGAAACAAGAGTTTGAAACTCTCATTGATGAGAAATGAAGAAAAGTAGATGAGGTTGTATAAAGCGAAACGAGAAAATATACGGTTACTTTCCTTATGAATGAGAATTGCCAAAACTCATTTCTAAGAAAATATTGTCTCGGTGCACAGATAAGAAATGATTTCTCAAATTTAAGAAATTATTTTTAACAGTGTACTTTATGACTAAAAATATTAACATGCTATTGGTTCTAAAATGTTGATGACAACTCTGTCCCTTGAGGAAGTGAAAGAGGCTTCATAAAATGTTACCTCTCCGGGGGAAATTTGTCGAGGGAGACTTTGCCCTAGACCCATTTCTTCATGGGGGGATTATATACTATCTGGTGTCCTTGGGGGGAGATTTCGCCCGAGGGGAATTTGTCCGAATACCGTGGACGACCCCTAATTGCTTGTCGAATTTTTTGCGTTGCGATCCGCAAATTTTGCAAAAACCAATACATAATGTGGCCGGAGAAATGTAAAAATAATTCAAAGTGTGTTTTTCTGACGGGAATTAATTGCTAGGTCTTGAGTGTTGTTTCCATTATTATTATTATTATTATTATTATTATTATTATTATTATTATTATTATTATTATTATTATTATTATTATTATTATTATTATTATTATTAGTCTTCTTTAAGAGTACAAAGCGTTGCAAATTAGAATTTTTAAAAATGCGGTAAGGGTTATACCAAGATTATCATCCTGTGCGTAATTATCAGTTTATATACCAAGTTACATATCCCAAGCATGAGACCTTCCTGGTTTAACTTATTTCCTGAAAAATGTTTATCCTCCACCCTTCTAAGAAAAGGAATTTTAATGAAAATGACAGGATAAAAACCCAGTTCAAGATAGGTCCAGAAATTTGTATCAAAGAGACCAGTTAATTTTCTGTTATGATACATACAACGTATTTTGCATTATTGCAATATAGAATAGCTGAAATGTACATTCCTCGCACTGAGAGAATAGGTCGATGAAGAATATTTGAACCCTTTCTCCACCATTAGAATACATATTTCAATGAAAATGTACTGATAATAATCCGTAACGTCCACCCTTCCACTAATCCTTCTCACCTCCCATAGAAGGGAATGTCACTATTCATCACAGCAACCCCAGAAACTACAGACTGGATACTAATATAAGTCCTTTTCAATCATTATATATTTCATCCCTTCCCCTCATACCCAAGGCCGATCCAGAACGAAATTTGATTTAAAGGGCATTGCTCACTATCAATCTGAGCGATCCCGAAAACCATGGATACGAGTGTGACACTATTATCGATCCTTTCCGATTATTTTTACACGTATGCGCCCTCACAATGCCTAAAATGTAATGGAAAGCTGAGTTAGTCCAAGATTCACTCATATATATATATATATAAAAAATCATCACAATTGGTGATGTCTAGGCAGAATTAGAAGTCAAAGAAACATATTTTTACATGTCAACCTCCTCAACCCCCCTTGAGAGAAATGTGCTAAGCATTTAAGTTATGCCACGGTGCACTTATATACCAAAAGTCGTCTTATCAGTAAGAGGTCTAAGAGTGGTTACCGAAAAAAAAAAAATAGTTACATTCATTTTCATGTATATGGATATAAATGGAATTGTGGCAAATTTTCAAAAGAATATACTCAAAAGATCTCCGAACTGTCAAGCAAATGTCTCTCTTTAATTCATACTGTTGAGATTTTGGTTTGTTATCAATGAAAAATAACCTATCCTCTGCTGTAATTGTCTTCAAGATATTACTTCATTTCTGTTTAATTTTCGTTACTTCAGTAGCTTACAGCAAATGTTCTTATGTGGCGCCTGTGTCGTATGTGTTATAAGAATCCTTCAACACGGTGTGTTCTATTTTTGTTATATATATATATTTCACCTACCATATCACCTGTTGTCAGAAATTAGCAACAATGGTTTATCATGTTGTTTATGTAGCTTACAGCAAATGCTATTAGATGGCGCCTATATAAATAATTACTGACAAATATAGGCGTACATAGAATTCTGTGCGTAGGAGAAGACAAACTGAGTACTGGGTTCAATAGTTATACGTGTTTAAGCACATATAAGTACTGACCAAAAATAAATAATATGCAGTTTCATATTGTTTACAATTACTTTTTTTTATTGCATGCACTTAAACATAAATATGGCTTTAATTGTATGCAACTAGATGCAACACAAAAAGGAGAAATATTTAATTTCAGATTTAAACTAAATTATACTATTTAAAAATAAATAAATAAATAAACTTAGCTACTTCTTTTATGTAAAACTTAAATTGAACAAATTTCAAAATAAAAAAAAAAATGCATGTCCTAGCAGGGTTTGAACCTTCGACCTTGTCCGTGGGGAAAAGAAATCGGTTGGTGGTAGTGGTTTGCATAGGTGGAGTCAAGTTATCCCTGCCTATCATGTAGGTTAATTAATTAATTAATTAATTAACAGGGGGGCAGGGACGTCATGCAGCACCTCATGACACTCCGGACTCTATGCGCACCTTATCGTCCCAAGGGAACCTGAGGAGATCCTACCATACCCGATTCCCGGCCTCCACGCACGCTGGATTACAGGTGTTCGCCACAACACCCAGCCACCAAACATCCATGAAATTCTTCTACTTACGGAGATTTGATTTCGAGTAAAAAGCGATGACCGGTAGACTTACATATCTCTATAAAAATGAAACAATGGTCGCATAATGGGCAGATAAAACTGGTAGAAACTCTGACGATCAAAGCAGTACGGTAGATAATTGTGTACAATATTTATATATATACAATGAAAGTCCAAGTTTATTGCTGCGACAAACGTGCGCAGATTAACAATATATCGGCCAACATATGACTACAAATTCATTATCTTCTTGAAAGATAAACTTAGATATGAAGATATATGGCCAAAATAATAATTATAAATGCATTTTAAAAAGTGTGGTTAAGTTTTTAAAAAATAGAAACAATTCCTCAAAAACTAGTATTCTTTTATTAAATATTTAGGCATATTTTTGGATTTGGGGGGCCAGAATATTTTGCTTATATTTCGTGGTTTCTTGCTATATTTTCTGTATTTTTTTCATGGTTTAGATTAGGTTAGGTCAGTTTAAGTTAGTTTAGGTTAGGTTAGGTAAGGATTGTTGAATTTGGTGGGACCAGAATTCTTTGCTTAAAATTCGTACTTTCTACCTATATTTTCTGTTCTTGATAATTTAGGCTAGGTTAGGTTAGTACTCACTAATTATCCTTACGTAACATCGACTCATTTCTCCTGTAAACATGATGATTTTACTTGATTTTGGCTCCCAGTTCCTAAAACTATCCCAATATTTCTCGTTCCCTTTACGAAAGAGAATAAAATGATTTTTTGTTCGGTTTAATGTCTCACAATTACGCTCTGTAGGCTAAGAGAGACTATATTTAATGCAAGTGAATGATGAAGGAAAAATTGTTGGAATAAGAATGTGGGAGGAAACTGTAGTACCCAGAGAAAACCCACGGACACGGTGTTCTCCACTATGAACGAACTTTGCCGGGGATCGAACTAGGGACCCTCCCATTGCAGAAGATATGCACAGTTTAATATGCCATTACCGTTATACGTGGGTGCGATGTTTAACTGCTACTACAGTTGTGCATATTTTTAGCGGAAAAATGTATACTAATGCATAATAACCTGGTACTCAACTGACGTATTTTATTTGTAGCGGTAGGGTTCAAAATGGCTATATATGATAAATGTAGAAATAAAATGTTTGTAAAAATAGTTACTTTACATCTTAAAACCTCGTGTTCTACGATTAACTTTCCATTTATACTACATACCCTTGCATCAGAGGATTTGTTTCATGACCCATCCTGATGTGTAGTAGTCCGACGTAGCGAAGGCAGGCGAGTAACTCAAGCAGTTAGGGCGCCGAAGGCACTTGGTGAAGCATTATTAGAAGTCTTGCTTGTTGCTCCCTAAAATAAAGTTGCACATCTTTAAATTGGTGCAGGTTTATAATAGATCATCCAAAATTGGTTATTTTACAGTTAAAATTAGTGAATGCATATGAAAGACGACCGTGTAACATTAATTGCCAGGTGACAGTGTTTTTACACAATGTATGGAACGTGTAATTTATAGTCACAATTATACAGTTACCATGACAAGTGCTATAACCCATACCAGGGTTCCTACTGGTCAGGGAAAACTCAGGAAAAATGGTGGACGTCAGGGAAACTCGGGGAAAAAGACTGGAAATCAGAGAAAGCCAGGTAGATTTTATAAAATATATTTTGACTAACACTAATTGTACATCAATTTCAGCTTAGCCAACCACTAGTGATCACAGTATGGAACGTTGCTCGGATTTTTGTGGATGGTAAGTGGAATGTACCTATTAGCAATCGATTACTATTTGTCTCTATAGTACAAATGTTCTCATATGTAAATATTCACCGTTATTTATTCCTTATTTATATACGAACTTCATCCGACACCTGTCATGAAATTCAGGGAAATAGATTTCTCCAGATCAGTAGGAACCCTGTATACAAGTGCGCTGTAGGTATAAAGTGTTTTTTCCACTATCCTCATTTATGCTCCTACCATTCGTAGCTGATGCGCTTGTTCCCTACGGATCTCCCTCCCTCCCGCGGACTTCCTTCTGATTCTATCGCTAAAATTTCCTATGTTGGCGGCAGTGAAACCACCATCAATGATGTTACTCTTTGACCAGTTCAGTGGTTCGTAACTTCTGTTCCATTAACCTCCAAGCTAATGCTAGGAGCTTTGTGTTCCGTGTGTTTTTTCGTTTAAGTTCATTGCAATTTTTATTCATGAATAAATTCACTTCTTCCTACAATATTGTGCTTAATAAATTGTTCCCTGTACAGAATTGGGCTTCAGGAACTGGAGATCTGCACATGTTCAATAGGTGTGTCCCGCTTTAAGCTTATCAAAAGGTAGCAACCCTAGATCTGAATCACTGTAGTGCGTTCAATACTTTCCCATCAGGAATCGAACCGGGGTTCTTGTGCATTAAGAGCACACGTCTTGGTCATAAGAGGAAGGAATTTTTTTAAATATAGATATGAAATGTGTGAACCTAATTCATAAGACATTAGTTTTCCTCGTGTTTTCAGGTAGTCGTGAAAGAAGAAGAGTCTGCCATTGCTATTCTTCAGCGCGTAGAACACGAAAAATATGTTATGGAAGGAACCGAGGTAGCAGCTTTAGCAACAATCTTGGCAGGATAACTATACGAAATTAAGAGGAAAAGGTAATGCTTTTTCCTAGCAAGTCTGGTATTGTGGTTTATGAATTATCAACTCTAAGAAAATATGATTTTATAAATGTTGAAAAACAAAAAATAAATTTAATTGAAAGGATTGTGTAAAAATACAAAGAGGCACATCACGATAGTAGTTGATGCGCGATTCTAGTATGTTCACACGGAGTATCTTTTTGTATTCGCAACCACTAAGGCGGAAGTCTACTAGACGAACAAAGGAACAGGGGATATTCCTAGCGTACAGGCTGGTCCGGAAGTGGGCGTACCTTCCCCCATTTAGTTTCAACAGTATAGTGTTAGTTATGGTAGAGTGTCTGTACACAGTTACCTTGAAGTCTTAAGAGTCATAAACATCGGTATGATCACCATCCATGTCGTAACACAGCTGAATTCTGCGCCAAGTTCTCACAGATGTTTACGGAGATACTCCAGAGTCACGAAGGTGAAGGCGTGTTCAACAGCTGCTCGTAATTAGTGCGTTGTGTGATATCGAGTGTTTCTTAATTGTTGCTTTATGAAATGTCTGGTGTCGTCAGATCGGGACTTCTTGGATGCCAGGCAAAGGAAGCTGGTGAAGATGCACAATCTCTTCCAGTCCAGCGGAAGGAAACGTCTGATTCAGGTAATTGCGTACGTGAAACTCGAAGTGCGCTGGTGCTCCATCCTGCTGTATTACAATAGTGTCTTAGATACCATTTACCAGCAATGTTACCAAACAAATGTGGGTAAAACCTAAAACCATCAGAAAATACCAATTAGGGGTTCCACTTCCGGACCACCCTGTAGAACTAGATTCATCATAGTTGAAAATGGATTTTCAATATACCTATGAATACCTGATATTCGACTTACTAATTCAGAGAAGATGGAATAGACAAAAAAAAAAAATTTCTAGATTTACTGATCAGGTATAGATCTGATAATACGAAATTAGTTAGAATCTCGTAACTAATCAATTTTTGAATTAAAGTGGTTTAAGACTTCGAAATATGATTTGCAAAGTATGGAAAGTCTTTCAGAACCACCCTTTCTGTTGATCTGTCTATCGACAGGTATAGCAGTAACAACTATCAGAGATAATGATTTACAAAAGATAGGTATAGAACAAAAACGGTATGAAATAATAATGCAATGCATTTAGAGTTCCAAGGATAGCTTCCATCAAGGCTGGCTGTCCCATATGTGCAAGGGAGCAAAATCTGTCACAACTATATTATTTAAAATAAATACTTCTTGTTGGTAACAGACCTCATGATGGTGTTTGTTAAATTTACTAAGCTGACCTTCTATTTGAATACTACATTCATAAATCATGTTTAGGTCGCATTAGTTTAAGGTCACATGGGCAGTGCTAAAGCAAAGGTCAAACAAATACCAGCATGAATTGTTTTATTGTTGTCAAATACAAGAACTCAATTCTCGAACAATAACGAACACCTGTTCCATTTAGTTATCACAGTTTTGATTTGAAAAATAATCTTATCTTTGTCACAAACAAGTTTCTTATCATTGAAGGTAGAAAGGAGTAATTTTTAATAAATTTTTAACAGATGTAGAAGGAAACTCAAGAAATAGAGATTAAAAAAGCTAGTTGCACTGGTATTGCAAACTGATATATTAAGATTGAAGCTCGATATTCTACAAAAAGATCGTCTTTCCTCTGCTGGTGTGTTTCCTTTATCTTTCAGTAACATAATTGATTATTATTCAAAGAAAAAACAGACACAGCGACATTGAATTTGTAGTGTTTAGGCCTTTCTGAGTGCGATTTTCTTTTGCTCCCTTCGTTGTTCATAATAGGGTAGGATACTTAAAATCGTGTTATTTAGATTTGCTCTTTGTGGAGGAGACGGTAGAGTGTGGGGGAAGGAATGATGGCATTGCACGGGGCGGTAAATTATCTATGTTCGGCCCAAGCTTACATTTCCCCCTTTATTCCTGTATTGAAACAAGTAAGATCGTATCTTTGTGATTATGGTGAAACTGATTTACCTTCACTATTATCAAAATCCGTTATACTGATTCTGCAATACTTCTATAAAAAGTTGAAAAATCCATAGTGGTCGACTTAAAGTTCACCCTTCAGATCTCGCATATTAAGACGACAATAGCGTCATTTGAAAGCCATCTAGTGATGAGTTTTGGGAATCCGACTAATGTTTCCTCAGACACACACACATGGGACGCAGACAAGGTTGGACGACGACAAGCCTGGACACTTAATTTTGGTCGCTCCCGACAAGGTTGGATAACAACAAGGTTGGACGACGACAAGCTTAGACACTTCTCAATTTATCCTCTTGCGCCAGACTCGAACGAATTACTGAGGTGTCCAAGCATGTCGTGGTCGATCCCGTCAAGCCTGGATACATATCATTTTGGGTCGTTGACTACAAGGTTGGACGACGACAAGCCTGGACACATTCCTGGGGTGTCCAAGCTTGTCGTGGTCGATCCCGACAAACCTGGACACATCTAATTTTGGGTCGCTGACGACAAGATTGGCCAACGACAAGCCTGGACACATTCCAATGGGCCGATTTGGTGCATTCAAAGCACGTAGATCTGACAAATACAACTGTTTGTTCACTTGTGCGGGTGTACAAGGGCAGTTAGTGTTATCAATGTACAAGGGCAACTGTTCTCTCTGATTATACTGCAGTGTTATTTTATAC
This sequence comes from Thermobia domestica, assembly GCF_964235325.1. NCBI lineage: Eukaryota > Metazoa > Arthropoda > Insecta > Zygentoma > Lepismatidae > Thermobia > Thermobia domestica. The sequence goes on along the minus strand of NC_137459.1, from coordinate 42,663,410 downwards.
CACCGTGATATTCATAAAAATCGTAAGAAGTACCACAGACATAACGGTTCAAACCTATTCAAGCCATCAGGCTTTGGGGCCGCTACGTTTCGACGACAACGTATCTGCGCCAGCTCAGTTCGGCGAAAATTTTATGTACAAGGGCACACATCCCAGGGTTCAAACCTATTCAAGCCATCAGGCTTTGGAACCTCTACGTTTCGACGACACCGTATCGGCGCCAGCTCAGTTCGGCGAAAATTTTACGTACAAGGACACACATCCCATTTAATAATTATTTAGGTAAATTATTTAAGTAAAACGAAAATTTTGTAAATAATAATAATCTATTTTAATAAAAGATAAATAAATTTAAAATAATTCGAAAATCCTCTAGTAGAGGCAGTAGCTGACAGGCGAGAATCAGCCAATAGCGATATAGATGCGAGCGATGCAACTCTATATTGAAGGGCATGTATGTATGAACTGGAAACGCCTTAACTGGTAGTGTTTGTTGGAACAGACATTTCAAATTGGGTCGTTGACGACAAGCCTGGACACATTACTCAAGTGTCCAGGTTTGTCGCGGTCGATCCCGACAAGCCTGGACACGTCTCATTTTGGGTCGTTGACGACAAGGTTGGACGACGACAAGCCTGGACACATTCCTGGGGTGTCCAAGCTTGTCGTGGTCGATCCCGACAAGCCTGGACACATCTCATTTTGGGTCGCTGACGACAAGGTTGGTTGGCCAACGACAAGCCTGGACACATTCCTGAAGGTGTCCAGGCTTGTCGGGATCGACCTCGAGATGCTTTGACATATCTCATTTTGGGTCGCTGACGACAAGGTTGGACAACGACAAGCCTGGACACAAAAAGTGTCCAGACTTGTCGTCGTCCAACCTTGGCGCGGTCCCCAAACACATGCACACAAAAGAAAAAAAAGGCCGGTAGATCTGCAACTTCCGTTATAGTCTTATATTCTCATAGTTTGGAATTTCATCGTAATTTTACAATGTGAAGCAAAATTAATTTCTTTAAGCAAATATTTATGGTAATATTAATATTTCAGGAAACATAAATTGACTTACTTAATTCCTATCTTTCTTGTGAAGATTGGTTATCTACAAAGCGCATCTCATCCGATTGTTCTCACATTTTGTTGGTTTCCTTTCAGCTTCTCACGTTTCCGTTCCTCTTCTTTTATTATCTTCCATGTGTGTCTTGGTCCACTTGCACTTCAATTTTCCTGATTACTCCAGTCCAATATTTGCTCCACTATGTTTTTTTTTTTCTTTCTTAGTGAGTTATATTGTAATTACTCCCCATACACCGCTCTGGACCTTGGTGCTACTTCAACACTATTTGGTACTACACAGGAAACTTGTTACTACAGCACTACTGCATGATAAGAATCATGTTTCTCGTGAAAATTTGCGATTTTGAAGAATAAATAAATAATGTACTATTATTTAACAAAACTGAAAATCAATTAAATAATGTCCTTGTCAGACTAGTGTTCTAATATATCTGTCCGGTGGGAAAATCGACACCACGATTCTCGGATGATGCTTTGAAAGCAGGTTGGCTGCTGATGGAAGATTGCAGGGCTCATAGCGAGTCACTTTTTTAAACTAGAAGTTACATTTTCTCAAGTTGGTCACTAAAAGTTACTTCTTTTTTCAAGTTTGTCACATAAGTTACTTTTTTCGGGGGTAAAATCATTTTTTCGTGTGATTTATGTTTTGCATTGGCAGTTTTCTAAGAAAAATATAAAAATAACTGGAAAAAGACAGAAACTTGTTACTTATTATTATCCTGAAAACTTCAGTACTTGCCGTCATCTACAGCTGTGCTGCCACATGTGAACCAAGTCAGCATTATTCTCACTTCAACCTTTATTCTTTCTAGAGCACATTGGGTGGTTGGTGTGTTCGTAAGCCCAAAGTATTTTTGTCATCGTTATGTACTACTTTTTCAAGGGTTGGCTATGCATGTGGGAAGATTCCACTAAGATTGTCAGTAAGTTAGGACTACCTGAACATAGATTTATCAAACATTTGAGTTCAAGGTGGCTTACACTTGAAATATCACGTGAAAGAGTTCTTGAACTCCTCAATGCTCTGCTTACCGTAACTACAAAGCATACTTAGAAAATCTAAGAAAGGAGGAAGCCCAAAAAGAAGAAGTAAAGAAGAAAGATGAAACAAAACAACAAGCAGCGAAGAGGTGATGGAGAAATTAACAAAGGAAAAAAAGGAGCATTAAGGACATGGAATCAATCCAGCAACAGAAAAAAAGAAGAGGAGGAGGATATGAAAAGAAAAGCAGAGATGAATTTTCTTGTTTCGGCTTCTGAACGTCTGAAAACAGCTGTGAAGAAAAAGGACATGACTGAAGTGCACTTTGCGCAGGGTATTTTAGAGGGGTTGAAGAAAGTAAGGAAAGATTTGCAAGATGAACAGAAACAGAACGATGACTTGCAGAAAACGATGGATAAGAAAAAATCCTTAATAATTCACTTTTTTTAATGAAGAAAGTCTAAGTTTATGTGAAAATAAGAAAATCTTTCAGCGTACGTTCTTGTTACTACTTTTTATTTCATTTTGTATGCAACTACATTTTTAGTTAACATTTGTAATCTATTTTAAAGTTCATAATAAGGGTATAAACATAATTCCCATTATTTCCTTTGGTCTTATTGTGTTAAAGGAGAGTGACATATATTACCTGTTTACAGTTTACTTTTCATTGTATGCGGAATGTTAGTAGAAGCTATACCGATGTTTTCCAATCATGTGGTACCAAGACAAAATGTGTAACAAACCAATTGCACAAGGCAAAATTTTATTACCAGTTAATGATAAACTATATGCTATGTATTAATTGCATTACTTTAATTTTATACTATTGGACATAATGAAAATATCGAAATTTGATCTTACCACATCCAGATCAAAGTTGAAATACTAAACCGTGCAAAGTATGTAATTAATAATGAACCTCTAAAGACAAGTAACTCTAAACACAAGTAAAGAATTTTTAATCTTAAAATGTTAAGACATTACGTATTTCAGCTATGATCCAGCTGGCCCTATTTTGGTTGCTGGAGAAAAATTTTAAAATTCGATTTATGCCCAAGTTTGGCAGCAAGGTTTAAACTTATTTTTGATAAGATTTTGGTCACTTTTCCATCTGCTTTTGGTCACTTTTCAGCTATTTTGAAGAGACCAGAACACTATGTGCCCTGAGATAGTTAACATGCTCTGACTGTGAGCGACCGTCCTGGAGGAATCGCCGAGTTAACAAACCTTCTCTCATCACTAGGAGTTTTTATCAAGGATATAGTGCATAAAGGAGCATGGATTACCTCGGATATCTTCAATGTTGAAGTGAGTACCAGTAATTAGATCCGTACAAAACGTTGGAATTCTGAGACAGTTGTGAAGTACGAACAATATGATCTTTGAGTATATTATTCTGAACGAGGTTAGTTTCTCCAAATTCTACAATATTTTAACAATTATTTAGAACGATTCTCACCTCAATTTCAGACAGATCAAATTAAAAAAAAAGTATAGTTTTGTAAACTGGGTTCTTTGTGGAGAACCATACCAAAAGGTCCAGCGAGTGTTGGATTGGGAATCCTATGAGAGAATAAGGGAATAAGATGGAAAACATCTAATCAGATGCGTGCTATAGCGGAAGTGGAGCGATTGTCAGTTCCTATGTCAATCGGAAACTTCAGTTAGAAATTATTCTTCCAGCATTGACAAGTAATTATCTTTAAACAGTTCCACTACTTTTGGCCCATCTTATATTTCAATCAATGAAATTTAAAAAGTCTTTAGTTCCATATCCCATGCTTATATCTTATTGATTAAATGACACTGACTGTAATCGAAAGTGAATTCTTATGGAAGAATTGATGAACAGGAAGCGAAATCGTAAAAGTTGAAGTGGGGTGGGGGAAAGAGTAAAAATTTCGTACAGGAAAGTTTCGACATATAGGATTTACATATTTGAACATCTAACATTTTACTCTTGCATTTACTATGTAGCCAGTAATTCACCCATTAATTACATATGAACGAACGTAATTAATTTTAAAACTTCAGATAATAGTGTCCAATTTTTCACCTCCCAGTAAATTAGTAGAAAAAAATTTCTTCCAAAAATATTAGGTGCAGGTTTAATTCCCACTATCAGGATTTCGTACTCTATTGATGGGATAAAAATATGAGAAAGAAAATATCGAGAAAACTCAGACAAAAGATTGTCCACCACAAACTTACGTGGCCTTAGATTGGACAAAAAACCACTCACAACAGAGGTGAACCTTCTATCATGAACCGCTGTGCTTCCCTTACGTTTCAATCACGTTTCTTTATTGCAGATCTAAGCTAAAGACTAACAACAATTCTCTTTGTCTTCCTGCAGGTTAAGGTGGTTTGTGAAACATGTGACATGGAGTTTGCGCGAGAGCTTAAGAAGATAATTCATGTGTGGTCCACTTTGGTGACATTCCTAGCCCATTTCTTGCAAATGGTTACTAAAAGAGAAATTTTATAGGCAGTTACGTAATTATAAACAGTATTGCACCTGAATAAAAATATGAGTGGTGATTACTCAGTAGAGCGATATATTAAGAAGATATTTTACGATGTAATTTTATAAAAGAATATATACTCTAAAATCGATACAGAATACGTAAATGAATAACTGTGAATGTTAGTTATATCTTAACTTTTTTTTTAAAATAAAAAAATATTGTCTTACCTGGTTCATTGTTATAATTATGAACACAGCTAGCTGTACCATTCTTAACACTTTCAGCCCCAACCCTGTTTGAGTAAATTTCACCCCGGGACCAGACTACAGTTTGCTATGAACACTGTCAGCCAATGTGTATCTATTTGATACACGTGGTCCATCAGTAAACCCTCACTGTGTATCAAAAAGATACACATGGGGCTGAAAGTGTTAAAGTCAAAACCTACGACAAAATTCTTAGATGGTGTAGTATTTAGAACTATTGTCAGTAATTGTTGCACAACGTATAAAGTTAACACAAAAACTATATACATTAATGATACATAAACCGGCAGCTCTGTTAGATATACATAAGATATTAGAATACCAACATTTCTAAACAGAACCACTTGATATTGCGTCCTAGATATGGACTAGCCTTAGCTGACTAGATATGGATCAGCTGGGAGCAACATCCCTAGATCTCCATGTTTGCTTCACCTGCGTCCTCTCATCTCATTGCTTTTAATATTCTACTTACTCGCAATTTATTTTTACAGCAGCCTTTGAATCATTGTAGCCCTACAGGAATTGTTCAATAATTTTGTAAGTTGCAATATAAATAACATGGGGAAGATAAGATTTTTCAGTTCTCCAGAAGACCACTCTAAAGTTGAAGAATTTTATTTTTGCTTACTAACGAAATCATACACACATACCGATTTTTTTTTTTTTTTTTTTTTTTTTATTTCAAGAACCTAAAACATGAGATTATAGTTTTTCTTTTAAAGCCCATTTAAATAACATGGGGAATAACTTCATCCCGCTTTAGATCCCCTAAAATCAAACATGTTCAGTTTTGGCAATTTTCCTGTGGGTTAGTCCCGAAAGGCTACAATCATGCTAAACTTAATCATTGTAGGCCTACAGGAAGTGCCCAATAATTTTGAGGTGTAGAAGATGTCCCATATAAATAATATGGGAAAGATTTTCCAGTTCCCCATAAAAATCCACTAAAGTTGGATTTTTTGTAATTTTTGGTGATCTACTTAGGTAATTCTGACAAATTGTACAAGCATACCAATTGGAGATTTTTATTCCAATTTCAAGTACGTAAAACACGAGATTATATGTCCAAGAAAAAGTCTAGATAAAATGGAGAATTTCATCCACCCCTTTAGACTCCCTAAAAATTAAAAATATTCAGTTTTGGCAATTTTTCTGTGGGTTAGTCCCAAAAAGCTACAATTATACCAAATTTCAACTTTCCACTGTTCCGTACTACAATGATTAATACTAACAGCTCTGTCATCAAAATGAACAAGTATTTCATAATAGGATGTTTTCGTTTTCATTCAATAGTCTCTCGAAACATCTATAGCACCATACAACTACTATCCATACCAGCAGGACAGTATCCGACGATAGCACGAGAAATAGAAACATTAATCGTTATTTTGATGCAAATTCAAGCAGAAATTATACAAGTGAATGAATTGATAGAAACACAACAGCTGAACGAATGCCACACATAATGAAGAGACCGCGTTTCAGCGACAACATTGAGTGCACCAACATTGTGGAATCTACAAGCAAGACAAGTACTCCAATTAACATAACCGACAGATTTGGCATAAGAAGAATATTCACCAGAACGTAAGAGCTTTCCGCTTCTTTCTCCAAGTCTACAGTTAGTAGTAGCAGAGTCCATAGACATTTAACAATCGCTAGAAGAGGACATTACAGCTCAGACGACTAGGAGGAAATTAATGCAACTAGTAAACGACGTAGGGAAACAATTTCGGAAGATGACACACCTTCGTTAATGGTAGTGGAAAATCCGTTATCTGTGTAGTCCATGGCACAAAATTTTTCGGTCGCCATTGGCGACTAGAAATTTGGAGATGGCGACCCTTTTTCAGTAGGAATGGCTTACATGTATATAAATTTTCCAATACAAAATTGATCCTGAATCTAATTGTCTGGTTTTGAAAGTTTATGCCCTGATATAATCTATTTCTTTGTCAAACCAAAGGCCGTGGGGACCTCTCATAATTTGTACGTGAGATATACTGCCGACCATCAATTTTGGATTGGCAAATGCGTCTGACTTTGAAATTTTGGCCCCTGGTGTAGTCCCAAGTGATTACGAAATTTCAGACGAAGCCACAGCAGGAGTGTGTCTGCAAAATACTAGCACCATCAGAAATAAAGAAGACAGGATTCAATACCTACACAACTGTTAGAAAAACGCAATCAATTACAAATAGAAGAAGTACTTGTTCACAGATCTTCCGCAAACACTGCCAATTCCAATAGGAAATTTTTCAGATAGTTATGAGTATCAGACAACCGCAGGACAATAAGAAACAGTTCACAGGTTATTCCAAATCAATGGCTGGATAATTTATTAGCATAAAATAATATCGAGACTTTCATCATAAACCATCAGTATGGCGACCCTCGATTATCGAAATTACTGTACAAAACACAGGGTTTGTCCGGGAAATAGTAGTACTAATTTTTGCCTCCAAAAGTGGTGAAGGATGGGGATCTTACTGCGCTGGTTGGGTGGTGGGGGGTCGTAGCTACCAGCGCACCTGTCGCCAGTCGTCTCCAAGCCTTTACGGAGTGTAGATCGAGTTAAGGTGAACTCCTTTCAACGTGCCTTGTCATTTCCAGAATGAATTAATGAATCGTTTGTTAGAACAGTGTTACGCGGTGAAGTTTTGCGTCAAACTGGGTGAAACTGCGAGTGAGACCCATGACACGATCAATACTGCTTATGGGAGTGATGCCATGGGTCGATCAAGTGTTTTTGAGTTGCACAAATTGAACAAGGCGAAAATGAAATTAATGTTGATCATCTATATTGACTACAAAGGAGTGGTTCACAGAGAGCTTATACCACCTGGTCAGACTGGGAATGCTGCATTCTATGTGGAAGAACTTCAAAGACTCAGAAAACAAGACGCCCGAATCCGTCCACACTCGCTGGATCATGGGAGCTTCATCATGACAATGCGCCGAACCATATCGCCTTTGCTGTCATGGACTTCCTCATCAAACATGGCATCACACAACTTTTCCAGCTACCCTACAGCCCAGAACTCGCTTCTGCAGACTTTCTTCTCTTTCCTTGACTGAAAAGGGTCATGAAAGAACGGCACCATGGCTCAGTCCAGGCCATTCAAGAGGCGGTAACGAGGGAGCTGAAGAGCATTCCAGTTTCTGAGTTCCAGGAGGCCTTCAGTGATTGGCAGAGTTGCTGGAAACGCTGTGTTGATGCAGAAGGGCATATTTTGAAAACTACTAAGTTCATGTGTCAAAATTGTGAATAACTTTTTTTTTTTAATTCAGTCCTACTACTTTCTGGATAAACTATGATTCCGTTAACTAGACAATTTGCCGTACAAGGAAACATATTATTTACATTATTTAATAATATCTATGCAATGCGACATTGAGAAGAATTTTATAAAACATTGCCTTCATTATTTTTCACACTTAGTATTTGATCAAGAATAAAGTATTGTTGATTAAAAGGTACAGATATTAGAACATTCTATCTGTATATATTCATTTGTCTGATAAAAGATAACTTATTTAGGATCCTTTATGTATGCCTCAAAAATTAATGGAATTACGTCCAGAAAAAAAATGTTATCCAACACAAATGCTATATACCCTCGATAAACACAAACATACTTGGTATAACCAATTCCTGGTGGAAGCTCATGTGGTTCGGATCCCATGTTAAACTGTAGGTCCACGTCTTATATAACCTTGGTGCTGATAGGGACGCTAAATTCTAATCCCATCTACCACATTTGTGTTACAGGATGTGATTTTGGAACCCGCTCATCTTTATTAACTTTTGGGGAAGCAGTTGTCTAGCACCGAGAGCCAAGTAGTTTCATGCATCTCCGAATTCGAGTTCAATCGCCTGGATGGTCAACATCAACGACATTCGCCTTGACGTCACTAGCTGACAGCTACATTTTAACACCTAGAAAATAAGTTTGTTTCCTATTCATTGCTTGCTGCTTACAAGAAAATCCTTGTATTTATAGTTTATATATATATATATATATATATAGTAAAATGTAGTAGTAGGAGTTTCTCTAACCTTTCACCCCTATCTTCATCTTCCGCTTTGCTTCATAATGTCTACAAAGTCTCACACGTGCTGCTTTTAAGTATAATTGTGATAAGATCAGGTGCTATCTCAATGAATTTGTATCTTACTGGTCTCTCGCAGTCATATGTCAACATCCAGACAATGTCCTCTCCGATCGTTTACCTGCCACTCCTTGCAGAAACAAGGAAGTATTGGTCGCCGTAAAGAACTTTGACGTCCATGAGTCCTTCTTCCTGGGTTCTGAAATGCGACATCTAGGAACGCTAGCCGCTTGATTCCTAAGCCTGGCCGTTTTGTGTTGGGTCAGCTGATGGATGGACTAAGGACTTTGTCTGCTTCGATTTGACATAATTGACCACCTCTGTGTAACGTATGTCCACAGAGTGTTTCTTCTGTCTCTATGTCTACGGCGTCACAGAGACAGTCAGATCAAAATCAATTGAGAGAGCATAATCTTGGCCATTTCGCATTTGGTCAGATGCTGGTCATTTCTTGGTCATACTGCCCATAGTCATTCTGCTTCGATGATGGCCATTTGATCGACAGCACTTTCGAAAGACACGTCTAGCTCTTCGACACTTTTGGACTTCGACAACGACGTTCTTCAACTCCAGCCAGAGGGAGGATCATGGAACAACAACCTAGGTGAGACTATTCTTAAGTTGCTATCCTCAGCTCTACCATCTTTAGCTCTACCAACATCCCAATTGCTACCATTCGTAATTTTTTGAATTATGTGTTTATTTTAGAAAGTCTCAATTCCGGTCTTTAGTCCTTTTTCTATGGAGCTACCGTGTGGATCATGAAATATACAAGGACCAGATGATCTGAATCCAGAGACATTACATGTCACTAATATGCCATTTACATCACATTACAGAACTATGCTAAAAGAACTATCATTTGGATCAAATATTATACATAGAAAGCAAAGAAATGGGTACAAGGTAAACCACCAGCGACTATCGAAAAAATCGTATTAGAGAGTAAAAATTTTGTTGAAATTCTAGCACAAGGATCATAAATATCACTATTAAAATGATACAAACATTCGATACCAAACTTCTTAATTAAAATGATACTCATTCTTAAGAGAATGAAGCACTCATTCTAATGAAAGCACAAGTATGTTGTCATTAGACTTCGGATCCATATGCACTAAAAACGGCAAAATATGCATGCAAAAATGCGCTAAAATCACGAAAATATGCACTGAAAATATGGAAATATACACTAAAAAGGGTAAATGTGCACCAATCAAAAGTTAGAGTTAAATGAGAAATTTTATTATCTTTAGAGAGAAAAGTTGTATTACTTGAACTACATATACTTGGTGTACAACTATGATGCATTCATGCTACAATAGACAACTATGTAGTTTTCGGTATTTTCTGGCAAAAGCCTGCATTTGTCAGTCAAAACATTACTGCACATCGAAAATGTTCCTTTCGTGTCACGGGTCGTTAAGGGACAGTATTTCAAAGAAGCAATGTTACTTGCCGATAAATCTCTAATTCTTGTGTCGTTGTTCTCAGGAACACTTTATTTGCATTAGACAAGAATTTTATGTCAGGATTTTTTGCGTCTATTGACTGTGCTTTTCGAAAAATATGTTTGTCCAATTGGTCTGGGCGGAGCCTGTTTTGTTATTGAATCAAACAGCTCAAGTGTACTAAAAAGTCCTAATCATCGCTCCTCTCATCTCGTTATGATCTTTGAAATTGAACTGAAATGAGTATTGATAAACGCAAGTTCGCTTTTAATGTTTTCAGCTCTGCAAGTATCCACGGCTTCTTGAATACATTCAGTTTTTTCGGGTTCAAACAGCTGTTTGTGAAATTAAAATACATCTACACCATATATATACACAAATAAAAAGGATTGAATGCGCCAAGTATATATGAAAAAAGAATAAATATACTCATAGAAGTAAATAAACGTTTCTGGCATAAACATATAGTAAAACCTAGCTAGCGAAATTAAACATGACTCGTAAAAATTTTCCTTAAGGTTTTAAAGTTAATGGAGATAGATCTATGAAAAAAAAAATAATAATGGACATAGTGAGATAAAATAAAATGTTGTACATAGGCCTACCGTATTCAATTACAGTATTTATTTATGCGACGAATTAATACACATAAAAGTTAGTGAACAAAAAAAAAAAAAAAAAAAAAAAAAAAACTACATATGGCTTCAAAGGCCAAGACAAAAGGTAGATGCTATGCCCTTTTCAGCGCTCCTCCTTCTACTTTTGGCTCCCTTTTGATCTGTTGTGTATATTATGCTCCTTGTTCCATGTCTCTAGACCAGCTAGAGAAATAGTTATTGGTTTGGAAATTACTATATAAATTGCACTTCGTTCAAAAAGTTGCACAGAATCTAGGGCCTTATATTTATTTATTTTATTTTGCACCTATTACAGGGCATAAACCCCAATTACAATAGGCTTACAAACAGTAAAATATAAAAATTTCGTAAATAGAACAAAAATACATAGATTCAAACTAAATGTGGTGGTGGACTAAAGGTTAAATATGTAGGGTAGCAAGTAAGCGAAGATGTTAACAGGCAACGTAGTTCATATACCTAACCTCTCACAGAAAGTCTAAAATTTTTGTAAACGCTGCATTCCGGAACTTGAAAATTTCCGTTAAACAGTACACTTTAATATCCGTTGTTCGCAACACAGGTTCCGACTAATCAAGAGAATTTAACACTTTTTTATCTTTAAATTCATGGGATCATGAAATATTTCCGTTTAATAAGGGGCCTGTTGAAGGCAATTTTTACTGCCTTCAATAATTTACAATGTATAATATTGATAGTTTAAATGGAATAAACTGATTTGAGCGAGACATGGAGCATGAATGGGAAGAAGATAAAGTTATCGAAAACATAACAAAAGTCTTATTAGGAAAGTTACGTTTCGAGAGACTGAGGTGCATATCAAAAAATCACAAGCTTACATTTAAATAATTTTATAAACTCCTTAAAGGAAAAACTCAGATACTTATCTCAAAAAGTAACTGCTGCGACAAGTTTTAGATTTTGTAAAGCAAATATTTGAATTAATTGTAGAGCTTATTTTCCAAAAGGATTGTTCACTTTTTCCCATAATACATTTTTAAAGGGCTTCTTTGGCATGAACTCTGTGGAGTGTGAACAAAAAAGGGTCACACCTGGGTTGTTTCATACTTGTAGAACTCCTTACCAGAGTTAAAGTTGTTATGAAAATATAAGACGACCAAAAACTAGAACGCTGCTGAAGTTTAAGCTTTTGCTGTCGAACAAAATGGAAATGTTCTCTTCTGAAAACAACCATACTTAGTTTGAAAATATTACTTGTTTAACATACGCTTTGCAAAGTATATTTTCTCCTTGAATTGTTAACGTCTCTTGACTTCAATCCATTGTTTCAGAGGGTTCATTAATTGTAGTGCTACACCTTCAAATTTCAATTTTAACTAGCTCAGAATTTTGTCCATCCAAGAAAAATTTTGTAACATTTAAATAAACGACGGAAGGCCATTTCAAAATTTGGGCCACTTCGATCTCCTGCCGTACGACTCTTTACATTAGAATTTTAACTAGCTCAGAATTTTGTCAATTTTTTCAATCCAAGAAAAAAAATGTACCCTTCAAATTAACAAAGAAGGCCCATTTCAAAATTTGGCCATTTCGATCACCTTTAGTGCGATATCTTCAAATTCGAATTTTAACAAGCTTAGAATTTTGTCCATTTTTTTTACATTCTTTACCACCAACGAAAAGATATATACCATCCAAATGAACGAGGGAGGTTCATTTCAAAATTTGGCCACTTCAATCACCTGCAGTGAGACATCTTCAAACTCGAATTTTAATTAGCTCAGAATTTTGTTGAATATTTGCACATTTTTGTACCACCAGGAAAAAAAAATTCGTTCCATTTAAATAAACCAGGAAAGGACATTTAAAAATTTGGCCACTTCGTTCACCTGTAGTGAGAAATTTCAAATTTGAATTTTAAGTAGCTTGATGGTACAAAACTCTACAAAAAATAATGAAAATTCTAAGCCAGTTAGAATTCGAATTTAAAGATGTTACACTACTGGTGAATGAAGTGGCCAAATTTTTGAAATGACCCTCCTTTGTTAATTTGAGCGTTCAATTTTTTTCTTGGTGGTACAAAAATTGACAAAATCCTGAGCTAATTAAAATTCGAATTTGAAAATGTCACACTACAGGTAATCGAAGTAGCCAAATTTTGAAATGACCTTCCTAGTTTATTTGGATGGTTCAAAATGTTTTGTTTGTGGTACGAAGATTGTACAAAATTCTAAGCTTTTTAAAATACATATTTGAGCATGTCATACTGATCGATATGGCCAAAATTTCAAATAGCCCTCCCTCGTTTATTTCAATGGTACATAATTTTTCTTGGTGGTACAAAAATGTACAAAAATAGGACAAAATTATAAGTTATTTAAAATTCAGATCTTGAACATGTCGCACTACAGGTGATTGAAGTGGCCAAATTTTTAAATAGCCCTCCCTCTTTTACTTGGATTTTACAATTTTTTTCTTGGGCGGACAAAAATGAAAAAAAAAATGAACAAAAATCTGAGGTAGTTAAATTTCAGATTTGAATATCTCTCACTACAGGTGATCAAAGTAGCCAAATTTTTAAATGGCCCTCTCCCGTTTATTTGAATTTTCATTTTTTTTTTTTTTTTTTTTTTTTTTTTGGTGGAAAAAATGAACGAAAATTGGACAAAATTGTGAGCTAGTTAAATTTCAGATTTGAAGATCTCGCACTACAGGTCATCAAAGTGGCCCAAATTTTAAAATGTTCCCCCTTTATTAATTTGAATGGTACAAAATTTGTTCTACGTTGGACAAAATTCTGAGCTAGTTAAAATTCAATTTGAAGATGTCGCACTACAACTAAATGGACCCTGTTTGAGGAATTTACTTCTAGAAGATTTTTATACTGCCAAAGGACCACACAATTTCAAATCCACACACACAACACACACAACAGTAGCAACTTTAACTTCCAAGATGGGTCACTTAGAAATTTTGTTCTAGGTGATTTGAAACCGTTATTTATATCTTCTTCCAAAAAGGTGACAGTCATGCATCATTGCCGGGAGAATGAATCACTCACCCTTTCTTATTCTCCTTTCACATGACCTTGGAAAATATTCGAAGCCGATAACAATGAACCATTTCAAGGTCTTGAGGCTATTTCTATTAGAAACTTGGAATTCCATTTATGAGGAAAGTTGTTGAACGTTAAAAATTATCAATTTGGCCGTTTCTTTGAGCATTTATATGCAATAACGAATAAACATGTAGTAACCTCCGAAATATGCAAATATATGCACTGTAAAACTCTACTATTTTATTTATTTATTTATTTATTTATTTCGGAAAAACAACAGGCAAATGCCTAATTACAGTTTTCCCTTATTGTAAAGTGTATTTAATACACTTTAAAATACATATATAATAACATACTAATATGACACAATTCAATTATAATACACTCTAAAATACACATATAATAAAATAATAATATGAAAGTAAAATATACGTTAAAATACAAATAGCACGATATACAGGATACAACAAATTTATGTAGAGTGAAAATTTTGTTTGTAACTAAAAACATCTATATCTGGGTGTTCTTGTGACGTCTTATTATACAATATACACATTTTTCTGATAGGCGATACATCTAATGCATTAGTCCTTTGCGCTGAAAGATGGAATATGTCATTATGGGGTCTCGTTGCTCTATGTGGGACGCGAATTTTGATTTCTGATAACAAATATTCTGAATCTATTGCACCATGAATTATTTTATGTAAGAAAGATAATATGAAATGACTTCTGCTTTCAAGAGATTGTAATAAATATTTGTTTCGAAGACCTTCGTAGTTCTCAAATTTGGGATATATACCTGTTTCTTTATATGTCAAAAAGCGCACAAATTTATTTTGAATGTTTTCGATTTTATTTATATATTTCTTACTATTAGAACCCCATATTATCGCAGCATATTCCACCTTAGACCGCACATAGGCAGTGTATAATGTTTTGAGAGCATTAGTATTAGAAAAATCACCTCCTAATCTCATCACAAAGCCAAGATTCCTAAAGGCCTCACCAATTACTCTGTTGACATGAATATCGAATGATAGGTTTGACTGCAGAGTGACTCCAAGATCAGTAACATAATCCACTCTCTCAATTGGCGTTTGATTAATAGTATACGCATTGCGTACATAGTTTATTTTCCTGGTGTATGACACTACTTTACATTTTCTAATATTTAGTAGCAACTTATTTGATTCACACCATTGGGAAATAGCATTAATGTCATTTTGCAAAGAAATTGCGTCTAATTCCGTGGAGATACTGCGATAGATTTTTAGATCGTCAGCAAACAAAAGTTTGTGGGAAGATGTTATTACAGGTGGTAAATCGTTAACAAATAGTATAAATAACAGAGGTCCTAAGTTCGATCCCTGAGGCACACCGGAGTCTACGACATATTCCTTAGTTAAAATATTCTTGTATCGAACGCGATGTTTCCGTTGGTAAAGATAGGATGCTATAAGTTGTTGAAGATTTTGTGAAAAATTGAATGTCACAAGTTTGCTTAGAAGTATATCGTGATTAATTACGTCGAACGCCTTGGAGAAATCTGTATAAATTACATCTACTTGTTCCTTTTTATCAACTTGATTAGCTATAAAATGCGTAAGTTCTGAGAGATTAGTTACAGTTGACCTCTTTGGCATGAAACCATGTTGAAAGGGAGATATTACTGACCGTACATGTGAATAAATTTTTTCGTATATAATAATTTCAAATATCTTAGATGGGGCAGATAGTAGGGTTACCGGTCGATAATTTTTTATTTGGTCTGTAGGGTAGCCTGTTTTGGGAATGGGACAGACGTCACCAATCTTCCATTTCGTAGGAAATGTAGAAGAAGCTATTGACTTGTTAAAAATAACTTGCAGGGGATGTTTCAGTATTTCTGAGCAGCCTTTAATGATATATGGTGGTATTTTGTCTGGTCCACAAGATGACCGTGGTTTAAGTTTTTTAATAGCATTCTCCACATCTTCAATATCTATAAAGTTAATGTTTAATTTGTCCAGGATTTCCGAATTATTGTGTTGCTCCATAGGAATAAGATTGTAGCTCGATTTATTGTGTGTCACTTGAAAATTTGTCATAAACGCGTTTGCAATATCAGCATCGTCACTCAAAGTTTGACCATTACAATGTTTTACACCAAAACACCTGAAACGAATTTCTGTTTAAAGAGCATATCAATATCACATCAGGAAAAAAAATGCAAATATGCAAAAATCCGAAGTCTAGTTATCATTCAAAAAAGTACACTGGAATATACACCCTGTGTACATGCAAGTAACAGCCCCTGTATGGCAAATGAACATAGGAGAGGGCCAGTTGACGTTCCAAGCTTGAATACAGAAATCGATGAATATTCAAATAATAGAAAGTTCATTCTTATATATAACTATAGTGTAATTAAACATAAAAATCAGCAAAGATAATTTATTAGACTATAAAACACTATTACAGATATTGCAAAAATTTATTAACATAAAAAAATACAAAATATTTTTTTTTCTCATTGCAAATCCAGGAAAAAGACAAACTTAGTTCTTTGTTCACATAATAAATAACTAAAATTCAAACATTCAACACAATTGTTACGTAAATTTCATTAGTACTGCACAACTTAAACTTACCACTCATTCTAGTTTCAGATTTCTGTAATTTCTGATTTTTTATAGTTCCAAGCTTTCGACTATCCAAAGGAACGAACACAGTTTTTAAAAGGAGTCAAGCGCGGGAAATCTAATTATAAATAAAAACATATGAATATGACAAATACTTTATTTTTCTTCTTTTTGAGTGTAGTTAACGTATGATTCAATATATTTCGAACACAGCTCGAAACCTTTCACCAGGACAAAGGACAAAGGTAAAGACTATATTGAAATGTTTTAAACAGACACAAAGGATAGCTAAAACTAATACAATAAATTACTGCAATTTAAGATGCAATGACCAGCACTTCCAGAGCCTTACCCTAGTCACGGCGGTCAAATTATGTTAAGTTGCAGTCATTTTAATACTTTTGACCATTCCTTTGTGGCCCTGTTTGAGACACCTCAAAATAAATCTTTACCTGTGTGTTTCTAACTTTTTAGTTTCATCCAGAAGATCTACATATAGTTGTGCCCGAAATATATTAACTGGTAAATTTATTACACTCTACTCCGTTACCTGAAGTCAGATAATGCGCACCAATAAATCTGACATTTCGAAATAACAGTTTTTCTTCACCCGATAGTGGCGTACTTTTCTCACATGCTCGTATTTATTACATGTTTTGTTTTCTGATAGAAGATAATTTGATTTAAGTCTATAGAATTCGCTAAAGTTTTTTGGTATTAACTTAGTAGCATTTAAAAACCAACATTTTCAACGAACTTAAAAAGTTCGTTACAGAATTCTCTATGTTTGTCTGTTTGTTAAATGCTACTTTTTCAATTTTGAGTCCTCCATTCGATAGAGCATTAAAACTGTCTAAGAAAGTGATGAAATTTTTCGCGTTACCCTTATCGTTCCCGAGATACTGGCCGATTTCCGGAGATTTAGGGAGCCATATTTTGGGTTACCGTAAGTCATAGAGAGATGTTATTGGTGTTCATCAATACCTAATAGAATGGTAAACATTTTGGTACCAAATAGTTACCAGTGGCCACTGGCTAACTGGCCACTTTTCCTCAGATATTGGCCAAAAAAGTTCGAATTTCGGGAGATTTAAAGAGCCATATCTCGGGAACCGTAAATCATAGAGAAATGATATTTTGCGAATTTTTGCGAGAAAGAGAAGGTGCGGATAAAATGATTTACTTTCACATATAAGAACAATCATAGTTATCCTTCCCACTCCATCTCTCCATTCTTAAGTTCGTTCTGGCAATGCTCTTGGAGCATTCTCAACTGGTTTACTTTAAAGTTGGTACTAAATAACTCACCACTAACTCTTTAGAACGCACTATATTTTGTAAAATCCTTCTTTGAGTCCCCTTTACACTTCGAGCGACAATAGGAGAGAAGGAGGTTCGGTGACAGTGGAAAAAAAGAAAGAAAAAAAAAAACGAATTCGAGATTTCAATATACACATTTCGTGTCTTCCACATGCCGAAAAAGTTATTTTTGGATGTCTGTCCTGATGTAAATGTGTTCAATCACCTAGAAACCATACCGTTCAACTAATAAGGCCACTTTATAAGATCTTCCGTGGGAATTTTTCGAATTTTCTTCCTACTCTCAAAAATAAGGGTAATTTACTGAAGAGCGAAGATCAAAATTCGCGATTTTCTCTAAAACTGCTCTAACAATGTTTTATTACTAACCCTATAATAAAGTATAAATGATTTTAATACGAAGAATCCAGAAGGGGTAGTTTAATCTTAAGGGTTGGTTCTTTCTAGACGATTTTCTCAGAAACGATTCACGAGATTTTGTTCATATTTCGTAAATGCTACATTAATAACCTGATAATATGGCATAACTCAGTTGTTCTGACAGAATCTACACGGAGTAATTTACTCTTGGGGCTGAGTCTTTTTCGAACAATTTTCTCAAAGACAACTTTCGTAATTTTATTTATATTTCATGAATATAAGTTCCATTCACAACCCTACAATATATTATGTCGTCTTTTTTAATGCACGTTAAAAAATTCAAAAGGGGTAGTTTACTATCGGGAAAGAGGTTTTTTTTTTTTTTTTTTTTTTTTTTTTTTTTTTTTTTTTTTTTTTTACGATTTTTGTGAAAACTGTTCTGTTCATTTTGTTCTTATTTCATAAATAAATATTCCATTAAAATTCTATAATACAGCATAAATTACTTTGTATGATAAGGTCCAGAATGGATAGTTTACTCTTGGGTTATTATTATTATTATTATTATTATTATTATTTCTTATTGTTTCTCAAATTGTTCAATTTATTGTCTTATTATTTTATAAATAAATGTTCCAAGAACAACCCTAGAATATGGCATAAATCACTTTCCATAAAAAAAAAAACAACTTCACAAGAGATTGTTTCCTCTTAGGGGTGTTTTCTCCTATACAAAGGCTACTGAAATCGTCCATTGTAATTTGGTTCATGTTTCGTAAATAAACAGGGTACTTCACGGAGCACAAAGTTGAGTGTAATAAATTTAAGCATATGTTCTTTAAGTAACTATATTGACTGGTAGTTAAAAAGAAAAAAATAATAATAAAAAAGGTAAAATTCTACCATTTTTCAAACACTTTCATGTTTGAAAAAAAATATTTGTTACACACGGTAATTAACAAGTAACAATCAGTTTTTTGTTTTTTTCATATTTCCCTGAGCATTTACGGACTATGATTTATAACAAAATCTTCGCAGACGACCGGGTTTTTTAGCAGCTACTCTTCAAAAGGTGAATCGTTTTTCTATCCATCATCGTCTTGAACTTGTTTATCCTTCTAGAAGAAAATTCTTGCAGTACTTAGGCTGTAGATTAACAGATCAAATTCCTTGTAAAAATAAAGAAAAAAAGAGAAAAATAACTTTCAGAACCCACTTAATAAGAAAGCAAATAAATAAACAAATAAAGTTGAGGAAAAAGACAGAAGATTAATCTGGCGTATAATTCACACTTATGTTTATACGTTTACATCCACGAAATCTTTACAATACCAATCAGGACACTCATAGTGTAGAATTGTTCACAACTGTTCAATTTGTTAACAAGAATTTTAGGAAAACCAAAATGGATCGAAAGATTGCCATCTTTGTCAATAATTAACTTTTGGATCAGGAGCCACAAAATTTTTGAACGGCCCCTAATTTGACTTTTCGTACTTTTTACGGAATAAGCATATCATACTGAATTAAGTGATAGTTTGTGTTTGGCTACACTATATGTAGTTCTCCAGATATAAGGCCTACAAGATTTTTTTTTACCTGAAACATATTGGATCTTTTGATCCAAAAAGACACTTTTTGATCAGTTTTTAAACTGAAGTAAATTATTATATATTACGTTATGCGTTCGCGATATGGATATTGATAGGCGAGGGAACAAATCGCTTTCTTTTCCTATCTAAAACAGTGGCGTTCTTACCCCATAAAGAATTTTCGACAGTTACTTAACTGAATGGTGTAAAAGAGTTCTGTATACATATAAAAAGTTATCCTGTATTTGTGAACTTTCTCGTTGAATTTTTAATCTCAAGTTAACGTTTCACAGATCCGTTCCATGCGTTTTTTCTAACTATATATAGTTACTTTTCGAAAATATGACCGTGAAAAACCATCTTCGATAGTCAATAACTCGGGAACTAAAGATCTACATAAGAAAATATTTCACATACATATTAAGCAAAGGGAGGTCTACTCCCTGCCAAATTTGAGCCAAGATCAAGTAAGTTCTGTAGATCACGTACTATATATACTATCCTTGTGATTTTTTAAATGAGAAATCAAATTAAGGACGACAAATGGAGCTGTGGCAATTATAATTATAGAAACTGGAAGGAAGGAAGTAGAACCAGTAGCTAATATTCAGTCCATAGGTAATACTATTAGCAAAGATCTTAAATTTAAATGAGAATTGAATGAGTTTAGCACTGTTTCCCCGCAATCAGTAAGTCCTGGGCTCGAATTCCGCGGCCATCTGACTATACTGACAGCTTTCATCAGTTTTAGTTTTAGCAGGCGTATAGACATTCAAATATACAGCCTGAAAGACCTCTTTCAAAAAGTAAAATAAAATAAAGAAATAAAAAATAAATGTTAATTTGTTTCAAACGTTAATTGCTTTGCTAAATTCGTGAGCTGTAACACGCCTTCTTAAGTTCCTAGAAGTTTCCACCAAGGCTATATGCATGAGAGAGCACGAATTACCTCTGATATCTTCAATGTTGAAGTAAGTACCAGTAATTAGATCCGTGCAAAACGTTGGAATTCTGAGACAGTTATGAAGTAATAACATAATGGCTGTTAAAAAGCCTTGAGTGTGATCTTTGAGCCAGGGAAAGCTTAGTTTGCGAGTCAGGAGAAAGACCGAGTGATTCGTGTGAAGTATATGGAGCAGAAACGTAAATATTATGAAGGGGCAACAAGAAACGACCGGTGACCCTCGAAACATACAACGAACAATGGGAAAATTAACTGCATGGAACCAAAAACTAATAAGAAGGTGTCATAAATATTAGGATAGTCAGAATAATATGCTAGTTAGACACTGAAAAAAAAAAAATTCTGAACGACGTTCCAAAACGTATACCGATAGGGTATAAAAGAGGCGATTAAAATTGACGGTATTAAAGTGGTTAACTCTTATGTCAATACGAAAGGGTTAGTTAATGCTGCAATGCATGCAATCTTATGGTAACGTGTCTACCAGTGATGGCAAATACTTACGATAACAATGTTTCAAAGCTAAAATTTATTGGAAATAGAAGCTGATATCATGCAATAGTAAGAAAAACAAAAAGTATTGAGTCGACAATCCAAATGTAGAACTCGAAACACTATACGCTAAATAGTAAATACATGAAAGTTGTCTGTGCTAATACACGACCATTTCCTATCAAACCAATTTGTTCTTACTACATAGGAACTCAGAAGGCACTAAAAGAAAGAAAGAAAAAAAAAAGTGAACTCTATAGTAGTCTACGGTTGGAAAGAAGAAGGCAAAGCAGTGATACGATTTAATAACTTGATTTAATCAAATTGTCACTTGCAACGTAATCGCTTGGATTATTAACCCTAGTAAAACCAAAAGTGGTCAATTTTGCCCACCAGTTTTTTTTTCTTTTTTATTTATTTATTTAGTTTATATGGATTAGTATGTATTCAGGTAGGATTCTCTGTTTTTTAGTTATTGTTCCTTACGATGAAAGGATCATTTTCGTTTTTTTTTTTCATCTGGAATATACTTCTTTTTTTTTTTTATTTTATTTTTTTTCAATAAATAATTCATGTTGTGCGGGCCGATTTGACCTTCCCTTGGTCATAGGTGCTACTCATCTTTGTTATCCCAAAAATTCCTTTCATTTCTTTTATATATCTAAAACTTGTACTACTTTTATAAAATGTTATTCTTCTCCTTTATATATACACTTAGGCTTTTATAGAACTTGTCGAGTATTACCTATAATACTATTTTTCTGCATGGTATTATAAGAAATTTGGTATAATATATAAGCAGTTTTACGCACTGTATTTTGCCCTTTTTTTAAATAAAAAGTTCAATTTCTTGAAATGCTTCTTTTTTAAAATTTAATTCAGCACGTTAACTCAAATTGAACAAATATACTCTAAAAGCTACTTAAAACCAGCGCGGGCAAATTTAACCCTTCCCCCTTGGTCCTTCACGTAGCAGATGCCAGCACGGACTTTCTAGGGTTAAATTTCATTCACAAAGTTATTATGCCACCTTAATAGTTCGTGCAATGTTATCCAGTGAAAGTCACCTACCTACCCATACACATGCCTTGCTTAGAAATAAAATTAAGTCTTTTGTTTCAACGTCCTGCGATTGTTTCCTGTAGACTTACGGAGAGGCGGACCGTGACACGAACAAGTTAATAACGATGGAAGAATTGACGTTAGACAAACACAGAACGCTCTTTAGACAAGACACGGATATAATTTTGTACAGAGTTCCGCTTACTCTGGCACAAAAGTCGGTAATCTTTCAACCATACGCATAGGTGATCTTTGCTGAGAAACTGACTTCTCGTGTTTTAAATAATTTCTACAGAAAAAAAAAAAATCACTTATAATTGTTCCAATGAAATTAAATGAAATTAATTCCACACTACAGAGTTTGCAAAATTTAACTAGATCTAGTTAAATCACAAAATACAGATACCACGTATGTTATATTATCCTTATTGAAAGAGTGAAAAACAATTAGAATTTTCAAAAATCTCAACATAGGTGACCCATGGCTTTGAACTACCCATGCATGGATAGTAGCTACGATGTTAAATTTCCAATCAAACTGCAATTGCATACTTGTTATTTGACGCCGCATAAAAGAGAACACTGTCAGGCCAACTGGTTTGATAACGCGAGGCTATATGAGACGTGGACTTACAATTTAACGTGGGATCCCAACCACATGAGCTCCCGCCAAGGATCGAGCCCGGGCCTCCCACGCTAATCGAATCAACTGGATTTGTATGTAAACATAGCGTCGTTTTCTAACGGAAGTTGGACAGTCGACCAATGGAACACTTTGACGAAAGTGGGAGAAGTTAAATAACATACTCACAATTTGTAATTTAAAAATAACTTTTACGTCCCGCGATTATGCTTATGGGCTAAGGGAGACTGTGATTATGAAAATAAATGATCGGTGGAATGAAGGAAGTGGAAGAACCACAAGAAAAGCCATGCACACGGTGTTTATGCAGCATAAAGCCTAATTGGTACGAGTTCGGATCGAACCAGGAATCCTCACACATCAAAGGTCAATGCTCTACCACTGAGCTACCGCGGTCTCAAATTTGATAATTTAATGTAATCAATAACTTTTGCCCTCATATTGAAAGAGTTGTGTTACATGTACGAAACTTACGTAGTAAACATGAACATGCCCCAAGATGCTAATAGGTAATTCTTGATTCCGTATACAAGAGGTTTGAAGATATGACGTCTGGAATGAGTGAAAGTGACAAATGTGCTCACCCCTCTTGAAAAGCAGCCGCCAGTTAATTGCGCATCTTAAGTGCTGACCGTCTGTGTGCCCAATGGGAACGACTTTTATGATAGTCTTGTGTCCGTGGACAAATGTTGGGTATATCACCATCACCCAGAGACTAAAGTTATGAATAAAGTGAAAGCATTTTCACTAACCCCTACCCAACAAGCCCCATGTACAGGCTTCTGCCAAGAAACTTTTTTTTTTTTCAGTTTTCTGGGCGTAAGTTACTGCTTACCTAGCATACGGTTATAGCATGGAATGGGTAATATTACAGGAGTCTGCTGCAAAAAGTGCGTAATGCTCTGAAGGTGAAGCGCTGCGGCATACTCAGTAAAGATGTCCGCCTGTTAGTTTATAATGATCCCGCCCACAATGTCCAGGAAACACTTAATGTTCTGTAAAGCCTTATTGCCAGTTAATTTCCCATCCGCCATATTACCCAGAACTCATGCCATCTGGCTTCTTATTTCCAAAAATGAAGCAGTCGCGGACAGAAGTTGCTTTCCTTCGGATGGTGAGGTCACTCCCATTGTCGACTACTGCTTTTCTAGCCAATGTTACACTTTCTACAAAGGATAGATGTAAAAATTTGGAAGACCGTTTCAAGAAGCATTTGGTTTTGCAGGATGACTATATAGGGCTCCCAGATTTCCCAGTTTAGCCGGAACAGCCCCAGATTTACATAATCTCCCTCTCCCCCCGCCACCAATTGGTCAGAACTCCAAATGTCTCAGTTCTTCCCTTGAAACATTAGTTAATAAGCCCAGTAACTATCATCCTATATCCTTAGTGCCAATTATATCCAAAGTTTTTGATCAATGGATTAAAAATCAATTACCAAACTATCTTTGAAAGAATACTGTTCAACATTTTGCAATTTGGAATCAGGCCGTGGTTTTCCACGACTAGCGATGTGCAAAATATAGTAACACACATATTAGACAATTTTGAAAGTAATTTATATATGTGTGCAACCCTGCCAGATCTGTGTGAAGCTATCGATTCAGTGTAACACGATTTGTTGGTTGCAAAATGATATTATTACGGTGTTAGGGAAACTGAGTTGTCATTAATGAAGTCCTATCTTAGTATTGCAAATGAACGGTCAAGTTTTTGAATGTAACATCAGGGGTACCTCAGGGAAGTGTGTTAGGAGTTTTACTTTTCCTTATCTATATAAATGACTTCCCAAGTTTTCTACTTTGTAAATCTGTTTTATATGCTGACGACACAAGACTTCTAAATACAGGTAAGACCTTAATGGGAGTTAAAAATAACGAAACATTAGAAATGCCATCAACATGGTTAAAGAATAACAAATTTTATCTCAATGAAACTAAGACAGAAACCATTCATTTTTATCTTGATAATCACGTGACTGATGTAGATGCATGCCATTCTGTAGAACTTCTGGGAATCTATCGAGATCCAAAGCTAAACTGGAATGTACGTAAGAAAATCTGTGTAAAAGACTATCTAGAACATTGTTTTTAATATGCAAACTAAGGACAACAGTTTCTGAAACCCTGCTTCTTACAACATATTATGCTTTCTTCATTGTCATTTACAATACGGTATATTACTGATGGGTAATTCATCGGGTGCTCAAATTGTCTTCAAATGATAGAAGAAAGATGTAAAAACAATAAAAGGTTTCCAGTTATTGTAACATGTAGATCATTCTTTAAGGAAATGCAGATCATGGCAGTTCCTTCTTTTTTAGATGCCTTATGCACGTTAGAGAAAATAAGGATGGTATTTGTTATCGCAATAATGTTCACCCATATAATACAGGACGTAAAGATGTTTTTAAATACCCCACATGTTAGGGTAAATACAACCCAGAAAAGTTAGATATATATATATACTGGTATGAAACTATATAATGTATTACCAGTATCTGTTTGACGGAAGTGTAATGTCGACTTCGAAAACTAGTATAAAGCATTTCTTGTAAATGATTCTATTTATAATATTAATGAATTTGAAGAAAAGAGTATATTATAACCAATAATCTGATTTTGTATACTATTGACAATGTCTATTGCAAGATTCTTTTAGGGGCCGCGGTGGCTCAGTGGTAGAGCGTTCACCTCTGGCGCTAGGGGTCTCGGGTTCAAACCCTGCTCCCGCCAAGTGAACTTTGTGGTGGACAAACACCGTGTGCGTGGGTTTTCTCGGGGTTCTCCCGTTTCCTCCCACTTTCTTCATTCCACCATTTCATTCATTGCTCATCATCACCGTCTCCTTTAGCCTAACCGGCATAACCGTGGGACGTAAAACTCAAAAATTTCATTTCATTTCAAGATTCTATTTTTAATGACAATAAGAATTGTTCTGTTTTATTTTATTCTATTGTATACGGTAGTGAGTTTGATGTGTGAGCGCCTCGAGGTAGCTCAGCTCTCCTCTCTCTTACGTTTGTACTTACTGTCTGTTTTTAGTTTTTAGTGGTGATTTTGTGCACTTTCAAAATTTAAATGGACTGGAGAAGGCAGAGTAGAGATTTAAACATCCACAGCGGGATCGCCAGTAGGCGAGGAAAGCAACACCTTAAGTAGTTACAAACATGAAAGTTTATTAACGTGAGATCGCTTTTGAGCGACAGTGTAGAAGTGTTTGAAAGAAACCAATACCGTATTTAAGCGTGTATTCTGTTTTAGATAGGAGGGAAAAAGATACATGGCATACAAGACGCAGTATACTAATTTAACGGCAAAAAATTGTATAAAACCTGACTCAAAAAATCTCTAACATAAAAATCACCATATTCATCCACGTACATTACGCCCTTTTATTGAAATATCATAAAATTAAAATTTCTGCAATGTGCTTTCTACTCTTACAGGAAACAGAAAAAAAATCTATATAGCTAACAATACCACCAATATGATGTTCCCACAAAATGAATGATGAAAGGCTGAGTCGGTGGAAAAAAGAGAACCTTATTATATAAAATGAGTCATAATTTAAGAATTTTGGAAGAGTGTAATCGGTTCGAGAGCACGTTCACCAATATTTCCTTTGGTGATATACATCGGGACAGCTTTAAAGGACTCTTTCCCCAACCACTGCTTCTTTTCACCCCCACAACCCTCGGTTAGTCCTCGCGAGCGGGTAAGCTGTCACTGCTCTCAGTGTTGCCGTACCTCCGATCCACTTGTGTAGTTAAAAGTCCGGCAAAATAAGGAGAAAGCTTTCCTTCCTATTTTCAGTTAACAACAACAATTTTTTTTAAAAAAGTATTTCAACTAGGAAAAACGAAAGAAGGAAAAGGAATCGAGACAACATTGGATTTTAGCCAGAAGGGATCATAAATCTCTACCACGTGTCGCGAAGACTAATAGGGGAAGGTCCAGAGGGGTGAACAGGGTTTTTAGAATTCCTGGAAAAAGAGCCCTCTCTTTCTGTCCCAATGTATATTTATAATTTAACAATTGATATTATTACGCGCCGGCGGATTGCCTTGTACACTTGAAGATGTAGTTTTCTGAACTGTAATTATTCATTATATTCTCACTGTTACATTTCCCTTAAACGTCAATAGTGCTTAATATAAGGGAGAAAATACAGTTTATAAATTACGCTTAATTTCAGTGCATGTGGAAGTGAATACTATATGGTTTATGAAGATATCAACTGTACCAGTTATGATTCTAGCAACAGTAGCAGTGGTAATGAAGAGTGATGTGCCTACAAGTATTTCCAACAGCTTTTCGTAATTGTGAACTGCATATAACGAATTTTGAGAATGGCGTGTTGTTTTTTATTGTGTTAGTTGTACGACGCTAGTCCAAAACAGATTCTTGATGTATTTTTATTTGCTAGGTTTTGACTTTATTTATTGTTCAATTACGCTAATTTAGGTTAAAAGTGAAAAAAAAAAAAAAAAAAAAATGGTAATTTTCGCAGAAGACGTACAAGTGAATAATTGTTGTGAATTTGCTCACAGGACACACAAATTAGGCACATGAAAGTCTAATTGTGATTTCTATATTCGTACTATTCATACCTTCTTACTACTTCTATATTTGTACAATGTTGTAGGGAAATTTGTGTTACATGTAGTGGCTTAGTGAAAACATGAGTAGTTTCATATAGCTGTCGGAAATATTCTGTGTATACTACGCACCCTACTTTCAGGTCTAAAATTTAAGAGAGAAAAAAAAGCACGCATTACAAATGCGTAAATACATCTTCATATACAGAAGAAACACAACTTAAGCTTTATGACTATACATACAAGATTTTCGCTTTAAGAATACATCCGTTCCATTATTATTATTATTATTATTATTATTACATTTCGTTGAACAATTATAATATCGTAGCAATAACAGAGATCTGGTTATCTTGTGATTATTTTGATTCAGAGTATTTTGATAACAGATACCTAGTGTATCGTAAAGATAGGGACTATAATAGAAGTGGTAAAACAAGAGAGGAGAGGGGTGTTGCTGGCAGCTCAGAACCTGGAAGTAAGTCAAGTAGCTGTTCCTGACCAGATCCCAGAAGGCATTCTAGTGAAAACAATGGTCAATTTCAAACCGCTTTATATTTGTGTTGGTGTATTTTGAACCAAACTCAGATCCTTTCTTATATGTTTTTTTTCTTTTTTTTCTTTCTTTCTTTTTTTTTTTTTTTTTTTCATTTTATCGAAATTAACTGTACAATAGGTAGTAGTATTCTCCTTGTGGGTGATATGAATTTGCCTGAAATAACTGGTACAACTTTTGATTTTCTACTCAACTTATAAATCCCAAAGTCTCTATCATTTTATGTCATATCATGACATGGAATCACTCAATAATGTTACAAATATTTTAGCGAGAACATTAGATTTAGTAATAAGTAATCTTTCAAATGTAACAGTAACAAGAGAACCACACCCATTAGTTAAAGAAAATATTTACCACCCGTCTCTTTGTACAAGGTTTCCGCATCTTAAATCATCTAGAATAAAAAACAAAAGAAGCGTATTTGGTTTTAATTTTAAGAAAGGAAATTATGAAAATCTTTACAATGAGTTAGCGAAAACAGACTAATAATATCAAAACGAATATACAGATCCAAATAAAGAAGTAGAAAAATTCTATAAACTAATCTATGATATATTTGAGAAATGCATTCCCATGAAAAGGCGGACGCAAAAAAGAGTGATTTACTAAAAGTATAATACAAAAAGTAAAACTTAAATGGCAACATCACATAAAATGAATTAAGGGGAGGGGAACGACTAATCACCAATATCATTATAACGAGTACTGCAGGCTACGTTGAGAAGCGTGAAATAGCAATATCGCATATTTATTTTATCTCTAATGCTGAAAATAATATAACCGAAGACCCACAACACTTCTGAACCTGGGGGCCGCGGTGGCTCAGTGGTAGAGCGTTCACCTCTAGTGCATGGGGTCCCGGGTTCAAACCCTGCTCCCGCCAAGTGAACCTTGTGCTGGACAAACACCGTGTGCGTGGGTTTTCTCGGGGTTCTCCCGTTTCCTCCCACTTTCTTCATTCCACCATTTCATTCATTTCTCATATTCACCGTCTCCTTTAGCCTAACCGGCATAACCGTGGGACGTAAAACTCAAAGATTTCATTTCATTTTTTTTACTTCTGAACCTACATTAAAAATAAAGTCCGATATCTTTCTTTTGAGTCTATGGTCTATGACGGACGGAGTTTGATTAAAAATGATGAAATTGCGAAAGCTTTTGCTCAACACTTTCAGTCCATTTACAATAAATCCTCCTCATTAACTAAAAATAGTATTGACTCACATGAGAAAAAATACCTACATGGGGAATATCAGAACTTATTACATATCATGAAGGTTAGTACAAGGGACATTGAGAATGTAATAAACTGAATCCAAATAAAACAATTGGGTCTCATAATATTCCACCTTATATTATGAAGGGTTGTAGTAATATTTTGAAATATCCGCTGTATACCTATTTAAAATCTAAATAAGGACAAATGTTTTTCCGAACATATGGAAAGAGTCAATAATATGCCTGGTCTCGAAACCCGGCAATACAAATAGCATAGAAAACTGTCCAGTAGCTATATTACCAACAATTACAGAGGTACTTGAAAGTGTCATTTATGCATCATGTTAAATCTTCAATTTCAATATATCAACATGGCTTCCTACAGAAGAGATTCACGATAACTAATCTCACCATCATTTCAGATTTCATAACTTCATCCTTGGATAATAATGGACAGGTAGATTTAATAAATATACCGATTTTAATCAAGCATTTGATGCTGTGGATCATGACATACTAATTCAGAAACTTGTCACTTTCAATTTTAGTCCCACTATGATATATTTTTTTTTTAATTGAACTTCCCTGAACGTAGACAATCCATTCTGTATAAAGAATATAAAACTAAAAGTTTTCGTGTAAATTCCGGAGTCCCTCAAGGATCTAATCTTGGATCCCTTTTGCTTTTATTATTTACTAATGATCTGCCATTTTATATCCATAACTCTCATAAATTACTCTTTGCAGATGATTTAAAAATATTCGTAAATGGGAAATCTATAGATGACTGTCTACTCTTGCAAAGGATCTAACTAATATACTAAAATGGTGTACTACCAATAGACTTGAAATAAATATTAATAAGTGTAAAAGCATGACATACAGTAGACGTGAAAAAACGTATGACTTTACTTATAAGATTAATGGAACAAGCTTAGAAAAATTAAATACAATTAAAGATCTAGGTGTGATATTGGACAACAAATTAACCTTTTCGCATCATGTGGTAAATATCACCAAGGATGCATATCGAAACAAGAACAACCAATCCTTATCAGAATAACCAAAGAATTTACAAATGGTAACACTTTAAAAGCGCTTTATTTTTATTTTTATTTATTTATTTATTTTATTTATTTTTTTTTTTAAGTAAAATCCAAACTTGAAAATGGCTCACTTATTTGGAACACTTCTGTGAAAACACACAGTCAAAGAGTAGAACAGATACAAAGCAAATCCATACGTTTTCTCACATACAAGAGGACAGAACTTTTCCCAAAATACAAACCGCATATTAATTTACTTGATAACTTTACTTCAGACATTTGAACAAAGACGGACGTTGAACGACGTCCTTTCTTACAGATTTTTGCACAACAAACTAGACTGTATAAACATAATTGCAAAAATAATGATCCAGGTTTCAACCCTCAAAACAAGCAAGAGAAATAGTGGCCTGTTCGATTGCAGGAAGGCACGTAAAAATGCACTGCATATATCACCTATATGGAGAATTTGTGCTACATACAATAAAATCATTAAGACTTATGAAGGTGTAGATATATTTCATTGTTCTGAAAAGTATTCTTAAAAAAAAAAAAAAAAAAAAAAAAAAAAAAAAAAAAAAAATTAAGTAAAACGTAATATTTCAATTTAATATTCTATATTCAAGCATCGAGTTTAATAATCAATCCAAAGCCATGGATAGTAGGGTGCATCGAATTTCCACTTTTTTTGAAATCAGCTTACCCTTAGTGATATTTTTTTGCGAAATGGCCTCCATATAACGTATAAAAAGTTGCAAGTCGATTGGTCAATATCTTTAGGTGCCACCAATGGCCAAAAGTTTTAAAATTTTGTTAAAAAATAAATATTATTTTTAAAAATGTAAAATATCTAGTTTTATGAAATATGGTTATCCTATCTGGTTTTGTTTCTGTAAAAGGTCAATATTTTACGTGAAAAAAAAAATTCAGCTTGATGAGTTAAGTCATTCAGGTGCCGCCTGTGGCTTAAAATATGGACAAATGTGTCCCTACTTTTTCATTTTTTAAAATTAAGTAGCATTGTTTGTGATTCATATGGATCGTTAATTAGATAAGAAAGATTGTGTTTTACATCTGCAGCTATTTGCTTATTTCCAAACGTTAATGATTGAAATGACCCAGAACTCACCATGAGGAGGTGGCTGTAGTTCGAGTTCCGCCCACCCGTATATACTAATGTTGCATATGGTAGTGCAAGTCATATTGTTACTCTTTTACCTCAAACTGTTTTTCTTTTCTTTTTTGTATTACATTCTGGCATGTTTTTTCTTGATTGTAGTGTTAATAGGACAAATCTATGTCGTGCTTCTTGCCCACATACCGTTGATGCCGCTTCTGTCCTCAACTTCACCATTCTTTCTACCGCGCGAGTGTGACAGGGTAAGGATGTAATATATTCATTAGCCATTGGAGCCGTCTTTACATTTTCTCTTAGCTTCTGCAGGCTCTTAGCTTCTGCTGTTTAGAATATCAGAATTGACCATTTGTGGAATTATCTGAAATTCAAGACGGTGACAACAAAAAGCTAATGAAATAAATGGTATTAAAGATTTTCAAAACGTCAAACACATACTTACCTTTGTATTAAGATCCCACAGTTGTCTGGAAAGATTTTTGCCTCTATATCCTAAAAGCTGGAAATTCAGAATGTAGAGCGCGCTGACTTTTATCCATAGCAATGGAAGATCTGATCCTGTTGATATGTAGGCTTTGTTTTCAGTTCGGATAATAAATTCTTCAAGTGGAAACTAAATTCTTCTGCAAACGAGGTATTCATACTAACTAGGCACCTTCTGTTGTCGAACGTCCGGGTAATTGTCTCCTGAAATACATAAATAAACAGTAAATATTGGAACATACTTTTAACAAGAAGGATCGTCACAGTAGATGTAAATAAATAATTCCACTTTGTTAACTCATTAAATGAAATTAAATCTTTAATCCTAAAGGATATGAAGATGAACAATAAATGACAAAGTCAAATGAAATGAATTCGCTCACAAAAAACACCGACAACGTTGTCCACCGAAAGCCCATATGTCCTGGGGTCGAACCTGTGATGCTGTGCCAGGGTTGTTGGAGTTTTCTCTAATTCAAAACTACTCTGAGCTTTTTAAGGGGGAAGAGGGGTGAAACCATGATGAAACAACAAAAACTTCCAAAAATATACTTGAAAACTTGGGTTGAAACGATAATCTTAATGCGATTATACCAGGATGAATAAAAAAATAGTTGTAAAGCTGAGGAAAAAATGTATTAACAGGAGAGAGGAATTACAAACGGAAAAAAAAAAGCGGCATATGTGTCCACCACTTTCCCACATAATCAACAAATAGATTCAGGCATTTATCAGAACTCAGGACCAACTTTTCTAACCCGGTTTGGTAGAAGTCACGTCCCTGCCCATTCAGCCAGTTCTCAACAGCTGTTTTTACACCACAGTCTGAAGCGAACCTTGTTCCAGAGGTGCTCCTTCAATGCCGGGCTATAACTTAGTGTGTGTGTGTGTGGGGGGGGTGCTCCGTATTTTCCACTTGAACTGTCGTGGCAGTGCTTGAGTTTGGCGAGCAGTATGGGGCCTGGCATTGTTATGCAGAAGGATGACACCTTCGCTCACCATGCGAAAGCGTTTTCGTCAGAAAGCTTCACGTAACCTGGTCAATGTTGCACAATAACAATCGGCAGTTACGGAATGGCCACGCTCCAGATACTTGATCAGGATCCCACCGTATGAATCCCAGAATATGGTTGCCGTAACTTTATCGGCAAAGGGAGTGATCTTAAATTTATTTCTCGTTGGTGGTTCAGTGTGTTTCCACTCCATATTAAGCCGTTTGCTTGTTGAGACGAAATGATGAAGCCAGGTTTCGTCGCCAGTAATGATATGATCAAGGAAGTTGTGCCCGTCAGTCTGGTATCGCTCCAGAAATGTGAATCTGCACGTCATTCGTGTGTCTTTCTGCTCCTGGGATAATGTACGTATAACCCAGCTGGCATACACCTTAGTATAGCGCAACACATCTGACACGATATGGTGCACAGTACCATAGCTTAACCCCAGCTCTGACGCATTTGCATGAACAGTTACACTTCGACCATTTTGAATAATTTCTTCCATGCGCGCCATGTTGATATCCATTTTTGCAGAGCTTGGAAAACCGCTCACTGCCTTATTGCGGTTTTCCACCTCTTTTCTGCCTGCTTGAAACACACGACACCATTTCGCCAGATGTTGTCTGTTCATTGCTTCTTCACCGTACACTTCCACGATCTGATTAACTGGTAGCGACACATTCTTTGCCCACAAGAAACGAATCGCGGATCACAACACCAAGCGAAACCAGCTTTCTAAGTCTTGCCACTTCACTCACTCTGACGCGTCTGCGAACTCACAATACCTACCCACACAACTACTGGCAGACAACTATCGCCATCTGTCTCCACTCTCGGGAAGCAATATTACATTCACAATACTTGTTTTTCCAATGCTGCTGCTTATAACATTTTTTTTTTAATTCATCCTTGTAATTACCTTTTTCGATCGCGTTTCTTAGACATGCCTATAGTTTCAGAATTACCTTAGATTTTGTACTTACCACTACAAGATCTCAAGAAGAGAATATCATTGAAAGAAAAATATATTTAGTAATCATGCATAACAAATTTTGTCCGCGCTCGATCAAATTCGCTGTAATGATGTTCAATTGTAATCTGAGACAAAAAGCAACTACATTCCGTTTGGCTTTGTAGTGGATGTTCTTGTACTAGTACAAATAAATAAAAAAAAAAGTCTTTCTCCATGTGTCAATAAATTACAAATCGAAAACTCTTCATTTAAAACAGGTAATCACTGAAGGTATATTTCTATTTACTGAACACTACACTTGGATAATGTTGGCCTTGAGGTACTATCCCAGTAGTTGCCTGGCGTGTTTTGAGAGAAACTAAAGGAATGTTCAGTCAACACGGCTGGCTCAAGTATTTGAATCCTGAATGTAATATGGGATTTTATTTCTATTCTACGAGCATATTCATTTCTGATATAGTGATGGATATAAATAAAAGAAAGCATGTAATTGGTATTTTCGTTCATTTATCTAAGGCGTTTGATTCTACAGACCATCGTATTATGCTAGCAAAATTGTATTCTTACGGCATCAGAGGTGTGGCATACAATTGGATAAAGTCGTATTTATCTGAACGTAGTCAAACTGTTGGTATCTGTAAAGAGGTAAATGGCAGAACAGAAATGCGAATGGGGCTTCACAGATTCCCTTTGTGTGACAAAGGAATTCCATAAATTCATGTGTATAACAAAACATGAATAAATAAATGGTATTTTAAGTACAACTACGCCTTTAAATGTGCATACAAAATTTAATAAAATCCAATTTTGCCCAATGGCTAAGCGGTTAGCGTAAGCACCCTTGGCGTGGAGATCTGAGTCCGATTCCCGGTGCGAGCTCATGTGGTTCG
This sequence comes from Thermobia domestica, assembly GCF_964235325.1. Taxonomy (NCBI): domain Eukaryota; kingdom Metazoa; phylum Arthropoda; class Insecta; order Zygentoma; family Lepismatidae; genus Thermobia; species Thermobia domestica. The sequence goes on along the minus strand of NC_137459.1, from coordinate 42,628,432 downwards.
GATTCCACGTTAATCAGTAGGTCCACGTCTCATATAGCCTCACTGCTAACCGGGACGTTAAACACAAAATCAAATCAACTCAACCCAATTTTGCCCTAAAAACCTTGCTGGGCTGTTTCATTTATTTATTTATTTATTTATTTATTTATTTTACCTTTTTTTTTCTCAATCCTGTCCTATGTACAATAAGTAATAGCTACGTCACTTACCCATTGTCCCTTACATATCATACTGCACATATTACAGTTAGGTTTGGGCGGTTTTCATTTGATGTAACGTCCTTTTTCGCCACTGAAGCTATACCGGGAGGAGAAGATAGGGATTTGCGGTTTAAAGTGGGATCCGAAATACATAAATTTTCACCGAGAATTCTGTGCAGATGTGTGTAGAAGCATGTTTTTCGGTGGCCATTAAGTAAAATGAGATAGATCAATTTCTTTTTTGCTGTAAAATAGTAATGACATGCATTCTTTCCTTAACTCTGAGAAATGCACATTATTATTATTTAACTGCTGATAGGTCCTGAGTAGAATAGTTTATAATATAACATGTTTTAAGAAATGTTATCACTAAGGAAGGTAGTATTATCTACCAGTGTAAGTTTTAAAATGCTGTAAGGGCATGCTTTTTTTTATGACTTGCACAGTATGGAGCTGTGAGAAATGCTGACAGTATTAAAACGGGAAAGTTGCTACTGAATGAATAAAAACAAATGTAAAAATGAAATAAAATCTTTCAGTTTTACGTCCCAGGGCCGCCGTGTACACGAAAGGAGACGATGATAGTGAAAATGAGTGAAATGGTGCAATGAGGAAAGTAGGAGGAAACGGTGTCTGTCCACCACAAAGCAAAAACAAATGTGAGAAAAAAGATAGATATATTGTATGAAATATTATCGCAAGTTCAACACGCACATAGAATAAATTCTCCTGCTTTATGTTGGTGGTTCAAATCATGGGTTGAGCCTTTAGTGACTACTAGCAGCGTTCACCCCGCTTCGCTGCGGTCACCCCGGAACGCAATAAACTTTGTTACTTAGATAATTTTTACTTTTTCGCTTTCAAATTGCATTAAATGTTAACATTATAGCGCCTGTCATTTATGTTAACCCGCCGAGTGATAGCAGCGTTCACCCCGCTTCGCTGCGGTCACCCCGGAACGCAATAAACTTTGTTACTTAGATAATTTTTACTTTTTCGCTTTCAAATTGCAGTAAATGTTAACATTATAGCGCCTGTCATTTATGTTAACCCGCCGAGTGACACGGTCATGCGGGTTGCATATAAATACGTTTATTTTTACCTATGATGAACTAATAACAAAGGATTTGTACGTATGGACACTTGAATGGTCAATTATCTCAAGACACTGGTAATTAAAAATTAAAGTGATATGATAAAAACCATCTAGGGTCCAAATCCTAATAACCCCCCAAAAATAAAAGAAATTGGTTCAGCCGTATTAGCGTGATGAGCTAACAAAGGATTTGTGCGTTCTCTTTTATAATATAGATTACGTTATATCGATAAATGACGAAAACGTCGAATGGCATCACTATGAAAATATATGATGAGCTACTAGTGTTTTCTAAACCATATTTATTACCAACAACGAAACATATAGATTTTTTCAATGAATAATTTTCTTTTAAGAAGTTTTCTGCTTGAACTTGCACGTAAAGATCCTACAAAATTGAAAGGTTAAATGAATACACACCCATGTATGCTAATTTCATATTCCATATAGAGATAAAGAGACACAGCAGGGGGTGGCCAGCTAAGAGCCACAACACCAGTATTGAATATTGCCATGTTCAAGACTTTGCTTTAAAATAATAATAATAATAATAATAATAATGGACGGACATCTCTCATTTATAGTTTCCGAGAGACAGAGAGAGAGAGAGAGAAATCGATATTTATAACTGCAGCACAAAATGATTTAGTTCAGGAAATTGGAGCTAGGAAGTTTAGTGTGGTGGAACGCGCCTTTTATTTAATTTTTTTCTTTCCTTTCCAGTTTTGGCTCGGCCTAATGCTAATAGTCCCGGAGACCTGTTGATGAGCAAGTATGTCGATTTACTCTTTTGTGAATATACATATATATATATATATACTGTATTATGTATGCTGAACTAGTTTCAGCGTGTATGATAATGGATAAAAAAAGTGTAAAGATAAAGAAATCGCAAACAACCTGCTGGCCATCACATAATGAGTGCAAATTTGTTAATTAAGAGAAATTATCACATTGTTAGATTCTTATTTTTTCGCCTACCATACTGTCACAGGTCATAAATGCGGGTATCAAGATATAATGACTACTGCACTGTTTCTGTACAGATATATTATCCTGATGCATTAACGGTTCTCTACCCTTAGCAATATCACTTTTGCTAGATATAACTTCACGAGATGATTCGTTTCCTGGATCAAAGAAAGCCACACCATGAGCGATATCGAGTAAGAAACGGCTAGGACGTCTAAGGTGCAGTGACGGGTACTGTTTCCTGATGCAGTTGATTTTTAAATAATACCTTTCATGAAGTGATAAATTTTACCCGCTGGGAAAATTTATTTCTCAATACTTCAGAGGTTGTTTTAACGTCTAACTTAGAATTGGACCTCGTACTTTCCACATGTATGTTACAAGTATCAGCGCACGAAGGAAAGAGATTTTACCCCTTAGTAATAACTTGTGCCCCGAAAACTAACATGCTATTGACTTTGCACTTCCGTTGGCCCCCTTGCATTAAAGAATTGTTTCGTAATGACTGCTAGGGAGAGTGAAGACTAGCAAATGGCAGACATTGGTGAGCGGAATACGCTATGTTATTTGAAGTCTCTATTAAACACTTTAGTGAAATAAATATATATACATGGTGCTGCTTAAGTTTTGGCACAGCACATTTTGGAAAATTTATACGTAAAATTCAACACTCTGCATGAATAGACATTTATAAGGAACAAATTTCTGTAGGCGACAGAATTAAATACAAAGTAATGCAGCTGTATTTTAAATTTACAAGTGCAGGGTCACTTGTGCACAAACGTGCTTTACGACGAATAAAACAAGTGAGTCCTATGAAAGATGGCTCTATTAGATATTATGTTTCACCGGTGGTGTACGTCCGTACAGTGTACGAAAACTGTATTTTATATTTACGAAAGGAATATTATTAGTATGAAACCATGACAAGTGCTATTGTAACTCGTAAAGTTGCCAAGACCAACTTGTATTCACTACCCTCGCTTACGCGCCTACTCCCTTCGGACGCATCCCCGCACTAACGCACGTGCCCACCAGTTTCGCCCTGCCCTGACTCGGTCGGATAGCATTGATGCTTTTAGTGACACCTAGCATAGGTAGTTTTTTTTTTTTTTTTGCACTGTACCTTTCATGGGTTAACTGCTGTATCGCCGGACCAATTCTAGAAAATTTACCAGATGAATTGGAGAATTTATTTCGGTTTGTCAGGAACACTGGGTAAAAGTCAGGTGAGAAGATTAGTTGTGGAAGGGGAATAAAGTATTTCGCGGAGAGCCAGACTTGTTACTATTTATGGAAAAGGCAATGTGGAAATGGTGCGTAAATGACAAGATTGTTACATATTGTGATTGAGTTTTTCGAGTCGTACAAAAATAAGGAGTGTCAGTTGTTGAAATTATGTGAAAGGCATACTCCACTAAGCAGGCGAACAGTTTGTCGTAAGTGCAGAAACGAATTGAAACTACAGAAAAGAAGGGGAACATCTAACCAAAATTAATCTAGTCTAACTTATTTAGTACATCTTTGATGGAAGTCAGTATTTCATCTCCCAAAGCTGTGCAACACATAAGCCATGTATTTTATGATATATTGTGTTTTTCCACTATCGTCTTTTAGGCGTATACCCACCGCCGCTTACACGCCTGCTCCCTACGAAAGAACCTCCTAACTGCCGCTCGGGTCTCCCTGCTGCGCTTGTGCCCTAAATCGGTAGGATACCATTCGTGCTTTTTAGTGGCCACCTAGCACAAGTTGGTTCGTGTTTTATGCACTAGTTTTTATGGCATGTCCACACTGTATTTCAAGCAGTAATCACTTCCAAATGTGCTAGATTAGTATTTTAGTATTTTGGAGGAGAAACTTAGTAATATTCCCCTTTTTTTCGATTTTCCTGTGGTCCGGCGATACAGCAGTAATGCCGTTTTTGTGCCATATATCCGGTATCCGTATTTAATACACAAATTGGGGTTAAGTTTAGAGTTACCCCTCCGCTTTTTATAAAAATCAGGAAAATTTACAAGGGAAATGAGGTAAGAAATGATAATTTGAAGTTTTTATTTGATGTTTAGGAATGTAAGTTCGGCAGGATAGTTATGTTTAATGCGAGAAAAGATATGTGGAAGATAGTACTATTTGCCGGATGCGGAAGCATTCACGGAAGGTTTCAGCACCATGGTGCTTGTAAAATATGGCGAACAGATGTAACGGATGCGCAAGAATAATGAAGAAAACCTTTTAAATTTTTGTGAAGCCCACGGAGTACTGAAGTCAAGTGAAATGTAAAAATTTTTAATACTTTGAGCACTGTTTTTTGTATGTTGCAAAGTCCAAGGGCACCTTCAGACTGGAGGGGCAATTCTAAACTTAAGCCACAACTTGTAATTTTTTAACCAATAACTTCCTGTGGCCCCATTGAATTTTATTTATGCTAAATGGGATATTGTCAGATAGCCTAGCGCAAATCTTTTGGGGGAACAATTGGAAGGAAATTAGCGAAAGAGTTGTAATTTGTCAACAATTATTTCGAGTGATGTGCTAAAACTTGACCTGTACGATCATATAGTTTGTCAACTCTTGCATTGTTTTAGTCAAATAGCCCGTTTTCATTACACAACTAAAGAGTTACAGACTACCCGATAATGCTACCTACAAACTAATAAGAACATAAACAATGCTTTAAAAATACTGAAGCAAGTTTAAAACATGAAAATCTAAATTAATGTGGACAATTCTATTTTCCTTCCCTCCAATGGTCTTACCGTATGTGCCAAATCTGTGGTAATCCCACTTCGAACTTGATGTTACGGTATAGTTACTTTCATAATATTCAAGACATTATTGGGTAATAGAATACATGAGAACCTCCTGATCTGCGTTTCTTCTGTGTTCTATTACCACTTCTGAAATACCATAAATTTTCTACGTACTGCAGTAGTGAGAAGTATCCATGTGCACAAGACATGCGATATGCGTTAAATTCCCCCCCCCCCCTCCACACACACACATAGTCATAGATAAAGTACAAGGGCATTACACATGCAGATATGAAGTATAGGTACAGTGGACAGATGACGAGATGAACCCTAGCAGAAGTAGTATGACGTAGGTATGGGCTCGCGCACTTTTCGCACGGGGTTTCAAATGACACCACGGAATAGCACACATATAACTTTACCCGGAGTAGCAGACGACATCTAAGTATAGACCACACCTCAAAAACCGAAAATGGACTTGACCGTGTCGTTGACCTTTCCCCGCTACCCTGTTTCAGGGCTCTTCTCGTCATCTGTCAGCAATACGTTCTTTTTTATTTTCGTATCAGTCGATAAGTAAATAAAAGTCGCTTTGTTACCCACTTTGTAAGTACGTACATAGTCAATGAATAATCTCTAAAAGTATGAGCGTCCTGCTCCTTCGGGAACTGATGCAGCTTCATGTATACTATATCCCCAACGGGTACTACTGAGAAGTTGTACAGCCAAACATAATACAGGCACTAATTACAAGTACACTGAAACTGACACTAAATATTTCAACGTTCCATTTTACATGTGTGGTACACAGGTACTTACTTTGCTGAAACCAAATAATAAAAATACATAAAGATAACAACTCTTTATGATCCTAAACTTTATGCTTTCCATCCTATAGACCATTCTCAATAATCTCTATGGTTCAATACCTACCCACCTACCCATAGAAAGTGTAGTCTTTGATCGGGCAGGTAGCTAGCAAATAATTATAAGAGATTTCATTTGTATAATTCTACGTTCTAATTAATTGTGAACAATTGTTCCAGATTACGTGAACACAATAATAGTGTAAGCAATAAAAAAAAAAAAAAAAGTTTCCCTATGTTAATGATTTTACATTAGCCTATATGAACCAATGCGCTGCAGGCGTCACCTACCAGCATTTGCTTTAAGCTGCGGACACAATAGAACACCTATAAAATAATGTTGAAAATTAAAGGTAACAGATGATGCTCTTGTAAAAGATATTATGGGATCTCAAAGTAGAATGAGTGACATCTGTTAGCTGATAATACATTGAAAGTGAATTTCAGCGGGGCAGTAAAATAAAAAGCACTTTCTACAAAATTATAATTTGAGAGGTAGATGAAATACAACGGCCATTAGTGATATTTCAATTCTGTGGGATTTTGAGCACAAAGTTGCCAGATCAGGAAGGAAAAATATCTGCAGATATGGTGAAAATATCAGTAAAAATCCGCATTAGAAAAAAAAAAAAAATCTGCAGTGACAGAGGTATAGGAGATCTGGCTCCTACTTAGAAACTTCCAGGCTAGTAGTTCTTCAGTACTAGTCATGTTTCTAACTAAAATATTGAAAAACGCAGTACAGGTATAATAAACAGTTTGTGTGTGTTGTGATTCTTGTATACACGGAAATTCGATGTGGAAAGGGGAGATAGAGGTAGAAATAATAATATATTCATATCTCGGAACTTCCTGGTGTGTAGGCCTATATATAGTGTGTTAGCTTCAATTATTATTATTATTTGAAATCTACGTGTGTGAAACACGGGTGGACTCCTGAAAATTTTACTTGTCCCCACAAGTAATTCCCATTATTAAAGAAAAAAAACTAGCCACGCTACTGACAAGGGCGCCGATTTCGTTGTAAATTTGGGGGCCCATTCAGATGCAGAAGGTATATATATGAGGATTTTAAGGCAAATTGTATTCAAATTATGCCAAATATTGTATATTCATAAATACAATAGGAGGCCCCATATGTGCTTTGGGGGGTCCGGAGACCCCTGGTCCTTCCAAGATCGGTGCCTTTGGCAACTGAATATTTGTGATGAGTTTTATAGCCTACTTACCTCAGTTTTAATTCTTCAACACAGTAGGCCTGTTTAATAGACACTATTGAAACCAAACAAGTGAAAAGATTTCTTTTGTAGCATTGAAAGGCCAATGTTTAAATATATATATATATATATATATATATATATATATATATATATATATATATATATGTATGTGTGTTTGTATATATATATATATATATATATATATATATATATATATATATATATAAGAATTTATGTTTATATGGCTGTTTGTGTTATGCATCGATACAATACTAGAATCTGTATATACACACAAATACACAAACGTATTATAGGTTGTACAAATTATACACATCAAGGAATGGGGCAATTTAATCATCATCCGATAATACATCATTGTATATTTTGTTATTCATCTTCTACATCAAAGTTTTCGAAATAGGGACATCATAGCATGAGTATTTCTTCATAAGTTTCTTAGAATACAACAATCCCACCATAGTGCCCGTACTAAGTCGATTTCTTTCCTTTGTCTTCATTGTATTAATTCGAAAAAAAAAGAAAGAAAAATACTTTCTACACGAGCCAACGAATGTGGCAGGCACAAAAGTTGTATCATGAAAGTCGAAAGTCTGGGAAACATTTGTGATCCATTTCCCTTTTCTTAAAACTTCCTACTGAAAGCCAAAATTCCTTTGGTGATGCATCAGTAATTACACTAACACCAGTGTTACTTAATATTCGCCACTCTGTGTCGAATTCCTGTATATCTCATTCATCTACAAGAGACGGGAAGGCGGACCCGAGAGATGTGGCAAAGCAGGGGCGTCATTTGGGGGTCAGGAGGAAGCCATAGCCCCTCCCAAGAGTTTGAGTAATACATATACTTTAACCGATTGTCTACTAATATACTAGTAAAACACATGTAAATCTTATGTTGCTGGTGGTCCTGCCCCCCTCAAGCAAAGTCTGAAATGACGCTCCGGAGGCAAAGGATTTGTTTTTAACAACTTTGGGTTAAGAGCTGCAATATTTGTTATCGTATTGTCTTTAAACGGAAAACTTTAGGTTCGCACTTTCATTTAGAAATTCCTTAATTGCTTAAAAATCTGAATTGATTTCTAGGGGACTCAGTGGTAGAGCGCTTGAGTCTGGTGCGTGGGGTACCTGGTTCGGCCAAGTAAGCTAGTGGTGGACAACATCGTATTCGTGGGTTTTCTTGGAGTACACCCACATTGTCATTCCATCAATTCTTCCACTGCATTCAATTGCCTTTATCATCGTCTCTATTAACTTAAAGGGCATAATCGAGAGAAGTTGAATTTAAAAAAAATCATTTCATTTTCGAATCGATTCCAAGAAACCTGTTGCCGCTATCTATTACCGGTTTGTTATATGATAATCAAAGTTGAAACCTGAAACTGATGATTTCTGCCACTTCCGGTTTGAAAATGAAATGAAATCTTTAAGTTTTACGTCCCACGGTTATGCCGGTTAGGCTAAAGGAGACGGTGAGAGATGAGTGAAAATGGTGGAATGAAGAAAGTGGGAGGAAACGGGAGAACCCCGAGAAAACTCACGAGCACGGTGTTTGTCCACCACAAAGTCCACACGGCGCGAGCTGGGATCGAACCAGGGACCCCAAGCACCGGAGGTGAACGGCTGATACCGAATTGATTCCGAAACGGACGAGTTGATTCCCATTAGCTGACAGTGGATTTACCCCTAGCGTAAAGTGGATTTACCCCTAGCGTAAAGTGGATTTACCCCTAGGATGGATTATGGTACATCTGCCAAAATCAGAAGAAGATTAATCCCTATGACGTCATACTACGTGATTAAGGCATATAGACTTCCAGTCAAGCAGCTACAGCATTATCCCTATTTATCCTAGGATCATGGTTTGTACCTCATTCTCTTTAAATAGAATAGCCTTTCAAACGGTACTATTTACATTTCTCTTTTATGTACCTGAGGAGGGAAATTGAGATTTTCTGAAAAAAAAAATCCAAATTTGAGCCCCTCTGGGTTCCTCCTATTTTAACACAAAGATCTCAAAATCAACTGGAAAATAGCAAGGAGTGTACTAAATGTGTGTAAATATTACAAGTTTCTATTTTGAATAGTAAGAGCGGAAAAAAATAGTAATGAGCCTTACAATAACCCAGATTACTCCAAAAGACGTGACTGTAATATAAAAATTTCCTGAGACATCCCAAATTATCCTAGGATCATGGTTCGTACATCATTTTCTTCAGAATAGAATAGATTTTCAAACGGCACCATTCACATATCTCCATCATTTATCTGAGGCGAGGGAATCGCGAAAAAGGGATTTTTTGTTAAAAATACTTTTTTTGCCTTTTTGTCCTTGTAGACCCCCCTGTTTTAACTCAGAGATCTAAAAAAAACTGAAAACTACTAATCGGTACTCTGAATGTTTGTACAAAATTTTAATCTTATAGGTAGCAAATTAAACCCGCCAAAAATAATGAAAATAGACCTAACAAAAATAGTTTTTTTTTAAAAAGTTATTACGTCATTACCCCCTACGTCTCGACGTAGAAAGGTGTGAAGCCATACGTAACGTGTTCTGCTGTGCCTCTAGACTTGTAGAAATAAGAAAATATATATATATAAGAAGTAAATAGCTTAAAAGGGGTTAAGGCACGTCTTGTCTCGTGGCCAATCAGAACGGAGTGTGATCAACAGGGCCTATTATGCATCTGAGCTTGCGGTAGACGATATTGTAAGGATCCATATACCCACACGTACTGCAAGCCAGATGTTCTCATTACAAACACTTGATTTTACAATCATAAACAAAAAAAAATAGCAGAATACTACACCTCCACGAAGAAACGAAGAGGATTCGGAACACTACGAAGAAAGCCGACTACACCTCCAGGAAGAAACGAAGAGGATTCGGAACACTACGAAGAAAGCCGACTACCCCTCCATGGGTCCTCCCTCCAAGAACATTGCTATAAAAGAAGGCGACGAGACTAGGAAGTTACCAGCTCAATGCTGATCGCTCAACTACCAAAACCTTCTTCCGAGGCCACCATGGTCTAGGAGAATCCTTCTAATACCAACTCCTGAGGCTGCTCTCAACGAAAGGTATATCCTCTAATACCTACTCCCGGGGCTACCATGAGCTACGGAGTGTTACCGATCCATGTCTGAGGCAGTTGCGGGCTAAGGCAATTATCCTTTATTCTGAGGCCACGTTATGTGCTGAGGAATATTAAACTTACTGTACAGTGAAAACATTGTTTTTTATAAAAGACAGAGGAATTTTGCAAAATTTTTAAAAGACAATTCATTTTATAATAAAAAGTGAAGGGTTGAAATTCCGTATGCATTATTTACACTCTACTAATCAGAACATTGCAATATTATGTTAATGTGTTTTCTCGTGGTTATCCCACTCCTCTTGAACTTCAATGCAGTAATTATCGCATCATCAATCACTCTCATTAACCATGTGTGTTCCTTACCTACAGAGTATGACTATGTAACATAAAACTAATGTTTTCATTCAATTTCTCACAAAAAAAATTAAAAGCGTTTATGGGCCACATTTCATAATGGTTTGCCATCGTAAGGCAAATCTTGCGTTTTAGCTTGTAATAATCGGCATAACAGTTATAGCTGATTTTTACATGTTTTGTATTGGGTTACTCTCTGCAACTTTTGCGAAGGCTGTTACAGAATGGAGCTCTATATGGGTGACAATATGTGGAAGTTTGGTATTATGCAGAGCTGCTACTTAAAAATATGTTAAAATAATATTTAAATGTGAATATAGATATGTGTGGTAATTTCGTAATGTGTGGTAATTTCGTCTAATTAAAGTAAGGCTATGACGTACTGGCTTGTCTCTAGAATTAAACAATTTGAGCTACTAAGAAACTAACATTCTGGGTAAATTGTTTACTAGATATTGTTTGCTTTTATGAGGGTACAAAAATGATTGCTGCTTGAACAGTTTATTTTATAATGTGCATTTTACATATTTGCGTAAGTGTAAGAAGTGCATAATAATAGAATATAATTACATTGAAATGAAACAAGTTGGTAAACAATAATAACAAGGCAAAAGAATTACAACCAAAGCCAGGACAAAATGCAAGCAAGTGAACTTGATACACTATTCATATTTCAACATTAAATAGTACAGTTGCATAACCTGAATTAACGGAAGTACATACATTAACAATGTATTCTTTCTTCACCTACCTCTATAACTAACAAGTATAATTTATTTCAAAAAATCGGAAAATTTAAGTTTAAAGGGCATGACCATCCAATGCATTGTTGACTCCCTACTTTCTTGACCGGTGACTACCAGAGTCGATATGGGTATGTAGAAAACCGGTAGGCTCTGTAGGTCACGAATATGTTTTTTTTCGATGTCGCAAAGTGAGGTGTGTTTGAACAGGAGTCGAAAACCCGATCGGTGGTCCCGACAGTGTTGTATTCACTTCTCGAGTCACCGTGCGCCCTGGAGAGACTTCAAGTGGAGAATCTATCCACATATTCCGACTCTGCTGCATAATTCTATGGCCGCACACTACCCACGAAGCAACAAAGATACAGCAGGATCCTCACAAGAAGTGACGAGAACCAGCCCAGAAGCATGTATTGTTTCCTTGTCGGGGAGCGTATTTCTGGTGATCGACGGGCACTTCGGGCATTTTGAGTATGGGTAGAACGGGAAGACATGCTAGTTTCCGAATATGCAAACCCTGATGTCACATTTGAAGTCATTCCGGTGTCAGAGCTCAAAACGGGCAGACGTTGCTGATCGTTTTCTGTTATTCCGAACCATGTGTCAACTGATCTTTGTTTGGTTCTAATTGTAACCCATTCTTGGGCTTAGTTGTGATATCCAGCAGGCCCGTTATTAGTGTTATGGGGGAGGCACAGTTCAATTTTTTCCCTGAAACACACACACAAACCAAGCTCAGCTGACACATGGGTCGAAATAGTCGAGAGCGATCAGCAATGTCTGGCTGTTTTGGGCGCTGGCACTGGAACAACTTCAAATCCGACATCGCGATTTGCATATGTGCAAACTAACGTGTCTACACGTTCTCCCCATATCCACATTGCCCGAAGTGCCCGTCGGTCACCGGAGATACGCGCCTCCACAAGTAAACAATACGTGCTTCTGGGCTGGAACTCGTCAGTTCTTGTGAGGATCCTGCTGGATCTCTGCAGTTTCATGGGTCATATTTGGCAAAGAATTACACAACGGAGTCAGGAGATGATGATAGACCCAAAGATCTCCACCGGAAGCCTCCAGTGGCGCATGGTGACCCAAGAAACTGAGTAGAACACTGTCGTGACCAGCGATCGATTTATCGACTCCTCTTCAAACACACCTCATTTTGCGATATCGAAACCAACGTATTCGTGACCTTCAGAGTCTACCGGTTCTCTACATACTCATATCAACTCTTGTACTCACCGGTCAAGAAAGTAGGGAGTCACTGGAGATGCCCTTTCTGTTCTTTTGTGGTATGTTGTATCAAATCAAAACTGAACGTCAATTAAATTTACATGTTAACATATTGTCATATTATAACACACATGTATATTAAAAAGTAACACAAAAGCCAATATTCAAACATTTCATTCAGTAGAGAGTAAGACACTGTTTCTGATCGCCAATTGAAACATAAGTGTTCCTTTTAGAAACAAAATACAACTAAAAAGTAATATTACTTAAATAAAAAGATGTAATAACTTCCCTCCAAAAAATATTTTCATTACACAAAGAGAAAATAATAATTTACAAAATCGAATTATAAAGTTGAATATTTTATAGGCTATGAGTAACATTTGTTTATTGCTTTTTTTTTTTTTTTTTTTTTTTTTTTTGCACCTTAGCTTTGGTCATGTCTACCAAATAATCGTTACCCGTTTTATCGCAAAACTCCGCCTCTTTTAAAGACCATTTAACCTTTATAATTAGTGAAAGGAGTTACTTTCATTACACTTTGTGTTCATTTGTATTGACAAATTCTAGATAATTACCATATGAAGTTGTTCTGTACATCTTTGGCCCCATCACATTTCATAGCCATCTTTAACACTTTTAGGTAAGAAAGTAGCGAGTTAGTTCACGAATTATATCTTAATACCGCTCGAAAGTACCTTCCACGCCAAACCCAATTGGCTTATAAAGAGTTGGTTTACGAAGGACCATACTTTTTTCATAAGCCAAACGGTCTCCTTGGGGATCAGTTAGAATAGCTGCCATTTTGGAAATGAATTCCTCGTGCCACATCGGATTGATATATTCACACAGCTGAAGCAGGAAAACCATCTCGTCATACGACATTATTTTAGCAAGGCCATTCATAGCTTTAACATTCTCGGAATCAAAGAGCCAACCAATATATAGACCACGAAAATAAGTGAAATTGGACAGTATCACATTAAGTAATATATTAAAGCCGCTATTTATGATTAGGATAATAGAGCAATACCACAGGAAGTAGGAGATGTACTCTAGCTCGATATTCTTCATATTAACCATGTTCTCAATACTGAATGTATGATCATTATATCCGTGAAGAACACATGATATAATAGAGTACACCGCAGCAATACCTAGGTTGTAAATGTTACAAGCCAAAAACTTGACTGTGTAGAATCGGAATTGATGCATGTTACCTACAACCATATTTGCAACATAAGTAAGCGGATTGTTGGAAGGAACAGCCTTATTGATGCGATGAATAAATTTCTCCATTGTGTCATCGTTAAATATTTCCCATATGGCATTTGGTAGGAATAGATGAACCAAAAAATGAATCGAAGACAATACCAACATCAAAGTATACCAACGCTGATCTACAATCATCTTTTCAATGCCATCACGGACTTCAATTCCCCCTGTTTTGTTGTCGAAAGAGATCATTTTGGAGCAGAGTATAGTAAAATGAGCATCAGAGACGTTCTTCTGCAACATGGCTTCACTAGCGGCCAATAATCCAAATATTTCGTTGTATACGACAGCAACAGTGCATACTAGAACAACTGAGGTGACCATCCAGTAACATGTCATGACAGCACCATTAGTGGCTGTCAGAGTGGTGAATATGCCAGGGTTGCCAGTTTTTCTCTGAGCCTTCATATTCAGTCGTGAGTAACCTGAAATAGAGAAAGGATGGTGTATGAGGTTAAAGTTGTGTGTTTTATTAATTCATAATACAATATAACTTTTGATTTATATTCTAACATAGTTTATTTAGTTGTTATATACAAATAATCATACTTTTATTCAATAATAACTCAAATGTCCTTTCTTTGCACGAGAGGAATAGGTTTATGAGAAATATTTGAATACACTTTCCCTAAGAATAATTATTTCAATGAAAGTTTAATGAAAAAAATATATATAGAAGATACTCTACTTTTCACCGTACCACCGTACCACCACAGAATACACCTTTAATCAAATTCACATGAATAAATAACCCAGCTTGAAGTGAGTACTGACTATCTTCCAAAAATCATTTCAAACGGATCAGACACAATCTCAGTCATTTTTAAAATTTTATTTTTCACGTCACGACCCCATTCTCTACAAATGGGGTGAACTTGGACTCAAATGGCATTGGGCCCATCACTATTTATTCCAGCGACCCCGAAAACTATGGATTCGACACTAATATCGGTCATTTACAATTATTTTTACATGACACAATTCTTCCTCACCAAGGGTGGTAATAGAGGTCGAACTTGAACTTAAATGGTATCTGAAGTGCCATTCTTTATCTAAACAATCCCGAAAGCTATGAATTCGGTATTAATACCGGTCGTTTATTATTACTTTTTTATGTTAGTTCTTTCCACAACCCTAGAAGTGCTCAGGGGGTCTTTCCCGCACTGAGGATTGAACTTGGACTTAAACAGAATCAGGGCTGCCACCAATTAACCTAGAGGCTCTGAAAACCAATGATTCGACACTAAAACCGGTCGTTCTCAATATTTTAACATGCCACCATTTCATTCCCCCGGGTGCCAATGAGGACTAAAATGGGACTTAAACGCCACCGGGAGTGACACTATTTATCTGAGTGACCATGAAAATCGTGGATTCGACACTAATATCGGCCGTTTTCGACCATTTTATACGTCTCTTCCTCCCACTTCCCTAGGTGGGGAAAGAGGAGTCTTACCCTCACAGGGGGGATGAGCTTGGACTTAATGGGTACGAAACAGGGTTTAAAAAGTTTTTTTTTTTAAAGTACAAAACATGTATTTAAAGCATGTAAAAAAATGTTCAAAATATTTTAAATGTTTTTTAAAACACACACGAATAAAAATACGTTTTAAACATTTTGATTAGTTTAAAACATGATTTTAAACATAGCTTTTTCAAAATCGTGTAATAACTTATTTGTTAAGATTTTTTCCTCTTTATTTGCAACCAACCTTTTCATTTATTTTATCCTGGTAAAGACAATACTGTGTTGGATAAAGAATATTTCAGTATATATTAGCAATTCTCAACTTATTTCATATTACGACCCCCTTTTATTACACCCTCTTGCCAGTGACTTTCATAAGTACTTAATTGGTTGTAATAAGCTTTTTAAATAATAGATTGTGTATTGAGAACAGGTGAGGGAGAATGATGAAACTTGGAAGTGGTCTGACACATCAGCTGGTTATACCAAGCATCACGGTGGCCACCTTTGTTTGGTATTCGAAATTTGATTTGCAAAGGGAGCCATGTTACATGTTTTAAATCTACATTATATATATATATATATATATATATATATATATATATATATATATACGATTGTGTGGTTATTTTAGCTCTAAAAGAAGACGTTTCGAAGTTATTGTTTCTGAAAGTTTCCTAATTATGCTCTTAGGGGCTAAGCTCGCGTTTCGTAAAGGCGAGTGAGATTTTAGTTGCAAAATTTGATTACTATTTCAGAACACTGATGATAATAAAATTATTTTAGAATAACACATTTTTGAAGAGCAATGTCTGAAGCACACTTCATGTTGTGCTAACTTTAGAATATTTTCTGCAAGCCTATGTAATTGGCTGTTTTTTAAGTCAATAATTTATTGAAGAAAAGTAATATTTGGGATGTTCAAAGCAAAATGGATCCAAGTCCACTTTCAATAAAGTTCAGTTTTGCTCAGCAAATGAATTCTGTTTCAAAACGGAATATCTTCGCAGTCAAAAGTCCGAAACAAATGTAACTAAAATGAAACTCACGTGAAAGGGCCTGGGATAGTTTCATATGACAGCCGAGCAACCCCTCCAACCGCACCCCGAATTTCAGATTTTGGGGGCAGTAAGGCAGTTTTAGAAATATTTTGAGAAGCAAAGTCCAACAGAACAACCTTGAGGTCCTTACACCGAACAAATACGTAGGAAGTACAGATGAACAAAACTGGAAAGTTGTTTAGGACCAATTTCCAGAATTTTCAGCAAGCCCGAAACTTGAAAGTAGAGCCACCTTTGGAATCTTTGTGTCAAAAATATACAAGAAAGCAGTATAGGCCTATAGCTCCTTATGGCCAATGGAAAGGGATTATAACTTATGAAAATCCGTATTTATTTTGTGTAAGAACTTCAATTTTTCTGTTGGACTTTGCTCAGGAAATGGTTACTAAATTTACAACACTACCCCTAAAATCTGAAATTAGGGTAGGGGTCGGATGACCTCTAAACGGACACCCCTCTCTAGCGGCAATCATATAAAACTCAAGATTGCACCTTGTCACGTAGTTTTTCTTTCTTTCGTTTCGGATTCGTGGTTGCGAAGATATGACTTCCGTCGGTGTATTCTTTTTGACACATCTGCATTTATTTAACGTAATTATACATAATTGACTATGACATTTGGAGCTTGACTTATTAATAATTCCCACGCTGCAGCGTACACAATATAATGTTAATATCTTAAATGTATGAGCAAGGAGGGGGAAATTAGCCCTCCTGTTCCCCCGTTCTATGAACGCCCTTGTCTAGCGGTTTTCCTATGAAGCTCTAGCCTACACCCTTTCACGCGGTTTTTAGTTTATTTATTTCGTACCCTTGGCTATGAAGACACTACGTTTGCTGAGCAAAAGTGAACTTCTCTGAAAATGCACTTGGATCCGTCGTGCTCTGACGCCTATTCTAAAAATATTTAGTTTGTCTAGTTTGATTGATTACAGTTTTGTGTCAGTAGAAAGGCTATATGATACAGGGCTTATTGTTTAAAGTGGGATCCGAACCACTAATTTTGAAATTTTACTTGGGATCGCAGTCAAAATTTATACAGCAAATTCCGAACGTCTCGTGCCTCTACCCCCAAAATTTAACTTTAAAAGACCAAAAATTCCGCCCTGTAGTGTAGTGCATACATACAGACAGATGAACAAATGTAGATCAAGTCGTCCCAGGAGCTTCACCGATGTTCGGCAATGATCTGACAGTAAGAGTCACGCTGTAACGGTTAGTTACGCGGGCGACTGCCATACCTTGCGCTTTCTCGCCTGGTCCCTTCATACAAGCCATGACAGAGTGTAAAGTTTTTAAGAAAATTTAGAACGGAGGTGAGGGAGAGGGACGAAATAATTTTTTTTTATAATATAATGAATAAGATATTGGTGATACAGAATTAATTCTCAACTGAAGTTCCCTGTTGCATCTCACCCACATCACTGATGTTAGAATCATCAGAAGCAATTTTCGGATAAATACTTCTACTATCTATTTGCGTTTCCAGTTTTTTCATAGCATTGCATTTTTCATAATGAATCTTCATTCTTTGAACTACACCAACCGTTTCTTTCTTACACGTTTTGCAACGAACTCGTAAGTTCGTTTCCATATCTGATGTAGTTTGAGTTACTTTAATAAATTTGCTCTAAATGATGTCCTTTTTTCTTCCCGTAAAACTCATGTTAAACGATTCCAAGTTGTACGGAGACTGAGAACCAACATGTAGTGTATCAACGAATACCTACGATACTTTAATTTCAGATCTGTAATTTAGCGAAGAACCCTTTGTTTTCTGAATACAACACAAAAACTTGTTTCCATAATAATTTTTTATTTGTTTTTTTAATATCAGTTCTACAAGTAGTCCAACCTTCGGCCGCGACACTTTCTCGCAAGTTAACTGATAAGCATTTAAACAATACAATAAACGCTAAAAACAAGGGGGGAAAAGAGACGAAATAAATTTTAAATGACCACATTGACCTGCTGAAGCCGCAAGAGAACAAAACATTCATATGGAAAGAAAATAAGCTTCTGAATGGGGAGCACTTTTTCGCAATTTTCTTTCTCTAGGAGACTTTGTTACAAAAATAAAATAAACATATGTTTAAAACAAGTCTTAAAAAATACACGTGTTTAAAACGAAATGTTTAAAACGTATATAAAATTTGTTTTAAACAAAATCAATTGTTTAAAACAAGCTTTAAGGGGGAAAGTCCGTGTTTGTGGTAAAAATTTTCGATTTTTGGAAAGTATCATTTTCAGAATCTATGGTCTTTGAAGTTTCATTGCGGGAAGTTTCATGTTCGTACGACATCAGGTTCCCCTCGAGATACGCAAATTATTGTGTACTCCCGTTATATTTTCAGGCTTAAATATATCTATTTTCAGTTTTCAGTTTGTTTGATCATCCCATTCTTCTATAATGATGTAGTAAATATATTTTTGCTTTGTCGTTCCGAAAAGAATACAAACATAATTTTGCTTACTGTTGTTTACTATTTTGAGTTCATAGTTCTTTGTTTTTTTTATATGAATGTGTTAGTAAATTTAGTGCCAAAGAAATTGATACACTGAGGAAAAAAAATGTAGGTGGCGTACTTAAAAAGGTAGATTACATGAGTAGTTCCTGTAGTTTTTGAACTTAACGTACAGCAGACGTATAACTGAAAACGTATGTTTTATAATACTTTCCGTATAAGTGTTCCATCTATACGTACTTTCCGTATGAAACAATATAGGCGGTCAGAATCTCACATACAAATGGACGTATATAACATACAGCTGAAGAATGTAACATAAGTATATGCATGTGATATACGGAAAATTGTTAGATGTCATACATCTTGCAACGGCATGATGTAACATCTAAGGGCAGTGCCTATGTAGCATATGCATAACGTATGCTCCATACTGATTTATGTAGTAAGCAAGAGGATTCCGTATATTTGTACAATATACCGCTGTCCGGAGAACGGATTTTCCTCTATGTAGCTTACAGGTATATTATGCGAAAGCAATCAGGGGAAACGTTGGCAACCTTGAGGAGATGAAGAAAGCAGTGTAGGCAATTTTTTTTTCACAAATATTCAACTGATGAGAAACAAACGCTTATGCATTGTCACCCAAAGGAGAAAATCCCTAGTGTGGGTATAACAGATCTCAAGCAACTAGAGAACATTATAAACATAAACATTCATTGCCTGTTGCAGTGATGGATGCTATCAAACCCATGTACAGAGCGCTTGCGGATTCAGCCCTTTTGGGAAAATGTTTGCAATGGAAAACACAGAGCACCAATGAAAGTTTCAATGCACTGATATGGTAACAAAGCCCAAAACCTACATTTGTGGGTTCTAAAATTGTACAAATTGCACTGTATGATGCTGTTCTGTGTTTTAATAATGGCCGTGAACCAAATACTGGTGTTCTGGAAAAGATGAGAATTTCAAGCGGTGAATGCACCTCCAAACTACTACGATACATGGACAGAAAACGAATAACAAAATCGGAGTTGGCAATCCTGAAGCTTACCAAGGAATCAAGAATGAAGAAAAGAAGGTATAGGAAGGATGAAGGATACACAGCAGAATACGAAAAATATAGTTACGGTGCTTTCTGAATGCTGTGATCCGCCTTATTGATGAAAATCCATTGTATATACATTTTAAACCTTGAATTTCTCAAAATTGCATTTTTGGACATACATGTACTATTTTCTCAAAAACTACTAATGCCAAAGTAGTCAAATTTTGCACAAATTTTACTTGCATGCAGTTCTATTTACTGAACTAGAATTATGGCATAGTTCCTTTACTTCTCTCAATTACTCTTTGGTGCATATAAAAAATAATTACTGGCTTTGTATCTAATCTAGAAAAAATAATCCTAGTTCGTTAGCACTACCAGCTAGTGTAGAGTGCATGGTATACAAATTAAACGAATCTCTTCAGTAGTTTCCAAGAAAAAGGTACAAATACTTTTAGAGCTGTGCTATAAATTTGTGCCCATACCATATGCATAAAAGACAAGATAGAGGGGAAAAAATTAACACAGAGGTGCTGAACTTCTATACACATCTACCGACCAAAAATTAAACTTCTGCAGGCAATAGCAAAGCGTGGGTTGCCAAATTTCTCGTAAGAGGCCACAACACGGACATGCCCCCCTTAATCATTTGTTTTAAACATTTTGTTTTAAACAAAACAACCCTGGTACGAAACTTTCACCAATCAGCTCATGGACCCCGAAAACCATGGATTTGAGAATAATATCGGTCGATTTCGATCATTTGTATGTCTCCCCCTTTCCTCCCCTAAAGTGTGCTAGGGGTACTCTTTTCCAGACTATAAGTAATACGATGGTTCGGTGGTAGAGCGATTACCTCAGGTGCGTGGGGTTCCTGGATTGATCCTAGCGGCCAAGTAAGTTTGTGCTGGACAACATCGGGTCCGTGCGTTTCCGTGGGTACTTCCGTTTCTTCCCACAATATATCGGGTGTTGCAAAATAAGTGTTACCACTCTTGGGAGGTGACTCCTGCCACTGAGGCAAGAAAAAAAAGTTCTCTTGAACTTTCAGCTATCGGATATAGTTTCGGATCTACAAGGTGCCGAAAGCGTGGGATAATGACTTTCGGACGCCAATACTTCGGAAATTATCCAACGTAAAGAGGGTGGGTAAAAAATTCACTGAAGAAGTCATACCTGATGTATTGAATTATGCATGTTTCACAATTCTACCATGCACGCGTATGGGATTCCCCAAAGAAACTTAGGGAGTCCCGAATAATCTGTCAAATGAAAATTGGTCTAAATGGATATGAATTGATAGGGTTTCTGCCAGGTAACAATAATTAAGTCAATATCTGGAACAAATGCAAAATGGCGGACACCTTCATGCCCGTTGTGTGTGGTTGCATAATTACCAGGTACGGATGCTGGCGATTAAGTGTAGCGAATTTGATATCCATCAATGAAATTTGATAATAATAATAATGTAATAATATACAACTTGATAATCAAAATCCACTGTTAGTCTTCTTGGCTTGTGGATATGTTCAACTTACATGTGTTTTCGTGATAATCCAAACTTTCAACATACGAGTATTAGTCTCCTAGACTTTCGTAAATAACTATACACATGATCCTAAATCTTCCGAATAAGTGCATATAACGATCACTAAAGTTCATAATTGACTTTTCGAGAACATGCTGGCCTTAATTGATATATTACATGACTATCTTTCTATTTCAAAAAATATCACAGATTTCAAAATGGCGGATTTCAAGATCGCGGCGGAAGTTTGTGATTTGCTCTGCCTATTCTTCTTTTGCCAATATGTGAAACTATCACTGTTTGCTTTGTCTATCTTTCACTATTTTCACGATTCAACAGTATATTCGATGTATTTCAATAACATAACATAGCCCTTCTCCCACCAACTTTGACCTCCTCCCCCTCCGTCTCTTATGGCGCTCAGTCACTCTAATTTTGCACATATACATATTTTCACATCCTCTATCAGGCTAACTAAGTCTCATCCCGCAGCTCGATTAATCCATTTAGACCCTTTACTTGTCAGGTATCTCATTTGCTTTCAATATTAATTGTATTTCAATATGCAGGTTTTGTTGCATTTGTATTTTTCTGGTATTTCAATATGCAGTTCTCATTAGTTTCGCATCGTACCACTTTCATTATATTGATTTTTAAACAAATCTGTACCTGTTGAAAATGTTTAGTAGACCTATTTTTTGTTGTTCTAAACAACATCTATAAAGATAAAAAATATGCATTCAAAATTCAAAATAATAATTAAAAATATTTTCCGGTGTTAGATTCTAATTATATTTATCTCTTCCACTTATCTTTGCGGCCTCCATGAAACCGCGGGGTCGCAATCTCCAGGTTGAGAAACCTTGCCTTACACAATGAGTATTTGCCCACAGAATTTCGTTCAGATTCTGCCAGTATTTACCGAGAAATAAAGTGCTATATGCAAGGCGAGTCAAGTTGAGCCTATCCGAGCCTGTCCCTTTCCGAGCCCGTTACCAAATATAGCATTTTTATTTGTTTGGCAATGGTCTACTTGTCCATCAAATTTGGTTCAGACCTGGCGAGTAGTTATCGACAAATAAAATACCACATACACATACAAGTGCACACACAAACATACACACACATATATATAAACACACACTTGAAGTAAAACTATAGGCTCCTGTATGCTTACGACTGGAGTTATTAATGAAAGTTCACAGGTTAATCAAAGTAATAAATTATGAAAGCTAATTAATTGTGATTTCGTTCTTCAGAATTAAGTATATGTTAAACATACCGGTACAATACATGGAAGCCACACTTCTAACAAAGTATGATTCAACTCCTAGTGCTAAGAGAAAACATTCCAAACATTAATTCATTTTGAAAGGAAAAAAAAATCTGACAACAAACATCACACATAGAATTATTCTCTTAATTAAACTAATGAATAATTGCTTAGTGTGGCCCCTCGTAGCGTAGTCGCTAACACTCTCGTCTTCGTTGCAAGTGGCCACGTGTTCGATTTCCGGTGGGGGCACTCAGTCAAAAAAGTGTAAAAAAAAAACTTTTCATTCCAGCTATCATGAATGAGGTTTTCCTGGGTTTTCCTCATTCACACCAGGCAAATGCTAGGGTGGTACCTAACTTATAGGTCCCAGGCCGCTTCCTTCCTTCCTTCCCTTTCCCCGGATAGTGTGCTCGCCAAGGGACGCCATCCCTCATACGTGTAACGGGCTAAATGGTCTTAGATGCCAAAAGCCCAAAAATCTAACTCCTAAATCCTAGTTGCTTAGTACAAGTTACACTTGAGCGGCTCAGGGGAACACAATGGTAATAAAATTCAATTATTAGGTGGAATGGGTTGGGATCAAACCACAGAATAGTATGTAGGTAGTTTTAGTTCGGAATTGTACCTGCAGATGGAAGAAGTTAGTTTGCTGTGTGTCACTGCATTGCATTGCATGAGAATGTTAAACTTTGTTTCCCAGTTTATTAGAAAGCTTTTTTTAAAATGTATGTTACCATTCATTGCCTTACTCTAAGTCCATCATCTATTTTAATTTGATTTCCTGTGTGCCCCAATAGTGTTTTTTTTTTAATATAGAAATACTTTAAGACAATGTAATTTTCATGTATAGGGTCGGACTGGCCACTAGATAGCCCTGTACATATTGACATGGTTACTAGTTGGCCACGCCGGCTGATATATTGTAGTGGCACCAAATTCTTAATCCACCCAGTCACCATTACCCCAACTGCCCACTGTTTTCTTACAATAAAAGCATACTGATATATTAGATAAATACACTATTCTTTAGTAGCCACACCATACATTATACCATAAAGGTTACAATATAAAATCAGGATATATATATGTTATGTAACAATATTTATGAGAATAACACAGACAGAATTATAATTTCAGCATTCTAGACAGGTCGGTGGAACTAGCTGCAATATCATCATCTATTGCCTTGTCATAATAGAAATGAAAATCTCTTAAATCGCCTTGATAGCATAAATCACGAAAGTGATTTCAGAGTGCTTTCTGTTGGGTTTCAAATTGTTATTTTCCTGAGCCAAGAAACTAAACTCTCAAGAATTGTATTGTCAGGCCACTATACTATCGGCTCCCTTTTTTTATTCCGCGATAGGAAGCATGTTGGATTTCACTATTTTTTATTTGCTTGCACCGACATGACTCTGAAGCTGGCATGGCAAATTCTTGCTTTGATTTTTGATTGATTTGATTTTAGTTTAACGTCCCGTTCAGCAGCGAGGCTATATGAGACGTGGAGCTACTGATTAACGTGTAATCCGAACAACATGAGCTCCCGCCGGGAATCGAACCCGGGTCTCCCACGCCAAAGGTGTGTACGCTAACCGCTTAGCCACGAGAGAGCTCGACACACATTCTTGTTTTGTAGGAGACGTGAGACGCAACAAAATTTTAATGAAACGCTCGAACAGCTTTATGTACGCTGATTCCCACCGTGACTGTTCACAATATTAGTTGTCGCACACGTTTTCCATATTTTTCTCTTCCTCTTTTTATTAAAATTTTCATTTAACTCCCTTTTCGATTTTTCCCCTGTCTAGGCGCCGATCGCCGCCTAGCTTGTCAGGGCCTGTTCATATAAATGTTTTATATTGTGAGGAAATCTCAAATACAAAGGAAATTATCGTAGACAATAGTCAATGCTAGAAAAGTTTACTAAGATAATACTTACAGGGTTAAAAATTAAAGAAAACGAGAAAATGAAATCTTTGAGTTTAACGTTTCATGGTTATGCCCTTTAGGCTAAGGGAGACGATGAATGATGATGGAAGAATTGGTGAAATGAGAGAGTGGGAGGAAACGAGAGTACTCCAATAAAACTCACGAACACGATGTTCTCCACCACAAACTTTCTTCGGCGGGAATTCAACGGGAACCCCACACAGCAGATGTAAACGCTCTACCACTGAGCTACCGTGCCTACTCAAAAAATTAGGAAAGTTGTAAAACATTTTGTGAGAAACTACACATGCAGAAGGCTAAGTAACTGTGTATATATACACTTGAATACAGCTTAAATTGTATGTAACAGAGCAAAAAGGAAGATGGTTCTACACAAGGATGTTATAAATAGAGGATCTACCCATCCTATTAAATCGGTGAAGCCACAAAGCCACCGAGCATCGGCATGTCTGATTGTCTACTCTCGTTTCTGCCATAGTCTGATTGGCTACTTTCGTTTCCGCCATGATTGTTGGCTCGAAACATTGCGATTCTATTGGGCGGAGTGGGCAGAGTAGGGGTGGCGAAACTGTGACGTATGGCTTCAAGGTTTTTGTTGTAAGTGCAGATCCTCTATTTTTATAAGATCCTTGGTTCTACACAACTCATCCCTCGCCTCCAAGACACCTCTTCCCTCTACAGATACACGCACAGAGAGATGAAGGGAAAAAAAGGGATCTAGATTTAAAGTTAAAATATAAACCAAAGTAACAAATAAACATACAAGAAAGTTATTAAAAATGCTCTAAAATTAACTTTAGTGAAACTAGCTTACCTCCCATGCTATTTCCGAAATGAAATTTCAAATTCTGCAACCGCTGCTGCGCTGCCGACTAGTGCTGTTACACTCCGACGCGCATGCGCATACACACAATCGGAAAAAGAAAAAAAAATGTACTGGAACGAATAATTATGTGTTAGCACTATACGGGAGCACTTCTGAAAGTAATCATTTCATGTGGAAGCTTCTTGTATAAACTCTATTGATGCCTTCGCGCATGCGCAAACGCAAGTAGCCCTACTTTCGTAGAAAGAAACAAATTTTATATAAAATATTATTTTGATACAAATTTTAGTAGTAAAATAATACAACATTCCAGTATTGAAAAAACAACACTAACTTCGTTGTTTTTTGGACCATATATTTACTTTTAATTTTAAAAGTAAAAAATAAACGTTGTGGAGGGAAAGAAGCGTAACATTTTCTATCACAAAAAAGTCGATATATCGACTTCTATATCGAATGATATGTATTCGACCATTTGTGAATCACTCAAATACACATGACAAAACTTATTCTTTTATTATTATTATTATTATTATTATTATTATTATTATTATTATTATTATTATTATTATTATTATTATTATTATTATTTTGTGCAACTGAATATTTTTTCTGTGGCCCCGCTTAGCGTAGTCAATAAAGCTCTCGCCTTCGATGTGAGCAGTCCCGCGTTCGATTCCCGGTGGGGACTCTCGGTCGAAAAAGTGTGAAAAGCTTTTTCAGTGCAACCACCCTGAACGTGGTTTTCGTGGGTTTCCTCACTCACACCAGGCAAATGCCAGTGTAGTACCTAACTTCTAGGTTCCAGTTCACTTCCTTCCTCCCCAATCCTTTCTTCATTTCCTTTCCCCGAATAATGTGCTCGCCGAGTGACGTCATCCCTCATACGTGACGGGCTAAATGGCCTTAGATGCCGAAAGCCCAGAAATCTAAATCCTAAATCCTAAAATATTACTTATGACGTTAAATATTTGGCGAATAGCTAACATCTTCCTATACTTTGGTAATGAAGATTTGGGAACTTGAAATATTTCCATCACTGCTTAAAGATTCTATCATCACCCATTTTCGATAAACTTTCTATTTTCCCTCTAACACTTTTTGAGTTTGAGTTTAATGTCCCGTTCAGCAGCGAGGCTATATGAGACGTAGACCTACTTATTAACGTGGAATCCGAACCACATGAGCTCTCGCCGGGAGTTGAACCTGGCTCTCCTACGCCAAAGGCGCGTTCTCTGACTGCTTAGCCACGGAGTAGCTCTCTAATCTTTTCTTCATACGTTATTTCATATTTCCTTGGTCCGATTGGTTTACGGTATCTAGAACTGCATCATGAAGTAAAAAACTGTTATTAGACAGATGCTTCATACTCTTCAAGTTGCAATCGAAATTCAATTTATAACCCACCTGATGAGGTGGAGCATAAATTAATTATCAAAAAATAATTTAAAAATATAATAAAACAAAAATCTGTGTATATATAAAATTAAAAATCACTATGTTTGTGACTCTAAATCTCCTGAAGCGCCCGACCGATCTTGATCAAATTTGTAACATGGATGAGGTTCGAAGCTGGGCTAGTTTTAGGCTATTTACTTTGATGGTAGAACTGAGGGATGAGGGGTCAGGGGAGGAGTATTAAAATAAATAAAACTTAATAATTCCTGAACCACTCGACCGATCTTGATCAAATTTTCAACATAGATGAGGTTCAAACCTGGGATCGTTTTTTATAATTTAAATTTGACCTAGCAACGTAGGAGTTGAGAAGGAGGGGGAGATATATAAAAATCAATTTATATAAGATTGAAAGTGACTATTTTTGTAACTTAATAACTCTTGAACTATCTGACCGATCTCAATCAAATTTTCAAGATACATCAGGTTCGGATCTGGAAAAATTTTTGTAATTTGACTTTAACGGTAGATCCTAGGGTTGGGGGAGGGGAGGGGGACGTATAAATAAAAACTAACAAAACCTAATAACTTTTGAATCACCGAACCAATCTCGATCAAATTTTCAACATATATGAGGGTCGAGCCTTTGGTGTTTTTTATTGTTTCACTTTGATGACCCAACCTAGGTGAGGAGAGGGGGAGATAGATATGTAAAAAAATTAAAATTAAAATGACTGTTTTTGTGACTTCATCATTCTTGAACCACCCGACCGATCTCAATCAAATTTTTAACATACGTGAGTTTAGGCTATCCACTTTGCCGATGGAACGTAGCAGAGGGGGAGGAGGAGAGAAATTTAAAACTGATCACAAATGACTGATATTAGTGTTGAATTCATAGTTTTCGGGGAAGATGAGAGACACAGTGACACTTCTAATGTTGTTTCAATCCAAATCCAGGGAGAGGGGGAGGGAACAACGTAGGCGAGTGTGAGAAACATTCAAAAATGGTCGAAAAAGACTAATATTAGTCTCGAATCCATAGTTTTAGGAGTAGCTGAGATTAACAGTGACAATTCTGATGCTGTGTACAGCAGCACGGAGGAGGGGGAGAGGAAAATAAAAAATGACCAATATTAGTTTCTAATCCATAGTTTTCGGGGTCATTCAGATGGACAGTGACATTTTTGACCCGGTTTAAATCCAAAATCTAAATCTAAATCCTAAGTCTAAATCGTATTCTAAGGAGAAAGGGGGTCTAATATTTTTTATACACCTATTCTGCCCGTGCGGAAAACTGGCAACTCACCTTCCGTCATGAAAATTAAAAATATAAATCTTTAATTCCTGCTCCATGTCGTGATAAATCCGAGAGGATGACCCGGCGGTACGCGTAAGGCTCAACGCTTTGTCTATGTAGGATTGCACCCGATTCTTTTTGGCTACCTACAGAGGAGGAATATCTTTCTGACAGGTTGGGTTCCTAATGAATTCCTGGAAGTAGGTAACATTACTTTCATATATCTCTGTGCCGTACTTACATCCATCATCACCTCGTAGCTGTACCCAACCACAATCATGATTTAGTGCAGAAATTTTATTTGCACAAGCGGTAAAACTCTGTACGCCTTGTACCAGTATCATGGTATGCAATTTCCTGAAAGTTACCATTATGTGTGAGATAAATTTTATCCAGTGTGACTACCGTCTTACATTTTAACTCAGCCAAGTGTACTTTGTACAGTTTTCAGCACTTACATGACGTGGGAGAGGTATGAAACTGATTTGTATGTACCCATTGTAGGCCTAGACAATGACGAATAATATGGCTGACAGTGTAATGCGCCAGATTTAATTTCTAGGCTACGCCACCCCGTGATATTGATTCTCCTGGCCTAGCAACCAACGAATTCCACGTAACACCCTAGGTGACATTCTCGCCAGTAACCTCGATCTGGCTCCTTTTGTCGGCGAATGATTCTAAATGGTCCCTATTTGAGTTTTGCAGGCCACTATATCTTCAGCCTTCGAAATGTGGCTGTGGAGAAGAATGGAAAAAATTAGTTGGGTCGAGCGGAAAACGAATGAGAGAGTGTTAGAAATGGTGGGTGAGAAAAGAACACTTTTAGATATAATTAGGAAGAGGAAGAGAAACTGGTTGGGACATTGCCTAAGAAGAGATTGTATCATGAGGGACGTCCTAGAGGGTATGGTGGCGGTAAAGAGAGGGAGGGGGCGAAGGAGACTACAATTAATGGATGATATTAAAACAGAAAGATCATAAGCGAAGACGAAAAGGTTAGCGGAGGACCGTGGAGCATGGAAGCTTCTCAGCTGCGGCAAGTGACCTGCCAATAAAGGCAGAATACCTATGATGATGATGATATATCTTCAGCTGCCTGTCTGTCTCTCTAATGGTTAAAAAATTTTCTCAATACTCTCATATTATTCGGTTTTACAAAAATATATATAAGAGCGATAATGCACCTTCCCAATGACGGTTCACTTCCTGTGGGATTTCATTACTACTGAGTCTTTGCTTCAGTACCTGCAAGCTGAGAAACCACAATGGTAACGACGCAAGATTCGAGGTTCTGGCGAAACTACATAAACGAAAAATCGTTTCTAAATCGGTCAGGCACAAACCGGGAAATCTTATGTATTTTTCAATCTCTTCCTGTGTATGTGTATTTATCTTTTCAAAGTTTATTTAAGTTATATATACTTTCTACTTTCATTTCTAGCTCCCGATGTAAGCATACGAAAGCTTATAGTTTCACACATACACACACTCTCTCTTTCTTTCTTTTTAAACAGAAACATGGTGCAAGTGATACCTCATTTGATAGATTTTTAAAAACTAAAAAGCGTTGTGGCAAAATATGTTGCATATCGGTAACCGTATTCAAAATGGCCGCCAAGACGCGTTACCTATATCAGATAAAACGTCTAGTTCCATTAATATGAAAACGGTTGGAGATAAATGAACAGTGAAACAGGAAATTGGCATGAGGTACGTCGAATGATGTTGTTGCGGTGCTCCCAGGGCCACCTTTCATTGGAGCCCAGGGCCAAACTTAAAAATTTTAAATGTGTGTGTGTATGTGTGTTTATATTGTACTTTATTTCTCGGCAACTACTGGATGGATCAGAGCTAAATGTGGTGAGCAAATAGCCATGGCTAAATGAATAAAAAAAATACTATATTTAGTGGCCAGGCTCGGTGAAGTACAGAATCATCTCGACTAGACTTGCATATGGTACTATATTCCTCAGTTACTGGACAGATCTGAACGAAATTCGGTATACATGTAGCCCATCATCTAAGAATAATCAAAGCTCTATTTGTGGCCGGGCTCATCCAGGGACAGGCTCGGCTTGACAAAGCTGTGTCTCTCAGCTTTGTACGCTGGGATCTTCCGAATTTGGTTCACGTTAGCTTGTAATAATTTAGTGTTTAATTTTGATAACTATTAGTTTTCGTGCTTTACGGCCTTATGCAATATCTAGGTTATATAGGACAATGCCTACTTTTAACGTGAGCTCCGAATCTATAACTAAGTCTCTTGGAGGTGGGATTGAGTGGTGGAGAACGACTATTGGTCTGAGGGTTGATCTTGTATAATGGTATGTGCACCCGCCAACTGTACTGGGTGAAATTTCCGGTTGTAGCTCAGAGTACACGTTAATAGTAGGCCCTGTCTTCTTTGCCCTCTATGCTGCACAAGGAATTAAAACATAAAAAATCAAACTTTGTACGATGAAGCGGATTAACATTTAAGGGTCCAATAAAATGAAATAATACTCAGACTTTAACTTCGTCAAAGGTAACAATATTTCGAATTTGGGAACTTTATTTGAGAAGGGGAGAGTAAATATTTTACTTAATGGTTCTATGGGTGTGAGCAAATATATCAATTTCGAGTCCCAGGACTAGACTAGATCTTGGCGAAAATGTCATACAGAAAGAGTTTACACAACTCTAGTGAATTCGTACTTGAGCTAACGATTATTCTGCAACAATAAATTTGCATACTTTTTAAATACATTCCATTAATTCCATCTTTTCTTGTGCAAAAGTCAAACATCTTTGCTAGTATGTGTGCGAATGTATGTTTTAGTCGTACTTCTAAAGTACTAAAAAAAAGTTCACTGAGGCTATCTAATGAAATGTATATATTCGGAATCTAAACAGTATCATTATACCAATCTTATTAAAGATCAAAACATGAGAAAGAATTGTTCATTGAGAGGCAACATCCTCTCAGTCACGTACAGATAATAAAGGACTAACACCTGAAACTTAATGAGTGGGGCTTCTGCTTAATGTCGGAATAATTATGAAAGGAATCGGCGAAGTATTTTGAAAGTTCAAATATGTACCTTCAAATTTTGCGCATGGTGTGTCGCATAACTACAGGCGAACCAGGATATTTCATAAACTGCAAACTAATCGATAAAATATCCCTTATCTATTTAAATATCCATGCTTAGTAAGCAAATTCACTAATGTGGATTTTAAACTATGATTAAAGTATTCCATCTAATTAATTATTTTTAATATCAAAGCCTCTGAAGCTTCAGCATATTTCAAGTCATAATCGAAAGAACGATATCTCTAGAAAAGGTAATTCGAAGGAAAAATGATGTGCAAACGAAGTACTTAAGAAAATAATTGTTTAAGGAAACTTTCTGGAGAAAAGTCTCGAAAAACTTACTATGGAGTAATAGAAATATAATGTTATGTATATTATTCTTCAGAATACAATCAAATGTTTTAACAAGTATTTTATTACTAATACATTTCATACAACACAAATTTTAAAGAAGAATGTCAGATAGGTATTTGTAGGCAAATTTAATAAATTTCTTATATGACATGTTCATGATTTTAGAATTTGCAATAGTATTCCTAAGCAAAAAAATGCCACTAATACTGTGATGTATGCTGTACAAAAAAAAAGTGTTTTATTTATTTTGAAGGTAACAATAATATATAAATTGTACATTAAAATGTAGCTAAAAGTTTATACTAAAAGTTTATATTTTAAAATATTCGCTATTAACTTAAATAATATTTTAATGCACTCAATAACAATTTCATTCTAACTTTCCTGTAGTAATGTCAAACTGCTTAAATTTCTCGAAGAGATTTAGCCTAGCACTTTCTATATTTTTAAGATTTAACTAGCCGAACCTGCGCTATTTACACAGCACACTGTTCTAATATGAGTTTGAATCTCCTTCCTACTTCTCACTATATCTGTGCGAGTCTCTTTATGAACACAAGTAAAGAACATGAAGACTCTCAAAGGGAGTGAATTACTATAAACAAACATATAAATGTATAAAATGTTGGGGGAGATTGTGACAAACTTAAGTAATAGAATGTAACAAATGCAATTTTTTTTTTCTTATAATTCCATAACCGAGTACATCTCATTGTGGGTCCACAAGCCTTCGAAATTACCAGCTATCGATAGGTTTTGTCATTCAGATTAAAGCAAAGCGCCTGAAATGTCCATCAACCCGCTATACGTAGCTCCTCTGCTGGTTGCCTTTCACAAGGCTTATCAACCTAGTTGCAATATAAAACCAATAGGGCCAAAACGACGCCTAAAATGTGGAATAGAAAAATAAAGACAAACATTTTGAAATTTTGAATGAGAAATGGCAAATATACGCAAAATTTGGAATCGACCAGTGAAAACGGCACGTTTCTAGGACTTGTGATTTTCGAGATCTCATTGTCGAAAAGATTGGCCACAAACATATCGCCGTATGAAAACCAGAGGAACATAACTCCATTTTGGTAGGTTTACAGGAGAGAGGAATAAAAGTTTTTTTTTTAAACAAATGTTGTTTTAATAAGAGAGTAAACACATTATTGCATAGCAGACAAGTCAATGACAAAATCAACTTCAATAGCACTCTAATAACACCAAGTGGGGCCTTCAGAATTATGCTCATAATCAAAGTAAATAAAACGACGATATAAACTTTTCTATCATTTTAAGATAAAGACTAGCTGAACCTCCGCTCTCTACACAGCACATCATTCGCATATGAGCATAAATGTCCTCATTCCTCACAACATTTGTACATGTCCCTTTACAGACACAAGTGAAAGACGTCTTGATTTTAAAAAATCCGCTAGGTGTATCATAAAAGGGTGATTTTATCGATTATTTTTTTCTCAATATCTCGCACCATTTGCAAGATTTGAGCCTACTTCCGGTTTGAGTTTCTAATTCATGTATGACCAATGTTTTCTTTCTTCTTGCATGCAGTATGTAATAAGCAAATAAATTACATACACAATTAATTATAATGGCAGTTATATATGGTGTTCATTGAGCAAAACACTCCAAAAATAAAGATTCATCTTACACTGGAGAAATGTTATCCTTCCTTTTTCATTACTGTTTGGCTATGAAACAAAGCCTGAGACATATGCAAGCCTATATACAACAATGTGGTGTTGGAATGTATAATTCGTAAGATATGACACTATTTTTTTTAATTTCAACGCTTCCAGTGTACCTTAAAAATGTAATAATGAAATAATGACCATGTTTTTTTTTTAATATTCCATTAGAACTGGACAATCTATGCAAAATTTCCAATCGATCAGTCATCTTTCTAGAGCCTGTAGTTTCCGAGATCTCATTGTCGAAAAGATTGGCCACAAACATATCGTTGTATGAAAACCAGAGGAACATAACTCCATTTTGGTAGGTTTACAGGAGAGAGGAATAAAAGTTTTTTTTTTTAAACAAATGTTGTTTTAATAAGAGAGTAAACACATTATTGCATAGCAGACAAGTCAATGACAAAATCAACTTCAATAGCACTCTAATAACACCAAGTGGGGCCTTCAGAATTATGCTCATAATCAAAGTAAATAAAACGACGATATAAACTTTTCTATCATTTTAAGATAAAGACTAGCTGAACCTCCGCTCTCTACACAGCGCATCATTCGCATATGAGCATAAATGTCCTCATTCCTCACAACATTTGTACATGTCCCTTTACAGACACAAGTGAAAGACGTCTTGATTTTAAAAAATCCGCTAGGTGTATCATAAAAGGGTGATTTTATCGATTATTTTTTTCTCAATATCTCGCACCATTTGCAAGATTTGAGCCTACTTCCGGTTTGAGTTTCTAATTCATGTATGACCAATGTTTTCTTTCTTCTTGCATGCAGTATGTAATAAGCAAATAAATTACATACACAATTAATTATAATGGCAGTTATATATGGTGTTCATTGAGCAAAACACTCCAAAAATAAAGATTCATCTTACACTGGAGAAATGTTATCCTTCCTTTTTCATTATTGTTTGGCTATGAAACAAAGCCTGAGACATATGCAAGCCTATATACAACAATGTGGTGTTGGAATGTATAATTCGTAAGATATGACACTATTTTTTTTAATTTCAACGCTTCCAGTGTACCTTAAAAATGTAATAATGAAATAATGACCATGTTTTTTTTTTTTAAATATTCCATTAGAACTGGACAATCTACGCAAAATTTCCAATCGATCAGTCATCTTTCTAAAGCCTGTAGTTTCCGAGATCTCATTGTCGAAAGGATTGACCGCAAACATATAAACGTCCACAACATATAATTTAAAAGAACTCGGAAGATGGAAGCACAATTCGCTTGCATTGATTTTTAGAGAAGTCTTATTCAAATACAAAGGCTTTGAACAATAATTTTAAAACATAAACTTTATGAAAGAGATCTATTTAAATAACTTATTTAAAATACACATACTCAAAATGTTTGTGTCTGTTAAACGTGAAATCACACATAACCGTAAATGATAGAATTGGAAGCCAAAGTTATAGATTGGAGCTCAGTCGCTTTTAATTGCTATTGTAGCATTTTAATAGATAGATATTTTCGATTTCTGAGTGTAGTTTTCGTTTTTCAGTCACCGTCAAAATTCAGTAACTTCTACTCCCGAAAGAAAGGAGAAACACAATTTATCTTTCTTCAATAATACTTTCAGAGTTGCATATATAAAAAAAAAAGTATTGATTATTTCTTTGTGAGTAGTAACATGACAGTATGTAATGACGTAATTGTCTACTCATTATATTGAACTTCATTTCTTAAACGAGACAGCTAAAACATTAAGACGTTGCTTTGATAAGTATGTTTGGAATGTATAAAATGAACTTTCGTTCAATAACGTTGCGAGAAAGTGTAAACTGACACATGAGCCCATTGTTTGGGAATGGTATTGAAGGATCTACATACCAACAAAAGAATACCAAGTGGTCAATAGTAAAAAGAGTAACATAACTAAAGAACATCCTGTTTGTGTCATGTAGAAGCTTCTAGAACATTTCTATAAAACTGCAAGACAATGGCTGAATACTTATACTGGAATATGATAGTATGAGTCTTATCATATATACGGAATAATGTTTATCCAAATTTTAGTCATAATCAATTGTTCAACATTGCGATTCATTGCGTACACACTGTGTGTCACGTATACACTATTAGGGCTAAACATACATACACACACACACACACACACACACACACATATATATATATATATATATATATATATATATATATATATATATATATATATATATGTACAGGGGTGGATCCAGGATTCTGTGAGGGGATGCACCAATAACTACCAAGAGATAACCAATCACACTGAAACTCTTCAAAATAACATGTGACAATACTCTTTACCCTTGACAACAAAGCTAATACATAGAACGGGGAGGGGGAAGTATTTTAAAGGAGGTCGCAAGTGATATGCAGGAAAAAAAAATGTTCTTTTCTCCTCCTGGCTTCTGTTTTCTTCCCTACTTGGCAAATGCTATATTGTTTTGCTTGGTTAAACCTTTTTCCTTCAACCTTCAGAAAATCGACTTAAACTATTGTTTAGCAAAGGTCTGCTTTCTCTTAAGCCCCAAACGGAAAAGTTTCGGAATATATATATATATATATATATATATATATATATATATATAAGCAGAATACCCGTACTGCTAATATAATTAGCATATTAGCATTCACTCATCACCAATTACATATTATTTTCATATGTAATTGGTGATGACCAATCATAATAACTGCATCTCTCATCACCAATTACATAAGACGGAATCCAAATGAAAAATAAAAACACGCTTCCTGTCCATTTGGATACACAGAGACACTAATACTCTTCGTAATACCTAGCTTTCCTCTCTCTCTCTCTCTCTCTCTCTCTCTCTATATATATATATATATATATATATATATATATATATATATATATATATATATATATATATATATATAAGTACCGAAGACACGTACGACTCTGAAGTATGTGTAGTTTGATAGAGCGTGTACTAGTATCTACATAATAGTATTTAATCTGCTTCTGGGTACCGTGGTGCTTCAGTGGTAGATAAATCATTTCTGGTGAGTGGGATCCCTCATACGATCCCAGCTCGTGACAAGTGAATTTTGTAATGAACAAACATCGTGTTTGTTTGTTTTCTCAGGATTCTTGTGTTTCCTCCCACTTTGTTCATTCCATCATTTCATCCATTACCATCATCTTCATTTTCCTTAGCCTTGGAGTAGTCGTAGGATATTAAACAAATAATTACATTTCATTTTATTTTCAATTGAATCTATAAATAAAGAACCTGAAACTATTTTCTATAGTTTTAAGATATTAAATAAGAGATAGTTAAACGTTTTTTGTCTATATTTGAATCATCTAATTATTTAACGCGAAACAACATGATTATTTCCTTGAATTAGTGTATGTTGCACGCGAAATTTCATTAATCACTTGACTTTCGCGAAGTTATAAACAGAAAGACAGTTTTAAAAAATACTGGTTAAGACAAACGATAGAAGCTTGTTCATTATCGCTTCAGTAAATTTTACTGATGAGCATATTTGTACTCTATATCGAGGACATTATATTTGTTCTTTTTCTTAAAAAAAATCGAATACCAATTTTTCTGCTAATACCTCCATATCGTTATTTCTAGCTAGAATTTTAGCCAACATTGTTGTTTTTTTTCTGTGTTTTGCCTATTTTCCTTTCCAAAGAAATCTACAAAAGCAATAAAATGTAATGAATAGAATGTATAGTTTCAAAATAAACGTAGGTTTGTTCTTTTGAATGTGACTATACATGAATGATTACATTACTTCCCATATTACTGAACGGTTTTTACGAGTGCCAAACTTAATTTCTTTTTGGATCAAAAGATGTAATATATTTCAATCAAATGTTTTCTTGTAGGCCTTATATCTGGAGAACTACATATAGTGTAGCCATTTATATATTTTTTCTAAGGTAATGGTTTCTTCGATTGTTCATATTTAGTGTCAGGGAAATACATTTTTTAATTCTTTGAACGGGATCTGATTTTATAGGTTTCCAAATGCATTGCTTGGAGTAATTACTGCAATGTATACAAAAATTATATAAAACAATTTTGTTAGCTTAATCACCAAAGAACAACTTAAAGCTGCAAATCGCCAGCAGACACTACTACTACTACTACTACTACTACTACTACTACTACTACTACTACTACTACTACTACTAATAATAATAATAATAATAATAATAATAATAATAATAATAATAATAATTTCATATGAGAGTTCAGCATAGTTTCGATTCTGTAAAAAAAGAAAGAAAGAAAGAAAAGAAAGAAAGAAAGAAAGAAAGAAAGAAAGAAAGAAAGAAAGAAAGAAAGAAAGAAAGAAAGAAAGAAAGAAAGAAAAGAAAAGAAAAGAAAATAAAAGAAAAAAATGAACTGCAAACGAGTGAATATAAGGCTCATTCATACACACACAAACCTAAATACAGCATGCACAGAAATTTGCATGTAATTATAAATAACCAACAACATCAATAAGAATGGGAAATTCAGTGGAAGAAAATTGAACAGGGCCTCCAGTCATAGGTGCCGTTCCGGTGTTCTTCTGGTAGTTCAGAGGAAAGCCTTGGAAAGTCCTCATCAGAATGGCCGGCGAACCAAGGACCTCATGTCGCGAAGGAACAACGTTAACCACTACACTACACCCTCCACAATTACAATGGAGATACATGTTTTGAAATTTAGTCCACCTGCATGTGTAATGTAATATCGTACATTCGTAACACAAGCAAGTAGTTACAATGAACCGAGTACGTAAGTGTGTCTGGAGGATATGCAACCCAAACGACAGCTTTGCTGGATTGTATAAGAACCAGGATAGGTTCCGTTAAGCTAAAGCCTTTTGTAACATTTTGCTTAGACCAAGTTCTGGTCGGCAGGATCCTGCATAGTACGGTTCAGTTCGGTTATTGAAATTCGTTTCCTTAAAAATTTAAAAAAAAAACACTGAATTGTAATACAATCGTATCAACCCACATAAAATGAGATCCATTATATAAATATCTATCGGTGAAAATGATTGGTTTTGACGACTTGTGAATACTCAACTGGTTAATGTAATACGTCGAAGCCAGGATGAAGAGAGGAGGAAGCAAGCAGGAAAAATTCTTGAGAACTCTTGATAGTCATAGACATTGATCTGTATATATATGAGTGGTGTAATTGCAAATTCATTTTTACTTCCCCTTCGATGTCTTTATTCGCTTGCGAACCCTAACTTGTCTACATAGCGTTGCTATCAACTTCAAAAGGGAGGAGATTCTTAATTCATCCTTTATATACATTTATTGTGTTTATATTCACCCACAAATTCAATATAGATACATTGATATTGATTATTCGTTCTTTTTTTCTTTCTTTTTGGAAGAGCACTATTTCTTTATAATCCCACGTGAACATGATAAGGATTTATAGTACGGAAGATATAACCAGAGATGGAGTGGGTCGGTGGGTCAGTGGGTCAAGTGGGTCAAGTTTTCTGATTGGGTCAGTGGATCGTGGGTAAACAGCATGTGACCCACTGTGACCCAACACCCACCGTGACCCACTGCGACCCACCACCCACCATCACCCACTGTGACCCACCACCCACCATGACCCACTGCGACCCACCACCCACCATGACCCACTGTGACCCACCACCCACCGTGACCCACTGTGACCCACCACCCACCATGATCCACTGCGACCCACCACCCACCGTGACTCACTGCGACCCACTGACTCAGTATGATCTACCGACCCTCTCTGCTCACTGCATTGTAGACAGTATCTTCTGAAGACTGATAAATTTGTCTTCGTTTTACTTTCAAGACCTTTATTTCCCTTCCTTTTCCATTTGTTTCTGTCTACTTACATGAGGTGATTATATCTAACCAAGTGAAAAAAGAACTTCAGGCACTTTTGGATATTGATATTTTTAATAGTAATAATAGCAATAGGACTTACACTACTACTTGGCTTTCGAGACCTGTGAGTTTTTAGAGCTAACTACTGGAAAAAATACATTTTTGAATCACTGTAATATATAAATTATTATATTAAAAAATTGAATGTAACTATGTGTGCCTGATCATCACGGTGAAATTGCAAAGTCAAATGAAATTATTTTTGGTATATAGTTAGGCCTTAATCCAAATTGGGATGTTATATTGCTTTTATTTTAATGCATATTATCCTAAGGAGGTAGTGAGGATCCGAATTTTTGCGGAAAAAAAATAAGTATCTCGCAAGCCGTTAAACTTACGGCGATGAAATTCAGTGTATCAACTCTTTATTGAAAATAAACAGTGTGTGTCCTAGCATTTTTAAAAATTCTCCTTTATGTGGGGGGGGGGACTTTCTATATATGGAAAATTGGTAGTGAGTTGGTTGGTAAAAATGATCGAAAACGATCGATGTTATTTAAGAAAAAAAATTAGAAACAATACAGTGCTTGGTTTCATATACTCATTGCTTTCTGCTATAATAATTGCTGAAGCTTATGTTTATTATTTGGAGCGCTTACAGCACAGGGCAATCAACCCATAAAGTTGTGCGAAAAATAGGCATAAAATTTGTACTGTAAGCTTAATTACACGGAAATTTGAAGTTTGGATTGTACGCGTAATTGTATGGAAAATTTTACACTTTTTCTCCCTTTACGTTGGTCTACTTACTTTGATTTGGAACTTTGAAATTTCATCTTTTTTTTCCACTGAAAAGTATTGATAATTCAACAAGGAAATAATTATACTATGATAATTTAATTGAAATTCATGACAAATTCATGATAATTTGGCACATGACAAAGAGCAGTGTGGTAATTGAACGGGAAGAAGGAGGGAAATTATCATTCAACTCTGAACACTTTCCAGGAAACTCGTTCCCTTTCGCTTTCTAGACGGGGGAGGGAACTTGGTAATGGTATCAAACCTTCATGTGTAATTACAAAAATTAAATTTATAAACAAACTAGCAGCGTTCACCCCGCTTCGCTGCGGTCACCCCGGAACGCAATAAACTTTGTTACTTAGATAATTTTTACTTTTTCGCTTTCAAGTGATATGATAAAAACCATAGAAGATTGCAGTAAATGTTAACATTATATCGCCTGTCATTTATGTTAACCCGCCCCGCTTCGCTGCGGTCACCCCGGAACGCAATAAACTTTGTTACTTAGATAATTTTTACTTTTTCGCTTTCAAGTGATATGATAAAAACCATAGTAGATTGCAGTAAATGTTAACATTATATCGCCTGTCATTTATGTTAACCCGCCGAGTGACACGGTCATGCGGGTTGCATATAAATACGTTTATTTTTACCTATGATGAACTAACAAAGGATTTGTACGTTATGGACACTTGAATGGTCAATTATCTCAAGACACTGGTAATTAAAAATTAAAGTGATATGATAAAAACCATCTAGGGTCCAAATCCTAATAACCCCCCAAAAATGAAAGAAATTGGTTCAGCCGTATTAGCGTGATGAGGGAACAAAGGATTTGTGCGTTCTCTTTTATATATAAGATAAGAAATCATCAGTTTATCAGGCTTTAATTGATAATTTATTCACAAGATTCCCTATCAAAGGTGTGGTAGATGAAGTTTCTGTTCTACATGGGTCGACATTACCAACTGACATGGTCGATATGGAAAAGATGTTGTATGGTGATAGAGAGATGATACTTCTTGCTGAGTATTTCAAACCTAACCAAGAAAAATCGTTATCAGACTTACTTAAGTCTAACAAGTACATTGTCGATGAGAAGTTGCAGAAATCGGGTAGAAATATTATCAATTTCCACGACAGAGTGCGAACGGGAATTTCCCCTTATGAATTTACAGATGACTAATATTAGAAATACACTAAGTGCTCAAACATTGTCTAGCTTGTTGCTCATCAATGTTAATGGCCCACCGCTAGACAAGCTCAAAGTAGACGAGCTAGTTATTTCTTGGCTGAAGGATGTACATCATTTCACTGCGGATGATTTACCGCCAAAAAGTTACCAACAGGAAATAAATCCGATTTCAGATTTGTTTTAAGATGGAAAATTACGTGTTACGGAAAATGTATACTTGTACTAATGGCTTATTTGTGTTATTCAACTTTGTACCTACTTTTTAGTAACTCTCTTCTTTGCTTTAGGTAAACTACTTTGAATAAATATTCATAATAATTGCAATTATGCATATTTGTAACTTAAATTTAACATGGTGTTTTAGTGATTACACAAATTACAATTATGAGCATACTTAATGGAGATGCTCTCACAGAGGGTAACCGAGCACCTTTATACACTATGAAAAACTGATTTTTCAAGTCTTTTGTGAGAAAAATATTGTGAACTGAAAAACCATAACCTTTTCAATATTGTACAGGGGTATTTTCCTGCGAATAGAAGTTTCTTGTAGAATTCGTTCAGAAATTAACACTTGAAAGAATACTCTCTTAGTACAAGTATATTTTAGGCACACACTAATTTCCCCCCACCTCGAACTGTTTCAATTTCCTCACTGACAAACACTTTACCATTTTATACCTTAGGTCAGATCCACTGTTATTGTAACAGAGTCGTGCTTGAGCGATTGACTAGAAATTCAAACTCCAATTAGTGACAATTTCACAATCTTGTTTTATTACAAGTGTAAACTCTTCAGTCAGTTTAGAAGAGGCCGTGAATCGTGTTCAGAGTTGATGACGATGGATTTTGGTGAGTAAGAGTAGGTCAAAGTGGATAAGAGTGGTTCATGGTGGGTGGTAGGTCAGAGTGGGTCACCGTGGGTGGTGGGTCAGAGTGGGTCACCGTAGGTGGTGGGTCATGGTGGGTGGTGGGTCACAGTGGGTCACGGTGGGTGGTGGGTCAGAGTTGGTCGTGGGTCACGGTGGGTGGTGGGTCAGAGTTGGTCGTGGGTCAGAGTGGGTCATGGTGGGTGGTGGGTCAGTGGGTCGTGTGTCACGGTGGGTGGTGGTCAGTGGGTCGTGGGTCAAGTTTTCATTGACCCACGCCAACTCTGGATATAACGTCGTTGGCTTCCCGCGAAAAGTTATAGTGACGTTTATGCGGAGTTGCCAGCTTGGTTACTAGTGGCTCGTTGAGCGCAGTAGACAGTTGAGGTTGAGTGACCTGAGTGCAATGAGTAAGTTAGGCAAACTTGAAGGGTGGTGATTGGCTATCCTCTTAACACTCCCCCAGTGACATCAGGTCTAAGCGCGGGAAGCCCCTGACGTTATACCTTCTGGGCTATAACAATGGTCTTTGGAGCTGAGTGACAGTAACAGTGTTCATAGTATGATTGTATGTATGATCGTATGTATGTATAAAATCGACAAACGTGCATCGATATTGATGAGTCTTTTTTTTAAAAAAAATGTTATTTCCATGTAGTCCTATGTTAACTTCATTAGGTCCTAGCTATAATCTTCAGAGTTAGACTATGATTAATCGCCATCATTGGGTGTATGTTCACACATAACTTCAACATAGACGTACTGATTTTGAGTTTTTTTTTAAACTTTTTTCCTCAGGTTCAAAAACAAATATCAGGATCTGATTACAGTCTTTGGAAATGAAATGAAATCTTTCAATTTAACGTTCCGTAATTATGCCCTTTAGGTGAAAAAAATGATTTTGGAATAATTGGTAGAATGAGAATGTAGAAGGAAACAGGATTACTCTGATAATACCTACGAACACGATGTTGTCCACCACAAACTAACTTAGATGGTAATCCAACCACGGACCCCACTCACCAGAGGTAAATGCTCTACCACTAAGCCCCGTGTCCCCTTACAGCCTTTGGAGCTGGACCATGAAATTTTTCAACAGGTGATAGTGTGAATACCGTGTGTGTGTTCAAGTATGATTTTGCAATGCGTAGAAAGATTAATTTTTGTATATGGATGTATGTTCCAGCATAACTCTGGATCGCCTGGAGCAATTTTAACTGAACTTCGTACACATATTACTTACAATCTGGAGATCATTACTGCGGTAGTAAGATCTCCTAGGCACATCTAGGTGGGAATGTGACATGAAATCTTTCAGTTTTACGTCGCACGGTTACACCAGGTAGGCTAAAGAAGACGGCGATGGTGAGAAGTGAATGAAATGGTGAAATAAGGAAGCAGGAGGAAACGGGAGAACACCGAGAAAACCCACGCACACGATACTTGTCCACCATAAAACCCATTTGGCGTGAGCTGCGATCGAACCAAGAATCCCATGCACCAGAGGTGCACGTTTTACCACTGAGCCACCGCGGCATCTCACACCTGGGTGGAGAATGGAAGGAAGTGATATATAAAAACAATC
Organism: Thermobia domestica; assembly: GCF_964235325.1. Taxonomy (NCBI): domain Eukaryota; kingdom Metazoa; phylum Arthropoda; class Insecta; order Zygentoma; family Lepismatidae; genus Thermobia; species Thermobia domestica. Next base: position 42,584,833 of record NC_137459.1, on the reverse strand, counting down.
AAAAACGACCGATATTACTGTCGAATCCGTAGTTTTGAGGGTCGCTGAGATGAATGATGACATTTTCTATGTCATTCAAGTCAAGTTCAGCCCCCATCAGCATTCCGGAAGGGGGAGGAATAGTGACATGTAAAAATAATTTTAAAAAGTAGTCGATATTAGTGTCGAATCCAAAGTTTTCGGAGTTGATTGGTGATAGCTCTGATGCCCTTTAAGTCAAACTTGAGCCTCCAGTAAAGGTGAGATCCCATAGAATACCTAGCGGAGTCGGAGGTGCAATATAATGATCGAAAATGATCGATATTACTTTCGTTCCCATAGGTTTTGTTGTCGCTGAGATGAATAGTGAAGACTCCCGATGTCATTTACGTGTTGAAATACAGGTTATTATCACCCCTGGAGGGAATGGAGACATATTCTAAAATGACCACTATTCTGAAAATATTCTAAAATGACCAATATTAATGCCGAATCCATAGCTTTCCGGATTCCTAAACAGGTTAGTAACAGATTGAACGCCCTTTCAGGCAAAGTTCAGTCCCCAGTTCGAGTATGACACCTAGCATTCCTACGAGGGCACAGGGAGTAAACAGCGTATGAAAACAGTAATATTAAAAATTATATTAGTATTTAATCCATAGTTTTTGTTGTCCCTGAGACAAATAGTGGCACTTCCGATGAATTAGTTGGTGTGTAGCCCCTATTGGCACTCTTAGGAGAAGGAAGAGAGTGAAATGAAAAAATAATAGAAAATGGCCGATATTACTGTCGAATCCATACTTTTCGATGTCAGTGAAACAAATAGTCATACTCCTGATTGCATTAAACTCCTAGTTCAGTCTTCCACCAATGAGATTGAGAAAGAGTAAAAATACAATCTCAAATACTCCAGATTAGTGTGCAGTTCATAACTTTCGGAGTCGCTGAAATGAATAGTGAGACTTCCAATTCAGTTTAAGTCTCTAACTTCAGCCCCATCTTCAGAGAGAGAGGGGAGAAGGTGAGAAAAATATAATGTGAAAAATGGCTGAGGTTAGTGTCTAATTCAGGGTTCGGAAAACGGCTCACCGATTTGAAATGACTTTTGGAACACAATTAGTGCCCAACTCAAGTTGTTTTTTAATCATATCAATTTGATTACAGAGCGCGTTCTGTGGAGGTAGGGTGTTTCAAAATACTTTGAAATCTTCTGTGTTTTTTAATTACACTTTCATTAAAACACGTATCCTAAGGGGGAAGGGGACTCATATAGTTTCCATAAGCCTATTCCTCTGGTACAAAGAACGCGCTTCTCAGCTAGTCTTCATATATAACCAGTTGAGAATGCTCCAAGAACATTGCCAGATCGAAGTTAAAAAGAAATAATCTTTTCGAAATTTATATGAAATTGTTTATTACATTTATTTGATTAGATTCAATAGATAATACTCTTACATATTTGAAACCTGCATATCAGGGGATCTATTGAATTAGCTATATTGAGTTGTCACTTTTTTTATCACCGTATACAGGCCCGACGAGAGGGTGGGGGAGCCCGTACTGTTGAGGGGCCGGCAAATACAGAAAGTGAAATGAAATGAAATGAAATTTTCAAGTTTCACGTCCCACGGTTATGAAATTAAGCTAAAGGAGACGGTGATGATGAGAGATGAGTGAAATGGTGGAATGAAGAAAGTGGGAGGAAACGGGAAAACCCCGAGAAAATCCATGAGCACGGTATTTGTCCACCACAACGTCCACACGGCGCGAGCTGGGATCGAATCAGGGACTCCAAGCACCGGAGGTGAACGCTCTACCACTGAGCCACCGCGCCCCCCAATACAAAAAGTGTTATAACCCTTGTGGTAAAGAGAAAATTGCTACAAATATTTTCCAAGCAAGTAAGAGAAATGTACTTTGGATGTGGAAGTTGACAATATCTCAAATTTGGTAGAAGATCTAATACTACTACGCAGTAAATGGGAAAACATTTTGAAAAACTGTAAGTTTGTGAGCAGAAATCTAGGAACGACTTCAGATTTTCCAGAAAAGCAAATAATTAAGAAACGTTTATCAGACGGAACTGTTGAAGAACAAGAAAGAAAGAACCCCCTCAAAATTTTCAGTCTTTTTTTTTTTATTCTGGATTGCGTTACAGTCAACCTTAAATGCCGCTATAAGGCTATACATGATCTAAACACGAAATCCGATTTCTTTTGGAAGTATCCAACATTAAGCAATGATGAACTCGAGGGAAAAGTAAGAATGTGATTAGAACAATACAGCGATGATGGGGCCGCGGTGGCTCAGTGGGACAACTGGAATGTGATTATTCAAAACATCAAAGTTACGTGCCACAACTGGAAAGATCGTAATTTCTGTTTAGAGGAAAGAGTTTGGATTTCTAATACATATATAGCTGCGAAAATTTGGTTCGTTGGCCAACTCTTCCCTTGCCATTACGTTGTAGTAGGCAAATTCAGACTGCACTTTATTGGTTTGTGTGGAAAGGGTCCATCTTTAAAACTCCTATGTATGTAGTAACACAACCCAAATCTAATGGAGGAATGAATTTAGTTGATGTTCACATTAAGTGTAAAGTTTTGTATTTCCTTAAATGGTTCTACATTCTTCATTCAGACAAATCGTTATTTGTGAAAGTATGGAGTTTATACTGGATCGAGAAAACAGGGACTGTAGCACCTCTTAACCTCACGGTGATTCCCTCCTGTGTCAGATACATTCAGGACAATATTTTTGAAAGTGGTTATAATGTTCTCGATCCAAGTGTACCAGTAAGATTTATTGTCAAAAATATGTATCAATGCTTACAACTCACACAGACAGTGATGTACAGAAGTCTCAAGTTTCATCCACATCACAATTGGAATCAGATTTGGGAAAATATAAATAATACAATTCTTAACGCCAAACAACGATCTCTTTGGTATAAAGTAGTGCATGATTTGGTACCAACAAAAAGCAGACTACACAAGATTAATCTCACTCAATCCCCAAATTGTCTGTCTTGCTCTCAACTTGATAACCTTCAACATAGACTAGGAACTTGCAGTCTAATTAGTCCCATCTGGCTCCTTCTCGGAACTATTTTACGAATTATATGTCGTTGCAGTATTGATACGTTTTCGCCCGACTTTATGTTATTTCCAGATTTTAAATACTTTCCATCACAAAAACACAATGCAGTGATTTGGCTTTGTGGAATTACGATACAATATCTTTTGACAAACCAGGAATATACAGTGGACAGTTACAAATATCATGTTTTCAAAGAAAAATGGAAATTTTCTCCCAGTGTACGGCAAAAGAACTTTGGCAATTTTCTTGTTGTTTTAAATGAACAATTAACACCATGATGTACTGGTCCATAGTTTTTTTGTTGTTTTTTTAATCTTATTCTATGAGGCCTCAAAAAAAAGTGGTAGAGCGCTCACCTTTGGTGCATTGGGTCCCGGGTTCAAATCCTGCTCCCGTCAAGTGAACTTTGTGGTGGACCGTGTGCGTGGGTTTACTCGGGGTTCTCCCGTTTCCTCCCACTTTCTTTATTCCACAATTTCATTCATTTCTCATTATCACCGTCTACTTTAGCCTAACCGGCATAACCGTGGGACGTAAAACTCAAAGATTTCATTTCATTTTTATATACAGCGATGATATGTCAGATGATATCATTAATGAAATGGTTTATCTACAAGCGACTCAATCTGCCAACTTCAGTGCTGATCTGACGCCATTTCAGTTACTCAACACAATTCTTGACCAAAAACTAGTCAACATTTTTCCGAATGTTATTATTACTCTTCGTATTTTTTGTACTCTATCAGTGTCGGTGGCGGAGGCTGAAAGATCGTTTAGTGCACTTGCAAGAGTAAAGAATATCCTTTGGTCATCGATGACTCAACAAAGATTATCCGACTTGGGAACTTTTATAATGGAGTCAACTTTAGCCCGTCAGCTAAGCTAACAGGAAAGCAAGAAAGGCTGTTTTGTAAATTACGAAGTGTAACTATAGTAATGTAATTAGTATATGATTTTGCATTTAATGTAATTAGTATAATGTAACTAGTACATATATGAGATATAGTTTGTCAGTTTTTATACCGAGACCGATTATAACTCAACCCCGGGGCCCGAGTTGGCTCTCAACGGGCCTGACCGTATATATACTAAATATGCAGATATAACCAGTGGCCACTGGTTACTATTTGGTACCAAAATGTTCAGCATCTTCTTAGGTATTGATCAATATCAATTCATTTCTTTATGACTTACCGTTTCCGAGATATGACTCACTAAATCTCCCGAAATCGGAACATTTTAGCCAATATCTCAGGAACGGCAAGAGTGACGCGAAAAATTGCATCGTTTCTTTAGGTAGTTTTTGATGCTCTCTCGAATGGAGGGCCCAAAATTGAAAAACTCGCAAAAAACAGAGACGAGAGAGAGAGAGAAAGAGAGAGAGAGAGAGAATTTAGTAAAGAACTTTTTAAGTTCGTTGAAAATGTATATATACATATATAGGGTGTCCAATATAAAATGCAACCAGGAGTTTCGGATAGTAGAACTTTTGAACCTGAAGCGATACACAAATAACAGTTATACCAAAATGTAGCTTTGTTCATGCATATATTTTTAAACTAGGAAGCAACGATTGAAGTACACTAGGAACTGCACAGTGTTGCCCGATGTAACCGAAGGTGTATTTTTTTTTATTTTTTTGCAAAACGTAAATATACTCATAACTCATAAGTATGGATGTTCTATCGTTAATTTTCAGTTTGTTTAGCTGAAATAGCTTGTAAACTATGGAGCAGAAGAAATAATTTTTAATTTCTACCGATAACTAATCGTATGCAGCCTCTGTAAGGAAAATATAGGGAAATCGTAGTTTTTATAAGTTAACACTCTGAATTGGCAACCCTGCTAATGTTTCAGTGCATCAAATGGTGTGTTAAGGATCTGTGTACATTATGCAATTCCTGAAAACAACGAAAAACAAACTTTGAAATTATCATGATAAAACATTTACTTACATGCACCCGGCAACACTGCTATTATCAGAAATGAGTTACCAGCTCTACAGCGATGCTGCGAGTGCCACCTGTTTTGATTCGAACACTGGTTCACACGTTTCATCATATTGGTAGCAACTTTACGAAGAGTAGAAGTGTTAATGTACTCAATGGCATTGCGAATGTTCATTTCCAGGTCTTGAATAGTTCGAGAATTGTTCTTGTATACCTCTTGCTTTAAGTAGCCCCATAGAAATGAACAGCAGTGAATAGAAATGATAAAATGCACAAGAACAAGACAGGAAGGGGCAAACGTATGGTTAAATGGAGAGAAAATCAAAGACGTTAAGACGTTCCCTTATTTAGGAAGTCTAATATCCTCAGACAGAAGAAGGGAAAAAGATGTTATGTTTCAGAATAGAGCAGGCTCAACAGGCATTCAATAGGAAAAGAGGTCCGCTAACATCAAGAAATGTGTCGTTGGACGTTCGTAAACAATTTATTAAGACCCTAGTATGAAGCGTGGCGCTTTACGGATCAGAGACGTGGATATTGAGAAAATCTGAAATATCCAAGCTGGAACCATTTGAAATGTGGTGTTGGCACAGAATGCTGCGCAAATCATGGACCGAAAGGAAAAGGAATGAAGACATACTAAAGGAAGCTAATGAAGGACGACAGATCATGTAGATAATAGGAAAACGAAGAAACAGAATGCTTGGCCATCTTATTTGGCACTCTGATTGGATCGCCATGTTAATAGAGGGAAAGGCAGAAGGAAAATCAGAACATAAATTCATGAAAAGAGAGACAAAGAAGAGTGTCTTACTCTGCAGACTTATCTAACAGGAAGATCTCAAGGATAGCGTCAGTAAGTCAAGAATCGATGCCATCAAATAAAATGAGTTGATTAGCTCCAAGGATGTTATAAAATAGAGGATCTACCCATACGTATCTTCATCATATGAACTCAATGAAGCCAAAAAACAACCGAGCATCGTCTGAGTCGACATGTCTGATTGGCTACTCTCGTTTCCGCCATGATTGTTGGCTCGAAACATTTCGATCTTATTGGCGCTGAGTGGGCAGAGTAGGTGTGGCGAAGCTGTGACGTGTGGCTTCACGATTTTGTTATAGGGACAGATCCTCTATTTTATAACATCCTTGATTAGCACGAACAAAGAGGAGAATAGCTATAATCGTGTTATCGAAAACCATCGTTCAGTGATGTAATCCAGCAATTTTAGCACTAAATGGGAAAATCTGTTTTTCTATTGTACTCAGTCGTTTTTGGAACTTTTATTGTAACTTGTGAATCAATTTACACTCTAGAAATCAAAACTCACGGACACTTGTGCCAGAAGGACTAAATTTCCGCACTAAAATGAAGAAATTCGCATCCTCAAGAATGGAAACAACAGCTTGACACGAATATCGACTGGAGCTCCTTCGTGGCTGAGCGGTAAACGTACGCGCCTTTGGCGTGGGAGACCCGGAGCTCATGTGGTTCGGATTCCACGTTAATCCGAATTGATTGATGATTGTTTAATGATTGAATAGCGGGGTGTTCATCGCGCCCAATTTCACAATTAAAAAGACCCGAGCTCGATCTCGAAGAAGCTAGTCTAAATAGAACCGAATCTTTCCTCTTCATTCGCCGACTGGATTATCTCGTGATCGTCGCTTGAAACATGGAAAATGTCATAGTGAAGCGTAGTCTTTATTATTATTATTATTATTATTATTATTATTATTATTATTATTATTATTATTATTATTATTATTATTTAATTAATCAATTAATTAATTTTAGGTTTGGGCTCTGGAAATGTTTCTTCTAGTTTCCACAATTTTCAGCTTCCTCTTTTAACTCCCAATATTTTCTTCTACTTTTCAAATCATCGATCAGTTGTGTTCTTCCTGTTCCTCGTTTTCTTTCCATCTTTCCTTCTATGGCGGTATGAAGAAGACAATTTCTTCAGAAGATGTATCCAATCCAATTTTCCTTCCTATGAAGAACGCTGGCTAAAGGTGTCCTCTTTTATCTTCGTTTGTTATTATCTCTGTCCATTTGTTTCCTCCATCTTCTTCGAACATCACATTTCGAAGTTTCTCTAACTATTTCTTGTCGAACTTCCATAATGTCCAATACCAAAATATAACATTGAATTCAGACCATCTGGATGAACACATCTGTGAGTAAATGCATTTTTTTGTACGCAATATCTGAGCCATTTTGTCTTAACTTCCCGGCTGCTTCTTGCGAGTAAATTTTTGCAAGTAAATTTGTTCGACTTGAACTTGAACTAAATTTGACATTCGTATATTTTACTTCTGTTTAGAGATAATTGTACTTTTACGTATTCAAAACGACGCGTTTAGTTTTATTCTAAAATAGATGTGTTTAAACCTCGAGTTTTCCCAAATTTCTCACGTACAACCTTTCACTTTATCTTTAACGTCAAACAAGAAGAAGAATTTTCGTCTAACTTCTTACCGAACAGCAGGAATCCTCTTGAGACTTGTTCAGTGACGTGATTTTAGGAACCATCTTCACTCACTATACACCCCTTAAGAAAGCTAACCATATTATCAAAAACTTTTAAATAAATATTTCAGGAGTGAATAATGTATACCTGTATCATTAATCAAAGAATGGTCTTGTCTTCTAATAAAGGCGTTGTTGCATTTTCGTAATGACACTTTCTCAGTGTGTGTTTCCGTGTAATGAGGACAACAATTTTGAAGTCACTATGTAAGAAAGGGGTAAAGTTGAATTCGAAGATTGTTGTCTATTATTTGTATTCTCCAAATTACTTGAGAAATTCCTGTACAATTGTTTATTTCTGTAAATAAATATAATTCAGTAAGTTCTTATCAGTATAGTTTTAGAAAAGGAAAGTAGAATTTTTATTTTATTTCTTTTATATCGAAAGTCCAAAATCCTGAAGCATGCTATCCCCGTACAAGGGTTACGCCCTTTTCTCGGGAAGAGAAAGAATAGCTGTATGGGAAGAAGGTATCAGAGATGGTCTAAGTGATTTAATAAACCATATAAACCTTATTGATCATAAATTACATAGCATAGAAATACCATAGCAGACATTATGGCCTTTAGCCATAATCATTAGGACGGGTGATGAGATAGAGATGTGGGTGAGGTGCACTGAACGCCACAACACAGTAAAGGGAAGGGTTAGTTAGTCGAATGCATGTTATCTTCCAATCCTGGGGCTGCTCAGGATCATGATGAGAGACACAATGAGCCCTGTTAGGAGAGATGGTTTACTGTGCGTATGATGGAAAGGTGTAATTCGAGTCTGAATGAATTTCAAAGACTGATGCGATGTCTTCATCAGAATGATTTGATGGAAGTGAATAACGGTATAGAGTAAAAAGTAGAGGGAGTACGGGGTGGCGGACAGGATGCTGTGAAGCGTAGTCTATATCACGGTGGAGAATATCAAGGAAAAGGGGATGCTTTTGAGCCAGTCTGTTGATGATGTAGGAAAGTCGAAGTTTTTCGATGTATATTATAAAACAGTGATTGCCAAACCGTCGATCGTGAGCTACTAAATGCTCTCGGGGACATTTTCGGTGGATCGCATTAACGCTTCGGTTGGCTGGCTAACCTTGATTCCTCCACTGAGCTGACGCTAACGACAGGAGGCGCTGACAACAACAACAATTGCTTGTTTCTCCCGCGCAATTGCTATTATCAGCCTCATCTCACAGTTGATTGTATACGCGTGAGGTTGCGCACGTTGTTTTTCGTGTGTATATTAGACATTTGCTAACTTGGATAGTTTGAGTTCATATTTACTAGATATATAAGTAATGAACAAATGTAAGATTAAAAAAAAATGTTGGTAGTTCTTTTGATTGGTAGTTCACAGTAGGATTTTAAAACGGTACGGTTTGACGACTACTGTTATAGAAAATACTTTTTTGAGTTTTTCTTAGTATATTTGGTTTAAAGGAAAATAATGAGAATCACTCATATAGAAAACTTTAGACTTCTATTGACACTACACACAAAGTCTACTGATTTTGCTGGGTTCTTTATATATAGATACTCTTTTTGTAAGTATCAAGTTGCTGTATTCTCGACTTTCTCGGATCACATATGGACGTATATGACACACTCTGTGCTTCTTGACCTTCGGTTGGTTGGAAAATGCATCCTAGCAGTCTTGCGAGTCATAATAAAATTCCAGAGCTAATTTTTAACTCTTATGTTGCCCTATAACTCTACGACGATTGGTATAAGATTTCATCAGTTCTGCCACTGAATTCAGAAACAGACTTCTTTGGTCTTTGGATATTGCACTCCTAAATGGGTTGATGTTAGTGCAAACCATATATGCTGCTACACCAGAATCATAAATAAAGTTCATAAAAAAAAACAAGGGGCCTCTGTATCTATCTCTAGCATTTGTAGTTGTGAATCATCAGATTTAGAATAACAAAATTGTATTCGTCAGTTAAACGACACAAATACCATGAGACATCGTTTGAATTCGATAACATGTGGAGATTGAGAAAAGTGATTTTCAATAAACGAACTTTTAGACATCGTACAAAATAAAATTACTTACATATCACTGCGAAAATTGGAGAGCAAGTAATCCTATATTTATAAAGGACGTGTTTTTTAAAGGTAGCAAATAAATCTTTATCTTGCTTATTCTTTTCCAGTTAAGCAGCTGATTAAGCCATAAGATATCGCGTTCCAATACCCGTATACCAAAATGCCTCATCCTTATTAGCCAATAAGAAATACAATGACTTATCAAGCTATCATTTCAAGAGTTATCAGTGTATTGAGTTCTCTCACACCAGACCAATTGAGCTACTTATCACTCAGGGAACACCGGCTGTGTTCTGCCCGTCTTCCTGTTCCTTAACAATTACTAAAACACTAAAAAAGTCAGAAGAGGTCAACCACACCAAGCGGGTCCTCACTGTGTGATGATGTCTTTAGGAATCAACTCAAGACGCTAGTGCCAAGATTCGGGAGTTTACAGCCATTTGACGGTCTATTGGCTGGTTAGATAAGAATATGTATAAGAAATACCCATTCTAATCTATCTATACGACACCACCTTCTACCATGCATTATTGCTTTAAATATAGTAATCAGCTGAAAGTATTAGTAATTAAATATTGTGTATCTTTCCTAGCTATTTATTGGATGATAAAACAAGAATATACCTGAAAATCATATGCTTTACAAAGTAAGATTTTTTTTTTACAATTATTTCTAGTTAGTAGACTACCCCATGTGTGCACGTTCCGAGGACACCTCGCACGAACATAAAAATACGCAATTCAACCCGTATAAATGTCCAAAACACTCGACGATTTAATCTATATTGTTCAGCGTACACTTATGACGTTCATGTTTATCTTCTGTAACTTTTCTTCCAACCAGGAAACTTTGTTCTTTGTTTCTTGCGAAACATTCATATATGTGTCTGTATCCTGACATGGCCAAAACTCCAATACCGCGCAAATTGAGAATAATCTCGTAGTATAATATTCACTTCGTTGAGTTCTACAAAGCCCGTCAGAAGTTGACAATAATTCTTTTTTGTCGTTTTTGTAAAATTAACATTTTGTATATTGATCGTGATTAGTTTATTTTGTGTCAAGTTCAATTTACTTTATGCACTTGTTATAGAGACAATCTTTTATAATCAACGATTGATAAAATAAATGACTTAAATTTTATATATCACGCCACACTGCACCACACAAGTGTACACTTTTCATCAGAATGACATTACTCTATACTTTTTCTTTTTAGTTCGATTTTTCCTCACCAGGTGGTAGCGTTATAGCAAAACAGAACACTACTAAAAAGCAACACATCCAAAGACTTCATGGAAGTTAGATAAAGATCACTGAATGTTCACTCTGGTGTACGAAATAAAATTTTGCTTAAAATTGAATTAGTTACACTGGTGTTCGACGAGATGAATTGGAACTATGTAATAAAAGTAAACATTCAAGAACCTTGTACCATGGTTGAGTTCCATGTATAAGATTACCATTCCATTCCAAAGATATACACCATATATATAAATAAGTTAAAGTATTTTGAGAACTTTCGCCAGGCAATTGCTTCATCAGGCAAGGAGTCCTTCCATCTGACGACGACAAAAAATAAAAGGTTGGGTACTATCGACAACAAAACGAAAAACGAGGGACTTTTTATGTGTAAAATCATTTCTTCATTTTCAGATCATTTTTCACTGACTTCTATTTAAACTTTTACAAAATACTTTTAATAAAACAAACAACATAATATGTATGGATCTTTTATATATCTTTCTCATGATATGCTATTTCAATAAAATTTTACTTCCAATATTGTTTACTATTCATGCTATTCAATAAAAGGACTTCTAATATTGTTTACTATTCCCTTTTCTAAAAGTATCAATAACACATTTTACTACGGCAAATCATAGAAAATAAAACATTTGTTTATTCATTAGCTCAGAACACCTTGTCTGGTAAAACAAAGTATTCTTTCAAATATATTTAAAAACAAAAACACAAACGTTTGAAATTACACATAAAATATACTGCAGATTGTTGAGTGTAACGTCCCTGTCCACTGACGTTTCTGACTATTTTTATCATATTAATGGACATTTCCACTGATTTTTTTGTTATTCTACAAAGCTTCAGAGTCATCTGATTACGGAGAACACTTCGTTTCGCTCATGCGATGATCCTAACTAGTCGAAATTTACGACTGAATTCCAGTCTGCTACTCGTGCGATTAAAACAATGACCACCATGTTTGTACGTCACATGTCGGTACAGGAAGAAATAGCTGCGCCGCGCACTAGGGAAACGGCTTATCGAAAGATACGATGCATGTTTTTCAAATGTGTACGAAGTTATTAATAACACAAAGAATAATAAAAGTAACAGAATTTAACGCTTCTTTAAAGGGAAATAATATCAATCTATATGAAAGTATAAGAAAAGAATTAAACATCCCTGGTGTCAGTGTTTGAGGTGGAATTTGAAGTAATAGTGTTACAGGACCATTCTTTTTTAAAGGGACTGTTAGCAGTGACATATACATTCAGATGTTGGAAGAAGTTGTCGTTCAAGAACTTTAAAATAACCCTCCTCACGAAAAAAAAAAAATAAGTTGACGTTGCAACACGATGGCGCACTGCCTCACTTTGGTATTGTTATAAATTTCTTGGATCAACGTTTCGATGAATGGGTTGGTCGTCGCGGTACGACAGATTAGCCACTCCGTTCATGTGACCTCACGCCATGCGACTTCTCCATGTGAGGTATTGTTAAAGACTGCGGGTATCCGCATGATTTGGATAACTTGAACTACTCGAACAATCATTCGAGGGATTGAATTCCAATCTTTGGTTGTGTCATGGTATTTGCAAATCAGTGTTGAAGAAATTTATCTTGTGCATTCAACATAACGAAAGACAGTTTGGATTGTACTTGTAAGCACAATAAAGATTGTCAAGTCATCTAGCTTCTTTTATTTTATTTCTTCACATATTGGGGAAAAAAACTTTGTGTCCACTTTATATATTGTTTAACAACTTGTTGGTTTACTACAGTAAAAAACCAATCATTTCACCAGAGTAAGATTTCAAAATGAAAATTAAGTGAAATCTTACAGTTTTACTTCCCAAGCTTATGCTTGCTAATCTAAAGGAGATAGTGATTATGAGAAATGAATGAGATGGTGAAAATAAAAGAAATGGGATGAAACGGGAGAACCCCGAGAAAACCAACACACGTGGTGTTTGTCCACCATAAAGTTCACTTGGCGCGAGCTGAGATTGAATTAGGAACACCAAGCACCAGAGGTGAACGCTCTACCACGGAGCCACCGCGGCCCCGAGTAAGATTCCACTACCTTAACTTCAGTCCAATAAGCTTGCTTGTTTAAATGACCTAATTACGTATGCCATCCCCCACTGGTCTAAAGAGTAGTGTATGTACCTTTGGTGCACTTGGTCCCGGTTGAGATTCCCGGTGGGAGAGCGCAAAAAATAAAATAAAATAAAATAAAATAATTTCACAGTCATTCACTTTCATTTATATATCTAGATTAATCTGTATATATTAAATGTTACATAGCTCATGAACATTTATATCTACTGGGATAAGTAGACAACTATTTTACAGCTGTTGAGATAGAAAGGAAAATATGAAGACTTTGTTAGAAAAACGACCTATGCCTTGTCGCCCCTGACAAAAAGTGCCCGAGCGAAGCATTTAAAATATCAGAAAGAAAATCAAATGGAAAGAACATTATGTGGGTGAGTACTCTATTAATTAAATATATATATATATATATATATATATATATATATATATATATATATATATATTTCATTTGTAATTATAAATGTATCTACGTATGTTAATTGGATTTTTCATCAACCTTACTTAGTTCAATTGGTGATATCAATAAAACGGAGAAGTTACTCTTTATTACCAATTTTGGAGTAGTTAACTCGCATTGGCATCAATGAAAGGAGAATTCAGCACTTATCGTCTCGGCTGACCTCGGAGAAGCCCCCCCTTCCCTTTAGAGAAATCACCTCTATTCTCGAGATGAGTAACTACTCCGCGTTTGATACCAATAAAATTCAGAGACTGCTCTGTGGTGCGAGTAACTTCTCCAAATTTGTGGAACAAGCTCAGTAGGTGACTCCTTAAGAAACATGGCCGAGTACATGATTGTTTTGCAGTGTATAAAAACTTATAAACTGCAAACGGTGATTACAAAAAAAAAAAAAAAAAAAAAAAAAAAAACTTTATAGGTTCAAGAAAGAAAATGTACAGTGGTTAGCACAACATTTTTTAGGAGAATCATCCGAAACTCGAGATGGCGCAATAAGTAGTGACGAAAAGATGCTTTTTTTTTTTTTTTTTCGTTACGTGAGTGATCCGGGATTCCAGGTCGGAATGTCAGAAGATTATGGTGTGGCTCAAAGTACTGTTGAGTTGATTTTGAGTTTAACGTCCCTTTCAGCAGCGAGGCTATATGACACGGGACCTACTGATTAACGTTAATCCGATCCACATGAGATCCCGCAGCGAATCAAACCCGGGTCTCCCACACCAAAGGCGCGTACGCTAACTCAAAGTACTGTGTCTATGACTATTATAAGTGTAATAAATGCGATTATTACGAAATCTGAAAGCTCGATTAAGTTTCCGGCGAATGTGCGTAATATGCAAGCAGCAAGGGCAGAGTAGAAGAGAACAATATACATTTCCGGATGCTATCGGAGCACTTGACTGTACACACGTGGCACTGAAGAAACCTAGTATCTTTTGGAGACTAATACGTTAATAGGAAGGGGGTATACATGTGTATGTATTTTGTTTATGTCAAGGGAGAAGGGAACACGTGTGGTGTGTAAAACATATTCAGCTGGACGTACTTTATGACGTAACTGGCTGGACTTTTTTCTTTTTTAAAAGAAACAAAGAGGCCAAGTGTCTGATTTCATTCTTAAAGCCAAACAATCTACGAAGACCTTGGACAACACGTGATATGCGCTTGTCGTCTTAATCTTGATATTGCTGGATTCGAATCAGCATCCATCAGCTTCAATAGGTTAGTTCCCATGGTTTCAGCATTACTTTCTTGTTTCCCGTTTTTTTCAAATCAGTTTTTTCTTTCTTTCTTTCTTTTTTCTTTTTTTTATTTGTTTTATTCTCGCTCGAATATTAAAAACATTCTTTTGGATTTGTGTCTCAGTCGTTGGTGTATTAGATATTTCGTTGCATTTCACTGTAATTGCTTTCAAAGCTTCGGCTTTCCTTCGTTTACTTTCTGGTGGCTGTGACTTCGAAAGTACCACTGAAAACTCTTTTATAATAGCCACAAATGCACTTTAATTGAAACTACCGTTGCTACTTGCCCCTTACATGGCGTTTAGGATACTGCGCCATAGGTTAACCACAACGAAATGACTACGCGACGGATGGGAGAAATGAGTAATCACTCCTTTTATTGACACGACTCACTGCTACACGCAGAGGAAACGCGAGGAAACGTTCATAAATCTGGAGCAGTCTCGACCTGGCTTGTTTTATTGATACGAAATTGAGGGAGGAGATTACTGCAGGTGTAGTTACTCCGATTCTTGAGCACGACTTCTCAGGAGTAGTTACTCATTTTTATTGATATCACCCAATATCACTTGATCTTACCACGATTAAATGGGGCTAATTTTCTGCTTTAAAAATTTCAGTATAAGACATTTTATGCTTGATATTTCTCTTTATTGTATGACTTTAGGACGTATATTTATATTAGCAAGAATAATGCCAATAGCAACCAATTTAAACAGACAGGATAAGTTCTTCCCTAAAAATAATAATAAAAAAAAAAAAAAAAACTGAATATTCCAAGCGATTTATTTCGGATGTTATTTCCTATCCATTGTTAGAACAAAGGCAATAGGGTTTTAAAAATAGGTTTAGAAGTATTAATAAAGAAAACAAAAGGAAAGCTATAAATAGTAAATTTAAAATAAATTAATAAATTAAAAGTGGAATATCTGCAAATCACTTAAATGCTCACTGTTACGATCAATTTGTTTAACATCCTCTAAAATTAGGCATTCTTAGGTATTATTTTGATTCGGTTTCGTATGTTGAAGAATATTTCACATTGCACGAAAAAAAGTAGCTTTCATATCCTTACCAAAATCAATAAGCCTGGTATAACTGACCTATTTGCAGGATGGCAAAGCACAATATGTCATTTCGCCATTTTCTGCTTTTCGCTCCGGTAGTTCGTCATAGCGAGATGTATATGGTAAAAAAAATAAATAAATAAATAAATAAAAAAAAATAAAAATAAAAAATAAAAAAATAATGGCACAATTTTAAAAAAAATCTCTATTTAATAGTAAATATATATTTCGTTTTCACCAGTGAACTGAAATTATTTTAAACTTAATTCATAATGTTGAAATTTGCTTGTCTGTACAGATGTACATACGTTTTACCATTTTCGTACAGATATATCTTACAGTTTACATTTGAATATCAGATCCTTTATAGGTGCGAATTGTATAACACACAAAGGGTGAAAATGTGACTATCTGGATCGGGACTCCAACTCGGGACCTCCGGCATACTGTGCCGATGCGTTAATCACTACACGTAGTGGTTAACGCATCGGCACGGTATGCCGGAGGTCTCGGGTTCGAATTCCGATCCAGTCAGCCACCTTTTCACTCTGTGCGGTAACGATATCTTAGCTTATGATTCTTATATTGTCACTTAAACCGAAAGAGAGATATAATTAATTAAAGTCAATAATCATAGAAGAAATGGTAGGATAAGAATATAGGAGGAAATCTAAGAACCTCGAGAAAACCAACGGAAACATTATTAACCACACTGGAAACTCACATGACCTGGAATCGAACCATTGATCTCTTACATCCAAGATGAACACTGCAATACTAAACCACCTTGCCTTTTGTACCAAAATTAGTTGAAGAAATGAGTCTCAAAGTATGCATATGAAATCAATTACATACAACAAAATAGTAAAACATCACACATATTAAAAAAAAAAAAAAATTCCTTGTAAGTGCTTTCGCCAAATAATTTATCAGACAGGAAAGGCAAGAAGTGTTAGAGAAAAGAAAAAAAATTACAGAAGAGAGAAGTACCTGTGAAGCATTCAGGTTGGTTCCGTATTGGAATACAGAGTCATGTGATAGTAATATCAGGCTGAAAATAGGAAGAGGTTAATGGAAGAGGGTAAATCTAATAAGACAAGTGGGTTGGCAAGAGTGCAAGTGAGCACAGGAATGATAATATAAATGAGAAAAAAATTATGTACATACAATATAAGGAAAGCAATTTCAGCATATACAGCCAGATTGTAAATGGCTTACCTGGTTTTAAAGTAAAATATGTCGAAAACTATTAACGCAATACCTTTGTGCTAATGATGAAACAATGGAACACATTTGACAGTTTAATTTCTCGTATTCCTAGTTTTTGCATCTGACGACAGATGTCACCACAATTCTAGTTTTCTTCAAAATGGCGTCTATCCAGGAGAAGGCATTTTATGTTTTGAAATAGAAGAAGTGTTTTTCCGTTTGTTACCGTACATCGCGTACTCCGTAGACAGTTTTCAACTCTACCGCCAAGTTGCCAAAGTATCCTGAGATGGTGTAGGCAGCTTATGTACATTGGCTGCATGTGAAAAGTAAAAGCACAGAACCTCCAAGCATTTCTGATAAAATAGTGGAGCGAGTTAGGGCGAGTATCATACGTAGCTCACAGAAGTCAACATGACGCACCAGTCTCGAATTTGATATTCCACAACCAATTGACTGGAAGATTTTGCGAACCCAGTTACGACTGAAACCGTGAAACCTTATCGCACACAGTTTTTGTACATGTCACAACGAGACGATCTTGTGAAACGATATGGATTTTGTAATTCTATACAGAACGTTATCGAGGACGATGGTTTTCTTGATTTTCTGCCTATAAGTGACGAGGAGGCATTCCATTGGAGTGGAAGATTAATTGCCATAATGTTGGTATTTGGGATATTGAATAACATCAACGAGATTCCTACTTGAACGAACAGTTCCTATGCTATTTTTTGCACGGTGCTCTGAAGATGAGTTAGCGCTTATCCCATAATCTCCTAGATCTTCCGATTTCATAGTTTGTGATTTTTTTTCTTTCTTTCTTTGGGAGCATGTGAAAGACACACTGGATGTGCCTCCACTACCAACAATTTTAGTTGAGTATCGGGTTAGAATTACAGCTGCATTTATGATCATTAGTAAGGTTATCAAAAGGGACTGTGGGCGAACTATACCTTGCATAGATGGGTGTCGTCTGACGAAATGAAAGTACATCAAACATTTGTAGCAGTATGTATAAAACTTGGACAGTACCTGTATATTTTGATTCGATATTGTGCGTGTTATTTTTTTTAATTTTATTATATATATATATATATATATATATATATATATATATATATATATATATATATATATATATATATATATATTGTAGTACAAACCTTTAATCCGATGAATAATATAAAATCACTCTGTACAGTACATTATACACCAATAATATTACGCTTACGGTCTCAGCGCCCTTTAAGAGTTCTTAAACACAGGTCCCGAACCTTAAAAATACACAATACAATTTCCAATCCAACTTGCCCAGTTTGTCCTAACCATAGACAATTTCAAATTTAAAAATAACCACTATCTTTATATATATATATATATATATATATATAGAAAAGGGTATATGTGTACGTGTGTGTGTACGTTTCAGTAACTCCGGAATGTATGGAGCAATTTTAAACAAACTTGATAAACATACGACTTTCAATCTGGATAAAAGTACTGTGGGAGTAAGACACCCCAAGAGGTGGGAGTTGTAAGGAGTGACATGAAAAAATAATGCAGAACGACTGAAATCAGTGTGCAATCCATACTTTTCGCGGTCACTGAAATAAATAGTGACGCTACCAATGCCGTTTGAGTGCAAGTTCGTCCGCATCGGCAGAGGGTGGGGTGGGTGTGAGAAACAACATGTCAAAAAGATTAAGATTTGTGTCGAATACATAGTTTCTGGGATCGGGAGAACATTTGACCCGTTTGAAATGACTTTTGTAAGATAGTTAGTACCCACTTCAACATGGGCCTTTTAATTATATCGATTTGATTAAACCTGTATTCGGTGGCGATAGGGCGTTTCAATATTTGTGCTAAAAATAAAGTATCTTCTGTATTTTTATCGTTACACTTTCGTTAAAATAAATATTCTGAGGAGAAGATGATTCAAATATTTACCATAAATCTATTCATCCCGTGCGAATAACGGGCATTTCGGCTTGTCTTCAAATAAAAGGCACTGCCATGGCATCTTCTTGTGGATATCTTCGAGAAACAGAAACTTCACTCATCACATTTTACTCACCATGTCTTGTAACTCCGACTTATAGACATTTTCGTAACACTGAATATTTTCTTAATTATTCAGACGCCTCTTCATTATTTATTTCTCTCATTCTTTATTTTGAAACTTTGCATAAACCTCATTCTCCCCATGTGAGTCAGGCGGCATAAGAAGTGACATGAGTTACCGTTCGTTATTTATTTAACTTACAACGTGTTTCAAAAAGAATCACCTGATTTTGGACGGTAATAATTACGGAACATGGGATGTGACGGCAACGAAATGAGTGTTATTTGAATGGGAGTGGCCTAGAGTTTCAAAAAATTGCCGTTAGATGTCAGTCAATGAATCTTCTCGCTTTGCAGTCAATCAGAAGTAAGATGACATGCGCTCAACAGAGGGCGTTTTGTGTGCTGCAATTTACAAAAACTGAGTCAGTGATTTCGGTCCAGCGTGCTTTTCGTCGGCGTTTTGGCATTGATCCGTAGTGTATTCATCCGATCTTTAACTCCTGACATAGAAGAAGTGAACAACAGAATAACAGCCGCCATAACTGCTGTAAACGCAAATACATTGTGTAAAGTTTATGGTGAATTTAACTATCATCTACATGTTGTTCCTGCTGCTTGTAATGAACATATAGAGCATTTGTAATAGCGTAGCTAAAACTTGAAGATTTTGTGAGTATTTTGCAATTTATTCCATTTTTGTAGTATGCTTTAATCAATATATAGACTTTTAAAATCATGTCATTCTTTTTGAAACACCCTGTATTTCCTTACCTTGACATTGCACATACCTTATTCTTCTTGTGCATGTCAGCAGGCCTACAAATTGATAGGTGCAGGAACGCCCAACCCGCTGCTCTTCGTCAGCTATTTTACTGATTCCTCTATTTTCAATGAAGGCGTGGGGAGGGGAACGTCGGCGGCATGGAGAGTGAGGTATAGGGTTGGAATGAGGATGACATTACGGATTTTTATCATTGCACTTTCGTTGAAATGCGTATGCTGAGGAAGGAGTGCATAAACTTTCCATAAACCAATTTTCTCGCTGCGAGGATGGAACACTTCAGCTAGTAATATAAATACATTCATACCTAAATAAAATGTTAATTACTTCCTTCTAGACCAGCGTTTCCCAACCTTTTTTAACTTGCAGCACACTTATTATTTGTAAATATAAAACACAGTGGCATTTTTTCTGTGATTATTGATCTCCTTCTCACAGAGAAGAAAGCTCTAACACTGTTCTTTCCCCGTGGCAAATCATTATGCTTATTTTTCATTCTAATTTAAAACAGTTGCAATGAAAAATTGGACTCAGGTTTTTAAAAATACGCTTTCTTTTTAAAAACTGTATCCAACCTTTTACTAAAAAGGAAGATCACTAAATAACGAACGAACGAACAAATCTCTCTTACTTTTAAAACACAAACGTAGGTAATTTGTCGAAAGGATTGAATGATATTTTAAATTTTCAAGTTACGAAATAGTCTGCAACAATAAAGAAGCCATAATAGTCATAACAATGACGACAAGTACTTTTTTCAACATTAAAAATGTACAGAAAAGTAACACGGTATGAAACTTAAAATTGTAGATTCACAGTAGAGGTTCATAGTAATGTGAAATACAAATATACATTTTTCCCTAGGTTTTGCAATTTGATTGCTATAAAATTAATAATTTTGTTTCGATTCCTCGCAGCACACCAGCGGCTCATTCACGGCACACCGGTTGAGAAACGCTGTTCTAGACAAACAGGTTCCTGTTACTTGGATATTTGCAAATGTTAAACTCCCATGTCATATGCACTTGCAAGTACATAATAAATTTCCGAAATTTCCTTAACTTAAATACAAAAAAGAAACTGATTTGACAAAATTTGCTGCTTCCCGAAACTTGCCGCCCCAGGCCATGGCCCATGTGTGAATACAGACCTAACTGTACGTATAGAAAGTTTCCAGCATGCAAGATGTGAAACCATCGATAAAAAGTCCTCAGCTGGCGAAAAATCAGGTGAACGCACTAGATAAGAAAGCAGTGGAACATTGTATCCATCCAGGAAGTGCAGGACGGTTTCTGCTACAAGTAGTCGCCTGTTATCCGTTTGGAGAGTGTGAGGCTTCATGTAGGACCTGCAAAAAAATTACCATACCATTGCCGTATCCAATACCTCGTACGAAGCAATGTTGGATGGCCAACGATCTGTTAATGAATAATAGTTGCGGGAAGGCGTGAAATCCTGTAACGACTCATGCCATAGCACTTATTGCTGGACTGATGTAGCGATGAAGAATACAGGTGTCGCTTAACTGTTGGTATGCATGCTACCGTTAGATATTGATGTGGCCATCACGACGTTCAGACAGTAACGAAATTCATCATAAAAGAGAATGGAATGTCATTCGACTTTCTATGGCTCACGTTAGTGCCACCATTGTAGTTGAGAAAATTTACGAATGTAATTTCTTTAGCTAATTATTACTATTATTTTAAGTTACATTATAAAATCTTAGAATCGATATTTGTGGTTAAAAAAAAAAAAAAAAACTATTAATTTAAGCTATTTTGTACAAAATCGTATTTCTAGGTGAACTATATAACGCATATAAAGCTTTTGCATTTTAGAACTTTCATTGTCGCCTTGGTGGTTTTGACACTTTTCGTAATACGTGCAGTTAAGAACAAAAACCTTATTGTTCTAAAGTTACTGCGAGACTTTGTTCTCATCTGAAGCTTCATGAGAATGAACTGTAACCATTGTTCAGTTTTTTAAAACAACATCGTGTTTTGTGCAACGCAGCCAATCAGAAAGAAGGACACTTCCCAAGCGAGCCTCGCGCAAACCCCGCTGTTTTCGTGGGCTTATATACCCCCTATGGTTTATGCCTACAAAAAAGCCCTGTAGTGATTATTATATACCAGGCATTAAACACAAGATTTTTTTTTTTTTTTAAGGAGCAGTACCTTAGTACTCCTGGGCCAAGTTTTGTTAGGAGTGGATTGGACCACTTGTGTCAGTCTTCCATTTTGGCAGAGGTATCTTCCTGGCAATAGTACGTTTCAGAGTACCTCGCACGCGTGCGATAACAAAGCACGAACTATTACAAACACTAAATATTCAGCTACCTGACACTTGTCATAAAATCAGTGATCTCAAATATCTCTACAAACCCACACATATCCAGTTCAGATCTGAAACGTTGCTTTCAGAATTGTATTTCCGAATTCCATTCAGATAAACACACATCTTTTTCATATAGTACGACCTAGACTGTCAATAGCTCAACGCTTTCTGTTCTACAGGCTTCCTAAGTTATAATATATATCACATAGACCCGTAGATTTATTTAATTCTGAAACAGCATATAACTCCGCACTACAACGTCATTTTAAGGGATAAATTCTAGTCAGTTATTGTCAATCTTTCTTGTTATTTCTTGATGTTGTTATTTATTATTATTATTATTATTATTATTATTATTATTATTATTATGTTATCATCTCTTCGTTTTGTAAGATATTCCAGTATAAACTGGAGTTCAGCTGTATCTAGAATTCTATTTGTAAATAAACAAATAAAAGCATACTACTAACGGACACACACACACACACACACACACACACACACACACACAAAAAATCAACTCAAGAATGAAATGTTGGATCTATGTTGGTAAGAAGACAGTGGTTCTGGTGTAAAAGCGGCGCAAGAGTTAGGTAACCAAGTCAAACAAGTTCACTGTCACAAGCCTATCGATGGCTCTGAGCAAATCGAGTAAACCGCGAGAAATGAAGTTCTGGAATGAAATATTCTGGGAAATAAAGAACAACGAAAATATCCTTGTGCTCACTCCCATTCACTCATACTCTCATACAATTCAAAATAGAAAGGGCATAATTGATTATTTTTAATAATAAACACTAGGTCTAAGTAACAGAAATATTACTGTAATATTTTATTTATTACACATGATTAACTAATTTGAATACAATTGGTTAGACTTGAAATGTTTTAATGAATACATAAAAAATCTTGGAACAACAGATGGCAGTAAACAAATTTATTTTGGAATCACTGGTTTACGGAGATAATTGCTTCTCATTTACAAAGCCAGTTAACAAGATCACAAACATAGTTAACATAAAATATATACAAAACTGCAACAGACATAAAAAGATGATTTTACATATAACTGTTATATGGTGGTTTGACATACACTACTTGTAAATAAGATTTACGCACAAATATCTATAATTTCTATTTACAATACAAAACACAACTTAATTACAATATAGCTTTTGATTTCTTATCTGTCATAAAATAGTTCATGTTGCAAAATCTTCGCAGGGCTGTGTTATCTACAAACGTACGTGTACGTTCGTTTATAGGTTTTTTACTTTTGCCATAATAATATGCTTAAGAAAATGACATGATCAACGTTTTATCAGCTCTTTTGAAAACCTAAAAAACAAAACTGCATTTGGGAGATTACTTATTTATAGGGTGTTCCTAGCTCTTGAAACATAGGAATGAGTCTATCCTTACGCCCCCACAGGAGCGTATCGTTGAAGCGTGTTCAGAAATCACATCATAGACCATTCGATGTGTTCTCACGCAGTGAGTGACTAGACTAGGCTAATGTGTACAACAGAGAGGCCAACATATCGAGCACATTTCGAAGAAACTCCCTATGTTTTCAAACTTCTGGGACGCTCTGTAGATTCACAGTGTGTTGTTTTTTTTCTGTCTGTCTGTCTGTTTCAGAATGATACCTTATGAAATATGAAATGAAAAACTCCAAAATAATTTTCGATTTAACTGCTTCACTATATTGACAGCTCTCATTATGTTGGTGTTACAACCACCATGTGAAAATTATATGTTCCACTGCCAGATCACAAAGATGGTTAACATAAAATAAATACAAGATTTTAGCGTACATGAAAACAACAACAACAACAACAACAAAAAAAAAAAAAAAAAAAAAAACGGATTTTACTTAAAACTGTTATATGATTGTTTCGCACACAGTACTTGTAAATAAGATTTATGCATACATATTTATAATTTCCATACCCAGACAGAACAAAATAGTTAATTTAAATATTACAAAATAAACAAAACAAAACACATTTATTACAATACTGCTTTTGATTTCTTTAAAAATATGATAAACGAAACATAGATTTATCATTGTAGTTGTTCAGTTATTTATCTACAGCAGAAGACATTTGTACTGAAATAAGTCAAATATCGCTCTTGTCTAATAGTTTGGAATGCAGTTATCACAATTCAATTTGAAATAAAGGCTTTAATACGTAATTAGTTATATATAAATATATATAACAACTCTACATACAAAAAGTTTATCCTTTACAATCCCAAATCAGAAATCACATTATGTTTTTACTGTATCTCTGTCGCTAAGCACCTCAAATTATAAATTATCACTGACTTTTGTGTATTGTTACACTATTAGTACATGTTTCTTTCTGATACTAACATTGTACACCGTTATGTCTTATATTTCTAACACTCTTGATTTCAGAAGTGACAATTTATACAGTAGACTCCCGAGTATCCGGCCTAGTTTTCTTTTATCGTAATTAAATGAGGAAGGCAAGGCGTTCCATTAGCAACATTGTCAAGGCATTGGAAGCGGGTGTCTGCTACGACCCTCCTACATGTCGTGTGCAAAATACAAGTTGTGACAGAAAAAAAGGAACGTTCTGTTCCTTGTTCATTGTTTCGTCAGGGTGTAACGGACCTCAATACAGTAAGCTTGCTGCTGCTCCTAATTATAACTGTACAGTACTGTATTCGTAAATTGATCTTGGGGTATGCTTAATGTTCATAAAGAAATGAGTTAATAGAACTCCGACCTATCCGGCTTTTTTTTTTTTTTTTTATCCGGCCTGCCCTTACACTACATTAGACCGGATACTCGAGAGTCTACTGTATTTGCTACTTATGTTTAACAACTGACAGTCCTTGCTTTACTTTGCAATAACAAGCTACAAAAGAGAACTCACAAATACTCCCCCACAAAAAAAAAAAAAAAAAAAAAAAAAAAAATGCGGAATATTTACTTTAATTATAACGGGTACATGTAAAGTATTATGGCGTCAGATATGCCGTTATATACATGTAACTCTCCATAACTACAATCAAATATGTATATTAAATTTTACGATGCAAATATAAAATTTAATAATAAAGCAAGATTACAACGCAACGAATCATGATAGAGTAATGCAATCAACGTAAACGAATCTTATATTTACTCATAACAGATTTACCTTACCCCTTCCCTTTTTAAAATTAATCCAATAAGCAAGCCCTCAATGTCAAACTCAGCCACCTCCACCCCAACCCAATATCATTAACCTTTAGACTTAGAATGGTAGAATCATATCAATGCTTTACGAAATAAATATTTACACTCACACACAAAGACTAGCAAAATAACTAAACGATAAATATTAATACATAAACAAACACTACGTAAAGATGATATAACTAAATAAAATGTCATATTAGAAATAAAATGTATTTGACACTCGAACTATTTTTGCCTTAACTCTAAGAATGGGAAGGCATTTTGAGCGAAAATGAATACTGTGTAATAATAATATGGGGAGGTATGTGATGTATTAAAATCTATAACATAATTTTAAATCTTTCATATTAAGACTACAGACGATAATATCCCAATAAACTTTTAATCACATCACGGATCACTTCCGGATGTATTTGTTATCAAAATAGTATTAGCAAGGACGTGAACTTAACACCAAAGAGTTGAGAAAACAAAATAAATCTTACCGACAATGTTTAGGAAGGTTAATGAATTAGGTTCATGATGTTTCGAAAACGCTAAGTGACGCATCTTTGGTCAGTTGCTCCACTGCATGAATTTCGTATAGCACAACAGCAAAATAAACGAGACGTTCACGTCTCTTATCATCATTATTCGGATATTCGAGAATTTTGAGAGTCCCTAGTCAAGACAAACCCAGACCGAATATAGAAAGTGTGTAAAACGGTTCAACACATCACCATCATAGATTTCACTCAACATTACTAAACAAAATTAAGCATGTGGCTACTTTTTATACATTCAGCATCATAACGAAAGTAAACAAAAATGAAATTTAGTTTCCTATTCTTACTTCGGTTACGTAGATATTTAACTAAAAATTATACGTCCAATAGATAATCTTAGTACTCTGCGATTTCAACGAGCTGTATGCATCACATCATTGTTTTCCTATTTATATTACGTACTACACTTACTTTCACATAATAGGTGAATTATATCAATTCAACCAATTAATACAGTCAGAATCAAGCATTTTACATAGAAATTAGTTTCTGAAGACAAGCCTATGTCAAAGTGGACAACTCATACTGATGCTTAAGGACAACCTCATAACTTCAGAAGCAAATCATATCTTTTGGATTAATATATAATTTCAATTCAATTAGTGCTTTAAGGAAAGCTCATTGCCTTTTGAACACATACATCAGGAGATTCAGAGAAGAAAATGAGAGAATAAATCATAATTAAAAAGACAAAGTTTGCATAGCACAAGGAGAACTTTGTAGTCTCGGAAGAAAATCATAACTCTTGGAACAACATATAGATCAGAAAGGAAATTAAAGATTTAAGAAAACATAGAGAATTAATCAAACCTGAAAAGATAAACTTTTAATCAGAACATGGATTCACTTCTGGATATGATTCGCTTTCAAAATTAAGGAAAGTCCGGTAAATTGGGTATAACCTACAGCTTAAAGATTACCTCATAACCTGAAGAGCAAATAGTATCCTTTGAAGCAATACATACATTAGAATCTCATTTAGTGCTTAAAAGAAAACTCAACTATTAAAATAAAATTTAAAGAAAAAGTCTGAAAATAAATTAGAGTTTTAAGGAGAACCCCATAACTTCAGGAGCAGATCATAACTTAGAAATAATTAGAGTTTTAAGAAATGCTCATAACTTTTGAAGCAACACATACATCATGTACTAATAAAGATTTCCATAAATATCATGGAACAACCTATACCTCAGCAGATAAATTTTAGCTTAAGAAAATTACAACAAACTGAGCAGAGTCTGTAGCTTAAACAGTAAAGATCATAACTTTTGAACCAACGCACATTCGAATATAAATTAGAGTTTCCACAAAAGTTACATAAGAAACGGTGCAATAACATAAGAAAAGTAAGAATAATTTGGGTACAACCTGTAGCTTGAGATGATATTCACAGTTTTAGGAGTAAATCGTAACTTTCGGAACAATAAATAACTCATAAGCTGAATCAGTGCTTTATGAAAAAGTTCACAACAAATACACCAGAGGGTAAATTACAACTTCTAGGCAAAATATGGAATAAATTTTACTTCAGGAGATCAATTTTATCTTGAGGATATTCCAGGAAATTAGGTACAAGCTGAAGTTTAAGGAGAAAATCATAACTTCTGGAACAACACCTACAGCACAAGGTATATTATGAACTTTACGAAAAGTAAGATTATGATCCGTTTCTCATAATTTTACCTAATTCCTTTCCTAAACGTTCCTTGTTCACTAAACAGAAACAACTATGTAATTTGTTTTTTAAAAAATTCTAATGTACACTACACAATAAATATTACATAACCAAAACGCTTAGTTCAAACTGAAAGATTCATAATGTCGCATGTGACTGTTCTTCCAGAATTAATTGTACCTAGGCACGTTCTGTAAAAAGATTTTAAAGTAAAAGCTGTAACACAAGGAAAATTTTGAGATTATAAAGTTTTGTACTGAATTAGGTATCAAATATGTACGCTTTCATTCCATTCATAAGTGTATATTCATTTTGAAAATAATCGTACATTACTGACAATTCTTTTCATATTTACACAATGAATTAGCGACTTCTTTCAGAGCCATATAGAAACCAGCTAATTTACAATGCTGTTGAGTTCGCTGTACAACTGAACTATCTATCAGTGGTTGTGGTGGTAATTCTTTACTCTAGTTATCTAAAAGGAAATCTGTTAGCATAAGATTCATAGTCCACAGTAAAGCTTTTTCATTAGCCACGATTTAATGGTCAATTTCAGTCTAAATTTTATAGAAGACATAGAAATGCATATACTGCATGCTGCTGTCATCAGCATTACTGGTACCAGGTTGAAGACTAATATCTCTGAAAGATATTTCCACTACTACCGAACGCACTTTCTCTTTATCTATCTCTTCTCCGTGAGATAATTTTTATTAGGTCCCTATGAGAAATAAAAACACTATACTACTGAAGTTTCGTATTAAATATCTATGCAATACACCAAACACTTCTCCCTTCATTCCGATCTGGGTTCGAATACATTTCGGAAAAGAAAAGTGTCAGACAATGTGCATCCAGACTAGCTACAATTCTGTCATGATTACGTGTGATGTATAAAAGAAGAATGAATAATTTCTCCGCAGTGTTTCTCGCACATTACCTGAAATTGAAGTCAAGTCAGATTCTAAAATTTATGTTGGTAACTAATGTGCTTAATCGACAATTATGTAAAATATTACGAAATTTGTGCGTTTCATACCCCCTATATAAGCTTCTGAAACCCATTTTTATCTTATGAATTTGGTTAATAATTTTAGATGTACAAGTTCATAAATTTACTGATAAATGGAGGCCAAAAATATTTCACTTTCGACAAAACATTTGATTTCCTAGAACATTTTTTTTTTATTATTTTTCTGTTAACATTAACCACAGATAACATAAAATGTATAAAATTCAACGTACCTTTCCACTGGTTGTAGCAAAAGTTCTGTTTCGATTAACTGAACTAACACAACATTTGCAGTATTATTTTTCTATTTCTGACTGACTTCAATTCAGATTACTATGAAATCGTGATACAAATGTATGTCACAATGGCAAGAGAAAGCTTTGCAGACAAGTGCAACACAACAGTTAACATCGAATGTGAAGGGAAAAAATGATAATTGAGTATTATTTTACGGAGTCTGGCTGTAATCACAATCAAAACGTTGCATTATATAGTGATGTATGAAAATAAGAAAACACATTATAACAATGTGAAAATACATAAAAATTTTCATCGTTCTCACGAAAATTTGAATTTATTTCTTATTTTATTATTATTATTATTATTATGTTATGGCAAGATCTTGAATCGTCAAAGACAGTGTACGTCGGATTTTGGTATTTCAAGCAACTTACAACAAGTACTATTTCTTGCCAATATTTACAGTGGTCTTCCCACAATGGAAGAACATGTTTAAAAAGGAATTTCAATAAGCACCATTAGTAAAATTTAATTAAAAAAAAGAGAGAAAAACTGCCACCAATAAAATATCACATAGCATAACAACTTACCATTAAGAATAAAATAATAATCGTATATTCATACTTCAACGAACACAATATATATATACTAAATGGTCATGGAAGTTATGGAAGCTTCTATTACGCTTATAATATAAAATAAAGAACATTTTAATATGTCTCTTTCACTTCCACAAAGAAATATTAATCTGACATACACTCCTGTTAAATAAAATGATTAAGTACGTCTAATTAATAAAAAACGTAGAACCAATTTTTTACTTATGCAACTGCTACTTCTTGAAATAACACGGAAGACTACAACGAATTGCACATTTTTCTCTACAGCCATACCTGAGTCTGTAGTGACAACTAATACTACAGGTACAAAGAAAAGGAAAAAAAAAATCAAACAACAAAATCACATCTTGTGGCAACCAGAAGACATACACTAATACCAACAATTATCACATTAAAAATTCAACTGAATTTGGTACATGCAGTTACAATAGATTAGGTACAATACAAGTATTTAACCTTCGACGCTCATTCATTCATTTACGTTGACAGGTAAATAGAAAATTTTCCTTACCATCTACATATAAATACTTTTACTGCAAGTTTTCCTTAAGGCACATCATACTGTCGCCACTGAACTTTTTTTTTTCTGAGATTTACACTTTTATTGTCTGTCCACTTTGACTTTCCGGTGGTTTATGGCCGTATATAAAAATGGAACAAATAACTAATAATGCACCTAAAGCAAACTGAAATGATATCTGGAAATTAAACAAGAAAACTGAGACAACGCACGAAATAACAATAGCTAATGATGTAGCAAAACCTTTTACAATATTGTCTGCATATTTCACTACTACAGCAACAATAAGTCCACCTGCTGCCTGTAAAATTATCACATAAATAACAAAATAATCATATCCAAAGAAGAACCCTTTGTTTTTGATTGCTTCATGATCAGATACAAAGCAGGTAATTAACCCAAATGGTAAAGATAAGAAACTTAACTGGACATTTTGCATCCAAACCAAGATGTCTGAACCTTTCAAGATCATCTCAAAATATATTCCTGCAAATCCGGAAAGAACACACGCAGTCAGAGCGGCAGCAAAACCTAGAAAACGTTTCTGCTGAATTCCACTGGTTGTAACAGAAGGTTCTGTTTGGGCCAACTGAACTAACACAACACTAATTAGTAACACAACAAGGGCAACCCATTGGAGATTTCGTAAACTGCGTCGCAAATTCACAACGGTAAACATTGCTGTCGTTAGGATCTTTAGCTGATATGACACCTGAAAAACAAAGAAATAAATAAGAAAAGCATATGCAATTAATGAATCTACATCACAATAATGCAATATATATATATATATATATATATATATATATATATATATATATAGGGTATTAATGAACTATATCCACAAACTTTAAGAGGTGAATCCTCACATCAAAATAAAATAAAAAGTTCATATAGACCTATGGAAAAAAGTGCATAGTTTCAGAGCTAGGATTGTCCAAAATCGCGAAAAAGTCAAATTTCAATAGGCCCATATTTCGAATTCCAGAAACTGTGGGTAGTGGTCCTTATTAGCGTAAAGGAAGTTACGCATACGGAATCCAAAAATGTATATTTCATTAATTTTCAGTGGGTGTATAGAGTATTTCATACAGGGTGAAATTCCCAGACATGCTGTCAACCGAATTTTGAGATATGCTCTGAATTTATGATTGATCCAAAGTAGACAAACGATAAGTCTTCATAGCAGTGAACACATAATCCTTTGGCGTGATGTCGGAAGTGTTAAGGATCGTCAGCAGCACGATCTCTCGTACTCAGGAAAACGCATGCTGCAATGTTTTCGTTCATGCTTATAAGTGAAGAAAACGTGAAATATATTGTGACGAAATACATCGCATCACACATTATTCCGAACGCAAAAAACATGGAGGTGCCGGTTCCTAATACTTACGACTTCCCTCCGAAGCATTGCTCACTGTTGTCAAGGTTTACCTTCTGCCTACTTTGAACCCTCCTTGAAATCAGGGTATATCTGAAAACTGTATTGAGAGCATATCTGAGAAATACCTTGTATACCTATTGAAAATTGACGAAATATCCACTTTTGGGTTGTGTATGTGTGGCTTCCTTTACGCAGATAAGGACTACCATTCACAGTCTCTCGAATTCGAAATAGGGCCTCCTGAAAATTGACTTTTTCGCGATTTTGGACAGCCCTAGCTCCGAAACTATGCACTTTTCGCCATAGGTCTATATGAACTTTTTATTTTATTTTGATGTGGGAAATCACCTCTCACAGTTTGTCGGTATAGTTCATTAACACCCTGTATATATTATTATTATTATTATTATTATTATTATTATTATTATTATTATGATTATTATTAGCAATATGTTTTGATGTTTAAAGACTTACTTAGTCTATTGCATAAACAATAAGAAAATTTATTGCTACGAAATGAAAGCTCATCAATAAGTCCCAGTCTGTATCAAGCTAATCCAATCACAATTTTACAGGGTGTCCATAATTATGTATGTGATGTTTGACTAACTGTAATATTTGTAATCCTGGTCTAAATACTTTCTTTCAGTTTAACATACTACGATTATGCCCTTTAGGCTAAAGGAGACGGATCGTTAAGGAAAGTGACTGATGATGGAAGAATTTGTGAAATGAGAATGTGGAAGGAAACGGGAGTACCCTGAAAACACCTACGGACACAACGTCCACCACAAACTTACGTGGCTACTGATCGAACCATGTACCCCACGCACAAGAGGTAAGCGCTCTACTATTGAACCATTTCACCCTCTGAAGAATAGTATAGAGCAGGGGTTCTTAACCTTTTCCACAGGAGTATCAGCAAACTATATTTATTATTGATACCACCATCAGCCGTATGTACCACCAAAAGCGGATCACGTACCAGCAGTGGTACACGTACCACAGGTTGAGAAATCCTGGTTTAGAGCTTCATATTGAAATAAGTACGAATTACCGCAGCATTTTTTTTTTCAACTACAGTGAGATCAAAATCAACCCTTGAATAACAGTAATTCCTGCATATTACGATTTCCACAAAAGAAACAACATTTTTATCGTGAAAATGAATGACAAAACACTTAATCATTAATGGAGACATATTGGTAAAAACGATTTGGAAGGTTAAGTTCGTAACTGAAAAAATGCCCTCTCTCTTTTTTTTTTCTTTCTTATTCCGACGGTATAAAGTAGCTTCATTTAAACTACGAGCACTGCAAACTCAGATACGACATGTGCAGACGTGAGTCACAGAACGTGGTAGAATGCAAAACCATGGGAACACCAGCAGTGTGCAAGTAACAACGCGAGAATGGATGTGAATTATTGCAGTTGAGTGATGGATTGGGTCAGTACCCTACAGAATGATTTAGAGGAATATCTCCCGTGGAAAACAATGGGCAGAATGTAAGCAGACAGACAGAAGGGGAACTAGTTGAGGCAATTGTTGTATCTGACAATGTTACTTCCCGACTGTAGACATTCTTTCAATATGTAGAAGCTGTGAGACGGAACCCAGAACAAAGCCATCAACCTGCAACGATAGCCACGGAAGACTTATTTTAGTGTTAGCAGCTCGTCACAGCAGAGATAAATGTCTGACAATGACGGACATGCAACGTAAGCTTTCTCATGACAAGACACAGGATGAGGGACGGTAATCTTAGCCCTCGAAAAACTGTTAGCGTGTGCTTATTTAATCTCACATCATTGTCATTTTAGTAGACATTGGGTTAAGAAATAGCGATACAAGATATAAGAAGTGGCGTTCGTTTCTTTCTTGGATAAGTCAAACTTCAATCTTCACTCATACAATGTACACGTGCTGATACAGAGGGAACATGGTTCTTATCCAATATGAGACGGTGAAAATTATGGCGTGGGCACGAATTACTGATAATCGACGCCATTCAATCCAACACATGTCCCCCTCCTTAATACCACAACCTTATTAGCCCAACCATAAACTGAAAATGATAACAAACCTTTTTGCCTTTCATGTCATGGTGTATTAATAGTCCAGTGCTATAAGGAACTCATAACATGGCTATGGCTCAATTAGTTGGCGATTCGTTCATTTTATTGACGACAATGCTTACTGTATAATTACTGAACGTCTAGTGACAACATTTGCATGAGCTAAAACGATAGAGCTAATTTTGAGAAAATGATAATTTTAAATTATTTTCTTTAATCCCCCCCCCCTTTTTTTTTTTTTTTTTTTTTTGTAAGAAACAGATACTGTTGGTGAAGCTCAATATTTCTTGCGTGAGTGTTGTGTCCATTCTAGTCCCTTCACTTCGCGACCACTAAACCAATAGAACAAGAGTAGAGTAGACAATTTCTTTCCTCTGTTCTTGTAAGATTATTTGAAAACTGGGTGTTGGGGGAGCTAAAATTAAGGAACAGATATAGGATTATGATTAGGGGACACCACGTTTAAATTACTCAGATATTCACTTGCACACGCCAATTTGTATAATTCCGATAAAAGATATTCTATATAATTTCTTCTATCTAAGTTGAAAGGCAGTTTCTTCGAAGAGCCTACTTCAATACTAGGATAATTGGAGGGTTCAGTGCTACAGATACATAGGAAGTATCTATGTGTATACTACAATGTAGGAAATAAAGACTGTATGCAGTGTTTGAAGTGGAAAAAAAGCAGAGGCGGTATGTTTTATTACGATTAAAACTCGACATACCAGCTTTCTACATGTTGAAATACAATGAGGGTATGGTGTCTAAAAGATTGCATTTCTATTTACATAATGACTGAAAACCACTGGAGAGCTTCTCTTTAGTTACGGTGGGGGGGGGGGACATGGAGAGACTTTGATCCCTCGCCAACAACTTTCTGAAAAATAAACATATCCCTTATATTGTATTATAGAGAATTATACATGAAAATGCTCAAAAACCGAGTTTTTATATTAATTTCCTGGGGTAAATCTCCCGGACTCCCCACTCGACTGACAGGCATTCCAAATCCCCGAAAGAATAGCCCTCATAGTAGACAACCCTTAAATCCTCTCATGTTCAAAACAACAATTATACATACATGCACAAGGAAGAAACAATTCAATATGGCACATCAAAATATAAACTATCTGAACTTCTTTGAACTTCATTTTAAAAACAAAAGGTAGGAAAAAGATGTCGGTGTTGTCAACTTAGAAATTATTTCTACATAAGAAATACATTCTTTTTACGTGCAAAGCTATTCGTCAATTACTGTGTATAAAAATGGATTTATAAAAGGTATTTAACATCTACTCTCCAGTGACGGTATGTCTTGATCACTGAAAAATCAGAGGCGGTATGGCATACCACCGCGTACCGTCTCACTTCGACCACTGACTGCACGCGCAAAGAAGAAACATATTTTCCTTTACGACAGATCCTTCCACCATTAAACTACTGTTTCCCTATACAGAAACTAAGGAACTTATGTGACATCTTGCAATTTCGTGGTTCCAGTCTAAAAACCTTAGGACTCTGCCGTATAGTAAACTAGCTGCAATGTTCGTTATTTGCAGGGGCAGAGTAGGTTTATAGGAAATACAGGGTGAGTCAAAATTATGTGAACAATCTGAAGTTTATTTTGTTTTCTATTACAGGCTGACAGACTCACATTGGAGCACAGAAGAGTGGTGGAAACTTTAATGGAAGTTGTACAATCGGTAACAGAAGTACGTCGAAGGTTTGCAGAACGATTTCGAGATCTAAGTCCACCAATTGTTTAAAATGAAATGAAATAAAATATTTCAGTTTTACGTCCAACGGTTATGCCGGTTAGGCTAAAGGAGACGGTGATGATGAGGAATGAATGAAATGGTGGAATGAAGAAAGTGGGAAAAAACGGGAAAACCCCGAGAAAACACACGAGCACGGTATTTGTCCACCACAAAGTCCATACGTCGCGAGCTGGGATCGAACCACGGACCCCAAGCAACGGAGGTGAACGCTCTACCACTAAGTCACCGCGCCCCCAACTTGTTTAGCAATTTATCTCATTTACCAGAAGTTTGTACCAACTGGATCAGTAGTAGACAATTATCGCGGAAATGCGGGACAACCTAGAACTGGCAGAAGTGAATGAAACATTGTTACAATGCAGGAGGTTACACTATGGAGTGCAATGAAATCGACGAGATGTTGCATTCTGGAAACAGGGATTCCACAGAGAACAGTGAACCGAATTCAAGCTTTTACTGCTCGTTAGAAACAGGTATGAATAGAGTGCTGTGAGATTCTAGGTGAAACGTCACGGACGCAGCCGGGCATTGTTAGTCAAATGGTTTTCAGTGATGAAGCTACCTTTCATACCAGTGGTCATGCTAATAGTCATAACAGAATTTTCTGAGTTACTGAAAATCCACGTATCGTTCGTGAGCATGAACGTGCATCGCCGAAGGTAAATATGTGGTGTGCCGTGACCGCTACTGGTGTAATTGGCCCATTTTTCTTTACAACCCCAACGGTAACTGCTGGTGACTACTTGCAAATGCTGCAAGAGTTTGCCACTGTTAACATGCCCCTGCAAATTAGACGAGAAGGTTATTTTCAGCATGATGGTGCATAGCCTCATTTTGCTCGTCCTGTTCGCGCTTTCTTGATCAAACGTTTCCAAATCGTTGGGTTGGCTGCGGTAGACCGTTGGTATGGTCTCCCCAATCTCCGGATCTCTCACCCTGTGACTTCTGGTTATGGGGTATGATAAAGGAGCGCGTGTATAGTACAAAAGTGAGAGACACCGAAGAACTAATGGACAGAATAAAAGGTATGACATCCAACATTGCCCTGAAATGTGTGTTAGGGCACTAAATTGTACTGTTGAACGTTGGTTTATGTGCATTAGTCGTGCTGGTGGGAAGGTTGAGACTCTGTATAACGAAAACTCTGACTTAAATGCTTTCTCTCAAATAGTGTTCACATAATTTTGACTCATCCTGTACTTGAGGCCTCTTCCTACTAGCTTGAGGTGATACTATGTTCCAAAATAATTTCAAACTTTTCAGCCATTTTCCTATGATGTGATCACAAACAATAGGCAACGTACCTTTCGATGTGGCGAAAAAAGTATTGAAATTTTCTTCCTTCTCCCCCCCTTACTTAAAATCGGAACTTTCGCAAACGCTTGAACAAACGTCCGCTTGTTGCAATGAATGTGCATACCAAATTTCATTTTCCTAACTTCAAAAGGCTCATAAGATGCTTTACTTCTCGCATAAATTTTCAACTCTGCTTCTCCCTTATGATAAGTTTTAATCAAAGTGACATGATGCAAATTCAGTTCGAGATAGGTAATAACAATATTCCAAAATTCCTTTCAATCAGTTCAGACGTTTACCCGTGATTCTATTCCACACAAAATCACTTTTGCTTTTTGGATCAAGAGATCCAATATATTTTAGGCAAAAATTTTCTTGTAAGCCTTATATCTGCTGAGCTACATATAATGTTTCCAAACACAAACTATCATTTAACTCAGTATGATATGCTTATTCCGTACAAAAAAAAAAAAAAAAAAAAAAACTCGATTTAGGGGCCGTTCAAAAATTTTGTGGCCCCTGATCCAAAAACTAATTATTGGCCAAGATCGCAATCTTTTGATGCAGTTTTTTCTCATTCCTAAAATTCTTGGGCTAGATGGCAATATTTTTTGATCCAGTCTTTTGGATCATTCCTAAAATTCTTGTTTTATATTACATTTGAACCTTTTCTGATTAGTTTTAAACCAAATAATGTGTTTTATTGGATCTGAGGATATCGTGTAAATCAAAACAGAGTAGTTTATAGGTTTAAAAAGCACTAACGTTTTTAATGAACATAAACTAGATCATACCCTTAGTGTTTCTTGTCACCTTCTGTTGTTTCTTCCTCTGTGTCATAGTCATCTGAGTCCTGAAAGAAAATTAAGAGTTACAAACTTTCTATTCGTCTTGGTACTCATACATTCACATATAAACTTTTCAATAGTTCTACACTTTTTATACCAATTTTGAAACTAATATATCATTACCTACTTATATTATTAGAGATAATGTAGTAACTGTCTGATGAAGGCAATGCCACATGACCGAACTTTAACAAGATTAATAATAATAAGTGTTTGATTTTATCAGACTTATTTTTAATTAAAGAATCATAATAGATTAACTTTGTACAAGGTTGAATAGAGTGGAGAATGCTTGTTTCTTCGATGATGTACTTTGGGTTACCTAAAAGTATAGAGAAAATGCAACATCAAAGAGTATTGTCAAATTTTACAAGATATATAGCATTTGTTATCAGTTGACTAAGTTATTTTCCCTCGATGTAAATATTATTTTGATATTTGTCTAAATCCTTGATGAATGGTAGTTGTACATTTTATTACCTGAGTTAAAATGCAAAAATAATTATAATGCTTATAAGAATCTGAAGGCGTAGCGAGACATTCTTTAACGACCTAACATGACTTTAGATTGATTGATTGATTTTTTGAGTTTAACATCCCGTTCGGCAGTGAGATTATATGAGACGGACCTACTGATTGACGTGGAATCCGAACCACATGAGCTCCCGCCGGGAAACGAACCGGGTCTTCCACGCCAAAGGCTTATATGCTAACCGCTTAGCCACGAAGGAGCTCAACATGACTTTAGATGTCCAAGTTTGAAATTATTTCAAGTATTCCAGTTCCATTTAAGAAATGCACAAAGAACTAGACAGTGGCTATTCTGTTTTCATTTCACATCATTGTAAGGTCATTTGAAAATATAGAGAATTATAAATTTAGTATAAGATGTTTGATTGATTGGTGTCTATTTACGTTATATTTCAACACGAAGGTTATACAAGACGAACCCTACAATTTAAAGAGAGATCTGAACCAGTGCAGTGTCTTCGATGCTCTTCCAGCAGGAATCGAACACGAGACCTCTTGGATCAAACGCACATGTGCTAGCCACTAGATGACTGAAGATGACTCTGTGGTATTTTAATTAAGAGCCTGAAATACTAAAAATAATACAAAATTTACAATTTTTCTTTTGCTTGTTTCTCATAAGTGAACGGAGATAATGTAATGTAACTTACCACAATCATACATAATGTTATTATTAGAGACCGGATGTTTAGGCACTAAAAACCTGGAAAATAGGCAGGCAAATAGGCACTAAAATTTTAAAAAATAGGCAGCAAAATAGGCACTAAAATGTAACTCGAAATAATGAAGATAAATACTCAATATAATTAAAAAATAGATTCAAGTCATAGATAATGTTCAAAGAATATAGAAACATACTTCTTTGTTAATATCTTCTTTTATTGTATATATAAAAATGAAACTTGTTATGCATTCCATATATACTGGGAGAACCTGAAAGATATGCACATACGTCAAGAGGTGATTCATGACAACAAAACAAGACAAAAAGTCCTTTTGCATATTGTCGAATTCCACGTCGTGTAGGAGTGACAAGGGAGCGAACTTGGAATCCAAAATCAAACCCTGGCAATTGGAACGAGACATAAAGGTGTGCACATACTTCGGGAGGTGATTCGTGACATCCAAGAGGACTTTTTGTCTTCTTTTGATGTCACGAATCACCTCTCGAAGTATGCGCACATCTTTCGGTTTCGTTCCAATTGTCAGGATTCGATTTTCGATTCCACGTTGGCACTCTGTCACTTGTACATGACACGGAATTAGACAAAATATACGAGGACTGTTTTTGTCTTGTTTTGATATCACTAATCACTTCCCGAAGTATGTGCACATCTTTGAAGTTCACTCTGTATATATATTGCAACGTACCACGTGCTTGTGTTTACAAACACCTAATATACACATATATGTGTGTATTATTTACGTTATATAACTTACATTTTTCCCAATGAAGGCTTAATTTGAAGAAAATGCATAGAATAGGCAACATTAGGCACTAAAGCAATTATTTAGGCAGTAAAGGTCGAAATAGACAAAATAGGCAAAATAAAATTGGCTTAAATCGAAACTATAACCCCCCATATAAACTTTAAAATGATATTTTTAATCATATCTTTAATATTAAAGAATAGGCATTTTGCCTAACATCCGGTCTCTAGTTATTATACAACAGAAAATATGAACCTGAAGAATTTTCAGTACTGCCATCCATAGAAATTACAGTGTTGCCAGAATAACATTTAACCCAAAATCTAAGTTAAGGCAGCAACTAGAGGAACGAACTCAACTGCATTTGATTAAATATCATGTTGTTTTGGTTTCCTGCGAACCACTTTTTAAATAACATAATTATTTAATTTTAATAACTGCATGTTAAAACTATTTTGTTTATTGCAAACTAGATATAACTATTATTTGAAAAGTAGTTCACAGGAAACCAAAACAACATGATACGTAATCAAATACAGTTGAGTTCGTTCCTCTAGTTTGATGAAGGCAATGAAATATTACCGAAATACAACACAAATTAGCAGTAGTAAGTAATTGCTTTGGTTAGATTTTATTTGTATTTATGTAAAACCTCCTTAATCAACAAAAACAATCAGACTGGTCATCTCAACAAAGAAAAAAATATTACTTTTATATTTTCCATTGAACGAGCTTAGCTTTTAACAGACTTCAATCTAATTCAAACTACTCTTTGAGCAATTGTAAAAATTATTTTTTAACGTGTAACAGTTTCGCCAATTATCCACTTGGCTTCAGACACTAGCTACTTGGCTTTGTCAGATATCAGACAGAGTGTCTGATGAAGCCAAGTGGATAATTGGCGAAACTGTTACACCTTAATAATAATTTTATATTTTCCATTGAACAAGCTTAGCTTTTAACAGACTTCAATCTGATTCAAACTACTCGTTGAGCAAAACAATACGTTTATTGTAAAAATTATTATTAACGTGTAACAGTTTCGCCAATTATCCACTTGGCTTCATTAGACACTCTGTCTGTTATCTGACAAAGCCAAGTAGCTAGTGTCTGAAGCCAAGTGGATAATTGGCGAAACTGTTACACGTTAATAATAATTTTTACAATAAACGTATTGTTTTGCTCAGCGAGTAGTTTGAATCAGATTGAAGTCTGCTACAGCAAAGCTTGTACAATGGAAAATATTACAGTTGGTGTAGCTTCGATGCTGAAGAGGAGCATAAATAAATGGAAGAACAGGAGGAGATATCTAAGAGACAGCAAGTGTGGTTCCTGAGGAAGTGTTTAATGGAAAAGGTTTAAGAGTGGACAAAAAAGGAGTGAAGTGTGAATCGAGCAGATGTAAAAGACTTGACAAGATGGATAAAGAACCGATTTGGAATGAAATTATGGTTAGAGAACGTTTTTTAAGTTGGAGTGAGGAGAAAACGAACAAATTAAGAAATTGCATTAGTGATAGTTTGCTGGTGTTTGTTACGGACACAGTTACGGAAAGACTTAGGGTGTGGGAAGAGGATTTTAGTATGAAAGTGCACAAGAGATTGGAGGTGAAAGGATTGAGGTTAGAGCGGAAGAAAGAAAGTATGAAAGATATAGTCAAAAAAGTAGGAATAATAGGTGATGTGACGATGTTGGAAGACGAGGAGAAGCACACTCTTCAGTTTAGGTTACAAGTTTAAAGTAAGGAAAACAAAGTTGAATGCAGAGCAAGTCAATCACTCTGTAGAACAAGTTATAGCCCAAATACAGGACAAGAAGGTAAGGGAGAAAATAAGAAGAAGGGTCAAGGTGATAGTGAAGAGAAACATAATGAAGGAAGGGGGAACCTTTCAAAGAAAGAGTACAGGGTGTTACAGAACATGAGGAAGAGGAAAGACATATGTATGCAACAAGCAAACAAAGATAGTGCAATTATCGTTATGGAGAAACAAATGGTGCAAAGAGAGATTAAGTGAGCTATGTAATGAAACTGATGAGGTAATAGGTGAGAAGATTATCTGTGAAGATATTAAAGAAAAAGTGGTGGTGTCGTTCACAAAAGAAGGGTATAAAAAAGGTCCAAATGAAGAAAGA
Source organism: Thermobia domestica (assembly GCF_964235325.1). Classification (NCBI taxonomy): domain Eukaryota; kingdom Metazoa; phylum Arthropoda; class Insecta; order Zygentoma; family Lepismatidae; genus Thermobia; species Thermobia domestica. The sequence goes on along the minus strand of NC_137459.1, from coordinate 42,543,388 downwards.
AAGATAGTGTCTGATGAAGCCAAAGTGCGTAGTTGAAGAAACCGTTACACGTTAATAATTTTTACAATAAAGGCATTGTTTTGTTCAGCGAGTAGCTTAAATCATATTTACTTTTCTATGTTTGTTCTGGCTAATAAACATTAAATACACCAAATAAAAATAGTAGTATGTACGCTATTTAATACCTCAATAGTTATTTCTTCTATGGGTGTTTCAGCTCTTGTATTCTCCACTTCCAATTCGTTTATTACGGATGGCTCTGTACATATCTGTTCTGCATCTATCAACAAAAGTATAAAATACTTAACGAAGGCAATCCAATATTTTACATCATATCCTATTTTACAGCATAATTTGATAGTAAGGATCATCACGTTCACCCCAAGTTGACAACAAATAGCGTCAAAAAGTGCTTTAACCCCTTACCATCTCCCAAAACTGACCTATAAATCTGTGACTCTCATTCTAAGACAATCGCTATTTTTTTCTTCTTCTTGTTCTTAATTACTGGTTACAATCGGAAGTAAGGTGACAACCAACACGTTAGGTGGAAATACTGCTAAGGAACACTGAAGATACAATTGAATTGGTGAGTAGAAAAAACAGTACAAGTCCAATTTCGCACTTCATGAATATTTCAATTAGAAAAATATGTCATGCTGTTCCACACATGAAAATCATTTTTACATTATCTAATTACTTTTGAAAAAACTGTTATATCAATCCATACAAACGTTCTAGATATTCAACAATTATTTTTGACGTTAAGTATAATGACTTATTTTGGACTTGTGCTGTTCTTGCACTCACAAATTTAATTACAAACAAATTAACTATAACCTATCAAACAGCAGGAGAATACATTGGAATTACTTTAAGGAAAAATATTACAACACCCTAAAAAAAAGTATGGCAAAATTTGCTCACAGTTATTAACGAGTCACTAAAAATCTACACATTGATATTTTCCAGATGTAACTGTTAGCATTTTTATATAAAACGAAAATAATAATAGTATGCCTCGGTGGAGAGAGACAAATGTAAATTACGTTATCAAGCATATCAACTGGAAAACAGCACAATATCTAAACAGCGTGAGATGTGCGGTAGGGAAATAACAATGGATTACTTACACAACTTCTGTGCTAAAATCTTAGAAGACAACTTATCATATTTATTTTGGTAATACCTCTCGAGTTTAGGAACCGCGAAAGAAACTTTAAAATAATAATGTAAAGGAAAGCAGTATAAATAATAAAGAAAAGGAAAGTTGCAAAAGACTGGTAAAGAAATTTGATCTCTACATTAACAAGAATATATAAATATTAAATCTAATAAAGTTAAACAAAAACTACAGTAGACTCCCGAGTATCTGGCCTAATGTGGCAGAAGGGTAGGCCAGATAACACAACAGCCGGATAGGCCGGAGTTCTATGAATTCATTTCTTTGCCCCATCAAAGCCAGAAGACAAAGTTTTTATACAAAAAAAACTCACTGTTATAATACAGTACGTATTTTCTCATCTCTTATGTGGCTCTGTGCTGGTAATTTATAAATGTTTATGTACTTGCACTGCATGTTTCAAGAATTTATCAGAGAAAAAGTAAGTTAAATAATACGTACAGTATATGTAAACTGTTCACATTTTAACATAAATTCTGTAATGCCTAACTTAAATGCAGGAAACATAAACAAAACATTAACGTAAATTGTAGGCCTAATTCTTAAGAAAATTGACTGAAACTGATTTTACAATACACAGATATGGAAAGGTAGCCATAAGATAAGAGTCAAAACTTACAGTTTTTAGTTTTTGAAAAACTACTGTACAGTTATAACCAGGAGCAGCGGTAAGCGTACTGTATTGAGATCCGTTACACTTACTGAGAAAACAATGAACGAGGAGCAGAACGCTGCTCTTTTCCTGTCACAACTTGCATTTTGCACACGACACGTAGGAGGATCGTAGCAGACGCCCGCTTCGAATGCCTTGGCAATGTTGCCAATGCAATACCTTGCCTTCCTCATTTAAGTACAGTAAAAGAAAACTAGGACGGATACTCGGAAGTCTAGTGTACGTTACAACTATTTGACAAACAAATAACTGCGTATTAGACAAGCAAATAACAGCTATTACCGTCATCAATAACAATAATCTCCTATAGAACAATTATTTCTGGTTCTTGGTCTTTTTTCTCTTCGGATGCACTGCGGTTTTCACTTTGCTCTGAGTCTTTAAAATGGCAGGATTTATTGTCATTACTGTTTGACATAGATGGTCGGGTTACAGTTTCATGGTCCTGAAAAAGATGAAATTAAGAAACAAAGAGAAAAAGAAAGAAAACGGAATTTTACAACATTTTTACTTGAAATTTATTCGATATTGGTTGTCACAATAAAATTTTAAAATATTAAGAGATTATGAAGAATATGATCTGCGATTAATGTGGACACCATAAACAGACTGGGATTTAAATCTGGTGCAGTTGAAAGAAGCATGAACCATTATGCAAGATTTATCCTTCCAGTATAGCCAGTTCCTCTGCACATTATGTCGCGTCGAAGAGACTAGTTGACAATAGACAAATAAAAATGTTTGATATTTAATACGTATTCCTCTCTTGTGATATTCATTACTGTTATCGAACTGGAAATAGGGTTCACAGAAGAGGAATTTTCGTGACAAGGTAGGGTTTATCCAATAGAAACAATTTCTCAAATAAGACATCATCACTTTCACTAGCCCTTTTCAAGACTGCAAAAGACTGCAAACAAATAACTGGGTATTAGACAAGCAAATAACAGCTATTACCGTCATCAATAACAATGACCTCCTCTACAAAAATTATGTCTGGTTCTTTGCAATCTTTGTTCTCATCGGAAGTACTGCGGCTTTTACTTTGATTTGAGTCTTTGCAATCGAAGGAATTTTTCTCAACACTGTTTGACGTAGATGATTTGGTTACAGTCTCAGGTCTGAAACTCGCTACTGGTTTGAAATTCGGTGTTGTTCGATGCTTGTGAACGCTTCTCGTCGAATTTTCTTGGTGCTGAGAAAGATGAAAGAAAATGGAATTTTACATGTTACTCGAAATTTAACCGGTATTAACTGTAACAATAACAGCTTTAAAGTACATAATTATTTCTGTAGTAAACTTCAGTGCTATATTTATGTTTTTATATCCTTATTCCAAACAGAAGTTATGGAAGATAGAATCTACGATTAACGTGGATACCATAACAAGACCGGGATTTAAATTTGGTGCAGTGGGAGGGTGTATGAACCATGCAAGACTTATCTTTATAGTATAGGCAGTTTCTCTCCACATTATGTTACGTCAAAGAGAGTAATACAATAGGCAAATAAAAAATGTTTGATATTTAATACTTACTCCTCTCTTGTGATAGTCATTACTGTCATTAAAATGGAAATACGGTTCCCAGAAGACGAATTTTCGTGACGAGATACGGCTTTCCTAATAGAAACAATTTCTCAAATAAGACATCATCACTTTCACTAGCCTTTTTCAAGACTGCAAAATTCTTGTCTCATAAAGATTAATAATAATAATGAATTTTGATATATATATATATATATATATATATATATATATATATATATATATATATATATATGTAAACGTTATATGTAGAGAGTTGGATAATGTACACATCCCTATCAGGATATAGCAAGAGAAAGAGGAGTACAAACGAATCGTTCGTTTCTCACGTTTTTTACCCTGAATTACAGCGTTACAAACCATTACAACTGCAGTGGCCTCACGAGGCGTAGTCGCTACCGGTCTCGCCTTTGGTGCGAGCGGTCCCGGGTTCTATTCCCAGTGGAGCCACTCGGTCGAAAAAGTGTAACAGCTTTTAAAGACCAGCCATCTTGAATGAGGTTCTTCCTGGGTTTCCCTCATTCCCACTACCTAACATAATGGTCCCAGGCCGCTTCCTTCCTTCCCTTTCCCCGGATTGTGTGCTCGCCGAGGTCATACGTGTGACGGGTTAAATGCCTTAGATGCCGACAGCCAAGAAATCTAAATCCTAGATCCGTTATAAATGCAAATTACAATTATGCCCAAAGCCCAGAATCACATCTAGAAACCTTCGAAGTCACCACCAAACACTGCCAACGATATGGATGACGGCGAATAGCCATAGCCTTACCATAAGCGAATTTTCTGATTTCACGGCTCACTGCTGTGCGAATGTCTTCGAGTGTTCGGAACTGTTCTACGCAGTGGCTCCTTCAGTTTTGGTATGAGGTAGAAATCGCAAGATGATAAGTCTGGCGTATATGGTGAATGCTCATCGAGAAGATTCTGCACAAACGTTCTGAGTGTAGTGTCATGATCCTGCCATTTAGTGCCTTCCTTGGGATACTACCTCGAACAACTGTAGATGCCTTCCGGGTTTTATGCATGATTGAAAGTGTACTTGTACTGGTTTGTAATAGTTTGCCTTGAGGTAAAACACGAATGAAATGATTTGTTGTACTCATTCTTCTCGTGCTATATCCTGATGGGAATATGTATGTTCATCCAACTTCCTACATGGAACGTTTGTATATGTATTAATCTTCCATTTGCATATTTTAGAATTTCCTGTTTCTTTCCCATTTCTTAGAGGAAAATATTTGACATGACTTTTGCGGTATCCTCGTATATACACGTGTCCAAATGAGCAAACGAATAAAGTAAATAACATTAATTATATAAGTGCCAATAATTATTGATATTGTTTTCAAAATCTTGCAATGCATTACGTCTCTATTGTAAAGTCATAATACTCCCGAAAAGAATAAAGGTTCATACAACTAACCATTTGGACAATTTACTTTTAAATCTATCTAAATATTCAATTCTTAATTCCACGAGACGATTTGATGGGAAATGAGGGGAATAAATATATTGAATGTTGTCAAATGCAATAATAATTCGAATGAGGGGACGTCAAAATATCACTGTCTCTAAAATTATAATTAGCTACTGACAAATTAACCTGGCTGGAAAGTAAACAAGTTTTATTACTTACCTGAAACCATGGGGAAGACAGATGTGAAGGTCCTGGCATTCCTTTCTTAAGGCCTTTTGTTAATTTACGATCACTTAGCTGTAATTAAAATAATATATATACAGAGAGAGAGAGAGAGAGAGAGCAAATAAATAAAAAAGTAAAGACATCTATTTATTAATTACACGGTGATGGCAATAGAGAGGAGATGATGCTTCTCACCACCTGTGGGCATGGAATGACTGGTAGCTAGTCGCAGACAGCATGCCTTTGTCTAGTCAAAGGGAACAACGAGGTTTCTTGTATTGACACTCCAATCAGCAATTGAGCCATTGGAACAACGCGTTGTAGTAGTCTTTCTGTTACTAGAGAGAGACAAATTAAAAAAAAATAATAATAATAAAAGAACGAATGTTGGATTACATTTCATGAATCAAGTTAATGTACATGAATCGAAATATAACTTTGAAACGTATAGAAAAAGTGTAACGGACGAAAATAAATCTGGTCGTCCATCAACATTGTCCACACGACAAGAGATTAAAAATGTATATGACTTGATTACAAGAAAAAGAAAGAAAAAAGCAGCACTTGTGGAGGCAATCATGGTTATCAGCTATGGATCTGCACAAGCTATAGTTAATGATGACTTGAGATACTGTAAAATTTACGCACACCAGGTGCCCTAACAGTTTATATATATATATCTCAACATAATCAGTAGGATAAAGATATGATTTGGCTTTTCCTAAGCTAGGAGGTGTATCCCAGTATCTTGGAACAAATTATAATATCGGCCAGACATATTCCAACATTATGAACCGAAGATCTTAGTGATAAGTAAGGATTGGAAGCACCCGCCCCCAACTGTTATTAAGAATGTACATAACAGTCATCCTTCATACATTTGACACTAATTTGCTTTTAGAATATAAAGCGAGCTACTCCGATAACGTTCCAGACACGAGGTTCTGGAACCTAGAGTTCGTTACAAACTGCACTATTGTCCAACGAAGTTCTACTACTCAATCAATATGAAAGGCCGTATGAAGCAATGACAACGGTAGAAATTATGCAATGATTTGGATTTAAAGTTTTACCGCATCAGGGTGTCTACTAAAATTCCAAAATGAAATTTCATGACTTTTTCGTGACCTTTTCTTTACTAAACCATAAAATTTCGTAACATTCTCAAGTGCGAATTTGGGTGCGAATAGGCCGAATTTTCATGCAATGCGATAGTAGCATGCTTTGCTTACGATTTGGTAGCATCTATAGTCGACCATAGACATTTTTGGTGGTGAATTTTTACGTTTTATAGAACAAAATTTTCCACTCTGTACTTATATTTTGTTCAGATAAAAAAAATCGTGACCCAAAAGCTAAATTTCGTGACTTCTTCATGATTTTCGTGACCGTTTTCTGATTTCGTGACTTCTTCATGATTTTCGTGACCGATAGACACCCTGCGCATCCACCTTTGAGCTCGTATGCTGCACAGTCCTATCTTTGCTTCCTTGACTACGGAGGATGAGATCCAGTAAGCGGTGCACACAAGGTTCCGAGAAGTTTCTTTTCAGAAGAGATGAAGAAACTTTTTAAATGATACCAGAATGGCATTATTGTGGAGTGTACCGTCAGAAAGTGACATGTACACCCACGTTCATTAAATCTTGGGCGTACATTGTAGTTCATTTTTTTTTTCGCGTTTATTACATCTTTTCTTCCGCCTTTGGTTAAAAGTTGGGTGGTAAGTCAGCGGAAATTATAGAAAGCATTCCTAGTATGAAAATATTCCTAAAATATATTTAAAATTAATAAAATTATGAGAAAAAAAATAAAAAAATAAAAAAAATAAAAAATAAAAAAAGTAAAAAATAAGTTCGATTGAGTGAATCCTGACAGTAGTAGTAGCAAAGTGAAATTCAGAGTCCCCATTAAAGGAGATGGGTAAGGGACGGAATGGAAGGGAGCAAAATGTTGAACATGAACATGTTGGTGTAAACCTAGTGTCTAGATTATCTGCTAACCTCATATTAGATTTTGTAATCAAGATTTCGTACGTAAATATAAAAACAAATATAAAAAAAAAAAAAAACTATCCTCTGGAGGCTCGAAGCGACGCCCTACGGCTAGAAAAGCTCAATGTGTAGTACAAGATAGTAAACTCTTTCAAGGAAGTCCCTGTGGATGACTGAATAGAGGGAAAGACTATAAAACCTGTACAGCATTTTGATACCAGAACCAATTTCATTCCCTTTATATATATATATATATATATTCATTTGGCTAGAATAGTAGGATATCTGTAAGATTTTCATATTTATAAGAACTGCAAGAATATAATAAAAAAAGTAACTCCTGTTAAGTTTTTCTTTTAACTTACGTATCTACTCAGAAACAGAATACTATCGGTAATAGTTTTTGTATACTTGCTCATCTCATTCCTTTCTCTTCGTTGCATAGCAAACAGATCCACTTTGAACTCGGGTAAACATAGAAAGAGATAAAGTAAGGCACAGATATGTTGCAGTTTTACCATTATGAATGAAATAGAGAATGTTGCTGTTATCAAACCAGCCGATCGCAAATTATTGTAACTGAGCTTTTGAACTTTCCAGTACATTAAAAAAATATGTATTCTTTGTGAGGGCGTACTAGGCAAGGAGTCCGATCATATTTACAAGTTTGGCTACGAAATGAAGGACGAAATTTTTAATAAATAAATAAATTCTATAAGTTTATGTGCTTCAAATACGGGTACTTCGAAAAAATATCATAGTATGAATCATAACCATACCATTCTTAAACAGACAAAACAGTGATTTCATTGAACTATTTGGGTTACGGATTATCAACTTATGCGTTATCAACTTTAAACATGTTTCTTAAAGTGTACTCCCATTCACAAGAATCCTAATCAAACAGAAACGAAAAATCCCGTGTGTATCTTCGTTACCAAGCGGCTAAAGCGCATGGCCCTGCATTCGATACGCTGTGGAACTAATGTATTTTAACTCCCCATTAAGGTTTAAATATCACGTCGACCCGAAAAAGACTGTTAAAAGAATCAAACTGACTACCAAATAAACAAAGCAGTGTTACGAGGATATATTATCAAAATACTATTGTTGCGATTGAAATGTCTTTATACATATGCCACTTTTAAAGGTGAAAGTATTGAAAAATACAACACCACGTTAGTCAGTAGTCTCAAGATATAAAATTTTGTAATTATATTGTAATTATATTATATTAATTTGAGATTATTATTGCGATCATTCCCTCTGTCATTCCCAGTCAAAATAAGCATAAACCTTTTCAGATTGGCCACACACACACACACACACACACACACACACACACATATATATATATATATATATATATATATATATATATATATATACAGGTTGGCCAATTTTAATCTTTCCACGGAAATATCTCGAAAACGGTTGAACATAAATGAACTGAGCTAAAACTCAAATAGGAAATACCATGGGGCAAATCGAATGGTGATGTCGCGGTGCCAATCAGGGACGCTCTTCAAGGGTTGAGTTGAGTTGATTTTAGTTTAGCGTCCCTTTCAGCAGCGAGGCTATATGAGACGTGGACATACTGTTTAACGTGGAATCCGAACCACATGAGCTCCCGCCGGGAATCGAATCAGGGTCTCCCACGCCAAAGGCGTGTACGCTAACCGCTTAGCCACGAAGGAGCTCTCCACTCTTTAAGGGGGCCCGGGCCCCAACTTTAAAATTTTAAATGGAAAGATGGGGCGAGTGACACCTCGTTCAATAGATCTTTAAAAACGATGTGGCAAAAGATTTTTCATATCGGTCACCGTATTCAAAATGGCCGCCAAGATATTTTACCTGTATCAGATAAACGTAGCACTAATATGAAAACGGTTGAAGATAAATGAACCAAAAAAAAGCTCAAATAGGAAAGCCATGGGGCCACATCGAACGGTGTTGTCGCGGTTCCCCCCAAGGCCGCCCTTCATGGGGGCCCAGGGCCCAACTTTAAAATTTTAAATAGAAACATGGGGCAAGTGATACCTCGTTCGATAGATCTTCAGACACTAAACAGAGTTGTGACAAAAGATTTTTCATATCGGTTGCTGTATTCAAAATGGTAGCTAAGACATGACGCCTATATCAGATTAAGAGTCTAATACCACTAATATGAAAGCGGTTGGGGATAAATGAACAGGATAAAACTCGTATAGGAAATCACAGAGCGTATTTATCATTCCACGCCTCGAGAATAATCCAACGGAGAAAAAGATTAGTAACGTATAAGTGACATAATGCTAAAGAGGAAATCAAATTCTTAGAAAATTATATTTCCGATCTCTCTCCGTAATTGGGGGAAGCGGAAATGAATGGTAAAATCTCAAATGAGAACCCCACTTTTACTTGCAATAGGTATGGTTTGTTTGGAACACTTGGGTGTACAAGTGAATGGTATTGTAATGAACCAATATTGTGCAGACGACTTTTTTTTTTAGCAAAACCTACGTTTGTACACGTTGTTCTAAAATTGGTTTTGCATTTCAGTTGATTCATTTTTGCACAAATAATTGCCTGCAATCAAAATGGAAGGTGCTTTTTAACAAGAATTTTACCTACTTTCTTCCATTACAGACATCTGTTATAAAAACACATTTCAGATAATTTTCTTGTGTAGATACAATTTGCAAAAACTAAGGTTCTCATTTGCCATTTCACCGTTCCTTCCCGTCCCGCTTCACCCACTTACGGAGGACGTTCGAACGATGATTTTCTAGGAACTAGATTTCCTCCTTTGCATTATGGCACTTTTACTCTAATCATTTTCTCCTCTGTTGCAATTTTCGAGCCCTGGAATGATAAATATCCTTTGTGATTTTCTATAGGAGTTTTATTCTGTTCATCCGTTAATATCTTCAACCGTTTTCATATTGGTGCTACTGGAAGTTTATCTGATACAGGTAACATATCTTGGCAGCCATTTTGGACACGGTGACAAATATGAAAAATCTTTTGCAACATCACTTTTTAGTTTTTAAAGATCTATCGAACGAGGTGTCACTCGCCGTATGTTTCCATTTAAAATTTCAAAGTTGGGCCCCGGACCCCTTTGAAGAGCGGCCCTGGGTGAAACCACGACATCACCATTCGATTTGTCCCATGGTATTTTTTTTTTTTTTTTTTGAGATTTTGTTCAGTTCATTTATGTTTAACCGTTTTCGAGATATTTCCATGGAAAAATTAAAATGGGCCCACAAGAAATGAAAGCTAGTGGCTTGGTACAAAATTATACAAGGGTTTTATACAGCTGTAGAACGAGTGTTACAATACAGTGAGCTAAACTGAAAGCAATTTTCTACTTTCAAAACTTCTGGCGAAGTTCCCGTTTCAGCAACATTCCCAGCACGTAAATCAACAGATCTTCCCAAAAAAAAAAAAAAAAATCTTTGAGTTTTACGTCCCACAGGCTACAGGAGACGGGGATGATGAAAGATGAGTGAAATGGTGGAATGAAGAAAGTGGGAGGAAACGGGAGAACCCCGAGAAAACCCACGAGCACGGTGTTTGTCCACCACAAAGTTCACTTGGCGGGGGCTGAAAAAAAAAAGCATCGGGGTAAGAAAATCGAAGTGTATTGGAGCACTATTTGCTAAAAGAATTTGTAATAGGTTTTATTTACCTTAGCTCCAGCAGTCTGGGTTATGTGGTAGAAATACTGCAGCTGAACCAGCAGTAATGTCACAGAGGCTAAAGATCTATGCACTGGTTACAGTGGCGTAGCAGCTGCCCCCGCAACCCCCGCAGTGCGGGGGGGCCCCGATGTATAGGGGCCCCGAAGTCTTGCGATGAATAAAGTTTTAAAGAAGTAGAACTTCCACCTTACTTGTGTCGGCTTTACAAGTGGGGCCCCTTCTCTATACTTTGCGGGGGGGGGGGGCAAAAGTGTGCTACGCCACTGACTGGTTACGTTAGAGGCTGGCTTCCTACCAGACATTTTAAGCACATCAACCCAATTGGATGTTTATACCTCTTAGGAAAATGTGTGTTTAACCAAGGGCTTTCTATTATTTTATTATTATTATTTAAATTATTCAGCATTTAACTACTTAAATAAGTAAATAAATTTACCTTAAATGATTCATAGAAAAATATTTGAGTGTTGATGGGTTCACAATCTAAACTATCATCACTCGTGCTTGACTCATCTGTTCCTTTAACGATCCGGTTGGCTTCTGATTTCTTCATTTTCGAACCTAAGAGAAAACGATTATTTCCGTAATTTTTAAATTGATATGTAGTCTCTTCATTGTATTTAAACTTTAGGAGTACACTACCTTGAGATAAGAAAATAGACACCAACAGGACAAAATAATTTCTTAGGAACACCTTAACAAATACAAATCGGAGATGAATATGACTACGTGGTACAGTAAACATGCAGTACAACAAGTAGCACGATGGGGCTGAAACATGGTATGAGAAGCTGGAAAAAATTACCAGAGTTTCAAATTGGGAGTGTGATAGAAGTTAGCACATCGTTAATGCTATCATATATTAAAAAAAAGAAAAAAAAAAAAAAAACTATTAACAAGATTATAGACCAGATCAAACGGGACGGAAAGATATCCATAAGCTGAAGATCAGATTGACCGAAAAATTTTATATCTTCTAAAACTACAATTGAAGCGCTCTAGCTATCTATGAATTTGGATTAACATAAAAAAAAGTAATATAACAAAATGATTATTGATTCATGTTTTGAACTTGAGGCATTTTAAAGAATATTTTCTGTTCAGATATACGTCTTGAACTTCAAAGACATTCAATTCTTGATTCATACATAAAATCTATTACATGATTTAAACACAAATAGTTGATTACAAGACTTAAAGGAGTCATAAATGTAGTACAGTGATATTATCAAACTTTTGAAATGAATGGTTTGCTTTACTTTGCCTATCGAGAGACCTTCCTAAATCACAATTAGCATAGTCATAAGCCAAAGTATCGACCCAAGGAACAAAGAAAGGTAAACTTACATTATTCCAGGTATGAAAGCCATCATCGCAAAGTACTTCTCGTTTCAAGACTAAATATTGTAGAACAGCTCTTATTCCTTTTCTTTCTTCTATCTTTTGTGATTTTCGAGCTCTGCATTTATAGTCGACGATTCACTTTTACTTTCTGTACGTCAGACTTGTTTACCATTTATTTGTTCTTTCTTATAACCTGATAGTTTTTCTTTTGAAACCTTTAATATTTGAATACAAAAAATATGTAATTCTTCCCAAATTTTTAAAAAATCATTAATCAATATGTGTGTCTTCTGTCATTTCATTAGGGTATATCTTCCCTACGTAAATTATCTTATTTATTTTGAGGAGACAATTCAGTATGGGACACTTAATTGAAACCGAGAAAAACTTAGAAAACTGTAGTATGCTTGCATATACACCAATAATCCACACAAAGTTTGCCAGTATATTAGTACCATATCTTAGATAACTGAGAAATGAGCATTTCAGTATGTCAGTCATGCTCTGTGTAGAGCTTGATTCCACTAATAACTCAGTAAATCCCAAAATGTGCCATGCAGCATTAATCGAATAATGTTTCAATTGTACAAACGGGGAAACAAAGCTGCAAACAACAGTTCTTTGTGATACTCTCTGACGGATTTGTACCACTTGTCAAAAGAGGGGATGACTTACTGGATACCATGTCACATAGGATTGAAGATTTACACGTTTCCGAGTACCATCTCCAGCATAAGAAATATTTCGTTCTGTGCACCGCTACGGAGCAATGGACGCAGATTCATTTCTCGGGTGCCTACTTACTTATGTCATGGTAGTGCAATATAAAACTTCAAAACTTAGAGTTCTAGTGAACTTCAAAGGTTAATTGAATCGTTGAGTTCGAAAACCGGTCGTCTCCATCGAAGCTAAGTAGAAAAGTAGAAAAATGTCAGTTCTACGGTTCGAAAGTGAAAACAGCCCTGTATGTCAGATGCATATTGACTAATTTAGTTTTGTTTGTCACTCCTCTCAAATTAGTTTTGATGGAGATGACCGCTTTTCGAACTCAATGATTCAATTATATTAGAAAATTACAGCAACGCAAAGAACTTGAAAGTCGAAGTAACAAGCTTGGGACAAATACGTAAAATTAAATTAGAGTTCGAATCATGCAGAACGCCTTGTAAAAATCATTGTGAGAAACTTTGAACTATTTAATTACGCCAATACTAAAACGAGAATGTGAAACATTTACCACAAACTGGAAAGAACTGAGCAAACTGTTGCTGATAAAACTTCTATCGGTGACTCATGTCAAGATGATAACGCTAAAAATAAAATTCTTAGGGACAATCTGAAACAATTATACATATATATATATATATATATATATATATATATATATATATATATATATATATATATATATATATATATATATATATACAACTGTAAGTTTCAAGAATTTACGAAACAGTAAGTATTCAAGGAGGTCAATATGCTTTAAAAGGGCCAGATTACATCCCTTCAGAAGTTATTCAAATAATTCAAAAACAAATTCAGATTGCAAACTAAATTGTCTAAAGAAGCATAGAAAAGAGTTGGTTTCCTAAACTTTCACCGGGTTAAGAGGTCGTTATACTCGAAAAGGGTATAGACAAAAATCTAGTTAAACCGAAATCATTCAACATATTAGCAAAAATATATCAGATATCGTTATGTAACCGAATCAAACCAAACCGCTTGGGGTAACGGCCCATTTTGTGAGCCTATGCCTGCAACAGCGCCATCTGCTGAACTACATAAAGCCTAGCGGCGAGCACGTCCTGTCCCTAGCAGGTGCATCTGGATCTTTCTAGACCTAGTGGCCGTCACGACTCCCCAGTTTCCTCACGACCCTGGGTGGATTCCGAAAATTGGCAACGGCCAGGAATCGAACCCGGGACCAGACAGATATGAGTTCAACGCTATAGCCACTAGATTACGGTGTTCCCCTATCGTTATGCAACAGGAAATGTAATTCCAAGAGAAACAAATCCGAAAATCTGCCTCATATACGTAACATCAGCAGATTGAAAAAAAAAATCCTTTCTTATTTAATTAATATAAGCTATTTCCTTATTTATTGCGTGTGATATTACAATTTAATGTTAATAATTATAGTGAAATGGTAATAATCTTCCACTGAGGGTGAAGTATTCTGGAGTTTTATTTATTCTGTTTATGAATTTCTCAAAAAAATTAGTCTCCTAAATATTATTAAATTTTCAACCTGTGTTCTCAATGAAGCACAATAGGGTCAAAATGGTGGCTTAAGTTTACAGATTAGTATTAAGTGAAATTTTGAGCTATGAAAGCAAAGGGTGTTTTTTTAGAAAACTTATTTTGAGGAGAGACTGGAAAGTTGTCGCTTAATTACGTTAAGCAGGGTTCGCTTGCTCAGCCAAATTTTACATTTTAAATGCGTTTTATACTATTGTGACTCAACAAATAAGGAACATTAGGATTCAGCATTTAGCAAATGTCATTGAAATTGAAAATCAATCTATAAGCAAACAATCGATAGCAAAAACAATCGACAAGAAAGCTGATTTAGTATATCCGTTAATAGTTTGGAGCAAAACCAAAGTGAATACTCTCATAAAACTAGATTAATCGTAAAATATTACAGGAGCTCATTGTTCCAGTGATGTTTCGGACATGTCAGCATAAGAATTACTCTCAGTAATCTGGACACAAAACTCAACTCAGAAACTTCTTAGTCATCCGCTTGAAGGGCTGTGTTGCAAATAAATTTAGAAAGAACTCACCTCGTTTTTTTTGTATTATTTTTATTTTTATTTTTAAGTACGTTAGAAGAACTTTCTCTGGAACGTTTCATGAGAGGGGAGGTAAAGTAGTAAGGAACAAAAAAGGAATAGTCAACAATAGGCAAGAACTTTCATTGTTCTTGTCTTTTATCTCTCTCCGGCGAAGTGAGTTTGTGGTGGACAACCTCATGCTCGCGGGTTTTTTCGGGATACTCCCGTTTTCTCCCACTTTCTCATTCCACCAATTCAACCATTATCATTCACTTGCTTTAATAATCGTTTCCCTCAACCTAAAAGTTCATACTCGTGGGTCGTTAAACTTAAAGATTTCATGTCATTCTTTCTTTCGCCTCTACTTTCTATTCCCTCCTTATCTGATAAAATATTAAACGAAAGTACTCATGAGCTACCTTTCACTATGTGTGATTATATTTTTATTACTGTTTGGTAAGCGATACATTTTCTATTGCTTCTTCGGGATTTTTATCCTCCAGTTGTGTATCTATCTACATCTATTTATATCTATCTATCTATCTATAGCTATCTATATACCTATGTATAGCGAGAGAGAGACCTAGATAGTTACGCAGCTAATGAAATGAAATCTTTAAGTTTTACGTCCTATGGTTATGCTGGATAGGCTAAAGAGACAATGGTGATGATAAATGAAATGGTGGAATGAAGAAAGCGCGAGGAAACGGGAGAACCTCGAGAAAACTTACGCACACATTTTTTGTACACCACGAAGCTCACTTGGCACGAACTGGGATCGAACCAAGCACCCCTTGCGCCAGAGGAGGTAGACAGATAATATTGCTTATTGATTTGTATAGTTTATACATATAATTAATTAAAATAAAGTGATAACGTACTTATTCAATCGCAAACAAGCAGTAACGATAGACAAAAAGTTATCTGAGTGGATATATTAACAATAAGGAGTACCACAAAGTATACTACTTGATACTCCTCTCTTTTACTTATTATGTACTCGTGATCATTCAAAAGTTATAACCCATGCAAAATATCATCTATACTTAGATGACATCCAACTTTATGACTCAGCAAATCCATCATTGACAAAATTAAATTACGACCTGTAGAACGCTGAGATGTGATGGAAGGAAAAAATACTCGAAATCAACCCGAATAAATCTTACGTTACTTTCATTTGATCGAAGAGAATTATGTCAAAAAATACTTTAATGATATCCCAAACGTATCCGTAAATAACATAATACTACCTGTTGTTGATGAAGTAAGAAGTTTAAGACTCTTTTATGATAAATATTTAAATTTGGAAAGTCACGTTGATTATATATATATATATATATATATATATATATATATATATATATATATATATATATATATATATATATATATAAGATTTTGTATTTCCTCATTCCATAAGTAGACTGAAAGAAGTTCTATCGATCGCCATTAAAAAAAAAAATAAAATAAAATAGTAGAAAACCTTTTAAAATGAAATATTACAATATGCTTTATTTAGATTTGATCGAACGTTTGTTGTACAGACTACAAATAATTCAAAATGCCTGCGCTCATTATATAATTAACTTGAAATTTTTTTATCATTTAACCAGCTTTCTTGAAAAACTGAAATGCAAGAAATTAAAGGTACTACGTAGATATAACATATTTACAACTCCATTTAAGATATATATAAAACTAGAGTGCCTCTTGTAGTATTTTCATTATCAGCACCAATCACACCAATGAAACACCAGGAGCAGTGAGACGTCAGTACTTTATATGCCAATGCATAAACCTAGTACTGTGTCAAATTCATTGAAACTGCGGGATGACATCCCGAAAGATATTCGAAAATCAACTTCGATAGCAATGTTTAAAAATCAACTCAAAAATTACTTCTCGTTTCAGGCTTACCAGCACAACTAACTTAACAAATACTTATTTCTATATATATTCTAACACATAGTAATTAGTTTTTGTTTTAAATATGTTCCCTTTTCAATGTTTTTGCCATATTTCGTATTATTTACTTTTCTATCTTTTTTATGTGTTATTGTTGACAATTTAACTATATACTAGACTGAGGGAAAGAAAAGGCACAAACCTTAATTCTGCTTTTAATAAATTGAAATTGAAAATAGGTTATTTGCAATCAATACAGTTAAGGGAACTTTAAAATTACATTTATTTTCATCTCGCGAATAGTAATTAAAAAATGAAATTAAAATTTGTCATTGACATACGAAATAATAGATACAAAATAAAATAAGTTACTCATTTTTCAATAAAGGTTCTATCCGGTTGCAGTGATGTGAACAAACTTTGGGGGAGATGGCTGAAATTCAGCTCAAATGTAGAAGGGCTATGTAGATTCGATATTCTGAAAGCTAATTGCCCTCAAATGGATGGAACGTAGTCGAAAAGTACGAAACATTAATGTCAATACAAAATCAATGAAAAACAAATAATTCCTCCACTCATCTCAAAAAAAAAAAAAAAAATCAGCTTAAATACAGAACATACTATGTAGATTCTACATTTAGAAAATAAATTTCCTCAAATTGATGGAACATATTGCAAAATCACGAAACTTGAACATTAAAGACAATGGATAATCAATAATAATAATAATAATAATAATAATAATAATAATAATAATAAAAACTGAAGTTGTCCACGTAACTCAGAAAAACTATAATAACGAGATGGCTAACTGAAAGTTTATTGCAATGACAAGAATGAAGAGTTCGTAAACGATGTAAGGTAAATATGGATAGAACATTGTCAAAAGTCAAGTTGTTTGAGTAAAGTCAATAATAATGATAAAGTATACAAATTACCCAGGGCGACCCACTCGGAGAGAACGTGCTTGAAATATCTCACATCTTGATTTGGAATCTCCAGACTCGATCTAGCACGCAACGTGACTTTTGACCTGATTACGTGACACAGTTTGGTCCTTATGGCAAACAGGATAGACTCTTTACAACTATCAAAATTTTTGTTTGCTTAAGCATACAGATATTCTATGCACATAAGATTAGAAAATCGGGTTTTCTACCATTACTGTACGACAGTAAAGGTTTTTTCTTTTCTTTTGTTTTCTTTCTTTTTTTTTAAGTTTTGTGTTTCTTTTCAGCAGTGACAATGACACTTAGACCTGCAATTTAAGATTGAATCCGAACTATAATAATGTGTTCAATTTATTCATGCTTTTCCACCGGGAATTGACCACAAGACCACGTGCACCAAAGGCACACGAACTAGCCAGTCGACCAACGAGCAAACTTATTTGGTGCTTTTATGAATATAGAAGAATAGATGTAAATTATCACTCAGCTTACAAATTTCTGTAATTTCTGAATTTTTACAGTTCCAAGCTTTTGACTCTGCCCTAGAGTCTTCGTCACGGCGGCTAAAATCAGGAAGAAAGAGAATGGAAACATCAAGGAATAAATCCATGCCGCAAGCTAGTTCTGAGTTTTTAAAAATAGGCCCCTGCCAAATATCAGTAACTTTTGTGAAAAAAAAAAAGTGTCATTTTGATAAACGTTGCTGTACGTTTTCCTTAATGCTTAACCTGTTAAATTATATCACCTATTTATAGGTGATAGAGTAGAATCTTCATTATTCGATTAAAAAAGTACCAACAAGGCTTTTTACTTCGTTTTCTTCAAGACTGGAGGCATTTTAGAACACGTTACATATGCTTTCACGCCTTTCTGCGTTGAGACATAGTGTGTGATGACGTCATAAATTTAAAGATTTTTTTGTTATGCTTATTATTATTATTTTTTGACGGGTTACATTTTGCATTCAGAAGACTGAAATTCTGCACACTCGTTCAGTGCTCCCCTTAATAATTTTCAGATGTTTTCAGATCTCTGCGTGGAAACAGCGGGGTCCAGAAGGGCAGAAATGTATAAAATAAGGATATTTTTTTTTAAAAAAATTGCTTTTTTCGTGATTTTCCCGCCTCAGGTGGAGACTTATGAAAGGTACCGTTTGAAAAGCTGTTCTATTCTGAAGAAAACGATGTACATACTATGCTCCTAGGATAAATAGGGATGTCTCAGGAAACTGTTACCTGAGGTCCTGTTTTATACGGGAATCTGGGGTATTTGGGGAATATTATTTTTTGCGGGCTTACTTTTGTACCTACAAGATTGAAATTTTGCACATTTACTCAGTGCACCCCTTAGTATTTTTCAGATTTGTTTCAGATCTCTGCTTTAAAACAGGGGGAGGGGTCTACAGAGGTAAAAATTTAAAAAAAAGATATTTTTAACAGAAAATTCCCTTTTTTCGTGATTTACCCACCCCAGATACATGATGGAGACATTTGAAGGGTACCGTTTGAAAATTTGTTTTATTGTGAAGAGAATAATGTACAAATCACGGTCCTAGGATAAATAGGGATGTCTGAGGAAATTTTTATATTACATCCAGGTCATCTGGGGCATTGTGGGAATGTTCTTAGCTCATTGTTAAATAGTTTCCTCACCCTTACTACTCAAGATAGTAGCTTGAAATTTAGTACACCCCTTAATATTCTTCAGTTGATTTTGAGATCTGTGCTTTAACACAGGGGAATCCAGGGGGGATCAACATTAAAAAAAGTTTAAAAAAAACTGCCGATTACTCTCAAAGTTTCAGGGACATTACAGGGAAATGTGAATGTTTCAGTTTCAAAAGCTGTTCTATTCTAAAGAGAGTGATGTATGTACCACGATCCTAAAATAAATAGGGATGATGCTGTAGCTGCTTGACTGAAAGTCTATAATTTACCTTTAAAAAGAGCCATAATTTAAAAGGGTTAAGAAACATTGTTTTGGGATTGATATAGGTTAACGATTGGGGATAATTCAAAATTCAACCCCAATACTTTCACTTAAATGGCATAATTAGCATTTAATACTAATTGCTAATGCTTTTTCTTCAGTTCGCGACTTGTATTATACGAGGAGAAAGATTTGATTTAAATAAAAAAAAAAATTGATTTAAATAAAATAAAAAAAAATCAACAAAAATTATTTTTTTTAAAAATCACGATTTTTCCCACCCTGATTATTATTATTATTATTATTATTATTATTATTATTATTATTATTATTATTATTATTATTATTATTATTATTATTATTATTATTATTATTAGAGTTGTTGATTAACGCTTTGTTATATGGAATGAATGAAAGATACTGTTGTAGAAAATTGAAGGGTGTGAGGCAAGAACATGGTAACCCACAATTTTGAAATTGCTGCGTTTTGCAGCACCCGATAGAAAGCAACACATACCGATTCTTTTAACCTTGTCCGTTTAATCCTTCATGTATAGAATTATGTGAAAAATCAGCTTTCCGACTTTGGAAATAAATTGTGCAGCAGAAAAAACAATAATTTCTTAAAATAGTAAAATTGTGGGTTACCATGTTCTTGCCTCACACCTTTCAATTGTTCTGCGAAAGAAGAAAATTTTTCAAATAACTAATAACATCTCCTTTCTGAGGTGGAAAACTAACTAAAATGAAACAATACTTTATTATGATCTGAAATAGACGGAATTATAAAAGAATTGTCGATGTGTAAAAATGGTCTAATAAGGTACAGAACACATGGTTAAACTCCCCATAATAAATATATATATGTCAATAGTATCATACTTTTGAAAAAAGACAACAAAACTTTAGCTAGTTCCACTTTATGTTCCATGCAATTTCTCCGATCTTCTTTAGCTGAAATTAAATTAAAATCAACCTAACACACACACACACACAAAAAATCAACTGCTATCTAATTACCATATTCATTAAGATTACTCAGAAACATAACACTGTCTGATTCATCCTGTAGCATACATAAGTGTAGCTGAGTGGTCATCCTTTTCGATGTCAACAGCTTGCAAATATCAAGGAAGTATTATGTTATGGACAACATAAAATTTTGATCGAAAACAATAGCCGACATGTATTAGGCCAAAATTTGTGTTCACTAAATAGAAAATTTATATTCACACATTAAGAAGTATATAAATTATTACTATTTTTATGAAAACTCTTTTTAAATACGAAGCAAAAGTTAGCTGCATACTTTTTTAGGACACAAGAAAGTTCCTATAAACTTTAAAAGCTGAAACGAAACTGTATATAAATATACACATAATTTATGTATTTTCATTCTCTATTCGGGACAGAACAATAAAGGAAGCCATAAAAAAGGAACAGTCTCAATAGAGACAATGGGTTTGAACTCGGCCCTTCTCAGGAACAAAAACAAGACGTTCAACAAAGCTATTTCTCGTAGCCACAACAACAACCAATGAGGAGCCAACATCCCTCAGCCAATCAGATGCCATCGTTTCCTTCAGCAATCACAAGCCTCCATTCATGACTCTCCCCTAAGTATTCACCTATATATGTACCCATATATCTCCAGTCTTTTCATTGCAATCTCTGAAGATGAATACGATGCCTGCATTCGAAACGTCGGATGTCAATACTTTCACCTGTCTGGTAGTCGGAGAAAAGTTACTAAAATTTATTCTTATTGTCTTGATATTAGGCTGTAGTCGAAGCTGAGAATTTATATCTGTAACATCAACAAACTCACCCTGTATTAGCAAAAGAGCACGTTCTTCGTACGGGAAAAGTAAAGATGGATAAATATGAAACAGGAAATTCTAATATTGTCGAAATTACCCCTTTCCGCCTTTTAGAAGCGGAATTATAGAAAACGTTGAAACACATATTACTTGATTTTAAATTAAGAGTTCAATACCGAATTCTATTCTATACCTTCAACTTAAGCAAATCCTCATGTTAGGCGCATTTTGAATAAATCAGTAATACAATACTTGAATTTAAAATTACATTCTTTCTCCCTTAGGATAAGAATTCTCTAAAACGCTTTAACATGCAATTCCTAATTTTTAATGTAAGGGTTGATACCCCGAATTTCACAAGTCTAACTTAAGCAAATCCTCACTTTGGGCATTTATTTACTGAAGACTTTTTCGTTAGATATTATTGAGTAATATTAAAAAGAACACTCAATAGTAAGTTATGTTCGCAAAAATAAATAAACAAAATAAAAAATTAAAAAAACAAGCACACATAGTATAATAGAAGAAAACATTTTTTACACTGAAGCACAGATTTTAGACAATATATCAATATATTAGCAATCACAGTTGAGGCCCTTATAGCGAAATATATTTTGTAATCACATATCAAAGGACTATGCCGCCTGCGATAATGTAGTAGTAACGGCTTATTGGATCGCACCATCATCTCCGAAGATATGGCCAGCAAGGAAAGCATTCAAGTCTGCAAAGAAATAATGTTTAGACTTGCTAATCGAATGATGAGAAAATGATTCCCAGGCAAAGTCTGTAAGCGGTCGTGATCATGCACATTGATTCGTACTTCGTTAAACTGACAAGCTCCTTTTTATATCATTGAGGAACTCATAATCTGTTCACCATATACTTCACTCTTTTGGCAATGAATTTCAGCTGGTATCACATCCCGTTGCTTCAAAAATCGAATAACTAAGCACATATCCCACGCGAATTTACTGCATTTCTCTTTTGATCTAATGGATCCAACTACTCGCGCATACATACACTCTCGCGGTATAAATTGCAAACGAACCTTACTTTCCGGACGTCTTTGTAAATTCAAGTATACTTAAATGAGCATAAAAGGCTAGTGGCCTATTGTTGAATGTCCATTAAACTTCCTCATTCCAAATCACCAAAATAAAATTAATTTGCGATAGCTTTTTTTGGATAAATGAGTGGTTTCTCAATACGTAGTTCCAGATTCAAATATCTGCAGTGGTACACCTGGTTCGGATTCAATTTTAATTTTTACATCTACTACATCTACTTTCGCATAGGTCAGCACTGAGAAGGGACATTAAGAAAAAGTTCCAAACTTTCCAGGTTTGTAACAGTGATACGAAATAAAGCGATTTATACACCTCCTTCTAATAAAACATTTTAAGCTAAATGTTGGTTTTTTAAAAAAAATGTTTAAAACGATTGCTGAGAGAAACTTAATACAAATTTGTCATCATTCTGTTAGTTAATTACCAAAGTCAAAGAAATGCATTGGGCTGATTCATTAATTCGCGCAGTCCTTTATTAAATAATACAGCTTTTTATTTTTCTGCCGGACGTCACTGATAATATACCGAATTGTAAACACTATTTGGTAGAACTAAATTTTTTGTTTTTCAAGGTTGCAATATGGAGTGTCATGTGGCATAGAAGGGCCATCTCCGACCTTTCCCCTGTACGATTTCAACAACGGTTCTAGTGCCGGAGAAGCATCTATTCACAAGTCTGCACAGTGTAAGGAGAGAGCACCTTATTGCTAAAAGAGCAAAAGGAAAATGGTTTTATAGGTTCCGAAGTTAGGGTGTCTACTAAAATTCCAAAATGAAATTTCGTGACTTTTTCGTGACCTTTTCTTTACCAAACCATAAAATTTTGTAACATTCTCAAGAGCGAATTTGGGTGAGAATTAGGCTGAATTTGCATGCATACGATAGAAGCGTGCTTTCCTTGTGATTTGGTAGCGTTTCAAGTCGACCATCGACATATTTGCTGGTCAATTTTGACGTTTTATACAGCAAAATTTTCCAGTCTGTACTTATATTTGTACAGATTTTAAAAAATCGTGACCCAAAAGCTAAATTTCGTAACTTTTTCATGACTTTCGTGACCGATAGACACCCTGGAAGTACAAATCTTGACTTGAGTGATGTCCCACAATCTGATCGCCCATTGCACTTTGATGAGGGCCATTTGACGACTTGATTCAGGTCCTCTTCAAAATATTCGAGAATTGAACACGAAGATTGGCAGTGAAAAGGCAACTGATCAACGTATGGGTGCTTCATTCATTCAGTAAAGACAATAAGAACCAGTGTTTTTTCATATGTGTTCTTTGTTTATGCACCATTTGAATTCTGTCGCCAACAAAATCCTTTCTTTCACGCGTTGTTACCGGAGATGAGAAATGGTGTCTGTACGTGAGCTTTAAGCAGAAAAAAGAATGGATCAGCCTAAACAGAAAGACAATTCCACGTCCCAAACACGACTTGCATCCCAAAAAGACAATGTTCTGAGTCTGGTGGAACATGGAAAGCATTATCCACAGTGAACTCCTTCGCACCAGTACTTTTTTTGTATATTGTGATCAACTGCAATGTGTACATGTAACATTTCAAAAAAAAAAAAAAAAAAAAAAAAAAGTCAAATAAACGATATGGCATCATCATCCACATGGACAACGCTACACCACATCTGGCATAGTTGACAAACGTTTGCATTCAGGAGCTTCAGTAGGAAGTTCTTTCTCATCCGGTGTACTCTTTAGATGTAGCTGCTACAGATTAACATGTTTTCCGGTGCCTGTCGAATGAACTCCGTCCCAATCCTTCGAAAACGAGGAAAGACAGCTGCAAAATTTCATTGGTGACTTCTGTGCATCCAATCCGACTTCCTTTCCATAAAAGAATCCAACAATTGCCTGAACTTTGGGAACAGATTGTGAGCAATGTGGGCGAATACAACAGTGATTCGTTGTCTGATTAGCTCAATCTTCAAACAAGAAAAATATCCGTTCGTTCCAAACAGCACGAACTGTTGAATCAACCCAATACAACTTTCTACATAATAACGCCAATATAGATTACAAAATCTTACACTTGTAAGTATTTTCTTTTACATCTTTAAAGTCACAAATATTGACAAATTTCGAAATCCTAAGTGATACTTTAATCACATTTTCTTTCCTTAGATATTCCAGAAAAAAAGTTTTGGTTAAAGTGATTTTGAACTACAACCCTATTTCTGAAAACAGAAAAAAAATATATATTGATAATAATACTGTTATCATATTGATAATACTGCGGCTTGTCCAGCAGCAAGGCTACATAAGACACGAACCTGCAGCTTCACGTGAAATTTGAACCAGGTTAGTTCTCACCGAGTATAGAATCCGAGTCCTTGTGCCAATGCTTACGCTAACCATATAGGCATGAAGGAGCTCTACTCGAAACATTTCCAAATGTTGATATTCAAACATTGTATAGTAAAAAATAAATAAATAAATAAATAAAATAAAACAATCACTTCATGTAAAATCACTTCGGGGTCAAAATAGAATTTTCGGGAAATGGAATGTAAGGTATTCATGTATGTGTGAATAGGAATTGAATGACACCCATTTCGTCCCAGTCGGTCACTGGATTCTCTTTGCTCAAATGGTCCGACGTTTTATTTTAGATCCCGAATTTTACCTTGAAGCGATCGGTTTCAGAAATCAAAAGTAGTGATATTGGACACAGCTCATCGAAATCTACATTTTAAACCCAAAAGAGTTTAAAAGTGCCTTGCCAGGGTAATTCCCTTTTGACCCAAAGTATTGTCGAAGTAACACACGAGGACATTTGCTTAGTTAATCTGTTTCGGACTACACAAATATGAGTACCGCTATTTTGTTGTAAGTTTAATGTACCACGGATATGCACCAAGGCTAAGGGAGACGCTGGTAATGGTGAAATGAAGAAACTAGAAAGAAACAGGAAAATCCCAAGAGAAAACGAACGTATATGGTATTTGCAGACCATAAAGCCCACTTAGCGGAACTGGAATCGAACCAGAAACCCTACACACCAGAGGGGAGCGCTTTAACACAAATCCACCGCTATACCACTACTAATTCTTGACCCCCTAATCAAATAAAGTTTCTATTTATGAATTTAGATGTACAATTATCTTTAATATATACCCGGTGATTTCTTTAAGAAACTTTTAACTCCTGTCTATCTCCAATAAATTGAGCAATCATATATTAATATTTTTATCTTATATAGAATGACTACCCTGAATAAGCATACTCACATTTGATAAGAATGGTCCCAGATTCTATTACTATGGCGGGCATGGTGACTCAGTGGCATAACGCTTGTCTTTGGTGCGTGGGGTCGATATCCGGCCAAATAAACTTGTAGTGGACACCATTGTGTCCATGATTTTTCTCGGGGTACTTCCGTTTCCTCCCACTTACTCATTTCGTCAATTCTTTCACCATCATTCATTAGTTTTAATTATCGTCCCCTTAGCCTAAAGGACATAATCTTGGGACGTTAAAATAATCATTTCATTTATATTGTACGCCTCCCTATAGGGAGGAATGTTTGATAAATTCAGGGTTCTTCCTTTTGAGAACGATTAAAATGCTATTTCTAAATGATTCGATTTAGTACTTAGTTTCTTTCTTACGGAGGAAAATAAGATTGTATAGGTACTATCCGTAGCGATGTGTTGCAACTAATCCAAATGCTAATTAATGATACTTGCGGTATAGACTCATATTCAAGCACTCAAGCACCTTCATACTCAAGCACCTTCTTAGTATGTGATATAGAAAATGGATTACGTGCATTATTTGAGATTGCCGACGTTTACGACGTTCCAAGAACAAGTACTGTAAAGAAATGTTAAAAAAAAAAAAACTTGCCACGAGCTCCATCTTTGATCTTACCTAAGATTTCAACTTATTTTGAGGTTAACGTCCCACGTTTATGCACTGAAGCTAAGGCAGACGATGATGAAGAGATGAATGGTAATGGTAATACAACAAAAGTGTGAGGAAACGTTAGAATTCCAAAGAAAACAACATATACGATCTTTGTCTACCATAAAGCCTGTTTGGTGGAAACAGGGATCGAACTGGAGACACGAGGTGAGCGCTCTACCGCTGAGCCACCGCGGAACCTTCAACAAATTAGTTAGAAACTGTATTCTTCATTTTATTGAGTTATTTCTTGTTAGAATATGTATACAGGGTATGAGCTATACCGACAAACTGTAAGAGGTGATTCCTCACATCAAAATAAGAGAAAAAGTTCATATGGACCTATGGCGAAAAGTGCATAGTTTCAGAGCCAGGGCTGTCCAAAATGTATGAAAAGCTAAATTTCAATATGCCCTATTTCTAATTCCAGAAACCTTGGATAGTGGTTCTTATCAACGTAAAGGAAGCCATGTTGTTGATTTTAGTTTAGCGTCCCTTTCAGCAGCGAGGCTATATGAGACGTGGACCTACTGATTAACGTGGAATCCGAACCACATGAGCTCCCGCCGGGAATCGAACCCGGGTCTCCCGCGCCAAAAGGAAGCCATGCATACACAATCCTAAAGTGCATATTTCATCAATTGTCAATAGGTGTACAGGGTATTAACTATAGGGTGTAATTCTCAGATATATATTCTCAATAGTGTTTTCAGATATACCCTAATTTCAAGGAAAGTCCAAAGTAGACAGGAGGTAAACCTTGATAACAATGGACATCCAATGTTTCGGAGACAACACGGAAGTGTTAGGAACCGGCATTTCCTTTTTTTTTTTTTTTTTTGTGATGCGATGTATTGGGTCACGGTATATTTCACGTTTTTTTCTCTTATAAGCGTGAAAGAAAGCATAGCACCATGTGTTTTCCCGAGTACGATAGACCGTGCTACTGACGATCCTTTAACACTTCCGACATCGCGCCAAAGGATTCCGTGTTCACTGATATCAAGGCTTATTGTTTGCCTGCTTTGGACCAATTATAAAGTCAGAGCATATCTCAAAATTCGGTTGATGGTATGTCTCTAAATTTTACCTTGCAGGGAATAATCTGTACACCCAATGAATATTAATGAAATATGCATTTTTGGATTGCGTATGAGTGACTTCCTTTACGCTGATAAGGACCACTACCCACAGTTTCTGGAATTCGAAATAGAGACTCTTGAAATTTGGGTTCTTCGCGATTTTAGACAGCCCTAGCTCTGAAACTATGCACCTTTCGCCATAGGTCCATATGAACTTTTCTCTTATTTTGATGTGAGGAATCACCTCTTAAAGTTTGTCGGTATAGTTCATTAACACCCTGTATATCTATCTATCTATCTATCTACACATAATGAGCTCATGCTTAGCCAAATTGTTAGTGAGCTCCCACGTGGCTAGGCGGTTAGTGTACACGCCTTTGGCGTGGGTGACCCTGGTTTGATTCCCGGCGGGAGCTCATGTGGTTCGGATTCCACGCTAATGAATAGATCCACGTCTCATATTGCCTCGCTGCTGAAAGGGACGCTAAACTCAAAACATCAATCAATCACAAAATTATTACTTTCGCGAATTTGGTGCGGGTCAGGTCCGCAACCAGAGGGGGCTAGGGGGCCTGCCACCCCAAAACTTTTCGTAGCCCCTCCAGACCTCAATACAAAATGCTATTATTAATACAAAAAATATTTGTAGGAGAATTTTTAATGACTTGGCCCCCCTAACTTATTCATGCCCCCCCAAACCTCTGAGGCTGGTTGCGGGCCTGGTGTCGGTGGTCTCTAATTCTATTCTCGGTTCAAACACTAAAATATTCCGAAATTTACCCAACATCATAAGGTAATTGAGAAGCTTTGTGAATTAAGAAAGAAAACTCCAGTTCAGTCACGCCTGTGTACTAAAATACAATAAAATACTACTGTCGCAAAGCCCATGAAGGACTGGCCGGCCATATGGCACATACTTCAAAAGTAATGTATTGTCAGTGCATTGGTTTCTAATGCTATATTCCTGTCCTGCTTGATATGTGCGGTTTATGGCAGCTATGTATTAGCCCCTACAGTGATGTTTTTGGCTATTCACTTAATGACACACATTGGCAGTTTAAAATATTTATTCAAATGCTTTTAACGATTTAGATTGTGGATTTTAATTAACAAGACTATAGGCATACCCGTGAAAGCACGAAACTGGAGTAAGCGCTATGTCGAATACTGTATAATTGATTTGCACTTTTAATAGTCAACACATATTTTAGGAATTACGAAACCTGAGTCCTGCCATCAAGCAAAACTGGAACTAATTTTACTTTACATTTGAGGATAGATCAAGTTACGTCTCATCCCGAAGTTTTGCCAAACAGTATGCTTGGCTTATTCAATCCAAAATAGAAACCAATTTGTTATTTTGTACAATAAAACGAACTTCATTGCTACTTATGTATTGTTCGTTACACATTTCATAGCGCATGAAATCGGAAATGTACCGCATACTGCAGAAAAGCAAATATGTCCATGTTTCGTAATGTTTTCAGGAGAGGCAAAAAAAAAAAAAAAAAAAAACTGTTGAAAACTATCTTTCCTATATTTTCACCATAACATGAAAATTGAAGGCGCCGCGATGCACATTATTATAAAGCGGACAAATGTAATTTCAGTACTAAACGATCCAGTGACCTATTAAAAACCATTATAGGAAACGTGAAAATGTTGGACATGTTTGCTTTCTGCAGAAAGCGGTTCACATATTAAATAATTTTGTTGTGACTAGTACCTAAAACATTAAATACAATATATTATTTACTAACCAGCTTGATTTGTGTCTTCGTCTGACAGAGAATATTATTCAATCTTAGATCAAATCAAGTTCCATCCGAAAGCTTTGTGCAAAGTACTGTATTGTTAGACTCATCCAGTTCTTGAACTCCACAACCAAACAAAAGAACGAACTCCACTGGTATTTAATATTTTCTTCCGTAGCTATATTTCAGTTCCTATCGTATTATTCAAACTAGTAAGTAATTGCTTAAAATATAGTATCTAAAAAATTGAATACACAAGTTACTTTGTTACCTGCCGTAATTACTTTCACACTTAGACAACATAAAACAGGTTAAATTTATGACATTACACATGAAATGATTTGAAAACACTGAACCGCTCACTGACTGGCTATTCAAAAAGAGAGAAAAACGTTACACCTTTCAACAATGATACCAGTGGTACCAGATGCTCGGCTCAACGCCAAGCCAAGTGGAAAATGAAAATCTCCCTAAATATGCTACAGAATTTCTCCTCTGATCAGCAGACAGTTCAATAGGCAAATCAAAGTGCATGTATTTCTTTAAAATATGTCTATTATTTTCAATTTCAAAGAATGATGGTGCAGATTGTTAATCTAGGCATCAATTTTCGTAAAATTTATATGCAAACCCTTTCAAATTCGCAAATAAACATTCATATTTAAGTAAATTGTTTTATAATGGAATCACCCCTCTAAT
Organism: Thermobia domestica; assembly: GCF_964235325.1. Lineage (NCBI taxonomy): Eukaryota > Metazoa > Arthropoda > Insecta > Zygentoma > Lepismatidae > Thermobia > Thermobia domestica. The sequence goes on along the minus strand of NC_137459.1, from coordinate 42,513,402 downwards.
TTAAGAATAACGTAGAATTAAAGATGTAGATTGAGAATAGCCCGCCACAAAAATGGAAATTTCACGGTTTAATTGAGCATGTGCACATGAAAGAGGAGTGTCTAAAATTAAGTCTTCCTGTGGCGGAGAATTTTTGAACAATGTAGGAAACCAGTATTTAATATTTACATGTATAAAGTTACAAGTGTCATGACATGACAAGTACTATACTACGTTTAAAATGAGTGAGTGTATTTAAAAGACAACTGCCCAGCATATTAATTTCCCCCAGCGGGGTGTTTCTGCACAATGAAGGAAACTTGCATTTTATGTTTACAAGTATCAAGCCGTGACAAGTGCTACGACAAGTGCTCTAATTTATACAAGTAAGTTTTTTTTTAATGCGATATAGTCTTTTGGGTGCACATTTATTGTACGGATAGATACATAAATGCATTGCACATATACTTATTTTTCAGTGAATCAACTTATTGTATCTTAAACAATATTAAACAAATAAACTTACATTTCTCAGTACATATTCACTTTAGGCGGTTTCAGGGTACGTACACAATCAGAATTATTGTGCAAAAGACATTCACCAACTTGTGGTACGTGGCTGATAAAAAGCACGAATTTATCTGTCCGAGTCAGAGTAGTAGGGCAACAGGAGGGCCCGAGAGCCAGCGAGAGGTTGCTTCCGTATGGAGCAGGCGCGTCAGCGAATGTGGGCATACATATGAACAAGGATAGTGCAAATCACTCTTTATAGCATAAAATTACTTACATTCTGACATTTGTCCGGAAGCGTAAATATACCCGAAAGGGGTCACAACAGTTTGTACCGATCTATACGCAATTGTTTGGGCATGCGCCAAGTAAAGTATTTTTTTTAAAATGGTGTTCTATTCTCAATCTGCATAGAACTGATCTTTATTATCATGTAAGTTTTGGTGTAGATTAACGAGCAGCTGTATGTAAGAAAATTTCAACGCTGCAATTTTGAATAATGTAAGTAAGCTGCATTTCATGTTTACAAAATGAAAGTTGTAAGTGTGAATTCATTATTAGTGACATAGGAAGCCCTGAAACTAACGTAATGTTAGTGGCGTCGTTTGTGCCTTTAGGGGAACAATTACCTCCCCTAAATGTCAGATATGTACACATTTTAGTCAATAATTTAATAGTATACGAAAGAAAACATTTAGGAGAGATTTTCATGCAAGCTTGCGTTGCGTTTTTTGCTTGCAATTTGGCTGAAGAGCCAACTGAGAAATCTATTTAAGTACGTGTTCTACGTGTAACACAACTTTCTGTTGGCTACATATAGAAATCGCAAAGAACACAACATAAGCTTGCATGAAAATCCGCCCTACAACCTACTTATATCTGAGAGTCTTACACCCCCTCACTAAGCAAAATCTGAAATGACAGTATTGGGTAATGTAAGATTTATAAAAATAAAATCTTTAAGTTTTACGTCCCACGGTTATGCCGGTTAGGCTAAAGGAGACGGTGATGATGAGAGATGAATGAAATGGTGGAATGAAGAAAGTGGGAGGAAACGGAAGAACCCAATGTAAGATTTAATTTGATTTGATTTGAGTTTAGCAGTAACAGTACAGTTTTCCTTTCAGCAGTAAGGCTATATATGACGTAGACGTACAGCTTAACTTGGGATCCGAACCACATGAGCTCCCACCGGCAATCGAACCCTGGTCTCCCACGCCAATTTAATTTTTGGTGCCTTATATGTCATGCTACATCAAGAAAGTTACTAGGTGCAGATTTACAATAGTCCATCATTAAAATTATAATTCTACGGCTCAAATGAGTGAATTCATATGAAAGAGAACTGTATTAAGCATTATTTTGGCTGGCGGAGTATTTCTGCTCACTGTAGTACAGTTGTTTGTTATGTTTACAAGTCTAATATTACTAGTCTGAACAAATTACAAGTGCCTTAAAACGGTTAAAGTAACTGAGTGCATTAGAAAGAGAATTGAATAAGATATCATTTTCCGCTGGCATAGTACTTTTGCGCAATGTTGAATAGCTGTATTTTATGTTTACTCTTGTAGTGTTACTTGTGTGAAACTAATAAAAATGCTATAAGAACTCGTATCACTGCGAATCTCACATTAAGGTACTTGTAAATGCAACATAGTACTGACAGCACTATATGCAACTGAGACGGAAAGGTCCCACAAGTTGTCGCTAAAATCTATTTGACACATAGCGCATCTAATAGAGCATCATGAGAAATGAAAATGAGCAAAATTTAAGGTGCTATGGTCCAGAAGGATAGGAGGTAAGGGGCTTCAAAATTTGAATATCCAAAATATTATATTATGGAATTATGTACGTTTAAAGTAAATATCTTGAAAACCGTTAAATCAATCAAAACCAAAGTTGCGCAATATAATGAGAACAAAATGCCCTACCACAAACAGTGTTGCCATAGGTAAAGCAGTGTTGCCAACTAAGCATAACATACCTTGTTCGAAATAGTACCATGTACAAGTGTGCGTGGATTTAAAATGCACTATTATCACTAAACAAAAGTAAAATGTAGGGGTATAGTGTTGCACACTGTTGGAGCTACGTGTGCTAAAAATGTACAATGGAGAAGTCTGATATGTGACAATAGATGATGATAAAGGAATCTGGGTCTCCTACTATGAATTTAGTTCAAATGCATACACCGATAGTATAACATAGCAAAATGTCAGCAGTGTCACAAAATATTGATGCATTTGAAAAAAATGAGTAATGCCATTTTTATGTCCTCTGTCAGCTCTGAAGCTAAATAGGACGGGACCTATAGTGTAAAGTGGGATCCGAATCACTATGAAAGACAAAGATAACAATGAAATATAAGGTGAAAAGTACAACAAAAACATGTCCGAGGTGGGATTGGAACCTGCGATCTCTAATATGTCGGTTGTCTACGCTTCTAGATCACACGGCTATCCAGGCCGACTAAAAAGGAAATGAGGTAGTAATAAAATAAATATATTTCCAACGTGAATATGGTAACATTACAGTCAAGGGCGTCGATTCTAGGGGGCCGGGTAGCCTCCCCAAAGCTCTCATTATATTTTATGAATATACAATATTTGGATTAATTTGAATGAAATTTGTCTTAAAATTCTCATATATCCCTTCTTCATCTGAATGCCCCCCCCCCAAAAAAAAACTTATAGAGAAATCTTCGGCCTTGATTACAGTGTACAATCATAATCATATGGTATGCAGGAGAGTAAGTAAAAGAATGTCACTTAACACGAAAGACAAACCAAGAATGTACTCTTCCAAATATTGATCAGATAATCTGGAAAAGCAGTTTACAAAATTAGAAAACATGTTTCTTTCCTTGCGTGTATCATTTTGTTTTCGCAAGTTGTCCGATTGGATCACTGTGTTGATAGAGAGAAAGGCAGAAGGAAAACCAGGAAGAGGAAGACCAAGGATCGAATATCTAGATGCAGTTACGAAGAGGAGACCGTATCAAAGTATAAAACAGCTCTCCCAAGCGAGAGAGAAGTTTTAAATTTTCCATGTTGCCCACCAACCTATGGTTGAGGTGAACAAGAAAAATAAGTATGTTTATTCAACTGGTGCTACAGAAGTATAATGCAAAACCCTCAATTTTTTTGTAATGCATTCTATTATTACCCTCTGTTGCCACATATCAGACTTCTCCATTGTACATTTTCAGCACACGTAGCTCCAACAGAGTGCAACACTGTATCCACTATACTTATTTGTTAAGTTTACTGATAATATTGCATTTTAAATCTATGCACACTTGTATATAGTGCTATTTCAAACAAAATATTTTATACTGAGTTAGCAACACTGGTTTACCTATGACAACAGTGTTTGTCTTTTTCGATAGGGCTTTTTGTTCTCATTATATTATGAAACTTTTGTTTTGATTGCTTTAACGGTCTTCAAGATTTTTACTTTAAACGTACATAATTCCATGATATAGTATTTTGGATATTCAAATTTTGATGCCCCTTAGCTCCTATCCTTCTGGTCCATATCACTTTAAATTTTGCTCTTTTTTATTTCTCATGATGCTCTATCAGATGTGCTATGTGGCAATTAGATTTTAGCGACAATTTGTGGGAGCCTCCCGTGTGAGTCAGCAAAAATTTTTCAGAGGTCATATGTCAAAGATCAAGGTCCCTGGCTCGGGGTCAATGACCTACGGTGCCTATTACCACCCCTCTATATTTTGGAAGAGGTACATAGGGCTACCCTCATTAAATTTTGGAAACTGCCAAATCTAAAAAAATGGTTTGGTTGTATAGGGCCAAGGTACATTCCGCTGTAAGTTTTGGAGGGTTCATCTCATCCCATTTCATAGGTTGAAAATTGTCAAAAATTCAGATTTCGGAGGTTTTTGACATACTTTGTTCTCTTTGATGAAGTCTTATTACCTTATATGGTTATATGAATGTGTACAGGTGTCTATTAACTTTCACAAGACATGGGTGGATTGGCGCACCCTTCTTGAAATTTGGGAGGATTAGATTGGCCCACTCCTTAAAATTTGGAAATTGTTAAATTTAAAAATTTGGTATTGTAGTAAAGGACCTTAATAATAAAGTTAATAATAATTATGTAATTCATTTATGTTTCTTAAAATGAAATTTGTGACAATTAAGACAAATTAATGTCCCATAAAATTAAGATCGAAATTGATTTTATATTATTTATTAATTAGTTTGGTCATGTATAGATTTCAAGATCTTTTAAATAAATAACAGTAATTATTTATATTCTATTCTTAAGCGTTTTATTATTATTATTTTTTGCTCTTTAGCGCTTTTGTTAAAATAGATTAATATTGTTTAAGTTTCTTTTTATTTTCTGTTTGTTAGTGTGTTTTTGAAGTTGGTTTTGTATTAACTTTTTCGTACTTGTGCAGAAAGCAAAGCACTTTTTTCACTTTCACTTTTTCGTTTATTTTTCACTTGTTTAGCTAGATACACTAACTTCCTATGAAAGAGGTTGGTCTTTGAGGCATGCACCAACATATATATTTAACAAAATCGTTTATGCGTTACGGAATTATACACTGAGAAAAATCCGTTATCCGGACAGTGATATATTGTACATATATACGGAATCCACATATTTACTATGGAAATATGTACGGCTGAGTATATCCATACGCTACATATCCATATCCATACATAATTAGTTAGTTATACATAGTTATCCATACAAAGTGCTTTATAAACATATTATCCCTTGAATGCAGGCAACACCCCTTACTTCACGGTATAGTTGGTTGTCTAACGTCACAAAGTTTTTGGCGCAAATGGACCTCCTGGTATATACATACGTATGTAGATAGACAAAGAGGTATATTGTGGGTATATTCACGTATAGCTTCAGCATAGGAGAATCGATTTTTGATTATTTTTACTAGTTTATGTACGTATATGTATTGCCTTTTTCCAACTTAGATGTTACATCATACCGCTTAAGGATGTACGACATCTAACAGTCTTCCGTATATTACCTAAGTATATGTGTGTTACATATTTCAGATATATGTTATATAGTCCATCTCTATGTGGGATCCTTACCACCTACATATACAGTTCTTTGTTTCATACGGAAAGTACGCATAGATGAAACACATACGGAAAGTATTATAAAACATACGTTTTCAGTTATACGTTAGCTCTAAGATGTTACCTATAGTCGTATGTTAAGTCCCAAAACTACAGGATTTACGCATTTAACGTATGTTTTTACATACGCTATATACGATTTTCTCTCTTTGTACGTAAAGATACACTTGGTATCAATACTACCAGTTGTTGAACTGTTTCATGGACTAACTCCAAGTACTTTCATTATATCCTGATAAAAATTTATACGAAACATGCGACAAAGCATACTTTTTTAAACTAGTAAAAATAATCAAAATCGATTCTCCTATGCTGAATTTATACGTGAACATACCCGCAATATATCTCTTTGTCTATCTACATACGTACATATGTATATACCAGGAGGTCCATTTGCGCCGAAAACTTTGTGAAGTTGGACAACCAACTATACCGTGAAGTAAGGGGTGTTGCCTACATTCAAGGGATAATATGTTTATAAAGCACTTTGCATAAAAAAAGTATATCATATAAACTTGGTTCGCTATCCTTTTATACAGTTTCAGAAACTCAAAGGAAAGGTCCCTTTCCCACAAAAACCACAAAACAGCACTCAAATAACGCCAACGGAAAACACTTCCGCTGGCAAAACCGATCCATCAATGCATGTATGACGTTGCCTTATGTCTTTCCAAATTGTCAAGAAATGGTCAGTGATTATTTTTCCTATTTTCTTTGTCATTTAAAAAAAAAATCTTTTCACAACACACTTTTCTTTTACTTTACCGTAACGGAGATGAAGTAAAACTTTTGCTGCGAAAGTAGAGGAATGTAACACAACAAGCGTAAACGTCACCCTTGAACATTGATTAAATATTACTGCAATAGAATAATAAACGCGATGTAAATAGTACCTATTAACTGTAACAAAAGCAAAGAAATGTACTGTAATAGGCGCACTCTCCAATTTTGATAAACACTGAAGTCTATTGTGTAACACAGATCGAATACTATTGCCAATATAATAATAAAAATCTCTGGCATAGTGCTGTTCAGGAGAGGAGACGAGAAATAACGTTTCCTTGTATCACCTCGTAAATTTTGTAAGTCTCGTTTTCGAAGAATCTTTTCTCCACTTTCGATTATCGTAAAAGATGTCCTGCTCTCGTTTCATTTTGTAAATTCACATACAAAATTGAAGAACCGATTTTTTTAGATTTCCAAACTACGCTATGCATAAGTGTCGGAAGTCTTACAGAACGAGTTTGTCTGTCTGTCATCAGGTATCACAGCCAAATAAATAGGAGATATTGAAATGGCGATATTACAATCGATTCAGCGTTCCAGAAACAGGTTCTGTCTTCTCCATTAACCCTCTATTCAAACCATAAGTAATTAAAATTAATCATTTCGAGTTTCAATATTTATCGCCATAGAAGAAAAAATGATAATAGATAGCGAAGAACATTTTGTCCGTAATCGATTCATGGTCTCAAGAGTATATATATTATCACTACCTTCAACAATCTATCAAAAACGGAAGTGGTTCAATTTACAGCAGTTATGGTTTCAATACTGATTTTCAGAGCAAAAACTCTAAAAGATATTGAGAAGCATATTCTTTGCAAAGGATTCTGTGGTCTCTCTGAACCCTCTATTCAAGCTGAAGTGGTTCAAATTAACGATTTTTGGTTTCAACTTTATCGGCATAGAACGAAAAAAGAAGGGAATAGCCAGAAACTTTATATATTTACCTCTCTTTCTCTCTCTCTCTCTTTCTTTCTCTCTCTCTCTCTCTCTCTCTCTCTCTCTCTCTCTCTATATATATATATATATATATATATATATATATATATATATATATATATATATATATATATATATATATACGTATATATATATACCAGGTGGTTCATTTACGCCGTACAATAATGAAGTTGGACAACCAACCATACAGTGAAGTAAGATGGGTTGCCTAAATCCGAGGGTAACATGCTTACAAAAGCACTTCGACGTAGTATAAAAAAAATGTATCATACATTTAAGAATTATATTGGAGGTATCATGCGAGTCGCTTTCGCCGATACTAAAGATAACAAAATATATTCATATAGCATAAGAGACGTGAAAGTTGTTTAGAAATTATTACTGCTCCAAGAAACATTGATTTAACAACAATCTACATTTACGGTAAATGAAGGAAAAGAAAGAAAGAAAAAATGAGGAAAATTACGCAAACATCTCAGTCAAGAAAACTGTTGGGAGGTTTCGTATTTCAACAGTTACTCCATGATGAAAGATCTGTTGCATCAATCGTGAGTTATTGATCATAATTAAGTCTAGCCGAAATTCTGAGTAATAAACTAGCAATTAGTAATCAACGTCCTGATCTAATTTCTTCACTAATTAAACAAAAAACTTATTTTAGACAACCTAAACAGTAGGGTATGAATGTATGTTCTAGGACTTTCCCCCTACAACCCCCTAACTACCAAAAAAATTATGAAGCCACCACTGACTATTGTACTTTAACACAGAAGGATAACCCAAAGTGAGATCGCATAGGCTTTCATGACATTTAAAATCATAAAAAACTTACAATCTAAAAACCTACATCTAAAAATTACACTACACTACACTACTTATAAATCACTTTTACTCTATCCCATAATGACCCCAAGCTAATGTATTTATACCATCTCGCATAATATATCTTTTATCGTCCGAAGAATCTAATGCTAGCTTATGAACGGTTATACTATATATATCATGCTTATAACCTCTAATGAGGTTTATGTCTTTATACGTTTTAACATTTTTAAATAAGCTTTCTTTATAATCATTAAACTGCAACTCCTTTGATATTACAGCTTTAGTTACTCCTTTAGCTTTTTTCTCTTCTTTATTTTCTACTCTATAAGCATACATCTTTGATCTCAATCCAATAAACTCTGTCATTATCTTATTTTTATTCTCATCTTTCATCTTACCTATTACTTTTTTGTTTATTAGTGGTAGTCCATATATATTATTTTCCTTGTATTCACTTGTATCAAATTGATCAATTTTTTCTCCTATGTCTTTGTAAAAGTCTTCACTCTCAATCTCATATATAAAGCTATCGGTATCCATATAACATAAATATATATTGTTTCCATATTTTGGCTTCTAAGTGTTATAATGAAAATCATACATTAATAGTTTTGATAGTTTTAATACACTCATACCAACATATATTGGCTTATTAAATGTCAATCGCTCTTTTTCATATGTATAGCACACAAATTCTCTGTAAATATTGTTCTGTAATCAAAATTAGGTTTTGCAATTAATTTTTCTACTCTTTCAGGATCACATTATAATTTTATGGGCTGCCTCTTTCTAATATTTTCCATAGTCTTTCCAAATACCGAGTAATTCATGAGCTTATAAAAATCTTCTTCAAACTTGTTTTTAGCTTGAGTTCTCATATTTGTATTTAAATCAATGTATTTCTTTAACCAGTCCGATTGTTTGAATTCTAATATTCTATGCACTTTCTTTAATTCCATTCCAAGCGACATATATAGTTTTAAGTTCCTATAGTGAATTACATATCTCTCCTTATTATAAAGTGTTGTTAGTAGTTTCGATTGTTTAGATTCTGGTGGACACATGTTTTCTGGAGCTAATGGTAAATCAGAATGTTTGTTGTGTAAATACTTCGGATATTCTAAATCTACTTCTAATATGTAACCAGTTTCTGAGTCATCCGGGATGTTCATTATATCTATGCAAGGTTTAACCCACTTAAAGTCTTTATAGGGCATGTATTGACTCATCGCCCATCCATATAAGTTGTTTGCGTCTAGATATGCTAGGTATGTTGAACACTCATCTTTATTATAATCTTGCATATATTTGTTATTTGCTTTTACATATCGTTTACTACATTGTGAGATTCCTCCTCGCATACCCTTTTCTAACATTAGTATTTTATCATAATCAGTCAACATTTCTAAGTTAATTTTAGTCATCTTTAACATTGCATCCCACGATAGGCCTGGTGCTGTATAATACCAAGCAGGATCTAATCCATATGCCTTTAAACATACATCTCTAAAGTTTTCAAATATATGTGTTAATTGAAGGACATCTGTTATAATGTTCAGTTAAATCTTCCCTAATTTCAGATCGAATTCTTTACAAACTCGTACATGAAGCTTATGGCGTTCAGGACTCATTTTTCTCCTGTTAATCTGTTTGTAAATTTATCTGGAGATAATGGAACAGGTTCTTTCAATTTTTCAAATGAATTAAAAAAAGTCATATGGATAATCACCTTTAGTATTAACTAGATCAAGTTTATTGATCGGGAAAAACTTTAATGTTTCTCGAAATTGCTCTGGTTTTAAATTACTAGTTAACTCTGCTAAACTCTTTGGCATAAATCTAAATGAATCAACAAATCTTAAATTTAATTCCATCTTTTTTTGGTCCTGCTTTTGCATATTTTTCATATGTTATGTACCTTTCTTCGTTATTTGCGATCAGTTTAATTTTCTGTGTATCATAAGCTAACTCTTTAATAAACAAATGCGTATCATAACCAGTTAAATTGTGAAGAAATACTGGAACAAAGTTGGGATTTTTATAGTTTAAATTGCAATAACTGTGAGCTGCACCTCTAAACTTTCCAGTTAAATGATCATGATCTCTTACTTTTGCTTTATTTTTATTTATCTTATACAAACACTTTTTTAAGTCATGCTTCCATCCTTTTATCTTTTCACTCATATCATCTCTATCCTTATAGAACTGTATTTTCCCTTTTAATATATTTATTTTTTTCTCAACAGCTGGTGGTAAGTCATTCAAGTTTTTCTCACATATGTGATAAGTATCCGACCTGTTATAAGCTTCTATTTCCTCCTCACTAAGCGGGGTCATATCAACTACCCTGTTATATATTTCCATAATTTCTATTGCTTCTTTTTGTAACATTTCAATAAATACTTTCGCAGCATCTGGACCTATATAACTAAGAGGGACTTTATAGTTCCCATTTGAATATTTGACATAGTAACAAAAACTCATTGGTTCATGCTTTTGATATTTTACTGTTTTACTACAATTATACTCTATTTTTTCATAAGATACATTCAAAGTCGGCAGATATGACAAATGGAACTCTTAATGAACGATTATAGTTTTGAAACTCTATTTCATTGTCGTATGGTTTTGGAAGTTCTATTCTAACAGCCTCATGTTCTTTACAATATAGCTCATGGTTCTGTAATTGCTTCTCATTTCTAAAATGTCTTGTTAAACATCTATCACAAAAGTATAACTTCTCAGTATGTTTTGTTACTTGACTTCTTATTAATCGTGATAAGTCTTTTATCCAACAAAAATGATTATTATTTTGATCATCTTTTATATATAATAAATTAACATGTTTTTCTTGCTTTGTTTTTGTGATTTGAAGTGGATATACATTATAGTTCCTGTCATAGCTGTAAACATTGATGGAAATATTACTTCTTCTTTCAAATTTCGGAATATCTTTTAATTGTACTGGGAATTCAATGTTGTCACAATATTCCTTTTCTAATTTACCAGCAAGTCGTTTAAAGTGTGAAGGTCTTTCAGGATGTATTTCAACAGGTTTTAAGTAACTTGCAATAGAATACAAGAAACATTTATTGCCTTTATTTTTAACATTAATCACTGCTTTCTTAACTTGAATTGGTTTAGGAAGTTCAATATAGGAAGAAGCTCTTGATGGTACATATTTGTTTAATCTGATTTGTAAGTATTTAATTTGGTGTAATGTCCATCCTGATCCTCTACCTTCAAACTCTTCCATTTCTCTACGAAGTTTTTGTTTTGCATGATGTATATATTCACTTAAGTCAGTTGATTCTAATATTCTCTCGTTTAATTTTTTGAAATTGCACTCTTGAATTTCTTTATCTTTAATATAGTCAAAAATGAAAACGAGATTTACTTTAACAGGGTTGAATTTTAATTCTTCTTTGATTTTGTTAATAGCAACTCTTCCATTTGTATCTAAAAATTTTATTGGGTCTTTATATCCACCTATGTTTTCAACTTTAATGGTTTGTAAACGCTTCTTGAGTGCTGTTTCTTTTAATTCTATCTTAATTGGTATACGTGTTGGTTTCGGTTCTTCAATTATTTCTTGTTTAAATGGGAATATATTTCTAATCTGTCTTCTGCTTTGTTCATCATCATATTGTTTAAGAAGGTTTATTAGTTCTGCTTTTCTTAATCGGGAATATCTTTTGATTCCCTTTTCTTTACATTGCCGTCTTAACTCTATTACAGTAAATCTATTATAATTACTCATCTTTTAATATATAGAAAATCTTACTACTCAATTTTTATCTTCGCCGGATTATTTCTAATCATTTTTGTACTATTTTTACTTCCATTTATCCTAATACAACGCTTAACATTGTACACTCCTGCCATTGTCTACATATTACGCGTTGTATTAGAACACGACTTTGATGAGAATAACCCATCAAAGTTACATATACACATATTAAAATTAAATCATTTTTGTAAACTTACTCATCATCGTCATAATCATCACTACCATATTTATATTCATCATCACTACTCAAATCAGATATTTTTTGTTGCATTATTAATAATTCTTTTTCCTTTAACAGTATTTGCTTCTCTAGTAGTACTGCTAAGAGTTTAAGATCATGATGAATTAGTTTAAGTCTATCATGTAATAAATCAAATTCTTTCTCCATATTTATTATATAGAAAACCAACAAAAATGAGATAAATTTAAAAAATCTAAGAATAAAAATGAACAGGTGAATATGACTAGTGCTAAGGAAATATTATCTTACAAACCTATATTTGATTGTGTATGTAAATATTTAGATGTTGGTGGTTATAATGATGAAGACAAAATAAATTTTAGCGTGTCCATAAGTATGTTAGATCATTTGTTCAAGAAAGCCGCTAAAGAAAACAACTCATTTCTTATACAAAACATTCTCTATGCAAACGTTATGAATTTGTTTGATGAAATATTAGATTCACCAACTGATGAACAATGGTTATCTATAGGTTATGATGATTATGAGGAGGAATATAACTATGATCACATTACAGAAGACTTCATACGCAAATATCAGGAGAAAGTTAATATGAGTAAAATATGTTCATGGAAAAAGTTATCAGAAGAGTTTATAAGAGAATTAGCTGATAAAGTTGATTGGGAGAATATTTCGGAAAGCCAAGACTTATCAGAAGACTTTATAAGAGAATTTGCAGATAGAGTTGATTGGAAAGAATTATCGTTAAATCAAAACCTATCTGAAGAATTTATTAATGAGTTTATAGACAAAGTTGATTTTGTTGCTATATCTTATGGAAGCAAACTCTCTGAAGCCTTTATACGAAAACATGCAGATAGAGTTGATTGGTGGAGCTTATGTAGGACTCAGCAATTATCAGAAAACCTTATAAGAGATTATGCTGACAAAGTAGATTGGGCAATGATTTCAATATTTCAAAATTTAACAGAAGAATTTATTGCAGAGTTCAAAGAACGCGTTTATTGGGATAACATTTCAATTTATCAAGACCTATCTGTAGAGTTTATATATATATTTAGACATTTTGTGGATTGGAGAGCTATAATAAGAAAATATCATAATAATTCTGATTTAGGTAGTATATTGAATTTAGCATTCGATGTTACAACAGATGGTTTGTTTAATGTTTAACTAATTACCTTTTATGACTATTATATCATAAAAGTCGTAACCTTAATTATTAGATATTAACCTTAATTATCAGATATTAACCTTAATTATCAGATATTAACTGATCATATAAACAATCAATTTCTTTAATCAATTCTTCTTCTGATAGTGATGTCCAAACCTCATTACCCCTACCTTTACGAATATTTAGTTCTTGTTGCATTAGATTGAATAGCTTAATACTGTTAGGATCTCTAAACTTTTCATATATTATTACATGATTCGGATATTTTTCTTCTGCTTCATTAAGAGGCTTATATATATACTCTTTTGGCATCTGATAGCATAATAAAGGAAAGGATCATTAGGTTTGTTCTTCTTATATATGATTAGACAATTACATCATCTGTATATGGTATCTATTACATCATCTTTTGAAACATCATCTGTATATGGTGCTGCGATTGTTTTAAGACGATTTATTTCCTTTTCTTGTTTCTCATTGTTTATACGTAACTGATTCATTTGTTGTTCTATCTCTTGCACTCTTGCTTCTAGTTGTTCCTGTTCATCCTTGTATTGTTTAAAGTCTTTTGTGTAATAGTCGATAATGATTTGATTGCATTTAAGGTAAAACTCAGGAGAAACCCATCGAGATATATCCAAAATCAACTCTTTACATACATATGTTCCTCTTATTTCGTTCCATGTTTTACCTTTACCTCCTGCTACTTTTTGATAATTTCTACAGCCGGAATTCCGACCCTGGAAATATATGTTATGAGTTATTTCGATTCTTTATTTTCTAACCAATGTTTAAATTCTTTCCCACCATCTTGACACAACTTAGTAGCATTGAAGTATCCTGTACCCTTATCTATAATCAATTTAAAATCATCAAAAACACCATACCAATAATTACCTTTAATCTGTTCATAGCAAATATCGTTTAAACTATACGAGTTATCCATATTACTCATATTTATTATATAAAATGTTGATTTAATCATTTTCGGAGTTTTTACCTACACAAATAAATTTTTATTCACCATCTTGTCATATCAAGTATTAACTCTTTCGAAATCGTTACACTCTTACATAATCATCTAACACAGAGAGTAACGGTTCGCTAGCCTTTTATGGAATAATAACCATAAAAGACAAACATTTATATTTATATTACAACATTACTTTTATCTATCCAGCTATTATGTGAATCATCAAATCCTAGCCATTTAACATATACTTTATCACCTTTCTTTCTTAACACCTTTTCCACCAAGTATTAATCTTTATGTTTCGTCTTTAATAGTTCTGCTTCATAAAATCTACCTTGCACATCCTCTTCTTCTAAATCTTTAATTCTATATGTAAGCGGATTAGATGGAATAACTTCACTAATAACAAATACTTCTGTTGACCAATTAGGTGTATATCCTTTCTCAAATAACCCTTTCGATTTACTTATACGAACATAATCACCTAATTTGTATTTGAGTTTAACACGCCTATATTCTTTCTTATACACTTTTTCCAATATTGTTCGCTCATTCTTCTTATTAACTTCTATAGGCTTTAAACCAATTGTTCTATGTACTCTATTATTATACTCACTAACCAATGTTGGTAATATCTCTATCCATTTATAATTTCCTTGTGTTGTGAACCTTTTCCACATGTTTTGTTTAAGTGTTCTATTAAATCTCTCAACAACAGAAGCTTTCTTACCACTATAGGTTGAGTAATGATTAATCTTATTCTCATCCATTAACTTCTTAAATTCTTTATTGTAAAACTCTTTACCTCGATCAGTTTGTAAGTTACTAGGTTTTCTTGTTCTTAATATATATTCGAATGCTTCTGTAACATTTTTACCACTCTTATCTTTAACAGGAACAGCAAACGCATATTTCGAGAACACATCTATAATCGTTAGCAGATACTTATAACCTTTATTTAATTTGGAAACACCTTTTAATACTCCACTATCCATTTCAACAAGATCAGCTTGCCAAAGATCGTCGATACCTTTTATAACTACACTTAATCTGTCAAAGTTTTTTCTAGATGGTTTGTGAATTTCTTCTATAATGTCTTCTCTAACACCTTTACCATCATATAGTCAATCATTCTTTTTAGCGAATTGAATTTTAGTAACACCGCATACAGAACAAATACCTTTCTTTAGATATCTTCCATTCTTTGTTTGTTCAATTCTAATGGTATCTTTCTGCGTATCTGTCAATTTCTTACACTTAACACAATACATCATCATTATTTATTGTATTGAAAATCAACAAAAAAATTAAAATTTATCACTACCTAATACTATACTTTTAACATTATCATCATCATCACTTGATTCGTTTTCACCTTCATCTTCTATTTCTATATACATAATAAACAATAATAATTTACCTTCTTTCAATTCAGAATCTTTAGATATTCTAATTGTTAACTGATGATTTATATTAAAGTGTAATGGAAAACTTTCAACTAAAGCATCATTTAAAAATAGATCTATAAGATGTTTATTAAGACTCGATTCTATATGCATTAACCTACCTCTATAAAGAAATTTGTAGGCGGCAGCTAAATTATATACAAAAAAGGCTGGTTTCCCAAGATCATCTTCTGCCAATCGACATGGAAATTCAACAATTTCTTTTCTTGTAAGTAAATTAAACTCTTCTTTCACTGATTCAAGCTGTTCTATTATTACAACATCTTGTTTATCAATAGCATTAGATACATTAACCAATCTTTTATTCTTAAAATCAACCCAGGATGTAAAAACTTCTCTAGATTCTTCTTTTATACTTTTAATGTTACCAAAAATATCCATATTTATTATATAGCAAACGTCCTTAGAAAGCTCTCTTTCTATGTACATTACAACAAACAATAATTGACCTTCTTCCATAGCTGAATTTTTAGTTGGTTTAATTGTAATTATATCGTTCTTGTTAAAGTTAAAAGGTAAATTTTCAATCAAAGTATCACCTAAATATATGTCTAAAAAGTATTTATCCAAACTTAATTCCATGTGCATTATTTTCCCATTATAGAGAAATTTGTAACCATTAGAAAGATTAAATATTCTAAAGATTGGCTCCTTAACGTTTTTAGCTCTTAATCGATATAATAGAGGTATAGATTCTTTCTGCATAATCAATTTAGTAGTATCCATCCTAATCTTTTGAAAATTTTCTTTCTTTATGTATGTGTCTTGAAACGCTTTTAATGCATCTTCAAATCGTTTTCTATCGTTCTCTAATTGGGCTTCTATTGATCTAAGTTAACTTACGCTTACAACATCATTTAAATTCTCCAACAATTTTAATTTTTCTTCACTAATATCAACATTATCTTTTCTATCTTTAACATTACCAAATATATCCATACTCATTTATTATAAAGAAAATGCCCATCCTAATTTTTGAAAACCTTTCTTTAACATCTCTATTTGTTTAGATGAATGTTTAAAATCAATATCAACATGAACATCATGCTTTTTCAACAGATAGTACAAAACACATTTTAAGTTAATAAACAATACTCTTTTCGGATACAATTCTCTAAAGACCTCGTATAAGTTTTCGAATTCGTTTATAAGTGTTTCTTCCATGTGTCGTAAGTTTAATGGTTTTTGATCGGTAACGCGATAGTGTATTAAATAGACATCATCATAATATTTTGTGTATTTATTTTTCTTTAGTACTTCTAAAACATCTTTTGTTGATATTAAATCTTTTGATATATCCCTAAATTCATCATTTAACACCATGAACACATCTTCGGGAATAATTCTATCCTGTAAAGCTTGCAAACGAAATAACTGTAACTTAAATCTTTTTGTAGTATCATAGCATGGTTTTCTTGCACAAGCAGCTCTCATTTCTTCATTAGTACTGTAAACAAAACCATTCGCTACAGAACAATAATCACAAATGTAACTGCTCATACTTTTGTTAATGATTTACTACCACAATTACTGCATTTTAATGGTCCGGAGTTATAATTTGACAACATGTGCTTTAAGGTAATTATTGGATATAACTTTACCAACTCTTCTTCCGTATACAAAAATTTAGGTATTAACATTTTCCATAACTGAACAACTGTATATGCGTTGTTTTTATCTTACTAACATCCCGAAAATACCAATTAAAATTAAATCTAACTAGTGCATCTAGTTCATCCTCATGCTTCTCAAAATAATCTAAAAATCTATTGTGTATAGCTTCCATATTTATCTTAAAACTAAACTTATGTGAATATAAATCATAACAGTTTATGAACACGTACTTTATGTTGTTATCTTTCCAATAGCATATCCAATGAGTACCAATGTTTTCTGATTTATCAAGGTTAACTACACCGCACTCATTTACATAGGGTTTTTGTGGAAGTTCATCACTCATAAATACACCTCTAAATCGTTTTATCTTTAATTCTTTAACCAACCTCTCTATATCGAAGTTGGTCAATGGTTTTAGTTTTTTGACTTCTTTGGTTTACCTGCTCCATGTTTTTCTTCTGTAGCCATATTGTGCCTTTTTTGTTCTTCAAGTTCTTGTTTATTCTTCTTAGCATCCAGTACAGTTTTAGTAATCGCTGCTGCACCACCTGCTAATGAGCGAACTGCTCCTAAAGCTGCTACAATGGCTGGAATTGTAAAGATAAAACCACCCATATGCTCTTTCTTAATCTTTTTCATTTGTGCAGTAGTTAAAGCTAAATCCATTCCTTTACCTTCTTTAATTTTCTTGGATTTATCACTAAGTTGTTTCTTTGTTAATACATGATCGATATTTAAATCCTTTAGTTTGTTATAAGAAACACTAAACATACAACCTTTAATAGAGCACATCTTCCTATTTATTTAAGAGAAAATCTTAGTTTGTAAAAGTACAGTTGTTGTAGCTCCACCAAAATCAATTAAGGAATCATTCTCATCTGTTATCCTTATCTCAAAATTATCAACCTTGTCTTTAGATATAGAAAAAAATAATGGATAAGTAGGCTCATAAATAATACTATGTTTAAACTCAGCATCTGTTTTATGCCCTGTTTCTCTATGTGTGTATTCTGTATCTTTAACAAACATACCATCTGCTATATTACAGTAAACATTAATTGTATCGAATGGGTGAAACTTTGGTGCTTTATCTCCAACATGTTCTGTGTTACTAGCTAAGTTTTTCTCACTAAAACCTAATACAGTATTAATGGTGTCTAAGGTTATATCACACGGTCTGCTAAATATTTTAACTGTATTTTTCTCTCTGTCCTCAGTAAATTTAATATTTTTAAAAGCATCGGCGGAGTATGGAAGATTTGATTTAATATATTCTTCTAATTCTTTTAAACTATATTGACCAGGTTGAACTATGAGTTGTTTTGTAAGATTAGGATGAAGGTTATTACAAAATGTTAATTTATTATTTCTTTCTGTAATGTTTGGAGTTAAGTATGTTGTGTAAAACCCAACTAGTCCTATACTTAAATAGTTGCTACTGTTGTCTAATTCGTAGTGGAGTTTCTTCTTTAAAACAGAAGTATCACTCGTTAACTTAAATACCTTAGCCATTTATTATATAATAAATGAATGAGTTTGATTTACCTAGAGATATTCCAAGAGAGAAAGTAATCAAGTTAATAGAAGATATCATTCAAAAGTTAGAATACAGTTTAAAGAAGAAAAAGAGAAAACTACGAATTGTTAGATATGCATACTACACTTTGATCACGTTGACGGTTATACTTTCTGCAACTACTGGGTTTATTAATATTTTTATACCTGTAACAATTTACTCAATATTAACAACATCTTTTGCAACTGGAAGTGCTATTATAACAGGTTTGTCTTCTAAGTTAAACACAAACAAAAGAAAAGAGGAATATAAAACCATTGTCACTTGTATTAACTCATTTAAAGAACAGTTAGAGATGATAATAACATTAAATGGTGAAATGGATAACGAATATATAAAAGATACGCTGCTTAAGATCAGAGAACAACTTAAAGATATAAGATCATAAAAGAGTCGATTTTCTCTATAATAAATGAGTAAGAAAACTATTAATTGGGAGGTAAAAGAGATGATAAAAGAAACAACAGCTAAGAAAAGAAATGGAGAACTTATACCTGATGATATTCGATGTCTTATAGTGGGTCCATCTGGGTGTGGTAAGACGTTTTTGTTATTTAATTTTTTATTACAGCCAGGTTGGTTAAACAATAATTACTTCTATATATATATTCTAAAAGCATGAATCAGCCAAAGTATGAGCAATTAAAAGATCGATTTGAAAAAGCAGAACTAAAGTTCAATAAGCATATAGCAACGTTCTTAAGCGGTAATGATTCTATTGTACCTACTGATGAATGTAAAAAATACTCTATAGTTGTGTTTGACGATTACATTTTAGAGAATCAAGATACTGTTAGAAATTACTTTACAAGAGGTACACATAGACATTTAGACTGTTTCTATCTTGCACAAACATATTCAAAAGTACCTAAACAGCTTATAAGAGATAACGTTAACTTCCTATGCATATTTAGACAAGATGATACTTATCTTAAACATGTGTATAATGAGTTTGTTGGAGGAGATATGTCTTATGATAAATTTAAAGAGATATGTTCAAAATGTTGGCAAGAAGATTATGGTTTTATAGTAATTGATATGACAAGGAAGGTAAACAATGGTAAGTATAGGAGCAAGATAAAACACTTCTTAAACGTTTGACTTTTTCACGTTTATTGATGATCTTTGACGTCTTTTTCACGTTCATTGATGTTTGTTCGTTTATTGACGTTTGTTCGTTTTCTATATAATAAATGGATGAGAAAGAAATTAATAAGAATATCAAGTTAAAGGAGTTCTTGATAAAAGGCTTCAAATCTTGGAAGAAAGAAAGAGAAGGTATATATGATAAATTTAAGACGCAAGAACAATCTGTAATTGATGCTATTCAAAATTTAGGAAGTGAATTCAAAGAAGTAGCAGAACAAAATAAAAATCTAATAACTGAACTTGTTCCAGTTGTACATAAGACGGCTTCAATAGATCCTAGTCTACTAGAAACACCTAAAAAGATAACTTATGATAGTTCCCCAAGTAGTAGTGATACGCCTATAACAGGAGAGATAAAACAAATGAGAAAACAAATTAAAGACAAAGTGGAAGGAGTAGAACCTTTAACAACAGCGCAATCATATGGTAAGATTGCAACGAAATATTATAGTAAAAGAAATGATAGTGTATTTGGAATAAGAACTGTAGAAGAAGATGGAAAAATAATAAATAAGATAAGAAATTCTGAAGTTAAAGTGAGTGGTGATGATTTGATAATTAATGGTAAAACTTATGAAGGAACAGAAGGTCTATGGGAATTGTAAACTATGAATACTAATAAAACCATTGAGGATTATGATGATGATGATTTTGAACAGTACAAGGAAATAATAATAGAATGAGATGCTGCCTTCCAAAAATATAATCGAGATAAAAAAGTAGCATCTAATAGAGGTTCTAAGTACATTAATATTATCAAGCCTATTTGGGATAATTATATTAAACCATCTTTACCTCCAACTCCTAAGAGAACTGGTGAAGTAACTAAACAATATACAGAAATACCTAAAGAATATATATGGGTGGATGATGTGAGAAAGTTAATTGATCGGTTAATAGTTATAGATGGAGAAGAAAAGGCTGGTAATAATAACTTTTAAAATGAGAAAGTAGGTATAGTGAGTATGATTAATAATAAGCTTTTACAATTTATTCCTAATGCTCCAAAAGGTATAAGTTATTTGATTAAGATCTTAAATACATTACCACCACGATTCTGGAATGATGAGAAGCTTGGAAAAGGACTGATGAAAAAGATTTTAAACAAGAAGGGAATACCGGAGTTACATATACCAGGCTACGAATTTTGTGGTCCTTTTACGAAAGTTCAAGAAAGGTTAGAGAGAGGTTATAAAGGTATTAACCCATTAGATGAGGCTTGTAAAGAACACGATATATACTACAAAGACAATAAAGATACAGAGTCAAGACATATTGCAGATAAGGAACTAGAAACTAAAGCATGGAAAAGAGCATTTAGTAGTGACGCATTAATTGGTGAACGATTAGCTGCTTTTGGGGTTGGTTCTGCTATGAATGCTAAGGTTAAGTTAGGATGGGAATTATAAGTTTTTAAATGTTATTATGTATGATTCTTTTATAAGTATATCCCATAAAAGCGTTGTTTCAAGATTTTCTCTATAATAAATGGATAGTGTTGAGAGTTACGAGTTACAGAGTTTACGAAATTGATAAAAATGATTAAATATTTTTGGTGAAGATAAAAATTGAAGTGTGTTCATTGATATTCTATATAATAAATACGATGTAGAGTCATATTGAGGTTTTAAATAAACTTGGAAGTCTTGAGCAAAAACAAGTTATTGGATTAAGAGAATTAGAATTAGGTACAGAATATAAGATTGTGAAAATGGAAAAGATTAAAACTAAGTTTGGAAAGAGCATTTTAGTTGAATATGAAGATTTTAAGGTCTTTCTTCCACCTAGATTTACAAAACATTTAACAGATAAAATGATTGATGAGATCGTTAAAGATGGAATAAAAATCAAATACACTGGCCTAAAAGATAATTATTTAACAGTTGAGTTCTGTATGTAAATTTTATATAAATTTTCTGTATGTAAATGAGGATTGGTTTTATGAATATTTTCATAAAACGAACATTTTCCTTATAACAAATAAGCAGCTATGGCTAATTATTTGAATAAAAAATGACGTTAAAGCATTGAGATTCCTTCGCATAGATGAGTTAGAAAAAGGTAAAGCGCACGAGATAACATTATGGAAATTGATTCAAACACAGCGTTATGGTCAAAGAGTTTTAGTACATTTAGATGAGAAATAAAAGACGTTATTACCACAAAGATATAATGACGAAACTGAGCAAGTATTGAAAGATCTGAAAAAATATAAGCTGTTTGTTAAGTATGAGGGTTTGAAAGATTTAGATAATGGTTATAAAATACATCAGTTTCACTTTAGAAATGAATCCAAAAAATAACAAAAATAAAACTTGTAATTTTAAGTATGTTTTAAGTGTATAAGTGTTTTTGTGGTTTCATTATCAATATCCGAACTTGTAATTTTAAGTATATTTTAAGTGTATAAATGTTTTTATAGTATCAAGACTATAAAAAACTAAGACCTTTGGTTATACAGAACATAATGTCATTTGAATTTTAAAGATACATGTATAAATAAGGGATTTATTTGAGTTTTTTATAATTATATCCTTAGAGTTATGCAAACTACAAAACATTCGATAGATAGTAAATTTATTTGTTTATTGATTGCCGTTTGAATTTTGAAAATCGGTTAAAATTTGATGAAATTATAACAAATTCGAAAAAGTATTCTTAGAGTTATGCAACCCGCAATACAATCAAAAAATAGCAATTTTTTTAATCGATTGTCGTTTGAATTTTGAAAATCGGTTAATAAACAACGAAGTTATAACGATCTGGAGATATTTTCCCTCATGAGCCGCCATTGATGTCAGGGTTGGTTATCGTTTCCAAAAAATTATCATATTTGCCTAATTTACTACTAGTTCATTTGTAATAGTTTCAGAGCTTAATTCGTAATTTTAACAATTCTGTAAAAACATGATAAAAAGAATTAGTTTCCAACCCTGTTTTCTAGATTATGTGATACAACTTAGTTATTGAAATCTGGTATCACTGAATGCTTCAACTCTAGAGATGTGTGGGAGAAAGAGAGAAGAAGATGTGAGAAATACATTTTGTATATGGAACACTAGCGCATGCATGTGACACGTTTTGGAACTAAATACTGACTCTGTCGACAAGGATGCTAACGGCGAAGATGCATTCGCTTGAATTCTGATCGTTACGAGAGAAAAGTTGAGCGAAGAATGCTGCGCCCGAGCTATGTGCAGCCGTTAAATTCAATGTTAAGTATATGGGAGGCGAAGGATACTGCGTCGTTACTCCGCTGTTAATCATTCTCTCTCTGTTTCTATTGCTTAAACCTCTCTGTCGTTCAGAGCTGGGAAGGAAAGAAAGAAAGAGAATCGGATTGTGAGTCACGTTGTTACTTCCTCCTTCTTCTTTACCATATATGTATATGTGTGCTCGACAGCTGATATTGTAAATGTATGTGTGTGTGCGATTGAGCGAGAGTGTATATACATATATCTGTAGCAGCTGTATACAACATACTAAACTTTAAGGTTTTATAATTCAGTTACTTGTGAACCGATTTACACCAAAAAAAACTATTTTTTCAATCAAAGACAGCACTATAAGTTATAAGTTTTAGATATAAGTTTTTATGATTTTAAATGTCATAACAGCCTATGCGATCTCACTTTAACATTGTAGTTATGGGAATACTTTGCATTAGATTCTTGGGCCCTTATGTGCTAGTCAACTAATGTTAAAGCAAAAAAAATATTCAAAGAAAGTGCTTAGTAATTACGTTAGTCATCTAGTGGTGATTTGTAGTTAGTGATGATATATCCCTTTTCTTTAAATTCTGACAATCTTTTTTGTATCCAATCATGTAGTTTTCTATGGGATATGGAACAAAAGTTCTCATTATAATATGGAGGAATTCCACATACAACACATTTATTATTAATATTTCTTTCATTAGTTAAGTCATAACAAGATGTAGTTTCGTTCCTTCTAGTAAAATATGGTGGGAAACCAATACGTATTATATCTTTAAATAAAATAACTTGTGGTGCTGGTAATGCAAAACCTACGGGGTTATATGTTGGATCTACAAACTTACATTCTGATAATGTAGCTGGTCTTAAAATCTTAAATCGTGTGTCTATGTCCTTAAAGAAAAGATACATTATTTTTATAAAGTCATGCTCTAACATTTTATTATGTATTTACATCACTCGTTCTATTGATGAGAGTGAATAATCTATCAACGGTCCAGAATATTGCAAACCCTGTTTGATTTCTTTATTGAGATTCTCTACTTTATAACATCTTTTACAGTTATCAGACCTTTTGTTTCCATTTCTAGCGAACTCTTGGAATTGTTTTAATTCTCCACAAATTACACACTTTTTCATGATTTATTAAATATAAAAATGCAAAATAGTTAGGTCATTTTTGTTTGATTTTAAATGTCATAAAAGCCTATGCGATCTCACTTTGGGTTATCCTTCTGTGTTAAAGCACAATAGTCAGTGGTGGCTTCATAATTTTTTTGGTAGTTAGGGGGTTGAAGGGGGAAAAGTGTCCTAGAACATACATTCATACCCTACTCTAAACTACATCTATAATTTCCAATTAGCAAACAACAGCGGGCTTCAAAACCATAACTTAATAAGACATCTTTCATCTAAAATAAATAACCTCTTGCTACATATCTAAATCTTCGATTTCAACTTAATCCTGAAATCTCTTCTTTCGTTTAACTGACTTAATCCACATATACCAGATAATAGCATCAAACACATCAGTATGAACATTAGGAATACAATTAAGACATATAGAAACCATCTTATCTGTTTGAAAATAAGATTACACGATCGCAATTTGCTGAACGTTCTAAAGTAGCATGCACACCAAAGCAAATGATTGGGAATAGTATAGCAGGGTCAGCAAGAGAAGGTCTCTGACAGCTCACAGTGACGTTGCCATTACTCACGTGTCAAGACCTTTTTCGGTGCATCTAAAATGGCAATTTAATTAATGGTGTAAGACAGTGTGACCGTGGTTGGTAACACAACTACCAAGATAGAGGCCACATTTTCCCTCCGCATGTGGTACGAAAAATCAGAGACCATCTCTTGTTGGCTCTGCTATAGCATACGAGCATTTGAAGAACTTCCATAGACGTTCATTTCCATTCCTTACTGCAAATTCCGTGCGCAGTTTATACCACCACCAACATCTTAATTTGAATCAGTTTTGACATAGGCAGCTGTCGAAATATCATACACAAGTGTGTAAAATTGTACACTCCGCATCAAAAAATTGCGACAGGTAACGCCGTGCATTTAGGCCACCCAATATACACCTTCTTATCGCATAATCGTGTCAGGTAAAGAGACCCCTCTCTCTCCTTCTTTCTTCTCTCCCATACTAAAATTAGCTAACAACATGAACGCAATTCTGATTTCAAACTACACATGTATTAGTTTCGATAAAATGAAATAACAAAACCGAGACGAAACAAAATTTATAGGTTGATGTAGGGAGTAAGTGCAACACTCAATGTAAAATTGAAACCAATGGATGTCTATTACACAGAGATTCAGAAATGAGGCAGAGAGAGAGAGAGAAAGAGAGGGAGGTAGAGAGAGAGAGAGACAGAGAAGAGTAGAGGAAAAGAAGAAAAAGAAAAGGGAGAACAGATAAAACTGAGGAATTCAAACGTAGTTCTAAAGTTCCGTTTCCAGAAATCCAACAGTAATATAGAAATAACGTTTATTTTTACATATTTTTCAGAACTATTCAAATATATAGAGGGTGGTTTAAACATTCATTATGTCACTTTCATAATGGATACCATACTCAATTTCTAGTAGAACTGTATAACTCCGAGAAACATCTTGGATAATTTAGAAATTTTAACACTCGTGATTTGTTTCCGCGTTGTTCAATTGCAAATTCGGTAGTGTTCATTAGACCTACTGATCTAAAATACTTTCTAATACAACCAAATATCGTTGGTCATATCCTCCATTTCAGACTACTAATGCAAACTGAACAAAAAGAAAAAACAGTAACGAAAAGAAAAGGAAAGAAAGAATAAGAAAATTGAAGAGTGCTATTTTATTGCTAAATTTCTATCAAAAATACCCTATATTAAAATTCCGAACTGTATCGTAATGAAAAGTTACAAATGTTAGAAAGAAATATGTTCCTCATAGATGTAGCATGTTTCAAATTTCATTTGAATAAAACACACTGAATTATAGGATCTAAACAAATTTTCTGTCTAATTCGTATAAATAAAATTTTGTTTTCAAATAACCAAAGAGGTTACCATTTTCTAGTCTTTTCCAAAGATTTATCTGTTCCGAACATCCAGCATTTATTTCATCTCTTCCGGATATAACGCAATTTCCACAGATAGAACGAACACGCTGAGAGCTCAAACGGATCATCGTGTCAGTCGCATGATGTTGGTTAGGTTATAGACCACCACTGGGTCGAGGATTCAAATCTGTAGTGGCCCGGTAATACGACTGAGACTCGGTAGCCCAGAGTATAAAAAAGAGATTTTACCTACTCCCTTGCGTTTAAACAGTATTTCTGTCAGAGATGAACAGGACTGAAGATGTTATTCCTAGAGCACGAGAAACACGACGTCGAAGTTCCCAGTTTAGTAGATTCTCCAGACCAGGTATATCGCTCTCTTGCTCATTTTTAACTTTGGAACATGAAGTGCGTATGTGTGTTTTTGTGTGTGTGAAAGAGAGAAAGGGGAGAAGTGAAAGATTCAAAGACAGGATAGGAAAACGTCAAGAAAAAGAGAGGGGGAGGCGAATATAAATATGAAACATACTTATCATTGCAGTGTATGATGTAGAACGCACACACTGTTTACTCGAATAATCGCCAGTGATGCTTTATAAGTTCTCCATCAGAAGATAAATCTCTGTTTGCAGCCATTTATTTATGCGAATAAATCATACTACCTGACGGGGAATCGAACCAAGGTTTTCCATTTGGAGGTCTAGCACGCTACCACTACACCACCGGTTGGTGTAGCCTAACTTTGTTTAACAAATGGTGTAGGGTTTTCTTTCTGAGAACGATAACATGAAAAGTGTATAGTGAAGATCAATGATGTATTTTTAATGTCCTGGTAATTGCCTTGCCCTTTCCCAACCAGCATTTGTAAATCGTTTCTATCATGATACATGTTTCTGCTTCCACATTCTTACGTATTACTTGTCCATTACGATAAGTCGATTCTTCACAATCACTTTCTAAAGAACTTAATTTTGGCGTGAACAGGATTTGAACCTATAATAGTTAGCTGTATTATTCGTAAGGCCGTTACGTTACCCCTACACTATCATGATATCTGAAATTACAAACCAAATATTACTTACATTAACCCTAATCTTTGAAACGAACCAAAGTACACAAAAATAGACTTATTCGTCGGGCTAGAGAGAAATTAGTGCCCACTAATAAAGGAAAAACATACAATCCAGGAAAAATTACAGAAATAAAACATGTTTTGCAGTAATTTCGTCGTGCAAGTTCACAAGTACGTGAATAATAATAATAATAATAATAATAATAATAATAATAATAATAATAATAATAATAATAATAATAATAATAATAAATGTTGACATTCCCAATATAGTAGTCTATTATTATTATTATAAACATCAATTACCCGCTTTGTTGGGTTAAATTGAGGAAAAATAGTAATATGCTCCGTTATTTAGTCACTGTTTAGGATTACTAAAGAGCTCTTTGATATTGATCATTTTCGATAAGTTTTATATATATCCCCTTCCCCCTATGTTATATGGCAGGGCAATTGCAGTGTCTTTGTTGATCTCAGCCAGCCGGAAAACTATGAATTCGACACTGATATTGTTTATTTCGATCATTTTTATATGTCTCCCCTCCTCCAGGTTGAGGGGCTGAATTTGGATTTAAACAGCATCAGATGTGTCACTGTTAATCTCAGCGACTACAAAAATTATAGATTCGCCACTTATACCAGTAATTTCTCGTTCTTTTTAAATGTCGCACCCCCTCGCCATCTCTTAAGTTACACCTTCAAAGTGATATGACAGAAACAATCTGAGGTTCGAACTTCATCTAGGTTGAAAATTTGATCGAGATTTGTTTCGTGGTTCAAGAGTGATGAAGTCACAAAAACAATCACTTTCATTTTCATTTTTTTACATATATTTTCCTCTCTTCGGCCCCTATGTTGCACCGTCAAACTGAAATGACAAAAGTTGCCCCAGATCCGAACCTAATCTATGTTGAAAGTTTGATAGAGATCGGTCTTGTGGTTCAAGATTTATTACGTTTTATTCATTTTTATACATCAACCCTCCTCCCTCCCTCCTTCCCCTAAGTTAAAATGAAATGATAAAAAAAGTTTCCCAGTCCCGAACCTTATCAATGTTGAAAATTTCATCGCGATCGGTCGGGTGGTTCAAGAGATTAGGAGTTACAAAAATAGTTACTTTCAATATTATAATATAGGTTATTATTATTATTATTATTTGCGTACTTTTGAAATTGGATGGCGAAATTACTGCATAATATGTTTATTTGTCTATTCTTTCCTGGATTGTATGTTTTTCCTTTATCAGTGGACACTAATTTCTTTCTAGGCCGTCGAATAAATCAATTTCGCTGTGAACTTTGGTGCAAATAACGTTACAAGAAGAAGCCGGTTCGTTTTCAAAAATCAGGGTTAAAGTAAGTAATATTTGGCTTTTAATTTCAGATGATATGATAGTGTAGCCGTAACGTAATGACCTTATGAATACTACAGCTTTCTAGCATAGGTTCGAATCCTATCCATGCCAAAGTTAAGTTTTTCACAAAGTGATTGTGAAGAATCGACTTATCATAATGGACAAACAATACGTAAAAATGTGGAAGCAAACACCTGTCTCATGATAGAGACTATTTGGGAATGCTGGTTGAGAAAGGGAGAGGGAATTACCAGGACATTCCAAAGACATCATTGATCTGCAGTATACACTTTTCGTTTTACCGTTCTCAGAAAGAAACACTACACCATTTGTTAAACAAAGTTTGACTACACCAATCGGTGGTTGCCCTCCCCGCTGTTCTAGTGGCCAGCACGTGCGCCTGTGGAGTACGGGGTCCCGGGTTCGATTCCCGGTGGGAGAGTCTTTGTGATCTTAACTGTCCTCGATATTTCTGTGTTCGTGTCCCTGTCGTCCTAGGTAATTGAAAAAAAGTCAACTAAACGAGTAAAGCAAGTAAAATTTAGTAATAAGTAGTTCATGTAAGTTACTGAGACAAGTTCGGTGAGTCAGTTAACATAAAAAGTTGGTGTAGTGGTAACGTGCTAGACTTCCAAATGATAAATCTTGGTTCGATTCCCCATCAGGTAGTATTATTTTTTCGCATAAAATAATGGCTGCAAACAGAGATTTGTCATCTGATGGAGAACTTATAAAGCATCACTGGCGATAGTTCAAGTAAACAGTGTGTGAGTTCTACATCATACACTGCAATGATAAGTATGTTTCATATTTATATTCGTCACCCTCTCTCTCTTTCTTGACGTTTCTCTATCCTCTCTTTGAATCCTTTACTTCTACCCCTCTCTCCCTCTCACACACATACGCACTTCATGTTCCAAAGTTAAAACGGAGCAAGAGCCCGATATACCTGGTCTGGAGAATCTTATTAACTGTTAACTTCGACGTCGTGTTTTTCGTGCTCTAGGAATAACATCTTAAGTCCTGTTCATCTCTGACAGAAATACTGTTTAAACGCAAGGGAGTACGTAAAATCTATTTTTTGTTCTCTAGGTTACCGAGTCTCAGTCTAATTACCGGGCACTACGGATTTGAATCCTCGACCCAGTGGTGGTCCATAACCTAACCAACATCATCTGACTGACACGATGATCCGTTTGAGCTCTTAGTGTGTTCATTCTTTCTGTGGAAATTGCGTTATATCCGGAAGAGATGAAATAAATGCTGGATGTTCTGAACAGATAAATCTTTGGAAAAGACTAGAAAATGGTAACCTCTTTGGTTATTTGAAAACAAAATTTTATTTATACTAATTAGACAGAAAATTTGTTTAAATCCTATAATTCAATGGGTTTTATTCACGTTGAAATTTGAAACATGCTACATCTATGAAGAACATAAACTTTGGTTTCTAACATTTGTAACTTTTCGTTACGATTCAGTTTGAAATTTTAATATAGGGTATTTCTGATCGAAATTTAGCAGTAAAATAGAACTTCTATTTTCTCTTTCCTTCTTTCTCTTTTCTTTTCGTTTCATTTTTTTTGTTCAGTTTGCATTAGTAGTCTGAAATGGAGGATATGAGTAACGCTATCTACTGGGTATACTAGAATGTATTTTTGAACAGTACGTCCAATGTACGCTACCGAATTTGCAATCGAAACACGCGAAACAAAGCATGTGTGTTAAACTTTTGATATTGTCCTAGATATGTCTCTGAGATCTACAGTTCAACTTGAAAATGAGTATGCTATCCATTATGAAAGTGACATAATGAATGTTTAAAGCATCCTCTATATATTTGAATAGTTCTGAAAAATATGTAAAAATAAACGTTATTTCTATATTACTATATTTTCAATTCGCTGTTTAATTCAGTCTTCGTAGTATCAAATAATAGGAAAGTCTCACTGGCTTCTTCATAGATATTTGCAATAACTTTGATAGAGGCAACGTATGCTCATCTGATCTTTGGATCAGTACCCTCACTATTTTGATATGGTCCCTTGTGTAGTAACAACTCCTAAATCCGGTCTGCTCTCTTGGTTGGGCGAGGTCTAGCTGTTTCTCTAGATGGAGTTGGAAGACATTCAAAACCAATGTTTCTTGGAGCAGTAATAATTTCTAAACAACTTTCACGTCTTTTATGCTATATGAATATATTTTGTTACCTTTAGTATCGGCGAAAGCGACTCGCATGATACCTCCAATATAATTCTTAAATGTAGGCCTATGATACATATTTTTTATACTACGTCGAAGTGCTTTCGTAAGCATGTTCCCTCGGAGTTAGGCAACCCATCTTACTTCACTGTATGGTTGGTTGTCCAACCTCACTATTGTACGACGCAAATGAACCACCTGCAGGGTAAAAGGTAACAAGTCATTTTTATTCATTTTTCAGGAGAGTCATCTTATTCCCTTTTACCCAGTGTGGATTCCATTGTAGCTTAATTATTCCCTTTTGCACATTCTTTGTACTTGTTTTTGGTCACGTTTTTTTCATAGGGCTTATCATACAAAAAAGCGCCATTTAAAATACTGCAACTCTGTGTTAAAAACCGAAAATTGAAAAAAGAGACTTGTTACCTTATGGACACAGGAGCAGGTTCTTTGATATTATTCGTCTATTACAACCAGTAGTTGTAGATGTAACCGCGTCTACCTCGAACTAAACATCTGCGTGAGTGTTGTATTCAGATGGTTTGGAAGTCTTCCGTAGTTTCAAAATCCTAGAAGTTATCAGAATCCTTCAGAGTAGCGAGAGGTTCATGAAGGGAATGATATAACATTCAAACCACATTTATCATTGTGGTATATGGTGTAATAACTTGCGTATCCTTAAAAAAATGATAAATGTTCTTCACTGTGTTCGCACAATCATTTTATCAATCTATGATTTTATGTTATGATTCATGTATCAATAAACAAAGTTTAAGAACTAAGAACTAAGACTGGAATAAACTAGAGTTGCACGCCAGACTTGTGAAATTTATCGTCTCGTCTCGATTCTAGTCTCAAAAATGAGACGAGAATAGTCAGTTTTCTAATTTCTTCTCGAATTTAAAAGATATTTCTCATCTCGGAAGCAACAGTAGTCTAATACTCTATATCCTAACAATATATTAAGCGTAATTAGCCGTGTAGGAAAGACGTAGAATTAAAGCAACCCTAGGAAAAACTCTAGGGACTAGTGAGAAAAATATACAATTAATAATTCCAGTAGCATTTGGCTGAAATATAAAAAAAAATAACATATGCGTGAATTCATGTTATTGTGTTTTTGTCATAATTATGAAGATTTATTTTCTGGGCTGCACAATTCCAATTGATTGTTTCTTTAAGTCATTACGGATTGAATAGTATTAAAAAAAACATACGTGCTCATTTAAAACCTACTTAGGCAATCTGAAGGACAAACGTAACTCTTAAATAATGATAATAATTATTATTATCCTTTGCTAATCACTTTCTTATATTTTAGCAATCGTTTCCACGTATAGAAAATTCTTAGGCATTATGTTTTATTGTTTTTTTTAAAGAACTCTAGAAACAACTCAAGAAGGAAAAGGTGGCAACTACAGATCTGTCAAGCTCACACAATTTCTTTCTTCCAGCCATAAATAAGCCCCCATACTGAGTTTGGTGACATCCTTCTCCACTCTCGGTGTGTCGGCATAGGACAGCAAGTGTATAGGATAGCATACGCACTATACCAGGAAGTCCATTTGCACCGTAAAATTAGTAAAGTTCGACAACCAACCATGCCATGAAGTAAGAGGTGTTGACTACATCCAAGGGGTAATATGTTGTTTTTTTAAGTACTTTGTCTTCGTATAAACAAACGTGTGTCATACATTGAAGAATTATATTGGATGTATCATGCAAATTGCTTTCACTGATACTAGAAGAAACAAGTTATATTTTCGTATAACATAAGAGACGTGGAAGTTGTTTAGAAATAAATTTCTGTTCCAAGAAAGTATAGATATGAACAAAAACACCAGAGGTGCAAAAAGTGCAGCCAAGTTCGTCAGCCTCAAAAAGTGTTGAGATGAGGATGGATGAGCCAAGTTCCTTGGCCACTGCATCTGAAAGGAACACTGGAACTTGGCGCGAAGTGTCTAACATATTGGAATACATTAAGATGTCTGTTCCTAGTTTCACGGCCGGGACATTTCAGCCCTAAGGCTAGTGGTGACCCCCAAATCCACCACGCTCACAAACACCATCCCTAAGGCTCGTTAGCATCATTTACTTTGACACTTCGTCGAGGAATATAAGTTTTCCTTGTCTGGGTTTCGAACCACCAATCTTACTGCAGTATACTGTATATGTGCCTCAGTAGTACTGTATATTAGCAAAGTTGATATTCCTAAGGTTGATGGTGGTCCCAAACCCACCACGCCCACCGCCACTATCCCTAAGGTTCCTTAACATCATTTTCCTTGACACCTCGCGCCAAGTTCCAGTGTTCCTTTCAGATGCAGTGGCCAAGGAACTTGACTCATCCATCCTCATCTCAACACTTTTTGAGGCTGACGAACTTGGCTGCACTTTTTGCACCTCTGGTGTTTTTGTTCATATTTCACTTCTTTTTGTAGTTCACCATGTCAATATCGTATATTGGAATTCTCATATTGCTGCATTTAAATTTAAAATTGTACATTTTTAAAGGAGTCATAGTGTGTCACATACAACATTAGTTCCTAAGGGCTCTCCCACCGGGAATCGAACTCAACACCTGTACAAGAAAAGCGCACATGCTAGCCATTAGAACAGCGGGGAGGATTTATTCTATTAAATATCTGTTAGAGCGTTATGTCCAAACGAGATTCCAATTCATTTACACGAACTACAAAATCACGATCGTTAACATCTCATTTTTCATTACCTAAATACGAAGAGTATCAACAGGGCCCAAAACCCTTGATGCTGAATCCTCGCTGTACCTAGTTGCTCTCTATCTTTTCACATCGCGAAATTAGGGAGTTCATTACATGAAGCGCATGTTGCGCAGTTTCATACTGCCTCGGGTTTTCCTTCCAATGATATACACCTTTAAAATAGCTTGTAAACTTAATAATATTTGCCACCAACATATCCTAACTGTATATAAAACTACATGAACTGACATAAATTAAAGGGATGCTTCCGGTTGACGTGGAAATTTGAAATGATGAAGGGGGATGAAGAATTTTACCATGTTATTTAAATGGGTCTTTTTTTTCTTTTTACATATAATCTCATGTTTTAGGAACTTGGAATTGGAATAAAAAAATTGAAATTCGGTATGCTTGTACGTTTTCATTAGCATTACCTAAGTAAATCAATAAAAATAAACAATTCCAACTTTAGAGTGGTTTTATGGGGAACTGAAAAATCTTTCTCATGGTACGTATTTATATGGGACACCTTTTACACCCCAAAATTATACGGCACTTCCTGTAGGGCTACAATGATTAAATTTGACGTGATTGTAGTTTTTCTGAAATAACCGACAGAAAAATTGCCAAAAGTGAATATTTTTAATTTTTAGGGAGTCTAAAGGGGAGATGAAGAAATTCCCCATGCTATTTAAATAGGCCTTTCTTTGGACTTATAATCTCGTATTTTAGGTACTTGAAATTAGAATACAAACGTGAAATTCGGTATGCTTCAACGTTTTCGTTAGTATTACCTAAAGAAGTCAGTAAAAATGAAAATATATAAATTTAGAGTGGTTTTATGGGGAACAGAAAAACTTTTCTATGTTATTTATATTGGACGTCTTCTACACCCCAAAATGTTTAGGCACTTCCGGCAGGGTTAGAATGATGAAATTTGGCACGATTGTAGCCTCCCGAGACTAACCAACAAGAAAATTGCTAAAATTGAATATTTTTAATTTTTAAGGAGTCTAAAGGGAGCTGAAGAAAAAAAAATGAAAGGAAATCTTTGAGTTTTAGGTCCCACGGTTATGCCGGTTAGGCTAAAGGAGACGGTGATGATGAGAGATGAGTGAAATGGCGGAATGAAGAAAGTGGGAGGAAACGGGAGAATCCCGAGAAAACCCACGAGCACGATGTTTGTCCACCACAAAGTTCACTTGGCGGGGACTGGGATCGAACCCGGGACCCCAAGCACCAGAGGTGGGGAGATGAAGAAATCACCATGTTATTTAAATAGACGTTTTCCTGGAATACAAAATCTTATCTTTTAGATAGTTGAAATAAGAAAATAAACTTGAAATTCGGGAATTGTAAGCTTAAGAGGTGTGAGGAAGTAGGACGAGCAAAGGCGGGTGTGTGGGGGCGAACCCCCGAAGGGCAAATTCAGGAAATATGAAGAGCAAAGGCATGAAATTCACTGTTGATGAAAAGGCTGATACGTAAGAGATTCTCACACTGTTCACAGATGGAGACACGAAGTATCAAGAACACTTTTACAAAACGACTGTGGTAACTATAATATAATTCTGGTACCAATATATTTACGAAATCGGTTACATTTTGTTGCTAGTCTCACATAAATTCGAACAATTGGATTTCTCATTTCTTCGAAAACTACATTAATTTTAAACATTCTCACCTCAACATTATCTTACTTATCAAATTAATTTCAATATCTATTTAATACCAATGACTGCAATAAAGGAAAAATCTTCACCGAAAAAAGACAAAATATTGGCTTTTCTTTTCTGGGTTTCCAACCACGAAATTTACGGCAGTATGTACGTGTCTTAGCATACGTTTTTAAAAGTTAACTGATTCACAGAACGTGACTCATTAACGTGACTCATTAGATTTCAGACATCCTGCAACGACATTGTGTGACATCTAAGCGGGAAAGAGGGCAGTACGTATGTAGCATATGGGTAACGTATGTTAAGTATTGATTTCTGTAGTAAACATAAGGATCCCGTATATTTGTACACTATACCGCTATCCGGATAACGGATTTTTCTCAGTGCCCTTAGCTCATTTTTCTATTAACCTAGAACGACAAGGACACGAACACAGAAACATTGAGGAGAGTTAAGATTCCAAAGGCTCTTCCACCGGGAATCGAACCCAGGACCTCATACACCAAAGGCGCACGTGGTAGCCAATAGACCAGCAAGAAGGGCACCAACTCGACCACTCAGACGATTGACAACATTATCACTATGCACATGATGTGTTTAATAACGGAATCGTTCCCGATTTCTGATTGTAACGACAGTTTTTTTGCTAATAAAAAAATTTCCGTAGCAAATTCCTCAAATTTCATTTTCAAGCCGTTATAGTGTACCTTTATGGAGAGTTTCCCATCTTTATCCAATTAAGAAATACCTAATGGGTATGCACAGTTTTTCGCCCATTAAAAGTCCCCATAGTACATTCCTTAAATTTGGAACCTTTACTTACACAGGTCATTACATAAGATAGGTACCATTATGCAGAGTTTCAATTCTCTATTTCATTTGGAAGCACCTAATCAATGATGAGTGAGTAAATGAACCGAACTCTGTTTGAGTAAGGACAATTTTTTGCCCATAGAAAATTCCATAGCATATTCCTTAAATTTCGGAAATTTTTCATATTCAAGCCATTATAAGCTACCTTCGTGTAGACATTCACATCTTCATCTCATTGGGAAGTACCTAATGGCTACGGACAGTTTTTCGTCTATAAAATATTTCCCATAGCACATTCGTAACATTTCGGATTTTTTCCATACTCAAGTCATTATAAGGTATCCTTATGAAGAATTTCACGTTTCTATCTCATTGGGAAGTACCTAATCAATTTGATGAGTGAGTGAGTGAAACGATTTTTTTCCTGGCTAAGGACAGTTTTTTGCCCATAAAAAATTCCCATAGCACATTCCTTAGATTTCGGACTTTTTCCATACTCCAATTGTTATAGGGTACCTTTATGCAAAGTTTCACGTTTCTATCTCATTGGGAAGTACCTAATCAATTTGATGAGTGAGTCAGTGAGTCAGTGAGCCTGAAAACTGCATATTTTGAGGGTCCAGTACTCAAATATGGTTGAAGGTAGGAATGTGAGACTTGGCATATGAGTACATCTGTGGGATATCTCCTTAAATTCTAAATTTCATGTTTCTACCCTTAATAGAATCGTTTTTACAAAGCCTCGAAATCGGCGATTTTACCCAAAACTCTTGTTCGTGTATAATATGCTTACGGCAGTGCAGGCCAGTTTTCATTTTCTTCGCGGAACTTGGCTGCCATGCACTGCCGTGCATCTTGATTTAACAACAACCTACATTTACGGTAAATGAGGTTGAAAAAAGGGGGGACCCCGTAGTCTAGTGGCTAGAGCGTTGGATTCATGTTCGCGCCCGGCTGCTGCTTCCCCAATTTTCGGAGTCCACTCAGCGTGGTGAGGCAAACTGGGGAGTCACGAGAATAAAAGACGTGACGACCACTAAGTCTAGAAAGTTCCCGATACGCCGGTTAGTGATAGGACGACCCAACTCCCTGACCACGCGTTTGTCGCTAGGTTTAACGTAGTTCCACCAGTCGCTAACAGATGGCGTGGAGCGGCTCAAGCCCAGAAATTTGGGCTGTTACGCCAAGTAGTTTAGTATAGAGGTAAAAAAATTGAATGAAAAAAGAAAATGTTACGGCAGGATACGTGTTTCAGCAATTACATTATTAGTGGAACGAGGTCCATGACAAAAGGCCTGTTTAGCATGAATCGTGAGTGAGTGTTTCTAATAAAGTGCAGCAGAAATTCCTCAATAAAATACTAGCAATTAATGGTCAAATGCTTAGTAATCAAAGCAAAGATCAAATTTCTTCACCAATTAAACAAAAGAAACCATTTTTTAAAGACAATCTAAACTCATCTGTAGTTTCCGATTAGCAGAAATCAGTAGGTTCAAGAACAATCACTAAATAAGACACCTTCCATTTAAAAAATAAATTCTTGTTATATATCTAAATCTTCGATGCCAACTATTTCACAAAATCTCATTCTTTCATTTAACTGCCTTAATCCAAATATGCCAGATAAATAACTTCAAACGCATCATTATAAACATTAGGAATAGAATTAAATCAAATGCAAACCTCTTCTTGATCAAACAACAATTTAAGATTATATGTATATACAGGGTGTCCAGAAAGTCCATTGTCACCCTAGAAATTGCAAACGGTGAGACAGATGCCAAAATAGGAAAATACGTGTTTGATCATTTTAAAAGTACAACGTATCAATGCAAAAAGTGTTGTACCAGGGCCACGCGCAGGGTCCCAGGCGGGATCCAACTCAAAATTGCAAATGGCAAGGGGATCAAGTAACATTTCGGACATAACAGGGGATTAAAAAGCTTTTGGGAAATGAAATAATACGGAACAAGTCTCAATTCTATAAAATTACTTGTGCAAAATGGTTGCAAAATGGTCAAAATGTCAGCAAAAACGTCATTGTAAGACTTATGGCCACCGCAAAGAAATGTCAAAACAGCAAAACACATGTCATATTTGTCCGAGGATCCTCCTTCTAATTTTCAAATGGCAAGGGGGGTCAAGTAGCATATCGTTTGAAAGCTGTTATTACATGAAAGCAGATGAAACAAGTCTGGACGCTCTACGATAACACTCTGCAAACATCTTGCTTTTTAGTTCTTTTGTCTGTAGTTCGGTATAGTTTGTTTTCACTTTAATTATTGTACTCAACTGAAAGAAAGGAAATGCTCCTACTGTGAGAGTCTGCTCTTTGAGCCCACTAATGTCTAAATTAATAAAGAATTATAATAAAATGAAAGCAAATTAAGAAATAAAGAAAAGAACAGAAATAACATTTGACATCTTTGAGTATAAAACTGACTAGTTAGCATATGCATTACAATGCTGATACTTACGCTCGTTGTCTGGATTATCAAGTATAAAATGATTAAAAAAAAAAATCTTGCACCACGAATTCGTGCAAATGTCTTACGATGACAAGTTCCGACTGCAAAATGGAAAGCGAATGCGCTCGGAGAATCGAAATGAGGATGTATTCACATTTTGACCGGCCGCCATTTTGCACAGCGTAATTTTAGAGAGTCGAGACTTATTCTGTCTTCTTTCATTTTCCAACTGCTTTCTAACGATATGTTACTTGAACAACCTTGTCATTTGAAAATTTTGAAATGAAATGAAATCTTTAAGTTTTAAGTCCCACGCTTATCTCGGTTAGGCTAAAGGAGTGATGATGAGAGATGAATGAAATGGTGTTATGAAGAAAGTGGGAGGAAACGGAAAAAGCCGGGAAACCCACAAGCACGGTGTTTGTCCACCACAAAGTCCACACGGCGCGAGCTTGAATCGAACCAGGTACCCCAAACACCGGGTGTGAACGCTCTAAAACTGAGTCACCGCGATCCCTTTGAAAATTTTGAGTAGGATCCCGTCTGGAACCTTGCGAAGGACCATGGGACAAATATTTTTACTTGACATCATTGTACTTTTGAAATGATGACACGTGTTTTGCTATTTTGACATCTGTCTCACCGTTTCAGGTTTTTTGGAGTGACCGTAGTGTAATATGCCATTACAGTCTAATGATATTATGTTCTTAACAGGAGGGTGCCCGAAATTTTTTGCACCGACTGTACTTGATGTTTAACAAAAAATTTCTGGCTGTTCATATAATTCGTAATTTTATTTGTTCATTATTCTATTTG
Source organism: Thermobia domestica (assembly GCF_964235325.1). Classification (NCBI taxonomy): domain Eukaryota; kingdom Metazoa; phylum Arthropoda; class Insecta; order Zygentoma; family Lepismatidae; genus Thermobia; species Thermobia domestica. Next base: position 42,473,845 of record NC_137459.1, on the reverse strand, counting down.
AAATTAACATGGAAAAACTGTAAAAAATTTCATTGGGAATGATAGTTTTGGGAATCAATATCTTTATTTATATTTTAAACTAGCAGCGTTCACCCCGCTTCGCTGCGGTCACCCCGGAACGCAATAAACTTTGTTACTTAGATAATTTTTACTTTTTCGCTTTCAAGTGATATGATAAAAACCATAGAAGATTGCAGTAAATCTTAACATTATATCGCCTGTCATTTATGTTAACCCGCCCCGCTTCGCTGCGGTCATCCCGGTGCTGGCATATTGTAAAAGTGTCTGTAAAAATAAGCAAATCAATTAAAAAATTTTAAACAGAAGATTCAAGCTATTTTCCGCTGTATATCGCCTGTCATTTATGTTAACCCGCCGAGTGACACGGTCATGCGGGTTGCATATAAATACGTTTATTTTTACCTATGATGAACTAATAACAAAGGATTTGTACGTTATGGACACTTGAATGGTCAATTATCTCAAGACACTGGTAATTAAAAATTAAAGTGATATGATAAAAACCATCTAGGGTCCAAATCCTAATAACCCCCCAAAAATGAAAGAAATTGGTTCAGCCGTATTAGCGTGATGAGCGGACAAAATTTTGTACGTTCTCTTTTATATATATAGATTAGTTATAAGTCTTGCATATGTATATGTAAATGGATTATTACAATTCTTACGGTGTCAGTGCTATCCGAAAATATAGATCCACTATTGGACGGAACTTTCCAGATTAAATAACCAATCTAAAATTCGACAGAATTTTCAGGACCACCCTTCACCTCTCTTTTAGATACCTAGGTCCTTCTAAAATCTAGTTTGATCCAGATTTTACCAAATTTTATTCGTTTCAAAGCCCCACCGCCAAAATGCTTAGTTTTGATTGGATGATAAACCCACGCTATGATATTAGGGCGCAATTATTCCATTCCCTGCAAGAATTCCACTGAGGACGCCGGAGTAAGATCTTCCCAGCAAAAAACGTCGAAAAGGAGCGAGAAAAGCTGCAAACAAGGTAACATTTGGATTTCATTAACACCTAAAATCGTTGGAAGTCTCTAGGAGCCAAAAAACTATTAAATTTCATACCAAAAACTGAACTAAAAAGCTGAAATAGGAAGTGCAATATAGTAACGCCATGTTGAGCAGATATAATGAGTGATGGACAGGTCCCACGAAGTGCATCAGTTTGCTAGTGGTTCTTAAATATCCACAGACAGTTTCGGAAGAGTGGTGTTTTTCCCTTTAAATACTTTTATCCTTAAAACTATTCCTGTTAGAGTTACGTTAGACCTGCCCCCCTGCCGTTTGTTTTCGTCTATGTAGTGGATGTGATTTCGTTTGTATTTATTCATTAGTAACATGGCGGTATTTAATTTCGTTGTAGTTAAGATAGGTAGAATAATGCACTTGTAAATTTACAATAAGGGCTCCTATCTGACTCCCAAATTGGGAGTACGGCTTCCAGCGGGATGAGTTGAACATTTAGTTTGTTCCGGGTTCCTGCCCCTTCAGGGCAGGGGTCCTATTGCTAGCTAATACTCCGATATGTCCCCTCAGGGCATTAATTAAACACTCAAGAATGTGATTTAGTGAATACAAGGGCCAGTTGGCCCTGTTTCCTTTCTTCCCCTTTCCTTTCATAGAGCCGATTTAAAATGGTAAAATATGAATGTTTTCTGTGTATATTTATTAGTATAACATGTATTAATGTAGTGTGTAGTATGAATGTGGCATGTATGTGTTCGTAATGTAGAAACATGTTCTAGTAGTAGTAATTGTGGTAGTTAAGTGATGAAAGAGTGTGTGAGATAATTAAATATGGACAGTGTAGTATTTACTATGCGATAAATTCTTTATTATTCCGTCATTAAGTGAACTCATACACAATATTTAATAGTGAACTTAATATAGTATAATAATTCCGTGTACAAGGTCACATTCAGTTGTTCAAGGGTTGATTATATCGTCGCTAGCCCTAGTGTCAAAAGTCAGTACTAACCGCCATTCTTCTGTCGAGATGCTTAGTGATTTAGTTTTCATGAAATTGACCTTTCTTTCCGAAATAAAACCTAGAAGGTATAATTCACAGCCCATATGAATGTACAGTTAGGTCAAGTGACCCAAAATTAATATATTCTGAAAATTTCAACACTCTGCCTAGTCTAGAAATCGAAATACTTAAATAAATAAACAATACGTAAATTTTTTAACAGAAGTCGGGCGATATGATGCTAGTTCTTCGCTTTGAAATTATAATAAATGTCCATTTTTTCTTCGTGGCTGCAGAAGCTCATTGTTGCTGCAGAATTTTATAAACATTAAATATTATCGCGGATAATTCTATTTTCAGTGAACATACGTAGGATTTTTTTTTCGTTCTTAAAGCTACCAGGTATTACATAGTATTGTGTGTGTGTGAAAGAGTCTTGAGTTCGAGTGAGGTTGTCGTGCGGTGATCGGAATGGGAAATGTTTGTAGTGACTATAGATTTTAAAGTATTATGATGAAATGTGTAAATAGGCTGGGCGTAGATAGAGGAAACAGGGTGTTTGTAGAATATAGCGTCGTGGCAAATGAATATTAATGTGAATATGAATATAAAGTGTATGAATATTGTAGTAAATGAATATAGAAGATAGAACGCCCATATAGTTAAATATATAGTAGCCCAGTGAATACTTCGCCGTGTGTTGATATATAGATATTGAATAGATACGTGTAGCTACAAACATCTCAAGTTCTGACCCCTGCACCATGATATCACGCGGACCGGAGGGCAATATATAGTCGGACTATGGTAATACTTTGTAGTTTAATGTGTTATAGTAATAATCAACCATAGTAATACCATCTGATAGAATAGGTAGCATCATATAATCGCTGACTAGACATATTGAATAATAAATTATGAAAAGACAGTAGCAGTTATACAACAGGGCTGTAGTGAATTATATTTTCTGGTCGGTTTTTAAAATAGAATATCCTGCTCCGTGAGATTTTTTTTCCTTCACGTTACCTACTCAGGCTAGCTTACAATGTTCATGGAGGCGACAGCTCTGATAGGGTTACAGAATCAAAACAATTAGTTATTGAAATTTATTTTCCCGTACCCGGGCATCGACCCCATTCCTCTTGAATATTTTCGTTTTCTTTTATTAGTTTCCAAACTAGATAGTGATGGAAATTAATCGATGCCTCAGAATTTAGCGCATTCTGCGAAGGGGAGCTATCGGTGAGGTTTGGCAATAGAAATCACCGATCCAAAATTCAGTTTATTTAATTTTTTTTTATTTCGGCAAATCATTAGTTAGGGATATCTTAGATAATACTTCTATTCTAGTTTCATTACTGTCCCCGAACCTTCTTAGTTTTTCTAAGGGGTCGAATATTTTTTTTTACTTAGAGATTTCAAAATTGGGGACGCAGTTACCTGGTCCCTTTCCCCCTCTCCTTTTATCCTGCTGGTCTGGGCCGGATACGGGGATCGGATTTCAATCTTACAAGCAAACTCTTGTGGGATTGGGATCTGATGGACACAGAACTTGCATCCTTGGCAGCAGGGCGCCCCTTGAGTCTACTTATTTGAGTAGACCACCCTTTTTGGCATGTTAAGAATATTTTGGCTATGGATTTTGTTGAGAGCGAAATTCGACTTCTATCTTTGTAGCGTTAGTTATTTCTCACTTAAGTCTTTGGCGCCCCTATTCTTCGTCTTCCTTCTTCTCTATCCCTCTCTCTGTCTTCATTACTTCAAGATTTTTTTTCTTCAAATTTTCAACCTTCCCCCCCCCGATTTTGAACTTGTCACTTACGATTTATTTAACGTACAACTCTGATCTGAAATTACCAGCTGAGACGTTGCAAGACACGATTCATGGATAAAGTAGATAGTGATTGGGTCCTCCATCACATTTTGACCTATCGCCGAAATGAACAAAGACTTCGTAGTTGACGACACTTCGATTACGTTCTCTCACCGTCGTCCCTCTTAAGTTTTTTTTTAATCCGTTGGTCACTTTCCTTTCTGTTTTGGTTTTCAATTACCTTGTAGTTAACCTGGGCCCAGAAATTGTACTTTGGTTTATCTAGTTATATCTTTAGAAATGCTCTGTGTTACGTGCCTGCCTCACAAAGTTTTTTTTTCATTATTTAAGCACGAATTGAATATATAAAAGTAAAAAAATTTATAGATGCGCGGTATCAGGTAGAAAAGCGATTTTCTTTTTCATATGTAATGTCGGAAGTCATTTGTTTTGGGACAATGTTTGCAACCTTGTAAAAAAATTTTATTATTGGGGTGATTAATTTAAATGTGTGCGCATTTATTGAATATAAATATATATATATAGAGAGAGAGAAATGAATACGTCGAAATGTATATGTACTTAATATGTGAATATGATTTTAAAGTAAAAGTATGATATTAGATGTATTATGAGTATATGTAAGAGCGCTCGTGTCTGTCCCCCCTAAACGTGTATTGGTTGCTATAGTTTGCCAGTGAGTTTTCCGACGAATTTGAGAATGTAGATTTTGTCATGAATACCGCCGTGCACTTAAGTAATTTTCCTTTTCTTTTGAATAAATGTAAATGATACCTTATGTAATTCTGTAATGGCATGTATTGGAAAGTAACGGCAGGTCTAAACGTAACCCACATCATAACGAATATTATCCCTGAACTACCAACCAAAAACCATTGTGGAAAGTGTACCTTGAATCCTTCTCACCTGCATATGTATCCTGTGACTTGACCAGTTTTTTTTTATCCTCAATTTAAACCTTCATACTCCGTACATCTGCGGGAGATCGTTTTAAAAATCCGAATTATATACAAATATATACGAAAGTGATCCTAAGGAAAGGCCTCATAACGTGTCCCAGTGTTGCATAAATAACTTAAAACTATTCAATTAATAAGTTTGGAAATGGACCGTCTAAGAGGAGAAACGTCCTCTAGCGATAGTGATTTTTCGAAATCCCTGGATGGGTATAAAGCGTCGCAGTGTGCGATTGCAGATATAAACTGTTAAAAGTTATAAACCAAGTATAGACGACGAATGGTTTTGTAAACCAATAGATATATATATACATATAGAGATATATATAAACACGAACGAAGTTAAATGGAGCGAAATGTTCTGGACACTACGAGTAGTGCGTGATTTGTGATTTGAACTCTCAAAATCATTAATATCTTATTACCCAATGTGAGGTAGAGACTCATATAAGATCTAATACACCTAAAAGTTTTTTTTTTCTTTTCTTTCCTTTTTGTTCATATATTTTTTTTAGTGAAATAAGTGTCTTCTTTGCGTATGTCGCAAATCATAATTTGCTTTAGCATGCCTAAGATATGATACATGTAAATAATTTTTTCCTTTCCATTTGTCAATATAATTGAATATATAAAGATTTACTAAAGTATAACTTCATGTACTCTATTAATATATAACCAAGAACTTGTGCTTTTAATATTTTCTTATAATTATTTGTTTTGTCCTTTTTTTTCACTATGAATGTAATAAACTATTTGTACCTTTGTAGTTAGTTGGTTTCCTTTAAACATATATACACTGTCCTGAGTGAGTGAGCGAGTGAATGCATGATAGATTTAATATAAGCAATTTTAGTGATATCATCTGTTGTATTAACATCTATAATATATGTGTCATGTTTTAACATATGTGTTAAGGTAAATAACTTAGGTCATGAAGGACCGTCACTAACGGTTTAAATCGGCTCGAGGAGTGAAGCAAAAATAGCAGGATGAGCCTAAATACGACATCTTTCTTCCAGGAAGTTGAGACTCTTATTGATACGATACATAAATTTATATTGAGTTAATAAGTTTGTTTTTTTTTTCTCTTGGCTAATTCATATGTGTGGTCGATCCTAGAGAACAGAGTTCAGATGCTGGATGGTTATCAATCACCGGTTAGAATAACAGTACAAAGAATTAAATTTCACTTTTCTAATTTCCAGGTCTAGGTTTGGGCAACCCCACGATCGTGGTGCCTGGAGCTAGGTCTGGGTGGTATGAGGGAACATGTGTCTATTCCGAAGCATTCCAAAATTGATTAGTCGTTAATAACATTTAGAATGATTCATCTTTCAACGACTTTCCCGACCTTTTACTATATTTCCGGAATTATCCAGTAATCTGTTTCTCATTAAAATACCCTATTTCTTTTCTTTCTTCTTTTCCTACCTCCTTCTTTTACCCTTCTACTTTCTTTTCTTTCTTTAATATTTCTGAATGAAAGAAAACGGAGTCATGACAGAGTAGTCGCTATTTGCACGGTCAATAAGTTGTTTCGATGAGTTTTCTTCGAGAGTCCGATATGGAGTAATTAACGATAACAAGAAAGTTTATTGAAATTTACTGTATTGGAAAATAATCATGACTTCGATTAGTAGATGATGTTTCGTAAATCGTTCTCGTTCAAAGAAAGTTAATTTTTAGCGACTCCTCTACATTGCGCTTTTCTTCGTTTACTACTATAAGTTTTTTTTTAACGTTTTCTTTCAATATTGGCTAACCGTGACAGGACCTGTTGCCCTGGAAACGGCGGTTTCTATGGCAACGGACATCGTTTTCTTTCAGTACACTTTACAATGACATTTTTGCTGACATTTTGACGAGCCGCCAATTTGCAGAGTGTAATTTTAAAGAGTCGAGACTTCTTCCGTCTCCTTAATTTCCCAACAGGTTTCCAACGAAATGCTACTTGGTCCCCTTATAATTTGTAATTTTTGAGTTGGACCCCGTCTGGGACCCTGCGGGTGACCCTGGGACAACACTTTTTCACTTTGATGCGTTGTACTTTTGAAATGATGACAAATGTGTTTTGCTGTTTTGACATCTGTCTCACCATTTGAGATTTCTAGGGTTGGCGACGGACTTTCTGGACACACTGTATATTCATATAACTCGAACAGTATATGCATTCGGAAAATTTTTATTATAGTTTCGTAATAGGTGTCATTAGCGCTTTCGATTGGTTTATAAGCCATCTTCCACTTCAATATATAATCTCCCCCCTTCCCTTGTTATTTCCACACAATTTACTTCACACACAAGTTGAATTTAAAATAATCAATACTACGCTATGCTGAACATGTATGTTTATCCCATTTACGATTACGAATTATAGTAGTATGCACAGGGAACTTCGATGATTTGTATTAACCCAACGTAGGAAAAGAACAAGTTAAGGTAAATATGTTCGAAATAACCCAGAAGGATAGTAAAATAAATACATGGATCAAAAGAAATGAAATTTAATCTTTAAGTATTACATCCTATTGTTATGGCAGCTAGGCTAAAGGATACTGTGATGATAAGAAACGAATAAAATAGTAAGATGAAGAAAGTAGGAGGAAACGAGAGAGTCCCCGGAAACCCACGCACACGGTGTTTGTCCACCCCAAAGCTCACTCGATGCGAGCTGGGATCGAACCGAAATCCCCATGCATCAGAGGTGAACGCTATACCACTGAGCCATCATGGCCCCATACATGGATCAGGAATTTTTGACAGGGGTGGCGGATATAATCACGAAACTAAAGGAATTAAAATGGTAGTGCGCGTAATAAATTGTAAGAACTGATGACAGGTGCACAAAAGCAATCTTTAACTGGATACAAGGAGACAAGAGGGACCTAGAAAATGTTTTAATACGAGGTGATATGAGGGAATTAAGATGCATTGTGCATTAATTTGAAAATAAGCTACCGAAAAAAATATTGGAGAAACCTTCATCCACCAGTGGATAGACAACCGTTTATAATGAATAATAATAATAATAATAATAATAATAATAATAATAATAATAATAATAATAATAATAATAATAATAATAATAATAATAATAATAATAATAATCTTAGATACGGGCCACGGAAATAACAAATAGGCCTGAAAGAAATTTATTTAGTTACTGATAGTTATAAAGACAATTCATTGTGAGTGCAATTAAGTTCAAATAAGCTACGAAGCAATGAATGTTAAACTGACGACCATCGAAGCACATTTGCCTGCAAGTTGGAGAGTTGTTTTATTACTAAGCGAGACTCTCTGATCTATTCTTGCTTTTCATGCGTGTGTTATTCGTTTTCCAAATCTCGAAACGCTGTAGTCTCCAACAAATCCCCATTTCTTCCGTTCTTGTTCCTTCCAGCAAGAGGTGAGCAAATGTTTGTATACAAAAATAGCAAGCATACATGTTTTCATGTTTGCTTTTTTTTTTCTTTACAAGTGCATACGCATTTTCCTATCTTTCCAGCTGCAGAAATGTAGTTGCTCAAGCTCTACGACAAGGAAGTTCTGGACGGGTGAATCTAACATTTCATTTGAAAGTAAGTTTACGAATATTATTTTCCAGGTTAATCGACATCTGCAATCCCGAATTTCCCTTTCAGTTTTTCGTGATGGTATCCCACGAATAAGATAGGGGTCCAGTTATGCTGGGCAATATTTTCAGAAAATTACATATGCAATTTACATTAGCAGCCTTTGAGTGAGGGTTTAACTGAAAGGATACTTTCTCGAATATACCTGTAAGACTGAATTCTTTTCGTTTTACAACAGAGAAGTAAAAAAAAAGAGAGAGAGAAAGAGAAAATGAGAACGAGAACTAACATCTTAAAAGATAAAACTTTTTTTTCTGATTATCCGTGTGTGAACTTGTCTTGGCCGTTCTCACACTGTTTACACGAAGGAACGAACACTATCCACGGTGAAGCCATTGTAATACGGCATTTTATAATAATAATAATAATAATAATAATAATAATAATAATAATAATAATAATAATAATAATAATAATAATAAATGTTCACCTTCACAGTATAGGTGTCAATTATAATTAAAATTATCATTCATGTACTTTTGAACTTGCACGGCGAAATTACTGCATAGTATGTTTTTATTTATGTAATTTTTCCTGGATTGTATGTTATTTCCTTTACTAGCGAACATTAATTTGTTTCAGGTTGTCGAATTAATGAATTTCGTTGTACACTTTGGTGTAAATAACCTTACAGGAAGAAGTAAGTCATATCAGGTGGCATGATAGTGTAGTAGTAACGTAATGGACTTACGAATCGTACAGCTATCCAACTGAAGTTCAAATTCGGTTCATGCCCAAGTTTTTTTTTAAAGAAGTGATTGTGAAGAATCGACTTCTCATGCTAGACGAGCAATACTTAAGAACGTGGAAGCAGACACCTGTGTCATGATAGGGACAATTTACGAATGTAAGTTGGGAAAGAGTAATGTAGTTACCAAGATATTCGAAACACTTTATTGATCTGTAGTATACACTTTTTGTGTTATCGTTTTCAGAAAGAAATACTACACCATTTCTTAAACAAAGTTTGGGTAGAGCAATCGGTGGAGTAGTGGTATCATCCTAGGCTTCCAAATGGAAATATCCGTTCGATTCCCAGTCAGGTAGTGTAATTTTTTCGCATAAAATAATGGCTGCTAACAGAGATTTATCTTCTGTTGGAGAACTTACAAGTAATCATTTGCGAGAATTCGAGTAAACAGTGTATGCGTTCTTCATCATACACAGTAATGATAGGTATGTTTCATATTTATATTCGTCTCTCTTTGTCTGTCTTTCTTGACGTTTCCCTCTTGTTTTTGTATCTTTCTTTTCTCCCCTCCTTTCTCACACATACACTTTATGTGCGTGTAAGTGTTCCAGAGTTAAAACGGAGCAAGAGTGCGATCGACATTTCTGAAAAATCTAATTAACTAGAACTTCGGCGTCGCGTTTTTTGTGCTCTGGGGATAACATCTCCAATTTTGGTCATCTCTGAAAGAAATACTTTTTAAACACAAGGGAATAAGTAAACTCTCTTTTTTACCCTCTGGGATACCGAATTTCATTCGAATGTCCGGGTCACTATGGGTTCGAATCCTCGACCCAGTGGTGGTATAAGCTAACCAACATCATCCGACTGACGCGATGATCTGTTTGAGCTCTAGCGTGTTCATTCCGTCTGTGCGAATTACAACGTTATATCCGCAATAGATGAAATGGACACTGGATATTCGGAACAGATAAATCTTCGGAGAATATTAGAAAATGACCCCTCTTTGGTTATCTGAAAATAAGATTTTATTTATAATAGTTTGACACAAAGTTTGTTTCCATCCTATAATTCAATGTGTTTTATTCACGTTTGAAATTTGAAACATGCAAGGTCTGCTACATCTAAAAGAAACATCCATTTTTCCTTTTGAATATTGGTAACTTTTCATTATGATACTGTTTGCTCTTTTAATATTAGGTATTTCTGATAGAAATATAGCAGCTCTATGGCACTCATTCCTTATTCTTTCTTTCTTTTTCTTTTCTTTCAGTTCAGTTTGCATTAGTAGTCTGCAATTGAAGATATGAGCTACGCTACCTACTGGGTTTATTGGAATATATTTTGGATCAGCACGTCCAATGAACACTATCAAATTTCAAATCAAACCACGCGGAAACAAAGCACGTTTATTAAACTTTTGACATTAACCTAGATGTGTCTCGGAGATCTACAGTTTTACTGGAAATTGAATATGTTATTCTTTTTGAAAATGACTTAATGAATGTTTCAAGCATCCTCTATACATTCGAATAGTCCTGAAAAACAAACATAACTTCTATATTACTGTTGGATTTCTGGAAACGGAACTTTACAATGTTAGGTTATTTTCTTACTACGTTTAAATCCAATATTTTTTTATCTGTTCTCTCTTCATTTTTTTCTTCTTCTATCTCATTTCTCTCTTTTTTCTCTCTCTGTCTCTGTCTCACTTATGTACATCTAACAGATATCTGTTGGTTTCAATTTTTCATTGTATGTGTTTAAGTTTCACCCTACATCAATTTATGAATCTTGTTTCGTCTCGGTTTTATTCTTTTATTTTTCGATCCTAATACATAATATGTAGTTTGAAATTAGAATTGCATTCATGTTGTTAGCTGATTTCAGTATGGGAGAGAGGAAAGGAGGGGAGAGAGAGAGTGTCTCTTTACCATACATGATTATGGGAGAATTAGGTGTATATTGGGTGACCTAGCTGCACGGCTTTGCTGTAGCAATTTTTTAGATGCAGAGTGTACATCAACCATTTCTCTTCTACTGCAACCATAGTTTTCTTAAGAAATTATAGAAGTATCTGGCGAAGTTTTAAGGGCTCGGGCCAGTGCACCACCCCATGGGTGCGCCCCTGTACAGAAATAAAGACTCGAAAGGAATAAACAAGATCCGTCTAGCGATCATACATAGATTTGATTACTTTTGTTGCAACCTGTATCCGCCCTAGAGTTAGGCAACTGCTTTTTCAAAGATGTATGAACGGTCATCTAGTTACGTATTGCACGGCGCAAGTGAACCACTTGGTGTATATATATACAGGGGTAGACAAAAAAATCTAAAAACACTTCATACAGGACAGGTAAGTTTGACCCTCCACTGTATAACACGTGTTGCGGTTGCCGATCGTTTTTTGCTTTCAATGTGTGATGTGGATCTTCCTCTTCCGTCAGCAGTAACCAGTTCACCTGTGAGTGTCGTGGTGTGAAAGTGGTGCGGTAAAATGGGCGACCTGACAGACTTCCAAAGAGGCATGATCGTTGATGCCCGTCTGGTTAGAGCTTCAGTGGCAACAGTGGCGAACATTGTGGGAGTATCGAAAGGCACTGTGTCCAATATCTCAAGGGCATACATAATTCATAGGCAAACGACGTCTGCAAAGCACAACAATAGTCGAAAGACAATCCTGTCAGGTAGGGACCGGAGGGCATTGAAACGGATTGTACCAGCTAAAAAGAAGACCACTGCAATGCAAATTACCTCCAAACTCAATTCCGGCCTACAGAATCCGGTTTCTTCGAAAACAGTGCGACGGGAACTTCATAAAATAAAAATTCATGGCAGGACCGCTATCGTCAAACCCGTGGTCACAGCAGTAAATGTGAAGAGGCGTATCCAGTGGTGCAAGGACCACAAGACATGGACTCATGAGCATTGGAAACTAGTAATGTGGTCCAATGAATCGGCCTTCACCTTGTTTCCAACAACCGGTCGTGTTTACGTATGGAGAACACCGTAGCAGGCCTATGATACAGACTGTCTGCTCCCAACTGTAAAGCATGGGGGTGGTTCTGTTACAGAATGGGCAGTGATATCGTGGTTTTCTGCAGGTCCCACCATAGCCCTGCATGGAATGATGAATACTAAGGCGTATGAGGCCATTTTTGGGGACCAGGTTCTACTCATGGCCCAAATATTGTTCCCTGATGGTGATGGCATCTACCAAGATGATTAGGCACCCTGTCACGCTGCAAAAACGGTGAAATCATGGTTTGAGGAGCATCACCAGGAGCTATCACACCTCCCCTGGTCCCACAATCACTAGATCTGAACATCATTGAGCCATTGTGGTTGTGAATTAGAAAGGCGTGTTCGGTCTCATTACCCTCCACCAGCATTCCTTAAGGAACTGGAACATGTTTTGGAGGAACAATGGTACAAAATTCCACACAGAACGATTAAGGATCTGTATACGTCCATTCCACTTCGGATCCAAGCTGTTTTGGACGCAAAAGGAGGCACCACATTATACTAGGTATGATTTTCACACTTTTGCAAACGTTTCAGATTTTTTGTCCGACCCCTGTATATATATATATATATACAGGGGTCGGACAAAAAATCTATATATATATCGGGTGATTCCATTAGTCCATACCAGGGCTTTAAATCGAAAACGGTCCGAGATATGTACAAACTGGAAAACACGTATCCCATTAGTTGCAAAGGACAACAGAGCGAAGTAAAATGTTTCGTCCCAGGGTCCCTCGCAGGGTCCCAGACAGGGTCCAACTCAAAATTGTCAAATGGAAAGAGGGATCAAGTGGTATATCGTTTGAAAGCTCTTGTAAAAAGGAAGAAGCTACAACAAATCCCGATTCTCTAAGATCACCCTATGCAAAATGGCGGCGGGTCAAAATGTCATCAAAATTTGCATTGAAAACAATATGGCCACCCCTATAAATCTGAAACGGGCAGCCATACGGAAAAACTGAAAAACCAGTGTCACATGATATTCAAAGGACAACAGATCGAAGTAAAAAGTTACGCCCCAGGGTCTCCGACGGGGTCCAACTCAAAATTGTCAAATAGAAAGAAGGGTCAGGTGGTATATCGCTTGAAAGCTCTTGTAAAAAGAAAGAAGCTACAACAAGTCCCGATTCGCTACGATCACCCTACGCAAGATGGCGGCGGGTCAAAATGTCATCAAAAGTTGCATTGAAATGAATGTGAAAAAACGCATATTCCAGTGGAATTGGCTGTAAAATTGCTGGACAATGCCCGGTAGCCCTGAAGAGTTGTGGTGTTCATCATAAAAACACATCAGCGAATGGTGCACACAGCCGAAATATTGAGTCAATGACACTAGTCGGTCGGGATAAAACAACTGTTTTCACTTTGCTTGCACAGAATTCTTCGAGATGTAGAACGAGGCAAGCATGCTCTACCAATGTTTCCTGTATCTGTTTTGTAAGAGGTCTGGGTCTCTTCCCAGATCTTGACCTTGGTGTCCGCACGGGATGTGTGTTTGAAAGCCCTTTGTCGGTAGTTGTCATGTTGCTTCTTAGGGTGGCGTCCCCCTCCCAGACCTCCGACATTATGGGATCAAGGAAATTGAACACTGTATCCTCCCGACTGGCTAGTGCAACGGACGAAATATTTCGGCTGTGTGCACTACATTATGATTTGTTTCCATGATGCATACCATAACTCTCCAGGGTACAGCAATTATACGGAACATTCTCCTGGGACATGTTGTTTTGCACCATTTGCCCGCATTCAGCCCAGACCCCAAAACGGCGGTATAAATAGATCTGTATTCTGGAATTGCCATGTGCTATCCAATGTCGTATAAATCTTTCCAATCCCCGAGTGTCACGTTGCGACCCTCTCCGCGTTATTGTGTCATTTCCGTTCGATAATGCATTTCCCCCCAATTCCCGACCTAGGTTTGAATGATGTCACAGCCTGGTTCGTCTGCATACCTATCTTAAGCTCAGTGTTCCTCAGTAACAACAGGCGAATAATGGGATTGACGCAAGGTTCCAGCCCTGTCCTTACCTGCCCTCTTCTTCCCTATGCGTCGTGTAAAAGTGAAATTCATGAGACATTAATGTCGTGAAACGTATAACTTTAAATGAAATACCGGAATGAATAAACATACACATCTTTGATAACGATTACTGCAACTGGATTGTGCTGTTTGCTGGTTTATGTTTGTTGTACAAATCATACGCCTTTCAAGAGAAACAGTCGCAGACAACCTTGAATTGAAAGGCAGGCTTGTTGAGTAGTTGAGTAAAAGGTAAGTTGAGCAGGCTTTGCTGAAGGGTCGTTAGTACGAATTGTAGTGAAGTACTTGTGCTGTGCAAAAGTAATACACGCTACGAATTGAGTTGTGTGTGTGTGTGTGTGTGTGTGTGTGTGTGTGTGTGTGTGTGTGTGTGTGTGTCAGAAGGCTTCCATTACATTGTAGAAGGTGGCACGTACTACCCTAATATTGTGTGCCTGTGCAGTGTCGGCTAAAGATAGCATTGTATTGGAACAATGCCATATACGAACGGGGAGGCATTTGACATGTTAATGGTGTTAGGGGAATGAAGGCAAAACTATAGAGCTGCAGCCAGAATTTATAACGCAAGGTTTTCACAGCGACAATCAATTTCACATAATGTACTTCGACGGTTAGCAAATCGTCTGAAACGAACAGTGCGCATACCTCCTCAATATGGGGGTCACAAACATGCTCCAATTGTAGATGACAACGATGTCGTTATTGATGTTTTGGCTGCTGTCGAAGTACGTCCTAATGTATCCTCAAAAGATATTATCCGGGATCGCGGAATTAGTCAAACAAGTGTACCGCGTATACTGTGGAAGCATAAACGCCACCCGTATCATATCTCCTTGTGCCAGGTGCTAACAGATGCCGACGGTAATAAGCGCCTCCAGTTTTGTAATTGGGCCCGTCAGAAATTGAGGACAAACCCAACGTTTTTCAGTATGTACGTGCTGTGGAGAGATAAGCAATATTTACAAGTGATGGTCATGTCAACCTACACAATGCGCATTATTGGGCTGCGGAGAATCCGCACTGACACTACAGATCGACCGACAAAGACGTTGGAGCATCAATGTGTGGGGTGGTATCATTGGAACACATGTAATTGGGACCTGGTTTATTGATGGAAATTTAACGTCTGCTCTATTCCATCAATTCTTGACAGAACATCTACCGCAACTGCTGGAAAACATCTCATTTCATGTGCGGCGTAATATGTGGATGCAATTGGATGGTTGTCCAGCACATGCTGCTCGTATATGCAGAAGTGCATTAAATACTTTATTTCCGCACCGTTGGTTAGGAAGAGGGTCCAATACTCCTTTCCCTCCTTGCTCTCCAGACCTTACGTGCATGGACTATTATTTCTGGGGTCGACTCAAGGAGCTTGTATACACGAATAGACCAACTAACTACACCAGAAGATATGAGGCAACGTATAATGACCGCATTTCGAAGCATAGGAGAGGCAGAGCTTGAAGCTGTGAGCTATAATTATTATCGTCGTCTGGACCGTTGTCTTGCTGTACATGGACGACAATTTCGGTAAAACGTGATGTAAAACGTGCTATGTGAAGTGCACATCTGTTACATAACGGACAGCAGCCGTCTCCAAGGTAAATATGATATATCCTTTGTACGTTATGTGATGGTAAATTAATTCTTAGAACAACGTTAGACGTTTCAATATAATATGCTTCTCTGTCCACCATAACGCTTCCATTTCCATACTGTGTATGTTACCAGTGTTGACTACGAGACGAGACAACACTTTTCAGTAGTGTCACGCAGGAGGACTGAACAGTCTTTGTAGTATTGTACCCGGAAAACGTATGTTACCAAGGAAATATAGCTGTTCAAAATGTTCAGGGTCTTCCCTCCAGCACAATCAAACAACTGCTAATTTGGAGGTGGACACTGCCTGGATATCTTGAACTGGTTACCGTGATATGTTGTACTCTGTACAATTTCAGAGCGACTCTCGTCCACAAGTCACAGCTATATTCCGATAAGTTAAAAATGTATTCTTTTCCCGTGACACAGTAGATTATTAGGACAGTATCTTACGCCATAACTGGGTAAAACAGATGATATCAGACGATTGCTTCAACTACATTTTGGAACGGAATGGCAGGACATTCCTTCCATGAAATTCTAGAGGGATATCAAATGTGAGGATACCCTTAGAGAGGAAGAAGGAACAGAAAATGATTATGCCCGACGAAGAATGGAGAAATTTTTATATCCTGCATACGTACAACGAGATGATTATTCACACACATAACCATCTTTAGAAACGGTTGTTTACCATGCAAACACGCTTTGATCATGCAGTCTTCTTTTAAGTTTAGTTTCCTGAAGTTTTAAGAAGAGTTGACATTTGTTTTTAATAATATTATCACCTTCTTCGAAGAATGTTTCAAACCAGTCATTGTTTATTCATAAGTCGTTCTATTTCAAACATCACAACATCAATTTCTTTTATAGATATCACTTTTATTTTGTATCCATTATAATAAACAAATGGTTACATTACATCAATCTATCACTTTTGTCTCCGAAACTCTTTATCACCATGGCAAAATGCCTTCGTACAGTTCCAAAAGGCATTTTATCCTTCAAGCAGTTCCAAAACGACTCTTGTCCAAATTACATTTTAATATTTCTTGAAAACTATTGTAGAATTTGTTCAAATTTTTAGCAAACATTTATTTGCACCTCATCAATACTTCTGCAAACAATAGCACATATTAGTGAAAATTTGACCTCCAGAACATTTTTTTTCGATTTCTGGAAAATTTTGTTCGGTGGACAAGATGCCGTTTGGAAATGGACGACATAACACGATCTTAGAAAAGACAGAACTATGTCCAATGTAGCAGAGTGGTTATTGTGTTGGAGTTTGAATCTGTAAATCGAGGTTCGATCTCTGTGAAACTACAATTTGTGTGTGTGTTTTTTAAATTATGCTTGTATCAGAGTCATTCCCTGGCTACGAAATGCCAATAATTGGATAATCAAGAGGTTAGTAAGTATGTATATTATCGTAATACACCAATGAAATTTTTCCATGGTTAACATTCTTCCTCTCTTACATCTTTTATTGTTTGTCTCTTCTTTAGTTGTATTTCCCTCTGTGTATTAATTTGCTTATGCGTAAACTAGAGAAAAACAGAGAGAGACTAATAACTGTGGGTGTTCCTACATGTAAAAGTAATTCCTTTTATCTTCAATCTCTTTTGCCTCTCTGTCTTTCTCTCCATACATAAACCTGGGTGTGGTGGGAATAGAAATGGCGTTTACAATGTTATGCAGGAAATACATACAGTAATAGTATTAATATTAACTGAAAAAATAACCATTAATAATGCAATTTTAAGTAAAATTGAATTGCTAATTTCTTTTCTTTTCTATCTTTCTTTCTTTTCTTTTATCTTTTTTTGTAATGAAGAGATTCACAAATGCAATGTATATTATTAGTGTGTTATATACAACAGTGCGTTTTTAATAAGAAAAAAATACTCTCTTTTTTTTTTACTTAATTTCAAAGCGTAGCTGTGTGTTTGTTAAACTACCGTTTACGTTCTACGTACATGTATAATTAAATAAGGAAATCAGTAAAACCTAAAACAAGTGATTAAAAATTTATCAAACAGTAAATAGTATAATAATAACTTTAATTGTAAATGTAAGACAGAAGTAGGGCTTGGACAATAAACAGAAGCCAAGTCTTCGCCACAAGTTAATCTTTTAACTTTTAAAAGTCACAATGTTGTGCAATGTCAGGAAGCAGAAGACAAGAACTAAATATATAGGTATATGGGTAAGCTACTATCTTACAATTTATAGACTAAAGCTCAAAGTATACTATACACCAAATTCAGTCTTACCGATGTAAAGAATTTATTGAATATAATTTATTCCAATCAGGTCATGTCACTGTCACTTGTGTAACGTTGCATTATGAAACACACTCATAGCTGATGGTCTATCTAACTTTAGTTACTGTTTGAAACCTACCTTTTAAATTTGTATTAAAGTTTTGTTTCTGTTCAAACAACAGTAACATATTCTTAGCTTCTTCCAAAAGCAGAAACAAACATTAGAAGAAAAACAGAAGAACAGATAAGTTATAAAACGTTATGTTATCTTTGCAGAGCCGAGGGAGCCCCACCAACATCTTCTCATGGTAAATTTCCTAAAGGCCATAAGTAAATCCAAAATTCTATATGTAACGATAAGATCTTAGACGATTTCTCTGAAGGGGCGTAGCGGCTCATTGGCAGATTTCACCTCTAGTGCTATGGGTCGTCGGTTCAATCCCTGCTCATACCATGTGGATTTTTTTGGTAGACAAATACCTTGTGCGTGGTTTTAACAAGGTTTGCCGTTTCTCCTCAACTCTTTTCATTACACCAATGCATCCTTTTATCATTCGTTCCACCTTGTTCAAAGTTTGATAAAGGACTTACAAGTTAAATTCAAATTCAACGCTTCAGGCCAGGTGTAAATGGCTCAACAGTCTTAAATGTGCATGGTTCTCTGTCAATAAAATAAATATTTAACGAACTTGCAACTACCTACTAAACCCTTCCAATGTTGAAACTTGAATAAATCGTATATACATTAAAAAGTTAAACTATTCTATCCTGACCCTATAATATAGTGGCTAACATCTATTGGTATTTGTGTTACCCGCTGTCTGTTATCTTGACTCACGTTATCCAGGATGATACCTTAACTATACACATTATTAAGTATTCTGCCTGTTGTTGGTTTCTAGAACTAATGAGTTTTTCTTTCTTCCTTATGTTCGTTTCTGGAAATGTTTCTCCAAGTGTTTCGATCTCCAACTTCCTTTTTTAACTCCCAATATTTTCGTATATTTTTTTCCAAATCATCAAACAGTTGTGTTCTTCCTACTCCTCGCTTTCCTTCTATCTTTCTCTCTATGGCGGTATGAAGAAAATAATCTCTTTGCAAGATGTGTTCGATGCAATTTGAATTCCTACAGAGAATGCTGGCTGAAAGCGCCCACTTTTCTCCCACACGTTTTAAAACCTCTTCATATGTTACTCTCTCCATACATTTTAGCTTCTCCATCTTTCCTCGAGTTTCAACATTCTCGAAATATTTCTTCCCTAATTCCGTAATGTCCAAGTCTCTGAATTATAAAGTCCAATAATCCATATACAGCACATAATTCACTTCTTGTGACATATACCTTTTACACATTTCATGCACTCAGCTTAGTAACAAGGAATGGGCATGAACCTGTCATCGGGACATCCGAATCAAACCTAGTCCATTCGATAAACATATCAAAGTCATGTTCATGCACAAAAAAATTAGGTGCCATGGACAACGGAGTCCCTGGGGTCCACTAACCTTCTTATCATAAAGAAAATCGTAGACTCGCAGTAAAATAGCTAATGCGTCAACACTGTTCATTGGAAAGTCATGGTTTATAGTCCATTCTCTTCAGCATGAGACAAGCTTTCGAGAGGTGCTATATATTGGGCATCCTAACGTACTTGAACAGAGAAAATTGGGAGAATGTCGGGTAAACTCTCTCCCGTCAACTTTGAACTGCTCTGGAGTGGTCCCGGGTGAAAGCACACAATCCAAATGTATCTCATAAAATATAATACGGGATAAGAAATGTGTATACCAAGTTTTGTATTGATAGACGGAATAGATATGAGGGAAAAGTTTGTATACCAGTACACGCTTTCTCCTCATGCCTATTTTATCTAGCAATACAAAACTTTACGTGCTGATTTCCTATCCCTTATACTATTTTTTGAAATACATTTGAATTGTGTGTTTTTACCCGGGGCCACTCTAGAGGGATCCAAAGTTGATGGAAGGGATTTCTGAAGTGAACTTTCCTGGCATTCTCCCAATTTTCCCTGTTTCAAGTACGTTAGATGCCCCAAACATATCACCCCTGGAAAGCTTGTTTCATGCTGAAAAGAGTGAACTATAAACCATGACTTTCCAATGAACAATGTTAATGCAGTAGCTATTTCACTGCGAGTCTACGATTTTCTTTATATTATCGGGGTTAATGGGCCCCAGGGACTTACTCCGTTGTCCATGGCACCTAATTTTTTGTGCATGAACATGGCATTGTTATGTTTATCGAATGGACTAGGTTTGATTCGGATGCCCGGTTGACACTGTCATGTCCTTTCCTTGTAAATAGACTATTCAACAAATATTCATTCATTTTCCCACGAGAAGAAAGTACAGAAAGTAACTTCCCATGAATAACTCTAGAGCACATACATTCTTTTTGTTCTGGTCACAGAGGGAGCAAGGAAATGACAGTCAACCTGCGAGTGAGCGTAGTTAACACCCTCAGATTTCCAAACGACGATGTGCATCTAGTAGCGGTACTGTATCACATTTTTGAAGAAGCTTGGTGATGTCTCGCGGAAACCGTTCGAAAGATTAAGAAAATTTTCGGCTACGATATGATATAATCATACCCACGAGAAAAGTAAGACAAATAAATAATAATGAACAGCAAAATAAATAATAGCGAAGTGAAAATTATTTTTGTACATTTTCTTTTAACTGACGTGAGGTAGTTCATCAGAAGTACCTAATACAAGTCCGAAAGAGTTGACCTATAGTTTAATAACGCTTTTGCTCATACCTATAAATAGTAAAAACTTGTCAGCTGCATCACGACAACGACCTTAGGTTCCAATTTAGCTTTCTTGACTGAACAATCTACAGTTGTTACAATCTCTGTTCTGCAACAAAGACTCACTTCCCTTTTTAAATACTTCCCAACGTGAAATAAATCCATTTGAGTCACGAGAAAATACTATTTTACTCCATTCCCAAAAGGTCTAGCAAATTAATGAAATCGTTGAGAGAAGTGTGTACAGTCCTAAACAGACTACTTTAAACGTGACTAAAGCTTCAAAACTCCAGAAGAATAAGTGCATTTTTCGAGCAAAGGTTAGATTCTTCCTCAATATAACACGAATATTAAATTTTCCACTGTTTCATCAAAATGGTACTATTTAGAACATATTCTGGAATAATAATTGGGTTATTAGATTAAGTCCTAGAGATGTCTACACTACTTAAACAATATGCATGCAACAACGTCATTTTACACATAACAATCCCCTTCTACATATGCATGCAACATATTCAAGAAATAGACTTATATGAACGAAGTATACTAAAATTTATAAATGTGTGATAGTTTCGCCAAGTAACTGAGCATATTGGTTTCATCAGACAGTGCGATGAAGCTAATATGTTCAGTTAGTTGGCGAAACTATCACACGTTTATTATCTAATATAAATAAAATAAAGAGTTCGTCTGTGTGCGGCCTGGGAACCAGACGAATGGACCGAGAGTTACCAAATTTTGGTCAAAAATAATGAACCCAACATTACGATCTCCCGTCATGTTTCACAAGTAAGGCTCTTTGCTCACTTCTACCCTCTTTGCTCCCATTGTACGCTCACTTCTACTTTTCTTAATTTTAGTGTAAAACTCAAAGATAATGAAGAATTAAAAAATTAGAAGGTAAGCCACGTAGTATCTATAAAACTCCTTTAAATAAACTAATTAACAATTTTGAAATTTCTCCTTATGGACCAGAAATTTTAATGCACAGCTTATGACGTGATTGTTGTCGGGCACCCAATTTATGCACTACGCAAGAGATCTTGAAACAATTTGTTAGTTCATATAATAGCATTTTGTAGATACTACCAGGTTTACTGTAAATTTTTGATATTATTCATTACATTTTAAGTTATTTACTATAATTTAAAAAGTGGGAGTCAGCTTACGAAGATTCTTAAGTACTCTACAGCTACAATATGTGAAAAGCGTTGACTATTCCATAGTTCTGGAACCACTTCTGAAATTAAAACGCCACAGTCTAAACAATTCTGTTAAAATTTAACTTCTTCATATTTTTTAATAAACAGAATTCTGTCGAGGAATCTAAAGCTTAAAATATATGAAACAATAGTCATGCCTGTTGTGCTGTATGGCTGTATGTGCTATATTCCCGCTTACTCTGAGGCAAGAACGTGGACTGAAAGTATTTGAGAATAAAGTCCTGAGACGAATATTCGGACTCAAGAGGAACGGGAATGGGGAATGGTGGAAACTTCATAACAAGGAACTAATTAACTAACTAACTCTATGGCCTATGGAACCCGGAGGTTCAATGCTGCGTTCACAAAAGCCCTCCACTGACTTCTATCCTTAGGTAACTGCATCCAGTTTCTACTTTGTATTCCTATCTCTGCGAGATCCATCTTAATATTGTCCTCCCATCTGTTCCTAGGTCTTCCTAATGGTCGTTTCCAAATTGGTCTTCCAGTCAAGACTTTGAAAGCGTTTCTACTTTTTCCATTCTAGCTACATGACCCACCCACCTAAGCCTTCTAGACTTGACGACCCTAACAATGTTGGGTAAACCATATAACTTATGTAGTTCCTCGTTATGAAGTTTCTGCCATTCCCCATTCCCATTCTTCTTGGGTCCGAATATTCGTCTCAGGATCTTGCTCTCAAATACTTTTAGTCTATCTTCTTTTCTCAGAGTAAGTGACCATGTTTCGCAACCATACAGAACAACAGGCATGATTATCGTTTTGTATATTTTAAGCTTCAAATTCCTCGACAGAATTCGCGACGACAAGAGATTTTGAACCGAATAATAACGCGAATTCCCTGCTTTTAGTCGACATTTAATTTCTTCGTGAATATGATTTTCGTCTTTTAATATTGACCCTAGATATTTGAAACTATCCACTTTATCAAAAGTATTATTTAATATTTTAACGCATCCATAGTTTGCTGTATTACGGTCCCGACGCACTTCCATGTATTTAGTTTTCTCTGCATTTACTTCAAAACCCTTGTCCCTATCGTTTACCAGAGATTGTTAAGGTCATCATCAAATCTATGAGGCTTAGGTGAGCAGGTTATGTAGCTAAAATGGAAGAAAGTGGGAACGCTTTCAAACTTTTAACTGGAAGACCAATCGGAAAACGACCATTAGGAAGACCCAGCGCAGATGAGTAGACAATGTTGTAAAGTGACCTATAGTTATGTGTACTTCTGTTATAGTTTGTTAAATTTAATCATCATCATTTAATCAGTTTATTTTCATTCTACAACTAAATTTTATTAGAATTATTGAAATCTTCAATTCAATCGAGACAAAGCTCTTATTTATGTTGTACATTCACAGATTAAGTAAGCATGTATTCCTTTATTGTCATTACAAAAGCTTTCAATAAATGCCAGACTAGTTTCCCTTGCTTCTTAAAATGCATTCCTTTTCGCCTAGCCTAGTACTTCCTCGTTTATTGTACGCAAGAGTTATCCATTTCTGATTAAATAAAACCATAGGGGACACTTTTACAAGGGGCCATTCATCATTCGATGGTCAGGCGTTGGTGATTCGATGGACATTTGTTGGTCATTCTCGATCATTCGTGATTCTGCGTTGGATCTTGTCTTTCGGTCATTCCTTAGACCGAACACCGTCCAGCCATCGGTCTGTGTTTCGATACCATGGTCGATTGACGGACAAGTCTTCAATTATGGATTTCAACGACACGTCCTAACTTGCAAGTCACTGGAATCTCAAATGCACCCCTAATATCGCCTACGAGTATGAGGGACGATATTGGAACTACTTCGAATTAGGGTGAGACTGTTCTAAATTAGTTGCTATTCCTTTGCTCTAACGCCCTTATAGCTACCAATTCTCAATGAAGATACAGTGTTTATTCTCAAATTATTTTAACACCAAATTCATATTTATTTCCCTGTTTAACTTTGCTCATGGTTCTAGTCGCCTAAGATTAGTGGTGGAGTCTCCCCCATTAAACATGTATTTTATTTCAAAATTATTTTGGTATTATTATCTCGCACCTCTTAGGTGCTACTCACTCCAATCCCAACATTTAAGTTGTATTGGAACATGATGAATGATGGATCTCGCAGAAATAGGAATACAATGTAGATCCAGTTGGCTAGGGACAGAAGTCAATGTAGAGCTTTTGTGAACACGCCATTGAACCTTCTAGTTTCATAGGCCATTAAATTAGTTAGTTAGTTAATGTAATAACATCTTGTTCAACAAACTGGCAGCTTGGCTGCCTACAAATAACAGTGTTTATGAGATACACAAAATCAGGCAATGTTCCAGTTTGATCCACAGACTGGACGATCCTCCAGAAAGTTCTGTGGTGTACATTGCATAACAACAAATGCGTATGAAGTATTATTCGAGTTGTTCATGGTTTTCTGTAACTTTTAGGGCCAGCTAGTAACAAATTGGAGGACTTTTGACCTTTCCTCCATTTCTCTGGAGACAAGTAACAAAACGTTTTCCTTTCTTATTTTATGCCTGCTAATTATGTATGAATTTTCATTCAAATAATTCGTGTTTTTCTGTGGAATTCAGTGTCGGCTCGAACAAATTTCAGATGCCGTTTTTTTTTGATTAAACCAGTTTTCCGCAGAAAAAAATACCTATTCGCTTACTCTATGTCTACTATACATGTGTGAAATTTAGTTGAATTCATTCATGCACTTTCTGGGGTTATACTAAAGATCGATAAACCATTTTCCCAGAGGAAATTTATAAAAACATGGGTTCACTAATTTTATGTTTCCTATTTGTGTTTGAAGTTTCATTTAAATTGTTTATATCTTTCTGTGGATTTCAGCACTGATTAGAAAAATATCAGAAAGGCTTTTGTCCCCTTAAACCGTTTTTCCGCAGAGAAGGAAAGACCATATTCGATGACTATAGATGATCTACTTTCTACCTACAAAATTTGATGAAAATCGAAGTGGAACACATCGCGAAGGTTCCTTTGAGTGCTGCTCTCCAAAACGAATGATAGGATATTCCTCCCGAAACCATTCATAACCTGTGCCTCCATTTCAGAACAAATCAGTGCTTTCTGCACACTAACAATGGTTCCACGCCGTATTAAGGAGGTAAGCGTTTTCAGGTGTTTCCAGTATTTTGATAATCAATGTGTACTGTTCAATGCCTTGCATTAGAGCGCCTAAAAAGTTAGAGAAAGCTATAATAACATCGGATATTTATTTCAAGGTTGCAGAGAAATTAGTGAAAATACATACTAGAAGACTTTCCAATATGTCTGTACTGTTGATAAGTCTGCAGCCTAAGCTTTAAAACTAAAATACTGGGGAACATACTTTGCACACGTAGTATAATAGCAAATATTATCGCTCAACAATGATAGATATGACAAGGGCAAGGCAAACAAAGGAATACAAGGGCAAGGCGAGACTCACGGAGAAAGATAAAAATTACACATACAAATAAATGAATCAAATCAATTTTTTCAATTTAACGTCTCACGATTATGCCATTTAGGCTAAGAGAGACATATGACTAAGTCAAGTGAATGATGGTAAAATAATTAATGGAATGCGAATGTAGGAGGAAACGAGAATACTCCGAAAACTTCGAGCATGATGTAATCCACCACAAACGTACTTTTCCGGGGATCGAACCAGGGACCACAGGCTCCAGAGATAAGCGTTCTATTACTGAGTCAAGGTGCTCCCGATAAAAATTACAGCTTGCACTGTGTTCGACAAGGAAACTCCTGTTAAAATCAAAAAAATAACGTGTAAAGAATTTCAACTTTGCATCATTGAAGTGTTTCACACTAGCAAATTAAAGTCAACATCTATCTACTTATTTTGAGACTTACTTTTACGTGAGGAATACACGTGAATGAACGAAACACTAGAAAATACTCCGATATATATATAAACCAGAAAGAAAATGTCTATACTTTTGAACACTGGATCATACACATTTTTGGACAGCAGGGACGAAGGAAAGTAAATTACACGTTTTATTAAATTCCCTAGAATTTTTGAGACGCGCGCGCGGTTCTAGAGTGCAGATTTCTCATTGATTTTATTTTACAACGCATTATCATTTCCTTACATTTGTTTTGAAGGTAACATTAAACGTCTACGTAAATTGCTGTTAATTGAAAGTGACGTGGAGTTATTTAAATTATTTCATAACAAGCTAAATACTACAAGCATCCTTAGACGAATAAAATTCGTTACATTATTTAGTATCCACTACAAACAACAAGGTCTTAGCACATAAAATTGTGGCTAAAACCATCTGAGAAACTAATCAGTGGTGCAGAACATTTACCAAGACATCATCCAAGCCAAATGCGAAACCAGACTAGTGAAGAAGCCAGGAAATAAAATCATACATTCTCTTGTAACGAACTCAAAAAATAAAAGTAGTTCATGCGTGCCAAAATGTACAATATAAAAATTTGTTTCTAAAATCATGTTTAATAAGGAAAATAAATAAATTAAAATAAGTAATAAAGCTTAGCACTGAAACTTTATTTTCACTGAGGACTGCGTAACGATACACAAACACTACAACATTAAAGCAGCTGTCTTCCAAAATTATACAATTATTTATTTATTTATTTATTTATTTATTTATGACTTCTTTTACGTGGCGAAGTTAAGGCTCTGCAGCCTTCTCCGAGCACTTAACCACGTGTATACATTATGTATTTTTTTTTAAAAAAAGCACCAATATATAGAAAATATTAACAATTACAATAAGAAAAGTACTGAACCACACAAAAAGAGAATATACTACTTAAAATAAAAAAATGGTTAAACACTTCAAAAACAAAAATTGAAAATAACATACAATAGAGGAAACAAAATAACATGGAGAAAACCTAAATTGCATATTGCCTATAGCGGTAAAAGAAGTATGAATATATAAGCTGTACAAATTAGCATAGGTTACCTATTGGTTGTGTGTTCATATGTGGGTTATTAATAGTCTGGTAAAACGAAGATGCCTCATGTGCTACCAGTATCCTTATCTTTACTTAAGAGAAGGGAATTTACAGATTTTTTAAATTTGGCAACTGTGGAAACGTTGTGTGTTAATTGAGGTAAACTGTTCCAGAGGCGTGTAGTACTTACTGTGAAGGATTTTGAGTATGAATCAGAATTGTGACTGGGTATGGAGAGCAAGAAATTATTTTGTGATCTTGTGCTTCTAGTATGAAAGTCAGATAAATATAAAAATCTACGGGCTAGATACGATGGTTCTGACGTAGTCAGTATTTTGTACAATAGGGTAAGATTGTGTAAATTTCTTCTTCCAGCTACCGTCAGCCATGAAAGTTTTTTTATAAAAATATGTGAGATGTTCCCTACATTATTATCTACAAACCAGGACCAGGATCATGCAACTTGAATTTCTACATTCAAACATACATTTCAAGTAACATTAAAATATCTAAATTTATAAATAATACGAGGAAAGTCAGAAAGTAAAGTGACCTGCTCTTTCTCGCACTAGGGTTTGGTAACACTGCCAGTATCCAGCGCTGAATTAGTGTCGTCTGCAGCACTTCTATGTAACGTGTCACTCTTATTCCTGCGTTAGTCGTTGGAGTGTAGCAGACCGTTAAACACAGCAGCTCCATTGTCGGTCTGCACCAAGGAGGAAATGAGGGCAGTGATTTGCTTTTTGTTTGCTGAAGATGTTAAATCTGAGTAAACTATTTATCGAATGCAAACGCAGTATGGTGTAAGCTTTTTTTCATGAAGCATAAGACACAAAAGCTGAACATCTCTGGTAAGCATTTGGCCCGTTATCGTCGCGAAGGTGATGGATTTTTACAGCAAATCATTACTGTAGGTGAAACGTCGGTACAACATCAGGAACCGGAAAGTAAGGCTCCGAATATGGTTCGGAATCACCCATCATCACCAGAAATTAAGAAATTTAAATGTCAACAATCAGCTAGTCATTGATGCAGTGCAAGATTGGTTACGGGTTCAATCGAAAAACCTTTTTCGATGAAATAAAAAAAAATTGTGAAATGTTGGGAAAAGTGCATTGAAGTGCAGGGAGGTTATGTAGGAAAATAATGTACAGGGTCAGTCCTTAAAGTAGTAGGACTGATTTTTTTCTTTTCGTTTTACAGAATGGCGGCGGTTACTCCACCTGTTGTTGGTTGAGGTGGGTCTAAGGAAAGACAGAAAGCAGCGCCAGTCGGCTGCCAGCCATAGCAGGGTAAAGATCGCTCGTCATCGCAACCTGTGCGAGTGACCCTTGTCACGCTGAGTCATGGACAATCTTTTGGAACAGCGTTACGCCATCAAATTTTGCGTGAAGCTCGGTAAAACTGGGAAAGAGACTCATGAAATGATCAAGACGGCGTACGGTGATAACGTCATTAGAAGATCGAGTGTGTTTGAGTGGCACAAGCTGTTAAGGGAGGGGAGAGAAGAAGTTGAAGACGCTACACGGTCAGGACGCCTTCGAGCTCCAAAACGGAGGAAAATGTTGCAAGAGTGAAGAATTTGCTGGACAGTGACCGAAGATTAACTGTTCGCATGATTGCCGATGAACTTGGCATTGCTAAAACCCAAGTTCACGAAATTGTGCACGAACAATTGCAAATGAGGAAAATTTGTGCAAAGTTGGTGCCGCGAGTGCTGACAGGCGAGCAAAAGGACGTTCGCAAACGGATCTGCCAGGACTTTCTCGAAGAAGTGAGTGAAAATCCAAACTTGTTAGACAATGTGGTGACTGGGGACGAGACGTGGACGTTCGAGTATGACCCTGCGACCAAACGCCAAAGCACGGAATGACACACCCGAAATTCCCCACGCCCCAAAAAGGCACGCATGACGAAATCAAAAGTGAAAAGCGTGCTCATTTGCTTTTTCGATTCATAAGGAG
Organism: Thermobia domestica; assembly: GCF_964235325.1. Classification (NCBI taxonomy): domain Eukaryota; kingdom Metazoa; phylum Arthropoda; class Insecta; order Zygentoma; family Lepismatidae; genus Thermobia; species Thermobia domestica. The sequence continues at coordinate 42,444,867 of NC_137459.1, read as the reverse complement.
TGATCCACAGGGAATTTGTTCCACACGGACAGACTGTCAATGCAGTTTTTATCTCCAGCTCCTGGAATGGCTGATGAAACGCATCGTTCGCGTCCGCCCAGCCATCGCCAACTCCTGGCGACTGCATCATGACAATGCGCCGAACCACACAGCCTTCCGAGTGGTGGCATATCTGGCCAAACATAACATTGCAACCTTGCCTTAGCCACCCTACAGTCCCGACCTTGCCCCACCAGATTTTTTCCTCTTTCCCCGCCTCAAAACCACCCTGAGAGGTCATCATCACTGCTCGTTGAAAGTATTACAACAGGCCGTGACGAGGCAGCTGAACAGCATTTCAGTTTCCGCCTTCCAGGAAGCGTACGAAAACTGGAAATCCCGCTGGCAGCGGTGTGTGGATGTAGGAGGATCATATTTCGAAGAATATTAAGCGTAAGTGTTATTTCTGTCAATATCTTATTTTTAATTGACTCAGTCCTACTACTTTAAGGACTGACCCTGTATGTTTAAGTTTTCCATCATTAGAATAAATGTAACTTTTCTCAAGTCCCTTTACTTTTTGACTTCCCCTCGTACTTTCTCAGAAGTGAGATCGCATATACAGAAGGACAGACAGTACTCAAGGTAAAAAGTTATTTACTTAAAAAGGCCCAAAGAAAGAATTAGGTCTATACACCAAAATTACACATCGATCGTCTAATCCCAAACACAAAATATTGAACCATGAACATGATTGATTTACAGTTCACTAACATACACTTTACACAAGTGTTTTTTGATTACTTTTATTTCACTTCACTGTCGCGTAGACAGGAATTATAAAATACTGTTATCATTAAATAATGGCAGTGTGCTCACAATGTCTGGAAAATAAACAGTTTGTAACTCCACCAATACTTCTATGTTGTTTATAATACAAAAGTTATTTCCTACGTAAGTTTTCTTAGGTACAATAGCTGCTTCGTCAAGAAACAAATACAAGCATTCATACTGGTAATTCACTTAGAACAGTCTCGCCTAGTAACGGAGAAATAAGCTCCAAATACTTCTCTCACTACGAGGGTCACTACGAAAGTTTTGAGATGTGAAATAACTTACATACTTAAAATTAATTTAGCACTTACATTTTCTCAAAGTGTTCATCATTACACTGCACACACTTTTGCATCCTCGAAATCCACTTTTGGAAGCAGTTTTGCCAATCTTTTTCTTCAAGTGTTGAAAGTTCATTCTCGTAAGCCACTACAGCTTCTTCAGGGCTGCAAAATCTCTTCCCACGCATGCGATCTTTGATCCTGGGGAACAGAAAAAAATCACACGGGCCAGGTCAGGGCTATACGGTGGATGAATCATAAGTTTGACCTCCGTAGATTCTAAAAAACTGAATTGTGATGTTGGCCGTTTGTGCGGACGCGTTGTCATGATGAAGCAGGATCCCACGCAATCCAGTTCTTAGACCCTGTTCCCGAAGCTTCTGGAACACTTTTGTCAGGCAAACAGTGGTGTATCACTGAGCAGTAACAATTCTTTGTTCTTCAAGTGGAACAGTTGCAACATGGCCAGATTTGGAGAAGAAAGTTGCGACCATCTTCTTCCCTACACTTCACGGTCGCTTCACTTTCTTGGGTGGATTTTCGTCTGGAAAGATCCAAACTGTAGACTGGCATTAATTTTCAGGGTCAAATAGATAGATCCAAATCTCATCACCAGTACCAATGTCAGAGACGCGTCGAGAATTGTCTCCATCAAATCTTGAGAGCATTTCTTCACACTATTCCACACGCATTGTAAAGAAACCATCCTACGGTCGTTGATGCAACTCCAATTCCAGGATGCTTCTTCACAAAATAAAGAGTTAAAAAAAAAAGAGAAAGAAAATAAAATGTAAAATAAGTTTGAGAATAACTGGAAAACTTGTTAATGAAAGAACTGTTGAACGAGTAATCTAGTTGTTCTGTATAAAAATTGGTTAATTTTTCTCCTTTTTAAATAGGTGTTAGAAGTAAAAAAAAAAAAAAAAAAAAAAAAAAAAGTGAAGAGTGCCAATGTATGAGACGATTCGGTAGTTCGCGTGAGTCGCTGTTGGCGCGGCTCCCTCCCCTCCGAGCCTTCCTCTCCGATACGCAAGGTGTTTGCCTTGTCTTAACGTTTTGTGGGTGACGTGGAGAAGGAGTTCGCTCTGTCTGTTACTGTTGGAGTGGTCGTGTCCAGCTATTTCTGTTTCGTAGCGTATGACTGTATAGTGGAGCAAGTGAGTATCGAGCAAAAATGTTAGAATGCCAAAACTTAAATCACTGTTTTTTCCTTTTTTGATTACATAATTGATTGATTTGAGTATTGAAGGCGTGAATTTAGCAACTTCTTGTTCAGCAAATGAACTAAGGAAAGTTCTAAGAGGTCATGAAACAAGGGGGCACTTTCTCCTCGAAAGCGAAATAACTTGCTATACTAGTCAAGTTATTGGTTACGGTCTGTTTTAATTATAGCCGATATTTTTGTATATAAAACTTTTGTTCCCTTCTATAGAAAGGAAAGTGAATCAGTGATCGCATGCTTATTTCGTATAAGCTTAGTACAACAGGCTTCAGAGTGCCATTTAATATATGTAGTTGGCTTATTAAAAGTATGTGTTGCAGATATTTTTTCTTTGAAGGTAACACATGAAAAGGTAGTGCAGTGGTAGCATGCTTGAACCTGTTTTGTTCAGAGTCATAATCATAAGACTTATTCATGATAATTAAGTTTCTAGCCTGGTTTAATAAGGAAAGAAAAGGGAGTCTTAAGTTTCTAGCCAAGTTATTTTTGGATAGTATTAGACTTGTGAATAAACTCTGCAAAGTAATTTCCTTCCAAAGAAATTCTTGTTCACCTTGTTGTTTGATGGTGGCATGTTAGTGCGGAAGGAAAGTGTATACCTTACAAAAGGCATGTTCTATGTACCTATGAAATCTTGTTTAGAGACCGAGTGGACTATTGTTAGATAACGTTAATTTTTATTATCTAAAGGTTCGCACCGTAGCTCAGTGAATGCATACTTTGCGCTTCTTTGAAAGGCAATTCTGGTTATTATAACCTGTATTAAAAGACATTGGTTCTTTATGAATTTGTGGTTTCTTTTGGCCAACTAAATTGCCGAGATATTTGAGCTAATATTTTTTGGGCTCTTGAGCTACTTGTACAGTCCCCCCCCCAAGATTACAGTTTGATAATATTGAAATATAAGGCATACAAACTGAATTGTCTCGATTGGCGTGAGTGTTGAGCGAAGTCAGACAGCAATCCAAAGAGGTGGTGAAGCAGTAAGGAGGAGGTAAAAGAGTGGTGTTTAAATGATTTTTTGAAAAGGTGAGTGAGCAATTTTTTGTTCAAATTAATAGTGAGTGTTGCGTCAAGTTTTGTGTGTGTGAAAGGTTGTTGGATAGGATCGTTGTTCTGCTCCGCTTTGCCTCCGAAGGTCTTTGTTTCTCAATTTACATTTTTTTGTTGACTTGATTTCCTCCTACATCATCATTCTATAGACTTTTTTTGGTTGGATTTCTGCTTTGGAAGTCCTTTGGTTCACGATCCGCATTATTCTTTCAAGATTATTTTTGTTATTAAAGAAAGTCAGAATTCATTTTTCCTCCCACATTACCATTTCGATATTTTTTTGATAATCCGATTGGACTTTTGTTTGAAAAAAATTGACGACACGAATCCAATACTTCTTTTTATCTTACTCCTCATATATATTTTTATTATGTATAGGATTTATAGTATTAAGCGAAATTATTTCAACCGATTTGAGTTCGATTGCTTTAATTGAATCATAAATTGGTAATCTCTTTATTTTGTGGATTCAGAGTATGAAATCGGGTTTGATTAAACTATTGAAATACTGTGAGTTAATGCGCATTGAGTTGTTGATAATTACTATATATAGGGTGTCCGAAAGAAATATACCGATTATTGTATGGATTGAGAATTATTCGATTGAAGAAGTATTTTGATAGTAAATATTTCAGAATTAGACGTGTTATGTTATTAGCATTTAAAATGTGTTTTCTAATAAATTAATTTTGCATAAATTATTTCGATATTGAAGAACTTTGGAGTTGTATTTAAAAATTGAACCAGAGCACAGACTTGACAATTTTGAAAATTAATTAGATTGGAGTTTAATTGAAATGCAATGAAAGTATTAATTAAAAATAATACAAATATTTTTGACAATTTAGAATTCGACTCAATGAATATAGTCTTGATAGTAAAATTTTTGAAAAAAAAAAGGATTTTTGTGATTAGGAATTAATTCCGAAATTCCAATATTAATGAGAGAATAGGATCGTTCTTTCTTATAAATTTTAAATTCATTTATTCAAATATTTTTATTAATTATATATATATATATATATATATATATATATATATATATATATATATATATATATATATATATATATATATATATATATATATATTCAGAGTTCAGTTTTTATTAATTTATTAATTGCGGGTATACTCATTTATTAGTTATTGGTTGTTGTTGATTTACAAAGTGTATATGCGTCATTCTAATGCATTGGTGCATATACACTACTCTGAACTTGATACTATTATAATAAAAATTGTTATCCAAAACTGAAATTTGTGTTGTTATTTCATTTATATTTGAATATATGTATTTATTGTGTGTTTTTCTAAGAGGAGTATTGGATTGTTACATAAGAGTGTTAGTCAACTTGAATCTGGAGAAGCGTTGAGGTCCTTCGACAATATTTCCGTCTTCTAGGGAGTTACTGGGTGGAGCTCAGAATTAATTTATTTATATTTTATTTTTATTCTGAATTCTTTCCGGTCCTAGCCTGGGGGGGGGGGAAGGAGCGTTACATCATGCGCTTCTGCTGTTCAGTCAAAGTGTGAGGCACTCAACGAGATGAAATCTTTCTGAGCCGAAGATGATCATGAAGAATTTTTGTTACTGCTGGCGATCCAATGATCACTATAGATTAAATGTCCTTGAAAGTTGTTCGAGGATTTTCTCGAATCATTTGTTCCACAGCGGCAATGTTTTCATCTGACACAGCTGTTGCCGGACGTCCAGCTCTCTCTTCATCTTTAAGCGATGTCCGGCCTCTTCTGAATTCACCAAACCACCGAAAATTTGTAGCACTGGAAGGAGCAAGATCTCCAAATGCTCCCTGCAAACGGTCAAGGCTTTGTGTCTCGTTCAAACCACTTTTGAAATCATAAAGGGCCATTGCCTGAAAATGTTCCCTTTCGTGCTGCATTCTAGACAGCCGAATACTGCTCACATCAACAAACAAGTGAAGGCGATACGGCCACGCCGATAAGCGAGGCGAGTTGAAACTTGCTTCGCTTCTTCGCTCTGGATACCACTACCGAACGCAATTGTTGGAATTCAAATACTGTGCCACAACAATGCGTATCTCAAAACTTTCGTAGTGACCCTCGTACTAGGTCAAGAATGAGATTATCAGAAGTACTTCCAATGTATCTTAAATAAAGAATAATGATTAATATAAAAAAAACTAAAACCACCAAAGTATAAACATGCAAACACATAGCAAAGTAATAGTTACTTGTTTAAACGGCAGATTGGGTTGTCATGAACCATCTGCAAATTCACTTTGGGTCCAATGAGGTCAGGAATATTGTCCAACCCATATTTTATCATCGTTAGCCTGAAAAAAAAGAAAGATGTAGATTATGAAAAATCATATTCTGAACAGCATAACAGTAAGAGAGTTAAAACTTTTAATGAAAATATGTCACATTTACATAAAGCAAAAATCTGTGAATAGCAAACATTAATGCAGTTAAAATTAGCTTTGCTTGGTATGAGCAATGTACTCATAAATACATGCATATTTGGAAATTGAATATAAAAGGTCTTGCATTAAGAGAGGATATTCACTATGCTATCTGCACTTTTAAAGCAACAAAGAATAAAGAATAAAAATAAAAAAGTGAGTTATTCAATACCTAAAAAATAATACTAAATGAACCAATAACTTGGACTAACCTTCCTATGCGTTTATCAGTTAATAATTACCAAAATTTTTAATCGAAATGAAATCTTTGAGTTTTACGTACCATGGTTATGCCGGTTAGGCTAAAGGAGGCGGTGATGATCAGAAATGAATGAAATGGTGGAGTGAAAAAAGTAGTAGGAAACGGGAGAACCTCGAGAAAACCCACAGGCACGATGTTTGTCCACCACAAACTCCAAATGGCGCGAGCTGGGATCGAACCAGGGACCCGAAGCACCGGAGGTGAACGCTCTAACACTGAGCCACCGTGCCCTCTAAGTTTTCAATCGAAAGTCCCGTCTTCCTCAGTGGTAGAACGTTCATATCTGGTGCAAGGAGTCTCTGGTTTGACCCTTGCCCACGCGAATTTGTAGTGGACAACATCGTGTCCGTGGGTTTTCTCCGGATTCTCCCTTTCCTCCCGAATTCTCATTCTATCAATTATGTCTCTATTCAGGTTAATTATTTCACCTGTCGCCTATAGCCTAAAGAGCAGGAACATGGAACGTACAATTAGAAATTGCATTCCATCTACAATCGATTGAGAAATTTGAATTGAAGAAATAGGTTGAGCAATCTTGGTAACAGCCATCGTTTTTCACTTCTCGAATAAATTGAGTTCCTTGGGCTGAATAAAGTATTAAAGAAAAGATTGATAATTTTGTATGTAATACATACAGGGTGTTACAGAAATGTCTCACAATAGGGACAGATTCCTCACATAAAAAAAAAGAAAAAAGTTCATATATACCTCTACTCAAAAGTGGATAGTTTCGGAGTTATAAGGTGCCGAAATCGTGAAAAAAGTGAAATTTAGATGTTCATAGCTCCATTACTATGGGAGCTTTCGTAGTCGGGTCAAGATATCACTGAGGAACTGGTATGTGAACTAACCAAATACCCATGTTTAAGAATGGCTCAGTACTTGCACAACAATTTTTAGAGAGATGGGTGGAGTGTGATCTAGTACTCCCAAACAGCCTCTCTAAAAATGATTGTGCAAGTACCGGAGATTCTGAAAGATGGATATTCGTATAGTTCACATACTAGTTCCTCAGTGATGTCTTGAACCAACTACAATTGGTCCGATAGTAGTGGAATTATGGACCTTTAAAGTTCATTTTTTTACACTTTCGGCTCTCTAAAACTATGTAACTACAGTATGTACTTGCGGCCAAAGGTCCATATGAACTTTTTTTTCTTATTTTGATGTGAGGAACCTATTTCTAAGATATTGTGACAATTTTTGTGACACCCTGTATACAACATATTGAATAAATGAATACACAATGGCATTGCAATATTTGTACTTAAAATCAGGATTTAAAGAGTGCGTTCAAAGTAAAATATTACTGGAGGTCCCAAAGTCAGAGTTAATATTTCGACAGAGGGAAGAGGGCTGCAAAGTTTGTTTCACCATCATTGCCGATATGACTCCTCTGTTGTCGAACTCGGGGCCGCGGTGGCTCAGTGGTGCTTGGGGTCCCGGGTTCTATCCCAGTCCCCGCCAAGTGAACTTTATGGTGGACAAACACCGTGTGCATGGGTTTCCTCGGGATTCTCCCGTTTCCTCCCACTTTCTTCATTCCACCATTTCATTCATTACTCTTCATCACTGTCTCTTTTAGCCTAACCGGCATAATCGTGGGATGTAAAACTCAAAGATTTCATTTTCATTTTTTCTGTTGTCGAACTCTATAATCGCCACTGGGCGTCAGTCACAGAAAGTTGGGAACTACTGCCTTAAAAATAGGGCTACTTGCGCACGAAATTTTGTTCAGATACGGCCAGTAGTTACCGAGAAATACTCTCTCTCTCTCTCTCTCTCTCTCTCACACACACACACACACACATAAATCTATATATAAAAATGAAAGTCATTATGTTTGTGACCTAATAACTCTTGAACCATAGGACCAATCTCCATCAAATTTTCATCACAGACGAGGCTCGGATCTGGAAATGTTTTTGTCATTTTTACTTCGAAAGTGAAAGTAATTGTTTTTGTGACTAAATAACTCTTAAACTATCCGACCGATCAAGATCAATTTTCCCACGTAGATGACGTTCAGGCCTAGGATGGCTTTTGTCATTTGATATTGAAGATGTAACTTAGGGGAAAGGTAGGAGAGAGATATTAAAAATGATCAACAATGACCGATAATTTCCGGGGTCGCTGAGATGAATAGTGACACTTCCGATACCGGTTAAATCTAAATTTAGCCTCGCAACTTGGAGGAGGGGGATATATATATATATATATATATATATATATATATATATATATATATATATATATATATATATATATATATAATCGAAAATGATAGATGTTAGTGTCGAATTCATACTTTTTGGGATTGCTTAGACGAACAGTGACACTTCCGATGCAGTTTAAATCCAGATTAAGCTCTATATACCCAAAATGAAACGTATTCTTCCCTAATAAAGAACGGGTATTCTGCTAGTATTATATATATACCCCTTCAGTGAAACTATAAGCTTCTCTATGCTTAAGACCTATATTCGTTCGTCTAGGTATAACTTCCTTGAAGTTTAAATTTAAGCCAATGTTAACATCTTAATTTTATTATAATTTTCGTGTTCTATCGGTTGATGATTTTAAGTCTGTATTTCACCAATTTCAGAAATGAAATGAAATGAATTCTCTTAGTTTTACGTCCCACGGTTATGCCGGATAGGCTAAAGAAGACGGTGATGATGAGAAATGAATGAAATGGTGGAATGAAGAAAGTGGGAGGAAACGGGAGAGCCCCGAAAAAACCCACGAGCACGGTGTTTGTCCACCACGAAGTCCACACGGCGCGAGCTGGGATCGAACCAAGGACCCCAGGCACCGGAAGTGAACGCTCTACCACTGAGCCACCGCGCCCCCTTACCGATTTCAGAGATGCTTTATATCGTTGTTCTTATATACTAAAACAATCCGGATTTATTTAATTGTTTGTAGTAAAAATGATCGTATTTCATTTTAGTTTAGTTTAGCGTCTTGTTCAGCAGTGAGGCTATATGAGACGTGGACCTACTGATTAACGTGGAATCCGAACCACATGTGCTCCCGCCGGGAATTGAACCCTGGTCTCCCACGCCAAAGGCGCGTACGCTAACCGCTTAGCCACGAGCGGGCTCAATGATCGTATTTCCAACATATATTAGGTCTATCTTTTTATTAAACAAATGCTATTTTACAGAAATTTTTCGTTAAGAACATAACATTTTTTCATGACGGTTCGAGTTATTCGAATTTCTGCATATCTGCATTGCATCCAGAGGACATTAATCCAGATAACTGCAGTTTCACTTGAACAACTTACTCGTTTAATATAATTCTGTATAACTGGCAAACGCAAGATACTGGCAAAATTTATTAGAGGTAATGACGGATGACGACCGGGACACACCCTTGCATTCTATTGGGCGCTGAATTTGGTAGAATTAGGTTAAGGTTCACGACGTCGCGATCACTATAATACTTTCGGTAGGAAATACAATTTGTAGGTGACGGCAATAAAGTATTCTGCTTACAGCTACGAGTGGATTAAAAATATTTTTTTTTCTATCACGCATATGAACATAAACAAGCAAACGAGAGTATGAGTATGAGTAGGAGTAAGGGGGATTAATGGGGACGTCAGCAACGAGGCTATATATCCCCGTTTCGACTAACAACGGTACTCAGTACTGCAAGATAAAAAGGAAAACAAGCTAAAACGAATACAGTTCAAATAAACGAAAGTGCTGCTAAATGAAAAGGAAAAGCAAACAGAAGGAAAATTAGAAGATAAAAGAATAAATAAGTTAAAATATATAACGATAACAATATAGAGAACAAAATATAAAAGATGAGAGATAATATAAAAATTTAGCAGCAATAAAACAAGCACAACAGACTAAAACAGCTCAGAGAACGTGAGCAACTCCACAATCAGAAACGAACTTAAGTACCCGTCTAAACAAGCAAACGAGAATACAGAAAATATATGCAAGTACCTTTCAAGAAACAGTCCCCATGCAATCACATTGACGTTCCTTAGAACTCCCGTAGGAAATAACATCTCAGGTCGAAACACACCGGAATTGCCTACTTCTACCCACTTTTTAAGTCCTGCGTGATAACTAAAGATTTCCATACTCGGTTCTGTGTAAGCATTATAAGCTGGTTTGAAATGCAATTGTGTAATACCCAGCTTTTTGAAAAATTCGTGTATAGTACCTGAAAAGAAAGAAAACACAAGGATTTACATTGTATTCTCTACAAAATAGAATCCTTATTACAGTAGGGATATTTAGAAATAATGTAACAGCACAGGAAGGTTACATATTGTTATTATATATTTTCTTTTCTCTCTACAAAATAATAAAAAATCAAATGTCAAGTGTCAAGAATAAATACATTAGAGCTATTATTGTTATTAAAGATTACTTATTAATAGAACTTCGATATCTCGACAAATTTATGCAGAAACATCAACAAATATTTTAACTGAGCAAATTTGTAAAGTTCATCAGCAATTATTAAAATTTCTTGACTAACCTAACTTCAAATATATTCACATACTTTATACCGACTTAAGTATTATTATGATTTCAAAAAAAGAAAAAGAAAAGAAAAATAAAAAAGAAAATAGTTTAACCATAAAATGGTTATATTAACATATTTTCAGTTGTTTTCCCAATTTAGGGTTAATCAATTTCCACATAACGCAGTAAAATTATGCGTTTAAAACAGTTAAATGGTCATGTTAAAGAGTAACAAAACTTGCTCTCAGAAGCCCCATATCTTTTGTTCGTATTAAAATTGAAACAAAGGGTCTATTCTTCTTTCCTTTAAAAACTTCCTTGGAAGCTAATAAATCAAATAAGATATCCACATAGTTCAGGCACGTAGAGAATCTATAAGGTAAGCAATTATTCATGTATTCTTAAACGTGGATACAGGGTCCAGAAGAGAAACCTGACGGTTTTCAAATTGAAATTGTGATTGGACTGATTACTCAATTATAAAAATAACCAAGAAAGTTCTGTCGCTTTTTATGGAGGCCTGTGTTCCATTGGCCCTCACACCGTGAGTTGAATGCGAATGGAGATAAGGAGAAAGTCAGTTGTTGGTGCGGTATATCCAACATACTACCTGGTTGTGGCAGCTCAGTCAACGCCACCTGGATACAGGCGGCGTTGGCTCAGTTGCCGTGAACTTGCGTAAGGACAGAGTGAACATCGGACCTCCACAGACAGTCATAAAACGTGTATGTTGTACAAGTTCAAACTGAAGTCAAACGTCGCTGCAGCGGGGCGGAAGATATGCCAGGCCGTTGGTGGGGGTGTCGTGATTACGCGGAGAGTGCACCGATAGTTTAACAAGTTTAAGCAAGGTGACGAAACAATCGAAGACGCGCCACGTACCAGAAGACTAATACATGTACAAAATGAAGATCTTCAGGCAGCAATTGAGGCGAACTGTGGCCAGACATGTGAGGAACAGGGACTACAATTCAGTGTGAGTAGAGAAACTATTCAACATCACCGCCATCAACTTGGGAAGCACTACAAGTTGAGTCAACGGCCCTACATGATTTGATTCCGTGGAGAAAGGAAACGCGAGGAGAAACCTCTGTTTCTTTGTTGTCTCGTCTGAAGAAGAAGCCATTTCTGGACTGAGTGAGACATGTGATGAGAAGTAGGTCCTGTGCGAAGCTCCACGGCGCGTCATCATTTTTTAGCATCCCATGAAGTGGTTCCAAAAACACTGAAACCAGCACTGCACCAGAAGAAGGTCCTCCTGTCTGTTTGATGAACTGCTCGTGGCATCGTGCGTCGGGAACTGCTACCAGCTAGTCAGAGCATCAATGCAACTGTGTACTGTCAGCATTTGAGTCGTGTTGAAAAAGAAACTCAAAAGTCTGGAGTCAGCAAAGAGGTCCTTCTGTTACAGGACAGCACTAAGCCCCTTGTGGCTAGGATGACACGGAACACCGTTTTACTTCTTGGGTGGGAAACACTGTTGCATCCGTCATGCTTCCTGGACATTGCGCCTTCCGATTATCACCTCTTCCATTCCTTAAACAATCACCTTAGAGGACGTCAGTTCAAATCCGTAGTAGAGATGCAAAATGCACTTGATATCTTCTTCGCTTTACTGCCCACCAAGTTCTACCACTATGGAGTCCATGGCCTCCCAGAACGTTTGCAGAAGATTGTGGATGCTGATGGGGACCCTTTCTGATCTTCCAGGTACGTCTTAGGTGACATATCGATATTTGAAAATGGTGGGTGAAAAAGCGACAGAACTTTCTTGGCTACCCTTATATTTCAAATATAAAAAGTATGTGCCACCGTACTAAACATCCTCACTCCAATTCTTCAACCCTTTATTTGACATTGTTGCTTACAAGCAACATCACATTCTGTTGTGTTATCCGCACGAATTATAACTTCAGTGGTAATTTAATTGGCATTATTGTTTTCATACAATATTCATATACATGATTTGAGGATCACTTGTTTAGATATTCCTAATATTCGTCAACAGGCGACAGTCAAATTTAGTATTGTAGAAGCTTTATCTCCTACGTTCCTCTTCGATTCCCGGCGGGAGCTCATGTGGTTCGGATTCCACGTTAATAAGTAGGTCCACGTCTCATATAGCCTCGCTGCTGAAAAGGGACGTTAAACTCAAAATCAACTCAACTGAACTCCTACGTTCCTCGAAAGTTCATTTTTTTATTTGTGATTTCTTGCTCTGTAGGAAGATATTTCAACAAAACTGTTGCTAATTACTGAGAGTATTCTTATAATACTTGACCATAATAGGGCAATGCTGTTCAGTAGCTACACATAAGACCTATTTTATGGCAATGTTGCTTTGAAATAAACATCCTGTATTTTGTAACTAAAGTACAAAAATACTTTAAATATTATGAAACAGTGATCAGGAAGCCATGGTTCAACCATAAAAGCAAACTAAATATTTTAATGGTAATGTTATCAATGTTTGCCAATTAAAGGGTTAAACTAAATCATATTGTGTTGCCGTTACTAATGGAACATTCTCTTATGAAATAAGAACAAAATTATAAGACAATTTCGGAAAACTTCGCCCAAAAAAAGTCTCCCTAAAAGTAAACTATCACTTGTAGATTTTTCCGCGGGAAATTACCTGTTCCATATGTTAGGGATATTAGTGAAATTTTTGTATATAAAATAACAAAATTGCTTAAGTTGATTTCACAAAACTATTAAAAAAGGCTCACCTAACCCTTTTTGATATTCTTATACAAGTTATTTACAAAAAAAGAAGAAAAAAAATACAAGAATATGAATGAAATATTTATTTACGAAATATCAACAAAATCGCCTGAGTTATTTTTGAGAAAATCGTCCGGAAAGAACTCACTTCCAAAAATAAACTATTCCTCGTACATTTTTCATTACAAATGTGTTACGGTATACTGTCTGGTTATTAATGTAATATGAATAAAATTTCTTGCGTCGTTATTGAAAAGAATGTCCGAAAAATACCCCTAACAGTAAATTTACTCCCTTAGGATCCTTCTCAGAAAAATGACTTATACCACAATATGGGGATGTTTTTGAATATTGAGTTTTGAAATATAAACAAAATCGTTAGAGGTGTTTTGAGAAAACAGCAAATTTTGATTTTCAGTAAACTATTCTTATTATTAGGGTTAGGAAGAGAATTTGAATCCCCCCCTGGAGAATCACGTAAAAACCTCAAGTTTAAAATTTAGTCTCGGTAAGTTGAACTGTATGGCCTTTAGAACAGTGGACACCACAACGAACGGACAGATGGACAAACGTCGATGTATTCTTTTCGGTATGTATGCTCTATGAAGCCCGTAAATGTGTTGAAATCGAGAATTCGATTTCTTTCAAGACCACCAAACTTTCTTATCTCCTGTCGTTGCTCAAAAGTAAAAGAGAACAGGGAGTTATTTATTGTTACCAGTATGCATTTCATCAGTGATTTAATATTCATCGGAATCACAGTATTCCAAGCAACAATACTATACTGTTTCGAGCTGCGAAATATCGTGAAGCAATCTGCACCGTAAAGAGATCTTATGACAACTCCAGAGAATATTGAATGTATGAATCGTTCTATCCTGCGAAGTCCACGGTGGTCTGCATTAAAACATGGCCCTGGTAACCACTCTATATGCATAAAATTGCACACAAATCTAATTTCCACCCAAACAAAAGTTATTGTGGTGCAACAATTAAGTGTCATGGATACAAGAATTCTCAATTTTCGTTGCAATGACATGTTGAATATTCTTAAGGCGCAAGTTCTCAATAATCTACTCATGTAGAGCGAAGCTAATTTCCGTCTTTGGTTACATCAATACCCCAACTACTGTTCTTAGTCATTGCGGTCGACGTCTTTGAACAACTGTTACATAGTGAAGCAATTTCAGCATACTTCCAGCAGGTTGAAGCAACTGCTTACACTGTAATGCACCAGTGGATGCTATGGAACTTTTTAGAATTTGAGTGATCTCCGGAGGGAACGTTTAACGGAATCCCGAATACCTAGACCTCAACGCTTATGATTACTTCCTGTAGGGGTACCTACAAAGTAAGGTACCAAAAAACAGGATAAGGATAAGCAAGTCACGCCAAGTTTTCAGTTACAGCTCCGTGAACGATTTGATAATGGGGGTAATCATCTGGGAAATGTATTTTTTAAAAACGAAAGTAGCTATATGTTTCATAAGTAATTGTTGTAAGCGAAACTCTATAAGTTATAATCAATTCGGATATAAAAGTTCATATGTGAGGTATTCAGTCTAGTCATAGTTTTAATTTGAAACTAGGCAGATTTCTCTGCAGGATTCTACATTTAAAACTTACTATTTATCAAAAGACATGACAAAATTAGAAAGTATATCAAAACATCGAAAGAATCAATAATATTTGATTTGTTTAAGATTACCAACTCTTTTCAACACTAAGCTCATATGACGCACAGTACAGTGAGATATGTAACCACATGCATCACAATCAAGAAACATACTCACAGAAGAGACAATTATTTGACTTCAACTAAGCAAGGGATTACCATGCAGAATAACTTACCTATTAGATCTCCCAGAGTCAATCTATAGTCAGCAATCACTCCTTCAATCTGATGAAACTCTGTCAGGTGCGTCGCATCTAAAGTTTCATTTCGGAATACTCTATCGATGCTAAAATACTTCACAGGACAAAATTCCTTCAAGAAAAGGAAAGAAAGAACATTATACAAGTTTTTGTTTCGTGAACTCTTCTACTTGCTCTTTACAAATACACTAAATTTTTGCTTAAAAAACAACGTGCATGATACTTACCTTTAAACGATACAAGATAGCCACTAAAAGAACGAAACAGATTCATGATTATAACTCTTAACTCACCAATGCGTCTAAATACTTATTAATAGCAAACTTTCCAATGGAAATCCCACCTTCGTCAGTTGGTTATTTTCTACAGAAACACAAATTGCTGTTTTAATCATATCTCATTATAATTCTAATACATTATTTTTTCCAGTTCTTTTTTCTGAGTTACTGTTCTGAAGTTACGTAGAAAGAAGTTTTTCTATACATTGGCTTTCGTCAAATATGAGTTGAGCTAATTTTTGATGATCCGAAAAGTTCCCTATAGTTACTCTAAAAAAGACAAACTACATCAGTACATCTGTATATTACTAATAAAACTAAAACAAGATTCGTGATTTTCACATGTGGAGTGAATCATCGCATTAATAGGACCACTGCTTAAAGAATCTTCACATAACGAAAAGTTTCAAGAACAACTCATCTGTTATTTCGTACTTACTCGTAAAAGTGACAAATCATTTATATACTAACAGCTTCAATAATTATCTCTGTACATGAAAGAAGAAATCCTGAGTGAGTGACTGATTAACGTCCAGGCCAAGCCACTTAAGCCAGAAACTTAAAAAAGTTTTACGTCCCACGGTTATGCCGGCTAGGCTAAAGGAGACGGTGATGATGAGAGATGAATGAAATAGTGGAATGAAGAAAGTGGGAAGAAACAGGAGAACCCCGAGAAAACCCACGCACACGGTGTTTGTCCACAACAAAGTTCACTTGGCGGGAGAAATTTGGACAGTACATAGGACTTCTGATATAAGACACCAGAAAAAAAATGGAAATTCTACGCAGAATGGAGGAAGTAGAGATCGCAATTATTATAGTAAACTGTCCGTATCTAGGAATCTTTGAAGGCTAAATTTCATGTCTCTAGCCAGCTGGGATCGAACCAAGGACCCCAGGCACCAGATGTGAACGCCCTACCAGTGAGCCATCGCAGCCCCTTTTTAACATCATAGAAGGAGGTTGTAAAGTCACTTAAAAATGTGTTTGAAATGAATTATCTATCAATTACTAAACTATGAAATTATTACAAGTTGTGTCAAAACATTATTTTAGTTTAGCAAAAGAGGTTACCTAAATCAAGTGTTGAAGTATTCTTCATCATCTTCAATGAACGATGTTACAACATCGAAGAAACTGCTAGTGTCAAGCGAATTATGGCTGACGCTTTAAAACGGAAGCTATGAGATGCAATAAGAACAGCAATATGTGTTTATGATGAAAATATCACTGACGAATGTGAAACGTTGTCATAGAAAATTTCACTATTAATAAATATTTGGACGCACTCCTGAGCTCAAGATGATAATGGAAAATAGCCTGCTTACCTTTTGAGCCAAATTATACAACATTCGCGCGCTAACAGCGGTTGTGCGCGTCCTCAATAAATTTTTCTTTGCCTCTTCTATCTTCCAGTCATAGCCATATCCCTGAGACCCATAGCCACCTTCACTATGAACTTTCTTCACCCGTTCCAGATAATCCGGGGGAAAACTACTAGCAAACTGAGGTTCTGTAAAATAAGATAAAACTAATTACAGCAATTTCATATTCAAGAAACAGTTTGAGAAGTTAAAATACCAATTACACGTCGGGAGAAAAATTATATAAACATAACAGAAGGTTGACCCGTCTTTATGTGTCTGATTTTAACGTCTCACCTATCTTACGAAAAACCAAGAGACCACCGTCGATTCCTTCGATATGAGCACCACGTGTTTTGACAACAGACCTGCACTATATCTCTCATTGTAGAAGGCTCCACTGAAGTACACCATCGGGAATCTTGAGTCACTCGTCCTGACAGGTTTTCCAGAAGCCACGGACAGTGGTGACACGATGAGATGTAAGTGCTCTTTTCAATAGGCCAAACACGCAAAAATCCATGGGACTGGCATCGTTCATCTTCATTACTATGTCCTGGAAACGAGTAGCCTGGATGCCGATGTCTGTTGTTATCTGTTGCAGAAAACTGTGAAAAACGGAATGTATGTGATGAGGCCTTATCCCATGTGCATATGGACTTCATTTATCGCATTTCCATACAAACTGGGCAGATGTAATGTATAAATTAGTGTGAGGGTATGTTGCTGATAAAATGCGGATCTGGTTTGCAGTTTTCACGCACCTGTCGAATCGTTAATTTGCCTTCATAGCAGCATCCCGAGACAACCAGAAATCCCTTCGAGAAACTTGCTTTGCACTGACGAATGAAGTCAAGATGGGTTTTTGCGTCTCGTGAGGTGCACGAATTTTGCCACAATCTGATAGCTAAATAAATGCTTTGCTGAATGTGGAACAAACGTCCATTTTTCTCTGGATATATGACGTTCGTAGAGGCACCTGCAGTGAGTCTTTCTCTCCCACCGATAGGCCGAAGTAAGGCCACGTCCATGACTTTTAAACACCAATTGGAGCTTTAATTTGGCACGTTAGTTGCGGTTCACAGTTGACTGTGCCACGTGCAATCGTCTTGCCACCACATGTTGGGTAGGAGGGTTTTCCTGCAGGTTTATTCGACGCTACACCCGAGCTACAGGTGGAATCACCGCAGTACACAGTCATTTTCTA
Organism: Thermobia domestica; assembly: GCF_964235325.1. NCBI lineage: Eukaryota > Metazoa > Arthropoda > Insecta > Zygentoma > Lepismatidae > Thermobia > Thermobia domestica. Next base: position 42,426,845 of record NC_137459.1, on the reverse strand, counting down.
CTCCCGTTACTGAGTGAACGAAATGCTGGAACGTCGTGGTGTTGTTCACCCCAATGCATATCCATTTTCCCTGCACTGTTTTTGAATCTGTGTCACGGAACATTTGGCGTAGAAAAATGCTATTACGTAACCTTCCTAAAAACCGGTTCTTCTTAGGACCCATGATGCACAAACCACATACACGCGAATTTGTTGCGATACTTGAGGCCTTTGGCTTTCTCCTGCTATTTGAATTTATTCGGATCGGTCGTATCTGTGAGCAAGGATGAGGTTTAAAATCGGACACATATAGACGAATCAACCTTCTGTTAATGATAAATAGGAAAAACAACCGATTTGTTCACACTATATCCTCTATAGGTACTAATACCGACACTGTGTTGTCCAAGTACAACAGGAATTAAGACGCAGTGTGCGTTCTGAGTGGCCGAGCACCGACCTCAAGAGTGAGGATGTTTGGTTGGTCAAAAGGCACACTGGGCAGTCTAATAATTAGTGCACTAGCACGGTAAGCTAAAATTCGTTGCTCTACTGATCCTAACGCTCCAGGTAAACATCTTCTCTTTCAATTTCATTACGTACGCATATTTATAATGATATGGAAGTATAGCACTTACTTCACCATGTCTGAGAACTGAATATTTTATAAAAGAAGAGACTCTGAGATAAGATGCTAAGTAAGTTGCAAGGGGCACGGAAAAACATTTTCTTAAAAAAGCAAATCGGTGGACGCACTCTAGTTCCAACGACTTGTTTATAGTTATTAACAACAAAAATGCTTTACTAAAACGTTTAATAATATTTGCAATAACTGTTCTGAAAACGTAGTAGATTTCGAGGAATAAAATCATTATTTAAAATTTCATAATAAACTAAAACCGCATTAAAACTACTCTGGTATATATTACATTTGTTAAGGTCGCTTAAATTCGAGAGAGAGAACTTACAACACTATCCACAAATTTCTCATTTCAAAAAAATCTGACAAGACAGAATAATAAAAAATGACGGGGATTCTGTAAATAATGATATTAAGTCAACATTATACTTAAAGCAGCCGTTTAGCTTTAATTTTTTAAATTAAACTCTCTGAAGCTCGGAATAAAATATCTCTCCAACAGAGAACAACATGTAAAGAAGTTTTGTATTGTGTCATGGTGTATGGTATTTTTTCTTTCCTGCCAGAGTGCATTTAGGCAACCAGTAAAACCTATATCAAGATGCATAACTTCCAGGTACTTGTGAAGATGTTACGAGTAGGCAACTAAAACGGCATTTGGGACATGGTGGTTGCATAACATACAGTTGTCGAAAAAATTGCAGTAGCAGTTTGAAATCAATAAAGGCAGCCAACCCTAAACAGAACACAGCACTAACAAGTACTGGAAGTATAAACGCACTTTCCTTAATTGTAGAATCCAGTACGGCGAAACGAAAACTGTACTTGAACAAGTTATAAGAAGTAAAAAAAAAAAAAAAATGCAGAAGTTTAATTTTTCTCCAGAACAACTGACTTCTTTAATCGAAAAAAAACTCCGTCCCACAAAAACCAGCTTGATTTTAAAAACCAACTTGACGTTGAGATAACTCGGGCATTTTATTTTATTATACGGCGTTACTTTTAACGGAAGGAGTTCATTATTGGGAACTTTCCAGCACAAAAATAACACAAACCATATCTGTAGGGAAATCTTTCAAACATATATATATATTTGTAAATGTCCCTGCCAACTTGACGTCATATACATTTTCAATGAAAAGGAAGAAGCAAGTAACTGTCGTTGGCTGGCATGGCCAAAGTTTAAGGTATTAGACTGACCATCACAAACTCATCTGTTGCGGATTCGAATCCCGCTTATGGTATGGGTGGTATATATTGTCTTTTCACCGTTCATTATATTATCACATCTCATTTCTTTTAGTTCCCTCTACACCAATGGATAAAAATGTGGGACGTAAACGTAAAAAATTAATTAATTAATTATTTTCATACTATAATAGGAAACTACTAGATGATGTTAGATTTTCTTACTCGATACGAAGAATGTGTCGTGAGCATCACGAGCTCGGTGCTGTTGAGGCTGGAACAAAGCGTCAAAGTTCCAGAAAAAACTCTCAATAAAATTATTGGTAGGCATCTCAGTGAATCTAGAAGAAGATCAAATTGGGTAGTACAAAGAACGAAAAAGGCATTTGAAGTATTATTACATTATACTGAAAAACTATCTTCTTAAAAACATATAAGTAATAAGAAATTATTACAAATTTTTCATTGATTCAATAGTATAAAACTACATTTGAAGGGTAAGGGAAAAAAGAAGGAACGTCACAAAATTGAATTTTCGAGAAAACGGTGTTTTAATATTGAAAACTGCGTAAAAAGAATAGGGTTAGTCAAATTTTTTGCCCCTTTTTACATGGATATTTCTACATCTACTCATGCATGGCATATACAGTCAAATAGTACCAAGAGTCACCAACAGATAGGGCAAAGCACCCGAAAAAGCCCGCACATGGACATTACTTGTTTTTTCCCTTACCCTTCATTTTAGGTTGCAAAATATACACAGTTTCTTCCATAAAGCTCCAACTACTTACTTACAAGCTTCCTACTAATAAATACAAACAAGAAACTTTTTATCTTCAAGGAAATGATTTCGATTCAAAAGAAAACAACTTTTGCTACAATTTCTACAAGAAATTGCGTATCTCAAGATAGTAATTGTATAATTCACCTTTAATCACATTTGAATTGATCTAATTTCGAGTTTAGTGTCTCTTTCAGCAGTGAGGTTATATAAGACGTGGATCAACAGCTTCATGTGGAATCCAAAACAACATGAACTCCGGTCTTCCACGGTAAAGACGTGTATACTAACCGTTTAGCCATGAGGGGAGTCCCCTTTAATCAGAGAGCAGCGGAGTACTTGTTGCAACTGTTGCCAGCACCAGGAAATATAAATAAACGATGCATAGATCGACATATCTGTAATTTGTAAACAGTAAAGAAATAGTTTCAACTCAGTTAAATTCTAATAAAACTTTCGCCAAGCTGCAAATCATTTCATATTAGTCACGACAGCCACTGCATAATGGTGAGTCTCACCGCATCGTTGCTTGTGCCACCTATTCCTCCCAAGCTGTTGATCGAAGGCTGAATAACAGGCGATGCTGTATCTCACACATCGAACAGATTTCATCATTGCGAACACTAATGAGCTCAACGTAAAAAGCTTACCGTCTGTAGAAAGTTCTATGTCAAGTTCCGAATATATGAATTACGATCCGTTCAAAGAAAAAGCGCAAGCCTGGAAAGTCAGATTTGCCGAAGACTTCCGAAGAGACATAAAGGAACTCGTTGTCTGCTCTTGTAACAACGACCGTAAATGGAAAATAGAAAAGAAAATCAGGAAGCAATTTACTAGGGTCACCAGTGAAAAACAAGCTCAAAATTGGCGTATATAGTTTGACGTGTCAAATACCAACTTATTTGGAACTGTTTTGCACACCAAACATTGGTGCAATATTGTCCAGTAGTTGTATAAAATGCCTTAATTTGGGAGATTTATGGAAAATAAGGCAAATCAGAAGATTCAATGTAACTTTGAAATGTAATCAAAATGGCATGAAAATAGAATAGTTCTGGGTAGACCACAAAGTACTCTATCGTGTAACACTTAGAACGTTTCACTGCGTTATCCTAATTCTCCCTACCTTTCCCTGTTAATGAACTAATCTGTGTTGTTGATACATACCCCATTTTCAAAGAACACGTTCTGAAATAATTTATGACGTCATGTTCTTAATGTACTGACTAAGAATAGAGACCTTTAAAAGATTGACTTATTCACTCAGTAGTATTTAGCACTTATTACAAAATTACGCATAAAAGTTTCAGTCTTACCATTGGTTTCTGTGTTTAAAAAAGAAATCGGAACGGAACGGAATTAAATCAACACGAGAATGGGGAAACAAGATATGTCACTTCTTGGCCATTTTCTGATTTTTTACACCGGTAGTTGGTCACACTCAGACCTATATGCTGGAAACAGTATATAAATGATTTTTCATCAGTGAACTGGAAGTATTTAAATTGAACTCATAAGGTTGAAATTTGACTGCCTCTACACATAATGTTTTGCCATCATCGTATAGATATGTAAGGCTTTAAGGGTAGTAGGGCAAACTCGACATCGAGTCTTTCTTTTTTCTATTTAACCAAACTAATAATAATAATAATAAAATAACAATAACAACAACAACAACAACAACAATAATAATAATAATAATAATAATAATAATAATAATAATAATAATAATAATAATAATAATAATAATAATAATAATATAGAAGAATGTTACGTTAAGTTCGCTCTTACTACCCGGAACGCTTCATATATATTTCTAACAACGTCTCTCTTGCAAGATATGTTGAATTTGAAAGGGGCAATATACTTAAAGAATCATCATTAGGAATTTAGATTTCCTTGAGGAAAGAAAGAAGAAGAACTTGATTTTGATAAAATAGTAAATACTCACCCCATCTCCAAGAATATTTCACGGAATTCTTGACGCACTTTCAACAATGGATGCAAATGTCCTCCAGTCGGTGGGATTCCTAACGCGTCAAAATTATATTTCTTGAAAGTCCTAGTTTTCCACGAACCATCAGCTATCATATCAGGAGTTAAATCCGTATCAGGTTTCGTGATAGTTGTGGTGAATTCATCACCCCGGGACAAAATATAGCTTTTAAGTAACCTGGAATAAAAACAATCAACAGCTGAAATTATATAAAGGGAAACAAACATTTTATTTCTATCATAGTATACATTTAATTGTAATAAAAACAGAAAAAAACAAATTCTTAATTCCGTCATTGGAAGAAAGAGACCTAACGTCCATTTTAGAGAAAAGCGATTTCGTAATTTTAATTTTCTTATTATATAATCATATAATCCTGAATTCCAAGATGATGCGCCGCCCACCTGGAAGCCTAACAAGCTGCTTTTCTGTTATTTATTTTTAGTTTCCTTTCTACTTCTTCCTTTCCCTACTTACTAAAGTGATTCTCGAGAAAGTCCTAGCGTGAGTGATTATGTTGTTATGTTCCCTCTACTTTTGGGTGAATATCGCGTGTCCATAAAATTATCTTTACAACTTAAGACTTTAATAAATTTAAAATTATACTAGATAATAAACGGCTTCAACGTGTGAAAAGATATTTTATTTTTATTTATTTTTTATTTTCCAGGTGACACAGATTTGCCGAAAAATGTGGACGCTACACGAGAAAGGTCAGTGTGTAGCCTGTTTCATAGAGACGAAGTCCGAGACAAGAGTGCAACGGAACTTTCGGACACAGTATCGAAAGAGAACCAACGCCCCGACCAACTATTTGGGTTTGGCAGATGGAAACAGGTAGTGCTCTCCATAAACAGGGGGGCGGGTTACACATCTGTTTCAGACGCCAACGTAGACAAGTTATGGCAGGCGTTTGCAAGGAGTCTGACAAAATCAGTGCGTACGGCGCTCAGTGTGTTGGAAATGTCATGATCAACAGTGCAGGAAGTCTTGCATAAGAGATTACATCTTTATGCCTACAAGGTGCAACTGCTTCAGGCACTAAAACCTACAATGGAACTTCTGCTCGAACCGATTGCAGTGGATACGCTAGCCAAGACTGTCGTAAACAATGATCTTTTGGAACAGATTTGTCTCTCCGATGAGTCAACTTTTCATAGATCCGACAGACTGAATCTTCATAACGATCTATATGGGGATCAGAGCATTTTCATGTTACACGTGAAATGGAAAGAAACAGTCCCAAGGTCAATGTGTCATGATGGGGACTTAGGCACAATTGCATCATTGGTCCATTCCTTTTCAGCGAGTCTACTGTCAACAGTGATGCACATCTAAAATACTATAGTGTTTAATTCTATGATTATGATACGATGAATATCGAATGAATAGAAACAATGTTACAAGAGACTGAAAATCTGACTTTTTTCAAGAGCTCTTATTTCGAAAAACTGCTAGATAAGTACATCAACCAATAACAGAGATGGTTTTCTCTAGCTGTAACACCATAATGACAATTACAGCAATTCGATATCGCAAACCGTTCTGGAGGTATGGTAAACACTGTAACGTTGGCAACACTGTTCAAAATTATGTAATACCGATAACTTGTAATTACACCCGACAAGAACTATTGTTGAGATGTTATAGAAGCAAAGGGAAGCAGTAACAGTTTTTAAAAGACCTTACAAATAGGACATTTTAACCAATATAGCAATTCTCACAATTGTTCATATCTCCTGAATGGTCTGGGATAACGAATTACTGTAAACGGCTTGATAATCTTTATGTATACCCAAGCCATCTACATAATTGAATGTGATACTTATTTAAGCACTTTTTCGAAATAAATGTCAAATTTTGAAGAATGTCATTTTTTTTAAATCGTTGTTACTTTGTTTCTACTTGCTCAAAATTTTGATTTGATGACCGTAGTGCTCAACACTATAGTACTTTATATATGCGTTGCCCTGTCCGTCTCACTTGCATTATTACTGCTGTAAAAAGCCTTAATATTTAAGTATTTCTCTGTGTTCGCGATACTTCATTGTTTCGTACAAACCACTTCTGTGAAGATTCCTACTCTTAAATGTGATGGTTCACATCAATGATAACTGACTTTCTTGTGAGGAAAATGTAATACTTCAGGTCCTTCCTTTTGTTTAGAGAAATTTATTTTATTTCTTTCTTCTACATTTGATGATTGTTTCTTAGTACTGTATTATCTAGAACAGCATGAGTACAATATCTGTTATAAAAAAAGTTATAACTCTCATAATGTCACTTTTGTTACCAAAAAGTCACATCATTACTTACTACGAATGTATCTCCTGAATTTGCTCCACCATTACTTATACATTTTCTTAAAATGTAAAGTTGCTGCAGGTACTTTTCCTTAACTCTCAGCATTATTCAAAATTAATCAAATCTTTATATTTTAGTGCCTTGCAGTTATCCATAGTATATAGATGTAAGGGTGGATAATAAATGCATTGTGGAAGAGCTGGTAGAATGAGATAGTAAAAGTTAACGGAGAAACCCCAAAAAATCTAAGGACACAATGTTCTTCTAGTTATATAACCAGTGATCGAACCACAATTCTTTCGCACCACACGTTAGGATTAGGATTAGAATTTAGATTTCTGGGCTTTCGGTATCTATGGTCATGTTAGTCCGTTACGTATGAGGGATGATGTCTCTCGGCGATCACATTATCCGAGGAAAGGGAAGGAAGAAAACAGCCTGGGACCTGTATGTTAAGTACCATCCCAGCATTTGCCTGGTGTGAATGCGTAAAAACCATGGCTGTGCATATTTTGGAACTAAATTTTAGGTTCCAAAATATGCAAAGTTTCCTCCGTAAAGTTCCAACTACGTACTAACAAGCTCCCTACTAATGAACACAATCCAAAATAGCTTTCTTTATTCAAGGAAATGTTTTGAATTCAAAATAAAATAACTGTTGCCATAAATTCTAAAACAAATTACGTATCTCAAGTTAGTAATTTAATCATTCACCTTTAATTAGATTTGAATATATTTCATTTCGGGTTTAGCGTCTCTTTCAGCATCCTGGTTATGAGACTTGAATCGAGAGCTTAACGTGGAATCCGAACAACAGGAGCTCTAGCCGGGAATCGAACCGAGGTCTTCCACGAAAAGATGTGTACGCTAATCGCTTATCCACGAAGGAGGCCACCTTCAATGAGAGAGCAGTGGAGTACACCTTACAATTGTTATCAGTACCAGAAAATATAAATAAACGATGCATAAAAATTTTTCTGTATTTCTTTCTTTTCTAAACAATATAGAAATAATTTGAGCTCAGTTAATTTCTAATAAACTTTACGACAAGGCTAGAAGATAGCTTCGTGATTGCAAATCATTCCGCAGCCACTGCATAATAGTAAATCTCACCGCATCGTTGCCTGTGGTACCTCCTCCTCCCACGCTGCTCAACGAAGACTGAATAAGAGGATATGTTGTATCTCAGACATTGGACTTAACAAACTTCACCATGTCGAACAATAATGAGCTTAACGTAGAAAGCTTACCGTGTGTAGAAAAAAGTTATATGTCAAGCTCTGAATATATTAATTACGACCCGTGAGAAGAAAAACGCGAGCCTGGAAAGTCAGCTTTGCCGAAGACTTCCGAAAGAGACGAACAGGAGCTCATTGTCTGCTCTCGTAACAACGACCGTAAATGGAAAACAGAAAATAAAATCAGAAATCTATTTACTTGGGTCACCAGCGAAAAACAAGTTCAAAATTGGTTTATGCAGTTTGATGTGTCAAATACCAATTTATTTGTAACTGCTTTGTACACTAAACATTGATGCAATATTGTCCAGTACAGGATGATCCGGAAGTGGGCGTAGCCCCTCCCTTTAGTTTCAAAAGTATAGTGTTAGTTATGGTGAATGTGTACACAGTTACCTTGAAGTCTCAGGAGTCTTAAGAGTCATAAACATCGGTATGATCAACATCCATGTCGTAACAGCTGAATTCTGCGCCAACTTCTCGCAGATGTTTTGAGGAGATACTCCAGAGTCACGAGGGTGAAGTCGTGTTCCACAGGTGCTCGTAATTCCTGCGTTGTGCGATATCGAGTGTTTCTTACTTGTTGCTTTATGAAACCCCAGAGAGCATGTCGTCAGATCAGGACTTCGTGGAGGCCAGGTAAAGGAAACTGGTAAAGATGCACAACCTCTTCCAATCCAGCGGCCAGGAAACGTCTGATTCAGGTAAATGCACACGTGAATCGCGAAGTGCGCTGGTGCTCGATTCTGCTGTATCACAACAGTGTCTTTGATACCATTTTCTTCCAGTTGCGGCATCAACTGCTCATTAAGCATCTCCAGGTAAAACTTAAAATCGTCAGAAAACATCAATTAGACGTACGCCCACTTCCGGACCACCTTGTAGTTGAAATGTCCATTGCATAAAGTTTACTTGAACTAACTTTCAAGAAGTTGGTTTACCAAAATCTCCTTTACACATTTGCCCTGTCTGTGAGTGTGTAAATCAAGAATCAAGAATCAACAAAAAAAAATCAAGAATCAATTGATAGATCAGCATGAATTTTGACCGGGATGTAGAGGATCAAATCAGTTTGGAATCAGTTTGTTGAAGGAGATGATCCATCCACTTAACGCTGATCACTATAGAGGATAAACGTTAATAGATAGCGAGGAACAATTTCCTGTAATCTGTTAAGCATCCCAAAAGTCCTCCACTCTCTATTGAGACCAGAAGTGATCAAAATCCACAACTTCCTGTTTCCATTTTGATCTACACAGAGAAACAACGGTAAATGATTATGAAAAACGTTTTATCTTTCTTTGAACAATTTAACGTCCTAGGAACAGGTACAATCTCCTCTCTTAGTCCTCTGTTCAATCCGTAAATGACACAAATTACAACTTCTGGTTCTAACGTTGATTACTATACAGCAGAAACGATAATAGATAGCGAAAAGCGATTTTCTGCAAACAATTAAGCGTCCGAAGGATGCATTCCATCTCCACACTAATTGCTCTACTAAAATCGGAAGTCATAAAAATCTACTACCACTTCCGGTTTCAATTGTAATTGACAAAATATCACGCCACACAAACCAAACTCCTTCACGTGGTATACTCCAGACATTATTACTTATTTGTACAATGTGCTTAACATCGACAATCAAATTCTATGAATAATGGCTAGGCCAATATTTACTACAGGGAGGTACAGCATACCCGAAAATACAATATACTGAAAGTTAGAAACACCGAGAAACAAAACAAAATAAAGGTGAAAGCTATACAATAATTAATAATGGACATTCAACGGGCTCACATTTCCATGCATAATCGTACCAATCACTGTAAATATAATACTTTAACGAACATAAAATATGCCGACTTACAATATACGAAATACTAGCCTCTTCTTGTACTGGTCCTTCAATTTGGAATCTACTTGATGAGCATTCTTGTTGGTTATGTGTTGCATATCTGTCTGAACCTGATCTGTGAAGGTGGAATGGTCGGAGGCAAACGGTGGCTACAAAGACATATAATGTTGTTATTATACAAGCTGGAACTGATGAGTAAATTTATATATTACACGATCACGGGAAAAACAATTCTTTCACAACCTTTAAATTGATACTGTGGAAAGTTAAAATAAGACTCACTTAATTTATTAAGAAAGAAAATATAGTATACTGCTTCGAGATTCAATATCTATATTGGTATGTTGCTTTCATTGAGGTGTGGATCTACAACTTAACATGTAATCCGAATCACATGAGCCTCTATTTAGAATGTTAACTATATAGCCACGAGATACTGTCCCTAGTAGCAGAGACAATTTGCAAGCCACTTGCTGTAAACTTGCATTGGAAGTCGGTCAAGCTTGCATCCGGCTTGATTGGAAAGTGTACAAGTATCCGCAACCTGGATTCCAGTAACAAAATTATATGGGGGCAACCTTGCATACAGTGTTTCGTTCAAGCTTGACGCAAGTGCTTTACGCTGGCGGCAAGTCAATAGCCAATGAACGGCCAGTGATGCTATGACGCTCTACGAGGATCTAAAGTATCGTTTGCAAGTACAACAAGAGGCAGGTTATATGAAAGCGTGCGTTGAAAGGGCAAGCGTAGAAAGCCAAAATCCAATCACGCGCCAACTGGCCGAAAGCTTTCTTGCTACGGGATGAAGCTGAAATATGCAATAAATAATTTCTATAAACAAACAAATGCAGGGAAGATTAATTTCCATTGGAGTAATCATTTTGTCAACAATAGCACTGAGAAAGACGATTTATGTTTGAACTAAATCAATGGTTTATTAATTACCTCAATATTCTTACCGCAAATTGCTCTATATGTCTGTTGAAAAATTTGACCTAAACATAAAATAGTAAACAAATTATTGATGTATATTATACTAATATTTTGTATATGAATTAGTTATGCAAAACGGTCTTCAGTTACTAAAATGGCAAAATTTGAGTTAACATCGGATTTTTGTTCTTATTGGATACACCTATGTTTCTATGCACAAAGAGCTTACGTTCCACTTGTCTAACATTTTATAAACAGATGCCAACTTCGATTACTCTAGGCAGCATGGGCTTGAGTCAGTGACTAAAAAGCCCTTTCTGTATGGAGATTAATATTTGTTTTATATGTTAGTGGCTATAGCTACTGATTTCGTCCCATTCGCTTGGTAGAGGTGCAACGTCTGGAACCTGGCAGAAAACGTCTTAACCCTGCGTTAGGCGCGTATGATTTTGTTGCACGATTAGGCGCGTGGGTTACAGGTGTCACCCACCTATTAAAACATACTGCTGCATAAATAATTTATTTTTTACAAACTGTAGACAGGGAACAGAAGTATGCTACTGCCGCCACATCAAACACCAACAATTAACGTTCAGCTACTGCAATGTGCGACTCCGAACACCAACACACAGTGTTGCCAGCGTGAGACAAAAATCACTGGGGGACACCTGTCACCCACGCGCCTAATCTAGGGTTAACACAGTTTTGTCTTAAAAACATCAACAAAATAAATAACTAAATAAAATTACATGAATACAGGACTTCGTCTATAATTTAAATGTAAGAAGGGCTTTAGTCCACAGTGGAAAACATTTTTTTAACCGTGGAAATGGGCATAAAAATGGATTTCCTATGCAGCATTCGATTAATGTATTTGTTATCTACGCAAAAAAGGGTTCATTTTTATTTTATAGTTTCATAACTGCAATGTTTTTCTGATTTTTCTCAAAACTATGTTTGTTTGAGGGAAGCACTTTTTGCATTAACTGGTTCATATACAGAGCATAATATTTAAAATTAACTGAGTATTTTATGTATTCAAGAAGTACGTACTTTTCCAGATTTACATATCAGGTTGTCTAACAAGTATTGAGACTTGGGAAGTCAAAATTGAGAATACATTTAATGTGAATTAAAAATAACTTTATGGCACTACATGTGAAAGATTTTTTTTTGATGAGTTGTCATTTTTCCGGCAGCACCATACTCCCATCGTTATATAACTTCTGTGGTTTCTGGTCAAAAAAATTGCAACACATAGTTTCCACAGTTTTCTTCTGAAAGCAACTTAACACCATTCAGGAAATTCTGCAGAGACCGAAACAAATGATAGTCTGAAGGTGCCAGGTCCGGGCTATGTGTTAAATGTATTATGTCTACTCAACTTATCTCTATTGCTGACGGGTTATTAAATTAGTATGTGGTCTAGCGTTGTCAGTATGGTAGACGAAACCCTTTCTTTCGATCACTTCCGGACGTTTCTTTTGAATTGCTAGATGTACTCGCGTTAGTTGTCGACTGCACAGGTCTGATTTTATCATTCTGTCTGGCGGCATCAGTTCGTGATGCACGATGCCCTTCCAATTCCAACAAACGCACAACATAACCTTCCTTGGTGTCAGTATGAGCTTTGCCTCAGACCATGAACCTTCTTTCCGCTTCAAATGCTATCTTTTTTCCACACTGTTGTTTACTTTTCGTCACTCGTGATCAAACGCTTGAGAAATGGTTTGAGTTCGTTACGTTTCAAGTATAAATCCGCAGACAGAAATTCGATCTTTTAAATATTTTTGAGTCAACCCATGTATGACCCAAAAGTTGATTTTATTTTTGTAGCCAGCTTTCTTCAAACTGTTTAACACTGTTTAGTAATGGATTTTAAGATGACTGGCGACGTCACGACTGCTTACATACCAGTCTTTCTCGATTTTAGCTAGAATATCATCCACGTTTGCTGTAATTAATCGCCTCCTGCAAGGATCACCCAGAACACCGAAATTTAAAGAATGAAAGCGAATGAATTACCTTTTGGCTTTTGCTTTTGATAATGTGTCCTTTCTCCATAAATAGAACAGATTTCTCCACAAGTCTGCACAGTATTTGCGACTTTCTTGAAATAAAATTATAAAATATAGCGCAGTTTTGTTGAAAGTTCATCCATCTTCATGGTGCAATGTGTTATATTTAATTATTAGAATACCAACACCTTTTACACATCTAATAGTTTCAAACGTCATTAGTTGAATGACTTTACGCCTGATACACTGCGACTCATATACCCTGAGATTTGAGACACTAAAGTCATCTCGTGTGCTAAAGTCTCACAAACTTTTCAGACTACCGATTAACCGAACATAATGCATACATATATATCGTCGTTATCGTTAGCTCAGTGGAGAAATAAAGGTTAGCCAACAGAGGAGCGTTAACACGATCTACTGAAAATGACCTCGCGAGCAACTAGTAGCTCGCAATCGACAGTTTGACGGTCACTGGTTGAGATGTATGCTGTGCGTCTGGTGGAGGGTACATTGAATATTTGTGAAAGTTAAATGAAAATGTTGTATTCCTAAACGTATTTCAAATTTTATCCCAGGTATTATGTGTATACGTGTAAAAAAACAGCCTTGCAAAATCACACGATTCTTTCTGAAACTCTAGATCAACTTATTTTGGAACCACTAATTTTAGAACATCTGTCAACTTTCATAGAATTTAACTCATATTTCACCATATTTTTCGTCCATATACGAGTGATTCTTTATTTTAAAGAAAAGAAAGCTTCACTTAGCTGGACAAAATACGCACAAGAGGTATTTATTTAATCAGGGTAGGATCAGGAATGTGTTTTTTTTACATTTGTTTACATTCCTGATTTTCTCACAAGAACATGGTTGTGCAGTTATACTGTTGTTCTAGTGAAACAAACCCTTTAACATAGTACATTCACACTTGCAAAACTATTTACATTGTATTTATATTAAATTTTAATGTTTCTCATTTCACAGTACAGTGGCACACGCCGACTTCGTGAGGCTCATGTCTGATATTTCTACAATACTTATAAATTGAATCAGACAAAATACAACAGACAAAGTGATAGGAGCTACGTAAATAAACAAGTATTAGTCTATCACTAAATGATAATGTTAGAAACAGAAAGATGTTTCCACAAAAATTCTATGTTCAACAAAAGTTTAAAATCTGAAATATAACACACGGAATAATTTACAGGGAAAATTCTTACTTCTCAGTATCCTCAGTTCCTTATCTTTGACCCATTTGCTCTTCAAGAGGGGAGAATAGGGGGACATGTCCCCAAATCTTGAAACTCGGGGGACTCTCCTGCCAGTAATCCGACTTGAAATGTGTTTTTTGGGGAGAAATGTGATGATTTGTGTCCGACGACCGCTTCATCTACATAGCCTGATATATAATATACAAAAGGTTCACCTCAGAAATCAGATTCATATACCGTAATATGAGTCTCAAAGTCCCTCCCACTTCAGAGTAAGTCTCAAATCTGCCAGAATCCCAATGTTGAAGACAACTCTGCTCCCCTGATCCTCCACAGAATTGTTTTTTAACTTCATAAACAATTTGAACATCGCTTACTAAAATAAGGGAACGGTCTTACCCTTTTCCCGAATGTTGAAGGCAGATGTGCACTGCTGCTCATGAAGGAATTTGAGTTGTTTACGAGGAAGATACTTTATCAAAAGCGACAGCTAAATGACGATTCTGAGATTTTTCATGTACATAATGCTCCTAGCAGTGGGCGAACAATCGCAGCAAAAGTGGGTGATATTCCGACAAAGTCGAGCAAGACTGGCATGTAAGTAGTTATGACATCGCCGATGACCTAAACATTTATCACCGAACAATGTAAAACTATTTGCAAAAAGCTGGCTACACAAAGAAGATCAACGTATGAGTTCACATGACCTGACTCAAAACATTTACTCGAACACATTTTGATCTTTGAATCTCTAGTGGCACGTAATGAACTGACGTTATGAAAAATGGATAAACTGGGGCAACAATCTTTAACCAAAAAGTGGTGAAGTGGGGATTAGCTTCATAGTCTGTGGCAAAGTCCACACTGACGCCCAGGAAAGCTTTGCTTACTGTTGCCAACACTCAACGAGAAAAAGTGGCTAAAATCAATAGCTAAAATGGCCAGAAATGAATATAAGAAAAGCAACCTTCCGCTCTGAGACAAAGATAAGTAAACCAGAATAGTACGTAGGTATAATAATACAAAATTAAAGCAAAATTTCCTCATGGAGAAAAATATCACCTTCTTCTGCAGGTTTAGGCGAAGCTTCTTTTATCTCGGTTGTATGTACTGTGCTGCTTTTGTATCAACTAGTTGTAAAACTGTGGATGAAATTTCGTATAAAATAACACTTTTACACACGATGCAACCCAAATCTCCCCATTAAAATTAAAGAAAGTGTTTTCGTTTTCAATTTGTTCCTGAGTTTTATTTTTTATTTTATTCACTTGATTAAATATACGCTTCATTTCCAATTTATTTACCATTCCATGAAATTTACGTTTGCCACTAATTTTCAATTTTGTCGATGTTATGTTCAAATTTCGCTGAACGCTGAAGCTAAGTCAGTAAACGACTCCTTCGCCGGTTTCAAATCCTTATTGACATTGAAAAGCAACATTTTCTGAAGTATATATATAATCAGGAAGTCTACTTTGAATTTATTTATTTATTTATTAATAAAACTTACACGTCTTTCCCGAAAATTTTACTCAACGTCTACTGGTAACTTACAGATTTTGAGCTCATTTTCTGCTGATTAACCCAGATATGAGGAGGGATCAATATAAACATTAATGATACGTTTTATGGGACAATTGTAGTAGTTTGGTTCAGAACGTTATCACTTAGAGAACGCATCAAAGTTAGAACATAGCAAAATGGTGTACAGAATAATTCAAAAAGTGTCAAAACGCAGAAAATGGCTGAAAGGAAAAAGCAAATGGGTAGAAAAGACACTAGTGGCTTTTTGGAACATTTGTGGCTAGCCATGTTCTCAAAGTGGCCAGATCTAGTCACAAAATGTCTAAATTGGCTACTCTAGCTTTGTTGTGCGTTTGGTGAGATTTGAAGGTCATCTCGCATCACATGCTGGTACCGCCAAACAGAACGATAGACTCGCACCTGTACTCTCGACAATTATAGTACTCGCGCTAAGTCTTGAAGCTTGGGCTCTAAACCAATCACAGAAATATTTTGCTTGAGCTCCGATGCATCGGAAAACTTCGGACCAATTCGTGGAGCCGCTTCCCGAGCGCACACTTGGGGTAACGTCAAACAGCTGAAATTCACCAACAATGTTGCCAAACTTTGAAGACATAGTAAATGAATATTTAAAAAAGCGTTTAAATATTACCAATAATAACACTCCACAACACTAACAAGTGTAACAATTATTCTAAAATGGTAACAATAACACGAATAGCAACAACGAAAATATAACGCAATAAAATAACAATTAACAAAACGGAACTTGGCGCCAATCCGACAACATTGTACTCTCGGGAGATGTTTTCCATGTAGCGCGAGAGAAGACACTGACAAAATTTGATGGGTTGGGGTTGACGAAAGGAACACACCCTCCCGTTCTATTGGGTGGTGAAATCAGCGGTGACAGC
The DNA here is from genome assembly GCF_964235325.1 of Thermobia domestica. Classification (NCBI taxonomy): domain Eukaryota; kingdom Metazoa; phylum Arthropoda; class Insecta; order Zygentoma; family Lepismatidae; genus Thermobia; species Thermobia domestica. The sequence continues at coordinate 42,410,252 of NC_137459.1, read as the reverse complement.
ACCTAACAATGCAAAATAAACAGCCGCAGGTGGTTAACAGAGAGATATCACTGATAACACTAGACCATAAACATTTTAACGACTCGTCAGGATTGAGAGGATTTGGTTGGGAGGCAGGGTTGCTAATTTTTCTTAAGAAAAAATCGGGACGAGACAATCATGGTTGGAGGTCTTTCCCCAGGAGATGACTACACGTACGTCGAGTCGTTGGAAACAAGCTGAATAACGCGTACCTGAATGAATGTAGCACCTTAGTTGTTTTTTTTTTTTATTTTCCAACTCGCTGCTCATCACTAGGTATAAGCAATATATGCAACAAATTCAAACCAAAACAACTGCAATTTATTTAATATAAACAAAGTTTAGGGAGATGACTATATAGATTGTTTTTTATCACAAATGAGTGCATAACATTGTTAAGGAATTACTGACAACAGGTCTTATTCTTTGGCTATCATCATGCAACAAATTCAAACAAAAACAATTGTAATTTATTTAACATAAACAAAATACAAATTTGTTAAATTGATTTTATACATAAAACTGCGTGTATAAAAGAATAGGTTATTCCCTTGTAAAAATGGTCCATTAAAATATTAACATTGAAAATCGATACATCGGGAAAATATGCATCTCGACGAGTGTCCGGAACGGGACACGGGACAAATAAGTCAGAAATCGGTACAGTTCCGACAGAATCGGGACGGTTAGCAACCCTGTTGGGAGGTTTTTGATCTCTGCAGAACTCTGTGAATTATGTTATGCTTGTTTTAAAAGTAGTTTGTGAAAACTACACGCTACAAGTTGTTGACTAAAAATCACAAAAGCTCTATAGCAACGGGATCATCGTGTTGCCGAAAAATGACAAAGGTAATCGAACATAGTAGTGATTGATAATGTTATTTTCAAATAACAATAAACATATTTTCAATTTTGACATCAAAAATTTTTTACTTCCTAGACAACCTGATAGTTAGTTTGGCCTATTTTTGAGCAAAAATGCTGCATTATTAGCTTTAATTAAGCTACAGAAGATAGTCCAATCCTAGAGATAATGTTATAAGGAAGTTGAAAATTTAAGTCTACTACCTGACTGGAAGTAGTTGGTTGTCATTTGTAGGTGCGCGTGACAAAAGTCACGCGCACCTTCTCCACCTCGAAATCTGTGTCTGTCGAACATTCCTTAATGTCTTCTACTTCAGAAAACTGAAAGGTAAAAAAAACTACATTTAAAATCAATCCTTCAACAATATTTCTTCAATCATTCTACATTATTTACACCTGTTTTAATACTAATAACATAATTTTTCGTACTCTTATAGACGTTTCTGTTTCTGCACTAATTAATCACTTAAGGTTTATTGCTTTTAATAATTTACTAACAGTAAGCGAATGACCGCTAGTTTCACCAATATTCATTAAGTATTCTTAACGATTGTCCAATAATTTTATTCTATATTTAAGACACTGATTTGTTAAGCTGAGTAAGTTTAACTCATAATAGCAGATAGAGCTGGACATAATGCTCTATTGCTTTAAATACTGTGTGATTTATTATATAAAATTAGTGGTCCTTATGATAATTTTTGAAGTTCGGACTTTTAATATTTACAAGATGACGTTAGATTAACTAAAGTTGTAATGGCGTAGTTGGTAAGTCATTTGTCTACCAACCAGATGGCTTAGGTTTGACAGTTTTTGTTCTACCCTCGTATTCTGTAAAATGAGTATCTGCAAACAATAATGAATAAAGGGACAGATCGAGGGGGATTTCTCCCGGAGCTACAAAATTACTCTATGTCATTTCTCCGATCGTGCTCAACGTGGGTCTCCATCACTTTCGCAGTTCTACTCAATTGCATGTTTACTTAGAGCTCTCCTCGGAGGACATCTTCTGAAATCATCACTGGCTGGGGAAACCTGAGAGAAAACGACAGCCAAAGCGTCGGGATGACTACTGTATCTCCTGAATATGACCAAATCGAGAATATAGAACCATACTTCCACTCCACCAATGAGATTCTTTGTCTCGTTCCGAGTAGTTTGGGTGAATTGGAGTTTAAAGGACCTTTTCTAGCTAAAAGGCCACATGACACGTGTATCTACTTACAGTTTACACGGATTTCCCACAAGGTTCTAACTTGGAACCTCATGCATCAAAGGTGTGGGCACTAGCAGCTAGGACAGCGGGGATGGTTGTCCCGAATGGAGGGCATAACTTTGACATTTAATTGCCACACAATTTTAATTACATAAATTGGACATCCTGCACTAAGCACGGTCATAAGGTATACGGAATGAGTGGATAAAGCTATTACTACACTTTGTACAAACTATATTGCTTACTTTCTATTATACTAATTCAAAGAAAATAATAAAATATCTACATAATAAGACCAACTAATAGCACTTAAATACATAAGCTTCTTTGCCTTATTCGTTAAAATTGAGAGAAGTGATAACGAACGTAGTGAAAGTCATTAGGTAGAGTCCTCATTTAAGGATATACAAGAATTACCAAAAGCCCCTAGGTTGCTAAGCGATTAGCATACGCGCCCTTGATGTGGGAATTCCGGATGCGAGCCCCTGTGGTTCGGATCCTACATGAAATTGTACGTCCACGTTTCATATAGCATCGTTGCTGAATGGGAGGCTAAACTCAAAATGAAATGAAAACAAATCAAACAAAAATAACCAATTGTCTATGGCAGTAAACATTATTAACGGTTTCCTTCCCTCTATCACGTTTTCATAGGACAGTTAGGTGCTCTCTACAATTAAGCCGTAAAATACAACTCTAAACTATAATATTATTGTATATAAATTAATATACGCTCATTATCACTTCTCTCAATTTTAGCGAATAATTCAACAAAGCTTATGCATTTAAGTGTTATTACTTGGTCTTATTATGTAGATATTTTATTATTTACTTTGAATTAGTATATTTCAAGTAGCTGTTACTGACCAGAGCCCAGAGGGCATTCTCATGAAAACAATGATTAATTACAAACCGCTTTATATTTGTGTTGTGTATTTTGAACCAAACTCAGATCTTTCCTAATACGAATATTAGCACTATTCTCTTTGTGGGTGATATGAATTTGCCTGAAATAACTGGTACAAATTTTGATTTTCTACAATCAACCAATAAATCCCAAAGTCTGTATCATTTTATGTTGTATCATAACACGGAATCGCTCAATAATGTTACAAATTATTTAGGGAGAACATTAGATCTAGTAATAAGTATTCTTTCAAATCTAACAGTAGTGAGAGGAAACCGCATCCATTAATTAAAGAGGATAATTACCACCACTCTCTTTCTATAAGCTTTCCGCATATTAAACCATCTAGACTAAAAAACAAAAGAAATATATTTGGTTTCAATTTTAAGAAAGGAAATTATACAAATCTTTACAATGAGCTAGCGAGAATAGACTAACAGTATCAAAACGAATATACAGATCCAAATAAAGAAGTAGAAAAATTCTATAAAGTAATTTATGACATATTTGAGAAATGCATTCCCATGAAAAGGCCGACGCAAAAAAGCTTCCCTTGCTGGTTTACTAAAAGTATAATACAAAAAATAAAACTTAAATGGCAACATCGTATAAAATGGCTCAAGGGGAGGGGAACGACTAATTTTCAATATCATTATAACGAGTACTGCAGGCTACGTATTGAAGTGAAACGTGAAAAAGCTATAGCATATAATGACTTTATCTTCAATGCTGAAAATAGTGTAACCCAAGACCCATAATATTTCTGAACCTACATTAAAAATAAATCCCAACATCTTTCTACTGAGTCCGTGACCTATGACGGAGAGAGTCTGACTAAGAATGATGAAATTACAAAAGATTTTGCTCAACACTTCCAGTCCATTTACAATCAATCCTCCTCTTATATTCAAAATTGTATTAACTCACATAACAAAAAATATTAATATGAGGAATGCCATAACTTATTCAATATCACGGAGATTATTATAAAGAACATTAAATCGTAATAATGAAACTGAAACCGAATAAAGCAACTGGGCCTGACAATATACCATCTTATATTGTGAAGGGTTGCAGTAATATTTTGAAACATCCGCTATATACCTTATTTAACCTCTCGATAAGGACAAATGTTTTCCCAGATATATGGAAAGAATCAATAATATGCCCAGTCTCGAAATCCGGCAATAAAAATAGTGTAGAAAACTATCGTCCAGAAGCTATGTTACCAACAATTGCGAAAGTATTTGAAAGTGTCATTTATGATAAGGTGATGCATCATGTTAAACCTGCAATTTCAGTGTATCAACGTGGCTCCCTACAGAAAAGATCCACGTTGACTAACTTAACTATAATTTCAGATTTCATAACCTCTTCCTTGGATAACAATGGATAAGTAGACGTTATATATACGGATTTTTAAAAAGCATTTGATACTGTGGATCATGATATATTAATTCAAAAACTTGCCACGTTCAATTTTAACCCCCAAATGATTCTTTTAAATCTTATTTACGTGAACGTAGGCAATCCATTTTGTATAAATAATATAAAACCAAAAACTTTCGCGTAAATTCTGGAGTCCCTCAGGGGTCAAATCTTGGGCCTCTTTTGTTTTTATTATTTATTAATGATCTGTCAAGTTGTATTAAAAAATCTCATAAAATACTTTCTGCAGATGATTTGAAAATATTCGTAGATGTGAAATGTATAGATGACTGTCTACTCTTGCAACAAGATCTGACTAACATACTAGAATGATGTACTAGCAATAGACTTAAAGTAAATATTAATAAATGTAAAACCATGACATACAGTAGATGTGAGAAAATGTATGACTTTACTTACACGATCGATGGAATAAGTTTAGAAAAATTAGATAAATTAAAGATTTAGGTCATATTTGACAAAAAATTAATCTTTTCTCATCATGTGACAAATATTACTAAGGATGCATATAGAAATCTTGGGTTTCTCATCAGAGCAACCAAAGAATTTACGAATGTTAACTCTTTGAAAACACTGTACTTTTCTTACGTAAGATTCAAACTTGAATATGCCTCACTTATTTAGAACACTTCCGTGAAAAAACTTAGTCAAAAAATTGAGCAGATACAAAGCAAATTCATTTGAAAACACTTTACTATTCTTACGTAAGATTCAAACTTGAATATGCCTCACGTATTTGGAACACTTCCGTGAAAACCCGTAGTCGAAAAATTGAGCAGATACAAAGCAAATTCATACGTTTTCTCACATACAAAAGGACAGAATTTTATCTAAAATATGAATATGATAATTTACTTGGAAACTTTACACTTCAGACACTTGAACAAAGACGGAAGTTGAACGACCTCATTTTCTTGCACAGACTTTTGCAGAACTAAATAGATTGTACAGACATAATTACAAAGATAATGATACAGGTTCCAACCCTCAAAACACTCAAGGGAAATAGTGACCTATTCTACTGCAGGAAGGCACGTACAAATGCACTGTATATGTCAGCTACATGGAGAATTTGTGCTACGTGCAATAAAATCAGTAAGGATAATAAAAATGTAGATACATTTAATAGTTCTGAAAAGTTGTTCAAAAGAGTAATACTGCGTATTTTATTTTAAAAAATCAAGTAAACTCTATTATTTCAATTCAAAATTTTGTATTAAATTATGTAATTATGTATTAATCAATTTTAATTGTATCAATTTTAAAATTATGTATTTTATGTGGACACTGTAATTGGGCAGTAATGCCTGTTGTATCGATAAATAAGTAAATAAATAAATAAATAAATAAAAATAAGAAAAATATTATAGTAATATGAACGCAAGTTAATATTTACTAGAAGTATGTTTTATATTTTAAAACTAAGTTACAATAATGCAAAATTTTGTTCCTATTTATTAAGCTACGTACGTAATATTTTCGTATTTAAATATATAGATTTGTGTAAGTGTTCTGATATGCAAATATATACTTCCACTCTATGAACAATATATATTAAAGGATAAAATGAACAAAACACAACTAATAATTTATAATAATGCATTACTTACGTCCACATTGGAGTCACTTTCTGGTTTGGTAAACTTACTCTTCTGGAACCTCACTATACTACCTGGTTTCTGAAATGATAGAAACATCATTAGTCATTTTGTTTTCCTCTTTTTGTGTTTCAAGAAATCACCGAGGCCTAAGAATAAAATCATTTTGAAAATCACCGCTGTCTTAAAATATATTTGTAAAAAAATATATAAATAAAACGAACATATTTGTCAATGCATAATTATAAATTTAGTATGGCTTGCTACGAGACTCAGCACAAATAATTTAAGCTGTTCAAGAAGTAAAAGTACCTGATTTATAGGATAACAACTGATATTGACAACACTTTTCAACCCATTTTCTCGTATTCAAATATCCTAGCCGATTATGTAAAAATATTTTATTACATAACCACTAACACAGGCGAAGATAGGTACTCCAAGCTGACGTCACCACACACAAGCACACACACACAGACATATATATACCTGCACCGTTGCGTGTTACTTGCCACGGTGTTAGTTGCCACTATTGGAATTTCGTGTTACTTGCCACGGTTACCTTATCGCATATTTATCTATCTATGACAGCGTGTCCGTTGCCATGCATCTGCATCTAGATTTGACCTTAAGGGGGTGGGGATAATTTAACTGTGTTGTTTTATCTTGGCTGGAAAGCTCATTCTAGTTTCTTATAACAGCGAAACAGACTTCCTTCCATAATTTCTTCTTTATATATATTTCTTCTTTAATGCTGGGCGTTTCTATATTTTCTCAATTAATTTTTCATAGTCTTTATCACTAATTAAAGACATGCTAGTCACTAATCAAATAGTGTATTAGTTTCCATTGCGAACACTTCTTTTCACGCGCTACACACGGAACGAACTGTTACGTGAAAAAAACTTCTAGAAAACATTTATTTTTTACCTTTCTACTTGGAGATATCTCGGCAACTTTCCTGTTGCCGTAGCCTCAGTGAGCGGACTCCCATAAGATTCAATGCATTTTTAGATGTTGCGCAACTGTTCCGTCGCCGAACTGTTGCCCTGCTGTCACCCTGCTTAGCAACACCTCAGCAACTTTTCTGTCGCCGTCGTCTCAGTGAGCGGACTCCCATAAGACTCAATGTATTTAGCCAGAGCAACAAGATAGTTGCCCGACAAAATGTTGCCAGTGAGCGGTAGGCCTAAGGCAATAGCTTGGCGACGAGAACAGTTGGGCAACATCTAAAAATGCATTAAGTCTTATGGGAGTCCGCTCACTGCGGCGACGGCGACAGAAAAGTTGCCGAGGTACATCCAAGCAAAGAGATAAAAAAAAAGATGTTTTCTACAAGTTTTTTCACATAACAGTTCGCTCCGTGCATAAAGTATGAAAAGAAGTGTTCGCAATGGAAGCTAATACATGTATGTCTTTAATTAGTGGTAAAGACAATGAAAAATTGAGGAAATAGAGAAACATCCAGCGTTATATAAAAAGAAAAGTTTGCAAGAATATTTAGATATAAATTGAGAGAAGAAATTGTGGGAGAAAGTGTGTTTCACTATTGTAAGAAACTGGAACGAGCTTCCCAGCCAAGAAAAACATAACACAGGTATTTACACAGGAGTCTATTACATTTTGAGATGAAAATGAAATGAAACCTTGGAGTTTTGTTCCACGGTTATGCCGGGTAGGCTAAAGGACACGGCGATGATGAGAATAAATGAAATGGCAAGATGAAGAAAGTGGGAGGAAATGGGAAAACCCATCTAGACGGTGTTTGTCCACCACAAACCCCACTTATAATCATTATGACGTGCGGCGCGCAAGTGACAAGGTTCCTATTGGAACCACCTAGGAGTATGGATCGAATGTGATGTAATATATAAATCATTGCGTTTCTTCCATGCTTTCAGGCGGCGAAATGAGCGCTCGAATTACTGAAGAACTTCAATTGTTTGTGTAGATTTGCAAGAATACTCCTTTCATCAGAATCTTGTTTTGTTTCTTGTATTTCGTGTGAGTTTTGTGACATGCATAAATGTAACAAGGCAGGGGGGGGGCAGGGAGGGGCATTTGCCCCCCTGAGTTTGAGATTTATATAGATTTTATCAACAGAATAGTAGCAAATCAGTGAAAAACGCGAAATTTTACTTATTTCAAGGGATCTTACACCCCAAGCAAAATTTGAAATGACGCTTCTGTAACAAGGTTCCTATTTCTTAAATCAGAAATTTGCTTTGTTCCTTGCGTTTAAGGTGATTGCCTTGCTTTGAAAATTGCTTGGGAAATTACTCCCACCCCCTCAAGGTCAAACCTAGATGCAGGTGCGTGGCAACGTACACGTTGTCATAGACAGATAAATATGCGATAAGGTAACCGTGGCAAGTAACACGAAATTCCAATAGTGGCAAGTAACACCGTGGCAAGTAACACGCAAACACCTGCACACACACACACACACACACACACACACACACACACACACACACACATACACACATACATACAAACAAACAGAAAACTAAAAAAAAAACATATAAACAAATATTACCAATATTATATTACATTAGTAAACGCTGACACAAAATAACAAACATACTACAAAATTATCTTTAACCATCTGCAGCACACCAAAAATCAATACCGCAGAATGTTATGGCACAGAGCTTTAAAGTAAGGATACTTTGTTCGATGACCGTGATTCTATCATAAAAATGTCTCTTCTTGCAATCTATAAACTAAATTTACCTTGACAGAAGTAGCAACTTGCTAGAAGCCCATTCAACCCAGTGGGGTGGCAAACCGATTTTCTTTCTATCTATCAGAAAATAAGTCCCACCTTACGTTTTCATAAGCCAAAATTCCGGCGCTATAGACGATCCAATGATAGATTTTAAACAACTAATGAAATTTTGAAGATTAGGCAAAAAAAAAAAAAAAAAAAAAAAACTTTGCAAAACTATATAAAGAAAGAAAGAAAGAAAGAAAAAAGAAATAGCAAACGAATACCTCGCCCTAATAACTAAAACAAAATTACGACAATTGCCATACCAATTGCTACAATGACAACCTAATGTTACAAGCTTTCTACAAAGGTAAAAATGTAAACCTTGAAAAGTTATAACAAAATAACACATTTAGAAATGTAGCACTAACAAAAGCTTGTGAAAAACACAAACAGAGCGTGGCATGCTGACAACAGGAGTCTGCATGCTGGAAAACAACGCACCTGTTCACTGCACGAATGTTCGCCAGACAGTGCACGACCCTGGGTATGAAATCCGTCATAGTTCGCGTTTTCTCTCGACCAAACACCATCTTCATTCCATCTCTTCCGAACCATGCAGTCATTTCCTAGACGGAAGCACTGCGATGTTGCCACACTACTCACTAAGGTACAGTAGTGGCTTTTGGACCATTACACCTTACTTCACGTTCGAAACTATAACAGAGCAACGGTGCTTATAAGTGGAAATGTTCGAAAGTACTTAAGAATATCACGTTGCAAGGAATGCATCGAATTACCAGTCAACCTATATATATATATATATATATATATATATATATATATATATATATATATATATATATAGGGTGAATCAAAATAAGTGTTACAAGCCAATATCTCGCGAACTATACATCATATAAGAAAATATTAAGAGACAATGTCCAATACAGAGGGACCTAATAAATGAGTCAAACATTAGGTTTCCCCCGCCCCCAATTTGGGGAGAGGAGGGTGAACGTGAAATTTTCAAATGGAAACATAGGTCGAGTGATACCTCGTTCGAAAGAGCTTGAAAAATTGAACAATTTTTGTAGGAAACAATTTTTGATATGGGCACCGTTTTCAAGATAGACCCCAAAATTGGTCCTGTATCAGATAAAAATTCCAGTACTTATAAATCGGAAACGTATGAGTAGGAAACGATTAAACAAAAAATGAAAAACGGAAACATCATAGGCAATGTGGAATGATGTTGTCGTGGTGTCCCCAGGGCCCTAATCATGGGGCCCCGGGACCAATTTCAAAATTTAAAATAGGAATATATCTGTAGGTTGAGTGATACCTTGTTTGATAGATCGTGGAAAGCCAAACAGCTTCGTACAAAATTTGTTTTCATTTTGGGCAGGCCTGTTTCAAAATGGCCGTCAAAAATGGTTCCACATTCAGATAGAAAGTGCAGTGTTCAAATTGAGTATTACACGCAATATCAAGCGAACTACGCATCAAATAAAAAAGTGTTAAGAGTCAATGTACAATAGAGAAAGCATGAAATTTGTGTTAAAATTCCCTCGCTCCCTTTTGTATGGAGGGGCGTACATGGAATTTTCAAATCGCAACATAGGGTGAGTGATGCCTCTTTGATAGATCGTGAAATAGCAAACAGCTTACTACAAAAGTTGTTTTGATTTCAGGCAAGCCTGTCACAACAGCATTACCACAACCTAACATCATGTAAAGTAGTAGGATAACGTTTAGTAATTCTACGGGTATGTGCGATGTTAAAAATTGTAATTTCAATCACTGTAAAGCAAATAATTTCAACACTTACCATGTTACAAATGATGCTCTATATGTCCTCCATCCTGCTCCACACACCTCCGTAAGCGGCGGCATAGGGATGTTCGTACATCATGTAGCATCTCTGGAGTGATAGATGCACACACACCTAGGATACGCGCCTTAATATCATCAGTAGTTGTTGGTACGTTGGACATTACCCGATCCTTAACATAACCCCAGAGGAAAAAATCAAGTGGGGTTAGGTCAGGAGATCGTGGAGGCCAGTGAATAGGACCTCGACGCCCAATCCATTTATTCACCATACGGTGGTCCAATAAGGCTCTGACCTAATGTGCGTTGTGTGCTGGAGCACCATCATGTTGATACCACATTCTTATACGTTCAGCGAAAGGAATATTCTCTAACAACTCCGGGTATAGTACATCACTGACAAATGCGGCATAGGTATCACCAGAAAGACGTCCATCAAAAAAATATGGCCCAATGATATGGTTACCAAGGATGCCACACCATACATTAAGAGACCACCGATGCTGATGAGCAACTTGTCTCTGCCATAGTGGATTTTCCCTAGCCCAATAATGCATATTATATCGGTTTACGTGTCCTGCGTTTGTAAATGTAGCTTCATCGCTAAACAAGATGGTGGATATGAAGTTGCGCTGTCTGTTTTCCATACCTTCCAACCATAGACAAAATTGCAATCTGGCATGAAAATCATTGCCAGATAGTTCCTGATGTAAAATGATATGATACGGATGAAACATGTACTCGTGCAAAATACGCACTACAGATCTTTGGCTAACTCCACTGGCCTGAGCGAGATGTCTCGTGGTAACATGTGGGTCTACATGCACTGCTGCCAATATTCCTGTTGCACGTTCTTCATTGGTTCCAGAGCGGTAACGACTCCTACCTCGTCCCCGGACAAGACTACCATGTTGCCGCAAACGTCTCTCCAATCGCAGAAATGCCATGTGAGATGTTAGTTGTCGTTGGGGATAGCGCATTGTATACATTCGTGCCGCGTTACGATAGTTTCTTCTACATTCGCCCAACACCAGCAACATATCTACACAATGATCAAACACCGCCATTGCTCTATTCAAACGCTACCCGAACTAATAATATTAATGCGATGTGTTCGTTTCCTTGTACGGAAAACTTATCACCAAAGTTGATATCCCGTTCTTTCTATGTCTGCACACTTACACTTACATTTATTATGTTTCCATAGCGATTACATTAATAGTTGACGATCAAAAATAATCTAAAGTTATTTCTTTGCAACTTTCTTTTCTTTGTATAAAACGGCTCAAATAATTCGCCTCTGATCCTTTTTTTATAAGATGGTACAGATTGTTAATGCAATATACAACGTTATCGTTGTACTATGTTCCGAAGGCCGTCGGTTCCATTCCCCAGGCAATGACGTTGACAGGCTTTCCTTACTCTAACTGGGCACATGTTGAGATGTTGCCTACAAGTAGGGCCTAATAGGTACCTTACTATCCCTTTCTCATAGGATTGTAGTGATTGAGGAACGACGTCTCTTTGCGCATACGTATTAGTATTATTCATTGTCTTATTATTTTCATTCATATTATTATTATTATTATTACTAGTTTCATATTATTTTTCGTAGTAGTATCCTTCTTCTTCTTCTTCTTCTTCTTCTTCTTATTATTATTATTATTATTATTACGTTAACCCTTATAGGTCGATTTTGCCCCCAATCATTTTACTTGTTATTCACTTACAGTATGATGATGGAACCTCGTGTTCGACATATTTTTAGGCCTGTTTGTATTGTACATTGACTCTTAACACTTTTTATTTGATGCAAAAATTCGCGGGATATTGGCTTGTAACACTCAGTTTGAACACTGCACTTTCTATCTGAATGTGGAACCATTTCCGGCGGCCATTTTGAAACAGGCTTGCCCGAAATCAAAACATTTTTTTCCCTAAGCTGTTTGGTTTTCCATAATCTATCAAACAAGGTATCACTCGACCTATATTCAGATTTGAAATTTTAAAATTGGTCCTGGGGCCCCATGATGGGGCCCTGGGGCACCACGACAACACCATTCCACGTTGCCTATGGCGTTTACTTTTTTCATTTTTTGTTTCATATTTTTCTACTTAGCCGTTTCCGATTTATAAGTACTGGAAATTTTATCTCCTTCAGGACCAATTTTGGGATCTATCTTGAAAGCGGTGCCCATTTTCAAAAATTGTTTCCTACAAAATTTGTTCAATTTTTCAAGCTCTTTCGAACAAGGTATCACTCGACCTATGTTCCTATTTGAAAATTTCACGTTTACCCTCCTCCCCCAAAAATGGAGGGCGGGGAAAACCTAATGTTTGACTTATTTTTAGGCCCCTCTGTATTGTACATTGTCTCTTAATATTTTTCTTATATGATGTATAGTTCGCGAGATATTGGTTTGTAACAATTATTTATAAGTACTGGAAATTTTATCGGATACAGGACCATTTTTGGGGCCCATCTTAAAAACGGTGCCCATTTTCAAAAATTGTTTCCTACAAAAATTGTTCAATTTTTCAAGCTCTTTCGAAAGAGGTATCACTCGACCTATGTTCCTATTTGAAAATTTCACGTTCACCCCCTCCCCCCAAACTGGGGGGCGGGGGAAACCTAATGTTTAACTTATTTTTAGGCCCCTCTGTATTGTACATTGTCTCTTAATATTTTTCTTATATGATGTATAGTTCGCGAGATACTGGCTTGTAACACTTATTTTGACTCACCCTGTATATATATATATATATATATATATATATATATATATATATATATATATATATATATATATATATATATATATATATACACCGAGCGAGTCATAAGTCCCTTGCCATAGGCCAACTCGGTAACTATTGAAGATATGAAAGAATAATGATAAGATTTTGATTGCCAAGTGTGCGTTGTCAATCTAAAATGGAATTTTGGCAATCGGACCAACCGTTTAAGCTCGTCACTAGTATAGCACCCAATAATAAAGAAAAATTCAACGTTGCCACGTCAGTGGGGGACAAGGTGGAATGAAATAATCTGGGTTGTGAAATACCCTGGACCAAGGAGAAAAGAAAAGAGAGCAAATTAAAGAACAAAGGAGCAGACCTAATTGCAGGGCCCACGACAGTGGCATCAGCACCGCAAAGGGAGGGGTAAGAGAGAGGAGGTATACGAGGAAAACAAACAAATGAAAATAAGTCGTGTAGTTTTCTGACAGATTTACTGTACATGTTAGTGAGCAGAAATGTACATACCTCACGCACGCACGGAACCTACTTCGAGGCGCAACTGCCCTGGGCACTATGTCAAATTGGTGTCCCTCCTGCTGGTGGAACAAACGGATACGGTGTCGCACACTACCACGCACACGCCGGAGTGTTTGGGGTATTATTGTTCTACACACGTTCCGAATATTCTCCTGCAGCTGTTCCACGGTTCTGGGTCTATTCCGATACACAACGGACTTCAGATACTCCCACAAGTAAAAGTCTAACGGCGTGAGGTTATCTGGGCGGCCATTGCACGGGACCGCTTCGACCAATCCATCGGCCAGGAAGCTCCTCGTTGAACCATTGTAGCACTGTGCGGCCGTAATGTGGCTTTGCTCCATCATGCTGGAAATAATATATACGCCGCGATACCAAAGGCATTTCATCCCGATACGGCTCTAATGTGGTGTGCAGATGATGTAGATACTGGTCTCATATTAACTTATCGGGCAAAAACACGGGCCCTAATATGACGTTGCAGTGTATTCCACACCACACATTCACTCGCGAATCGGCTTGATTGGGCGCTTCAACAACTATGTGAGGGTTCTCGCGAGACCAGTACACAGCGTTGTGTCTGCTGATTGTGCCGTTGAGGTGGAAAGTAGCCTCATCACCGAACAGAATGTCAGCCTCTAGCATAGGATGTTGTGTTCGTGTCCGGTGAAACCACTCACAGAACTCTGTTCGTCTGTCTGTGTCATCTTCATGTAACGCTTGCACCAAATGTAGCTTGAAAGGATTATACCGTTCACGTGATAAAATTCTAGAAACCAACTTTTGAGATATGGATGCCTCTTGTATCCTCGTCGCCAAAAGTGCCTTTACATCGCCGTGACGGGTATGTGACGGAGCAGTACACCAAGGAAGGGATGGTTGCATAAGAAATTGTGATTAATTTTGAAGAGCTCTTATTTTGACTAGGGAAATAACGTAGGTATAGGGAGTAAAGGCACAGATTTGAACCGTCAGTACACTGCCATCTCTGAAAAGATTCGTATTCTCAGTTTTTCAATTTATTGTCTTATATGTTAAATTAATAACTGCTAACAATTGCTACTAGAGCTTTTTACTCTTCAGAAATTTCCTACGACATGTTCGCAGGACACTTTTCTAAGTCCTAAATTTGTGCGTGAATTATTTCATTCGCTTCACTGACCTTATTTGAGAATGGAATCTAATTACACTGACCGTGAATATGTTTCGCTGTTGTCAAGCAAGGGCCGTAACAAACATAAATAAGGTTCTTATTATTAAATAAAACACAGAAGTATTTATTGTGTGTATAGCACAATATAATACAGTAACTAAGCAATATGATAATCACTAACACCAGCAGAATTTTTTCCAACGGGAGGGAGGGGGGGGGCAAAAGGCCCATATAGAGTTTTTCGATTTATTGCCCTATATATATTGTTTAAATTCATAACATTTATAATTGGCAGCATATATTTTCTTACTTTTTAAAATCGCCGCTGTAGCCTATTAGTTAGAACATTCATCTCCAGACACGATGTAGAGAGAAGAGAAAGAAAGAGATATGACTAGTAGCGTAACAAATTTTACTGTGCCAGGGATCGATTAATAATCAATTTACTCATACCCGCCGCCTGCCCCAGGAATTTTAGCTGCTGCGTTATATATATGGTTCTATGTCAAAAGGGCCAGACAAAAGGGCGAGGAAAGGGCTCAAGGCAAAACGGGCCCACGTCAAAAGGGCCCTGCGTCAAATGGACCCGTGTCAAAACGAGACCCGCTACAAAAGAGCCCGAGTCAAAAGGGACCTGGTCGAAAGATCTCCGCAACAAAAATTAACGAGTCAAAACGGCCCCGCGTCAAATGGATCCGGCTCAAAAGGGTCCTGCGACAAAAAGGACCCGAGTAAAAACGGCCCCACGTGAAAAGAGCTCAGGTCAAAAGGCATCCGGTCAAAAGAACCCGGGTAAATGGCCACCCGCGACAAAAGACCCCGACTAAAAACGGCCCCTGGTCATTAGATCTTGACGACAAAAGGCCCTGTGCCAAAAGGGCCGAATCCAAACTGCCCCGCGTCAAAAGGAGCCGGGTCAAAAGGGCCCGCGACAAAGTGGCCCTGGGTCAAAATAGGCCCGGTCAAGAGGGCTCGCTCAAAAGGGCCCGAGTGAGAACGGCTCCGCGTCAAAACGGCATGGGTCAAAATGTCTCGGCGTCAAAAGGCACGAGTCAAAACAACCCCTGGTCAAAATGATCCGGCTCAAAAGGTCTCGAGTTTAAAGGGCACTGCGTCAAAAGAGCCCGGGTCAAATGGACCCTGCCTCAAAAAGTCCCGTTTCAAAACAGCCCAGCGTGAAAAAGGCCTTGGTCCAATGTTCTCCGCGACAAAATGACCAGATTCAAAATGGTCCCGTGTTAAGAGGGGTAGAGTCAAAAAGGCCCTACGTCAAATGGACCGTACCAAAAGGGGTACGCTACAAAAAGGCCCGAGTCAAAAAGGCTCGGGTCCGAAGGTCCCGCGACAAAAAGACCCGAGTCAAAACGGCCCTGCGTCAAACGGGCCCGAGTAAAAACGGCTCTGCGTGAAAAGAGCCCTGGTCAAAAGGGCCCGGATAAAAGGACTCCAGGACAAATGTGCCTGAGTCTAAACGACCCGGCGTCAAAAGATCTCGACGACTAAAAGGCTTGAGTCTAAAGGGCCCGAGTGAAAGGGTCTCCGCGAAAAAAGGGACCCCGTTTAAACGGCCCCATCAAAAGGGCCCGGGTCAAAAGGACTCTAGTTAAAAGGGCCCTGCGTCGAAAGAGCCAGGGTCAAAAGGGCCCCGCCTTAAAAAAGCCTGAGTCAAAACGGCTCAGCTTGGAAAATGTCCGGGCGAAAGGGCCCCGCGACAAAAAGACACGAGTCAAAAGGGCCCAGCGTCAAAATTGCCCGGTAAATACGGTCCACGTTTAAAAAGCCTGAGATGAAAGCAACAGTGGAAATCAGGCATGCACAAGGGGAAAGTATCCCCTTAGTAAGTTGAAGTGTTTGTGCAAAAGAAGGAAAAATATCTGTAGTTATTAGTAACAAATAGGAAATTTGAATGGTGAAATTAGTTTTGTTTGGCTGTTGATTGTTCTGCAACAATCGCTATTGCTTAAGTCGTTCTCCGTTAAAGTTTGTTTGCACTTCCGACTGTCTGAGTTTGTATTCTTGATGCATAGCCTAATCAAACTCTATCTATTATTGATTTTCCCCTTAGTTCTAAAATTTCATTTCTACCCCTGGATCAAAGTATAGAATGATACATTTTCTGTGGAAAAAATTAGTATAATGTTGCTGTGAGAAGACATATGTGGATCTGTATACAGCGTGTGGATCTGTATACACAGTAGAGTATGTTCCTCACGAGAAAGACGAGAAAAGATATTTTCTCGTCTCGTCAATTTTTATAGAATTCTCGTCTAGTCTCGATTTTCGAAGACGATTATTTCTCTTTCGTCTCGATAATCTAAAAAGTTTTTCCCGTCTCCTCTTGTCTCGTAAAGTAGTTTCTGGTCTCGATTCAGAAGAAATACTCTGCTAATTTTTATCTCGCTTGATGGCAATTGAAGAGAGTACTACAAATCTGTTTTGAGATCAGCCCTATGTAATTGGGAGAGAGACGAAACCAAATCAAACAAAACGTGAATTTTAGCTTTCTTCTTGAGAACCGAGATTATATGAGACGTAGATGGTAGATCTACATTTTAAAGTGGAACTCGAACTCGAGCTCTCATACAGAAAAGGCTCATGCGCTAGTCGTTAGAGCAATAGTTACGGCTACGACAATAAATAATGGCTACGGCTACGATGATAATATATATATATATATATATATATATATATATATATATATATATATATATATATATATATATATATATATACAAGTATCAGTGATTAACGCGGACTAGTAAGATTGTGGCTTAAGTCAATAAAAATTACATGATGTAACCAACACTTTTAACAATTAGCGCGAACAGCGCCAAATCATCATAATGGATTTGAGTGTAGAACTGAAAAGAAAGAAAAAAACATTCTCATTGGAATACTTTGACAGAATCCACATATTTGATGTTCGTAATTATTACATAATGTGGAATGATATATACAAAGTTGTCACATTATAATCACACTTTTTTTTTGTCTTTACACTGTGGAGTATGCAACGGAAGTTTTGGGATTTAACTTCTCGTTAGATATTATGTAAAAATAAATATGTATTATGTTAGGATATTCAAAACTCACACTTTGTATTTCATTATTGAACTTACTGTAATATGAACTTCTAACTTTATTATATACAGTATGTTACCTGTCTTTCTTTTCCGTCTTACTCTTATAAGTTCTCCTAGTAGAAGTTGCATACACAAGATTCGTTCACGATGCCCTTCCACTTTTCATGCCCTAACACGTTTGTGATACCCCCAATGAAATGAAATGAAATCTTTGAGTTTTACGTCCCACGGTTATGCCGGTTAGGCTAAAGGAGACTGTGATGATGAATAATGAATGAAATGGTGGAATGAAGAAAGTGGGAGGAAACGGGAGAACCTCCAAGAAAACCCCCACACATGGTGTTTGTCCACCACAAAGTCCACACGGCTCGAGCTGGGATCGAACCAGGGATCCCAAGCACCGGAGGTGAACGCTCTACCACTGAGTCACCGTGCCCCCTCGTGATATATATACTACTGCGTTATATTCAGCTGCTGTGTTATATATATATATATATATATATATATATATATATATATATATATATATATATATATATATATACAAACAGTATACAAAGTTATTTTTATTAAGAAATCTAAGTTTTTATTTATCTTTTTCCTAAGTTATCACTGCATACTTAACTCGTAACTACTATCGTGGGGTCAAATTTGAAATAGCACATTTCTAGCTGTGGACAAAATATATATATTTTGTTTCACTGAGGTTTCAGTCGTCTATTCTCAGTTGACCTTGCTAGGGGGCCGCGGTGGCTCAGTCGTAGAGCGTTCACCTCTGGTGCATGGGGTCCTGGGTTCGATCCGAGCCCACGCAAAGTGAACCTTGTGCTGGATAAGCACCGTGTGCGTGGGTTTTCTCGGTGTCCTCCCATTTCTTTCCACTTTCTTCATTCCACCATTTCATTTATTTCTCATAATCACTGTCTCCTTTATCCTAGCCGGCATAATCGTGGGACGTAAAACTTAATGGAGGCAAATTTCAGTTGATCTTGAGATCTCGTAGCGATTAGGTGTTCGTGTCCATGCGCTTTGTTGTTTCGATGTTTTCGGACCTCTGGGGTCGAAATTTTCTCCAGGATAGTACTTGCGCTATCTGTTTTCTGGATTACATTTTTTCTGTGGTTTTCTTGGGGAGTGTTACGGAGGTGTGTGCAGAACTCCGAACTAGCAGATCGTGCAGAAGGTGGTTTCTTGCAATTTTCTACAGAATATTGGACGTTGCATGCTTAAATTTTCTTGTTTTTTACCATCTTTCCAAAGAACCAAGAAGGCTTCAGAGGCGAGACTTCATGAGGAGTATTTGGATGACTCTCATTCAAGATCACCTAAAATTAAAGGGCAAACGCGAGACACTTTCTCGTAGGCTTCGGCAGTCATTGTTACGACTAACTGGTGGGAACATCAATGAAGACCGTCCGCAGACAGATTCTCCAGCTAAAAGGAGGAGATGTGCTATTTGTCCTCGAATTGATGAAAAAAAAGTCCTTGGATTTGTTCTGTGTGCAACCGAAATGTGCACAAGGGTCATTCAAGAAAAAAACACTATATGTACTGACTGTCAGTAGAACAACTAAAATGTCTTTATTTGTTCTGTATCTAACGGATATGTGATTAAGACACATTTAGGGGTCGTCCACATATTACGTAACGCGGTAAAGGGGGAAAGGGTTCGGCCTTGCGTTACGAAGCCTGACAAGGGGGGAGGAGGGGATTTAGGTCTTTGTTACGTTACATTTTTTTCTGCTGTAATTTTTATTTTTATTCTCAGATTTATATTCAATCTTTTGAACAAATAATTTTATTCAGTCTTTTCTTTTTTTATAAATTAGCTAGAATACTCGTCTTCATACGGGGAGAATACGTTTCATTTTGGATACAAATAGAACAAAAACTGTCACCGTCAACTTACGGACTCCACAAACTATGGATTCGACACAAATATTGGTCATTTTCGATCTTTTTATATACATCTCCCCTTCCCCAAGTTGCATGGCTAAATTTTAATTTAAACGTCATCGAAAGTGTTACTGTTCATCTCAGCGACCCCAAACACCATGGGATCATACAGAAGAGATTCGAAGACGCACTAGACACCAGCATAAATGGTGGCGAAACCTGCATGTATTACAATACAATAAAACTCCGTTTTGTGGCTATCGCAGCATTGGATTTAGGGAACATGCTTTTTCGGAGTTACTTGTTAGTGATCGTAACCTCCGCCTGAAAATACTCTCATGTTCCCACTCGTATTGCTATTTTTAAGAATGTTATCTGAAACCTTTGATTTGAATCATTACTCACTCTATTCTTCTAAGGGGTTTTGCATGGGAAACAGAAGCAATTCTTTTTCCTGAAATTATATTTTCCGCGATGGAATGATCCAGGATTTGTAGATCAAAATAAGATAATAAAAACCTAATTCGTACTATTTTTTTATTTTTGAATTTGAATATTTCTGAAGAAATTGAGTTTATTCGCATTCTCGCACTGATTTAGGACAAGAAGAATATGAAAAGAGGTAAACTTAAGTCCGAAGTCCAAAAAAGATGCTCGAAAGCTTGTTCACAAACGAGATGTCCCTCCTCCTCCACATTCACAGCCACTTCGAATCTGTGGTCGACGAGGAAGAGAACTTTGCATCGTCGACAATGGTGAACTTCAAATGCACGAAGCATCCTATATAACGAAATATTGGATAGGTTAATAATTACCTGTACCTTGGGTAGAAAGTGCTCATACATAAGCACTATACCTTATAGAATGTTAATTTAATAATAACAAAAGAAGAAGGTTTTTAATATCTGTAAGATATTAGAGAGTAATATATAGTTCGTTGCTATGTAATTGTTTATGGATACCTAATTCTCGTGTATGTGCACGACAGTGTGAATGATAAATACATTAAAAAGTGTATCAACTAATAAACCATTTAAAACCGTTCATCTACTTTATAATTCTGATAGAGAAGGTGAGAATAGTATTATATACATAATTATAAAAAAATATTTTTACATGAAAACAGTTACTACCACTCAAGTTCTTTATATCATCGATCGAACCAGGTTGACGACTACCCTTGGTGAGTCGTTATAAAAATTTTGGTTTACCTCACCCGGGATTTCTTGTAAATTCGCTACCCGAAGCAAAGTAAGGGTGAATTTACTTTTGTAATAAAGTTAATGAATACAAATTTCACAAGACTGAGAAGTGGTAGAATAATAATAAGAAAAATGAACGGTAACGCTATGGAGAATGAACCCAATGATAGTGACAACGGTGAACATAGTGTAACACCAGGAATGACACTAGAAGACCGAATCTTGTTAGCCTTACAGCAGCAAGAACAATATCGTAAAGAAGATTCGGAAGCTATGAAGCGACTGGAACAAAATTTGGTTCATATATCCAACAAACAATACGAGGAATTGAAGCAGACGATAGAACAGAAGATAGAACAGAAGTTCGAAGAATCCAACAAGCGATATGAGGAATTAAGTAAACGAATGGAACAGAAGTCAGATGAAACGAAACAATCAATTATCCAGGCGATGGATGACATCACCTCGCAGTTCGAGGAAAAATTAAAAAGAATATCTGAGGGTTGTCAGGATAATCACGACCACATTATCCAAGAAATCAGTGATGTAAAAAAGGATTTAGAAGTAATGGAATCTTCTGTTCGTCAGCAAAAGGTTCAGGTCACCAATAATTCAAACAACATACGTGCAAATACACAACTGATAGCTACTCTACAGGAGGAAATGAGGAAGCTACAGGTCAAGGACAACGCACACCACAATAATACGGTCAGTGATCATTTGGAGTTTCCCCATTCACAAGAGATGACCTCGCCTCCACCCACATCTGATGAGGACCTTATTTTGGAGGAAATTCATCCGAAGAGTACTGATGGACGGATAAGAGACGGTACAACAACACATCACGTCATGGATAGGAATTGTCACCCAATAAGTACTCGAAACGATAAAAGGAAGGTAAAATTAAGCGTTAAGATGAGTGAAATACGTGCCATGAGTAAATTCAGTGGTAAATGTAATGAGAATGCTATTTCGTTCCTGGAAAAATTTCAGGACGAATGCAATATAATGTGTATAGATAGATCACAATATATGAAGCTAATCCCTCATTTATTACTCCCACCATGTTCCTTATGGTTTAAGGCAATACGTGATCACATCAATACATATGAGGAATTCAAGGCAGCGCTGATCGCCAATTATGAAAATGATTTTTTGCTTGCAAACAGAGATGCCATGATTAGAAATCAACATTTCAATCCTCGTTTACACAAATCTGTTGTCGAGTTTGTTGTAAATACCTACAACGAATTAAAAGTTGTCAATCCATTGCAGTCGGAATCTAGAATAATAGCATCCATTCGAAATTTGCTCCCATTTAAGTTACAACAAATCTTGTTTTCTACACAGTGTATGAGTTTCAACCATTTGTTAATGCTCGTTCAATGTTATGAAACTCAATACCATGCTTTGAATCAACAAGCAGGTGTGAGTAAAAGTAAGAATAATTCAGATCATTTTGTACCTGTTAGCAATCTAGATATCCGTAGTATGAACGATACGGAATACAACCGAAGCCGAGTAAATTCTAGTAATCCAAACGAGCAAAATAGGCAGAACTATGTAGGGAATACACCTAACCTAAGTAATCGTGGCAATCCTTATGTTAGACCATATAGTCAAAATAAATTTAGAAATCGACGAAGTACATGGCGAAATTCCAGGAATACAGGACACTACGTGGATAGACGTAATCGGGGGTCAAGAGATGACACTTCGCATCAAGATCCAGGTATTGAAGTAAGCACTGTACAGAACAGTAATACGGGGCATAATCATGATTGTGCTGTACAATGTACTTTATTGGAACCATACACGAGTATGAATTTAAACTAATTGCGGCTGATGTGGTAGGGGTTAAACCCATATCAGCTGTAGATTCTCATGAACATTTAGCTACAAAGTTAAGCGATAATGTCAAATGCACGTCAGATACTGATTCTTATGAACATTTATATTCCAACTTACATATTCATGTTAATGATAAAAATGAACTTTCACATGATGTCTCTGTAAATAATTATTCGGAAATAGCAGTTAATAGATGTCGGTACCAATTTATGCCTGTAGTAAATCGTTGTTGGTTCAAAGATGATATTGTCAATGATGGTTTTGATATTGAAAAAAATTTTGTATTTTTAAAATCATATAGTACAGCTAAAATACCTATCAAAATCAATGGGTTAAGCACTGAAGCTTTACTTGATACAGGAGCAAATGCCTCCTTATTATCGTATTCGCTGTGGAAAACAATTACTAGTAATTATTCGAATCCTAAGTTACAAAAGGCTGAGAATCTTATTATAGTTGATTTTACCGGTAAACATAAAAAGAGAGTAGCTGGAATTACTCGTGTGACAATAACTATTCAAGAGTTTGAAATATCAATCCCTATTTTAGTAATAAAGGAACTGAATGAAAAAGTGATTATGGGTTTAGATTTATTATCGCAATTGCGTGTCATGCTCGATTTTAGAAACCAAACGTTGACGATACCTGGTTTACCTCAGGAAATCGTTCAGAAACTGCTTCCAAAATTAGATAATATTGCTTGTCAATATAATAATATTTCTCATGTAGTGAATAATGTTTCTGTTCGTTCAGAAAGTGGTCAATTAAATGATCAACGAATGGAAGACACACAAAATTTGATGGATTTAAAAGATGATGTATTATTTTCTGAGCGTGTTAAGTCACTCGAAAGCAGTCTTGATTTTACAGATAATACAGTAAAAGCTGACTTTAAGGATATTCTATACAAACATAGAAATGTCTTTTCAGAACGTCCTGGGCTTTGTAAGGATTTTATTTATTCTTTTAAAGTTAAAACAGACAAACCCATAGTGACCAAGCCTTATATAATCCCATATAGATACAGGGAAAATGTACGCCAGCAAATTACGGATATGCTAAGAGATGGGATCATTAGGCCTTCACGAAGCATTCACCTTAATCCATTACATGTTGTTCCAAAGAAAAATGGTTCTCTACGTGTGGTCTTAGATTTGAGACGCACGAATTGTCACATTGATCTGGAACAAGTGAGGTATCCCCCAGTGGAAGAAATACTAGCCTCTTTACAAGGGAATGCAGTCTTCGGAAATTTAGATCTAGTAATGGCATACAATCAGGTCGAATTACATGAAGATTCAAAACCGTACACAGCATTTAGTTTTGAAGGTCACTTATACGAATACAACCGTGTAGTTTTTGGGCTTATTAATGGTAGTGCGGCGTTAGCATCCTGCTTGAACAAAGTCTTGGGTCAAGACTTACGTAGCAACGTGATAACCTACGCCGATGACATCTTAATCATGGGGAAAAATCCACATGAATATTTGAAGTACTTAGATATAGTTTTAGACAGATTGGAAAGTTCAGGCCTTACTATCAACCTACAGAAATCAAAATTTCTGCAGAATTCCATAGAATTTCTTGGATACCAAATTGATGCCTCTGGTTTACAATTCAGTCAATCTAAAGTACAAGCCATAGAAGATCTGCCTGCACCGTTAAATGTGAAACAGACACGGCAAGTATTAGGACTTTTCAACTGGTTTCGCAAAGCCATCCCACGATTTGCTGAGATAGCCCAACCTTTATTTATGATTATAAAGAAAGGAGTACCATGGCAATGGGGTCCGATTCAAGAACACAGTTTTAATAAGTTGAAGGAGTGCGTAAAACGAAACATCCATTTGAATCACCCTCGATATGACGTTCCTTTTTATGTACAGTGTGACGGTTCTCAACTTGGAATCTCTGCAGTACTCTGGCAACCTAATCCAACTATTCAGGAACCAGCTGTCATTCATTGTGCTAGCCGTACTTTAAAAAAAGCTGAAAAAGGATACACCACGACAGAAATCGAACTTTTGGCTGTACGTTTTGCGATACAAAAATTTGCTCCATACCTTAGCGGATGTCATTTTATAGTACTTACCGATCATAATTCGTTGCGATACCTTAACAGCGTACAGGGATATAATAACAGACTACTTCGCTGGTCGTTAGATCTTCAAGCTTATGATTTCGAAGTACGACACATTAAAGGGGTAGATAATGGACCCGTAGATACATTAGCACGTCTGTTTCCCGGAGAAGAACAACATGTCTTGTCCATCAACGAATTTAAGATCTTACAGGATGAAATAGCTACCATTTCAATAGAAGATCTACGAGAACATCAAATGAAGTATCATGAATATAAACAAATTATGGAACATTTGTCTTCGTGCAGTGAGGGATGTAATTGTCCCAAGCATTGGAATTCCAGATTCAAATTATCTAACGGAATTCTACTTATTAAAGACTTTAAATTCAAATCTAGAAATAAAATTTGCATTCCACCTACGCTAACAGCACGCATATTAAAGGCCTATCATGACGATTTCGGTCATTTTGGTTATGTAAAGGTATGTGCCTTGATAAATAAATCCTTTTATTGGAAGGGAATGAGAGCTCAAATAAAAAATTATATCAAGGACTGTATCGAATGCATGCGAATTAAGCATAATTACCAGGCTGTACAAAAACCAATGCTTTCAATAACGCCTGAGAGACCACATTCGTTTCTGTCAATCGATCTATATGGACCTTTACCAAGAGCAGCTACTGGAGAAATTTATTTACTAACAACCATGGATATCTTCTCACGTTATGTAGTAGCTTATCCTCTGCGTAGAGCCACTTCCGCTGCTATCATAAACAAAATCTTGAATGTATATATTCCACATTGTGGCCCTATCGAACACATATTATGTGATAATGGTTCGCAGTTCAAAAGTGATGTGTTCCTCAAAGCTATGAACAAGGCTAATATTAAAATTCATTTTGTAACTCCGTACCATCCTAGTAGCTCTGTGGTAGAAAATGTACATCGCAATTTTGATATGCTGTTTCGACACTTTTGTAAAGATAAACATGCCGAATGGATCAAGCATGTCAATCAAATCACGTACCTTTTGAATCATTCTATATCAGATACGTTAGGCGTGTCTCCTGCGAATGTACATAATGGTTCTGATTTGATTTTCCCTGTGGAACAACATTTTGATGTCAAGTTAGAGGATTCAACAATCATTGATTCTTGCAACTTAGTGAATATGGTAAAAATCCGAAGACATAACAAATTTTTGAAACGTAATTCTCAAGTAGAGTCTTTGCAAGAAGGAAAATATCGGATCAAGGTCAATGACTTAGTTTTTGTTAAACAACATCCACAAAGTAATATGTTGTTAAAGAAGATTTATAAATTTTGTGACATTTTCTCAGGTCCTTATTTATGTTTTAAGGAAATAAACCCTAAAGTTTTTGAATTATTGAACGCTACAACGGGTACGTCAATTGGACTTCGTAATATAGATGAGTTAAAGGTTTGGAAACCTACTCCGTATACAAAAGAAAAATGGATGCATCTAGTGAAAGAGTTAGTCGCGCCTGACATTCTTGCTCAAATAAATAGGAATTAAGAAGACTAAAAAAAAAAAAAAAAAAAAAATATATATATATATATATAAAAGGGTGTCCTTTGCTTGTGTAAAAATAGATTTTATTTTCTTCCTTTTGCTCATTCAAACATAGGTTATGTTTAATTTTTGATTTTTATTCAATTTCATTTTCTTTGATTTTCTTTAACCAACGATAAGTTTCTAATGATTTTAATTTTTTCTTATTAACGTGAAGGATTATAATTTAAACCATAATTGATTAAACCCAACAATTGTTAACATTATATTAATTTTGGTGTTGAAACTTTATTGTTAAAAATATAAGTAGTAATGAAATGAAAGATTTGTTATAAATATATATATATATATATATATATATATATATATATATGAAATGTAATGAAGATATACGAGGGACGATCAAAATGTAAAGGACATATGTAATGTAAGATTTCTATTGTAAACGGACCAGTGATTCTTGAAGATAAAAGCCAAGTTCGTTTATGACTTTTATATTCAGTCCCATCGTCGGGCGACATTTTTATATAACGAAATATTGGATAGGTTAATAATTACCTGTACCTTGGGTAGAAAGTGCTCATACATAAGCACTATACCTTATAGAATGTTAATTTAATAATAACAAAAGAAGAAGGTTTTTAATATCTGTAAGATATTAGAGAGTAATATATAGTTCGTTGCTATGTAATTGTTTATGGATACCTAATTCTCGTGTATGTGCACGACAGTGTGAATGATAAATACATTAAAAAGTGTATCAACTAATAAACCATTTAAAACCGTTCATCTACTTTATAATTCTGATAGAGAAGGTGAGAATAGTATTATATACATAATTATAAAAAAATATTTTTACATGAAAACAGTTACTACCACTCAAGTTCTTTATATCATCGATCGAACCAGGTTGACGACTACCCTTGGTGAGTCGTTATACCTGGATCCCTGAAAAAGAGGTCAATGTTAGTTCTTTAGATCCTGTTCCACCTTCATCTTCCTTGTCAGTATTTCCTCATTGCCATCATCTGACCGAAAAGGATAGGTGTGATCTCCTTGGGAAAACGACAGTATGAAGCTTTGAAGAATTAGGACTGTTAATTAAGCTATCTTATGGGGTTAAAATATGATTACCATCCTACCATTTTCTAATACGTACCGGTATTTGATTTATTGGCGAAAAATACTACAAATATATTCAGAATAAAAGCATTTTGTAATAAAAGTTCTCCTATTAAAAATAGTGTTTTATTATAATAACTCCCAAAATAAGCAAGATTGGTGAAAAACAAAAATACAAAGGTGTTATGTAACGAACGGGGGAGGGGTTCAGCCTTGCGTTACGAAGTGTGACAAGGGGAAGGGAGGGGTAAAAATTGGTCAAAAATAGCGTTATGTAATATGTGGACGGTCCCTTAAGACTAAACATTGTGTGTATTGATAGGTAACCAAGCAGGCCCGTAGCCAGCCCAAAAATATGAGGGGGCGGTAGAAGTTAGGGGGGTGATCCAACCATATGATAGTTCATCACTATATTATAGTAGTTCATTTGCAAGCCTACCGTGAATATTTTAGGGGGACAGTAAAACTTTAGAGGAGCCCGGCCCCCTAGTCCCCATGTGGGTACGGGCCTATAGCCAAGCAACTGATGAAACAAAAAAGCATCAATTGTCAGTTTTTTAAATGGCAAGTTACATTTTCTCAGCACTAATAATTGAATGCTTTCCTTATATGAAAATAAGTTTATTTTCATACTTTGTTATTTGCGGATAACAAAAAACTTAATTTCATTTAAGTATGTTGTTTCGCTTTGTAATAATCTATTACTAAAAGACAATTAGTCAAAAAATATTTTGAAAATATTTTTTGTCCCCAAAACTAGTTAAATCCATTAAAGTATAGGACTAGTAAAAGGTCCACAATCACCTGCTAATGGTAAGACGTTCTAACATAGTTTAATTTCAAAACAAATAATGGGGTTAAATCTGACCTCACGATAGTACTTATGCAGTATAAAAATAACGATATTAGTGAAGAGTTAATATGAATTATGTTAATAGGAAATTAAATTAAAAATAGTTTACTCTACATAATCAAAGAAAAACAATGATAATAATAAAATAAAATAATGCAATAATAAATAGATGGTAATAAAAAAGTTTTATTTTTTTACGGTAATCCTGGATTTTCTCGTGTTGGACAACATGGCTTTCCTCAATGCTGCCTCCAGAAGGGCGATAAATACGTATTAGAAAGCACTCCAGCTCACATTTTTGGTTAGCGAACCACATACAGAAAAATGTCTCAAATTTATTTTTCAGACCTGCGCCCCTCCCCATAAAAAATTCCTGGATCTGTCCCCGATATCGGTTGTTGACAATTAACTGATAATAGTCATAGCGTACCTTTTGAAATGTTTTCAAACGCTCTTTGCATAAGGGACAGTTCTCCGTATTCTTTCTTTCTTTTTTTCTTTTCTTTTCATTTTTTTCGTCCTTGCGCTCTTTTACTGTGCTGGAAAGGGACTCCAACTATGAGCAGTAATCGCCAGGGCGCTTTAAATTAATAAGTTAAAGCGCCTTGGTTTGGCACAGCTATGTAGAACAGCGAGCAGTCTGAAGTTGAATGTTTTCAAGACCAAGGTCACCGTCGCATTTTGATAAGTACACTGTCGCGTAACACCCTTAGTCTCGGTTCAGACGTGCAGAAAAGTCTGTTGCGGGCCCGCAACAGAGTTTTCTGTTGCGGACCCGCGCGAGCCAGAAATACATTGGTTCTTATCATTCATGCCACACGTGCAGACTTTCCCGCACGACTCTGCTGCGGGCCCACAGCGGGCGAAAATTGAGTTGCGGGGACTGCTGGCTCGCAGCGTGTCCGCACAGGTGTTGCGGGCCGGAAAACCATTGCTGGCAATGAGTCAAGCCACACGTGCAGACTTTCCCGCGCCCGCAGAAATGGAAAGCGAAGAACTGGACATAGAACTGTTCATTAACGAAATACAAAAATATCCCGAGATATGGAATTTAAAGTGTGAAATGTATAGAGATAGAAATAAAAAAACGGGATGCATGGAATAAAGTGTGTGAAACCTTATGTGAGAAATTCAATGAAAAAACAGAAGAAGAAAAAAACAGCATTGGTATGTCGCTATTATTATTACTTTTCAATGTAGAAAATCTAATATTCACGTAGTATTTACATTTGATTTTCGTTTAGCGTCCCTTTTCAGCAGCGAGGCTATGAATACTTTTTTTTCTGTGATAACAATAGACAACAAATACGCTTGGAGAACAAGCCTTTATTGTTAATGCAGTTTCTTTGACGAGATTTCTTGTCACTCACTCCGGAGTGAACCGACTGTTTACAGTATATCGTACATTGCATTATACTTTAGGTCGAGGCAAGGGCGCCCATCAGGGGGGGCAAGGTGGGGCGTTCGCTTCCCCCCAAAGAGGAAATTGTACTTGGGAATATCGAAAACCCAATAGAATTTTTACATTAGTTGCAGCAAAAAATGAAACTATATTTGAAAAGTCGCTTATATTTGCCCCCCCTGAAAACCACAACATGGGCGCTCTTGGGTCGAGGTCACGTATTATATAGCTTCTGTGCTCAAAAGGGACGCTGAAGTCCAAAACAACCATCAACATAATAGCAGAACAGAAAAGAAAGAAAAAAAACATCGTTTTTCGGCTGACAATTGTTGTCTTTATTTGGTAATGTACTAAATTAAAAAAAAAATAGTTAACACGAAAATTGTTGAACATCAGGGTACTCATGTGATTAAAAAATAAAAAAGCATGCTCGAGATGTAACAGAAATATTTTTGTTTCTCGTGCAATTGACAATATTGTGCACGTCGTTGCTTTTATAGAGATAACAACTGTTTTCTTACATAAAGGACAACTTAAACAAAGTTATCTTGCCATGGAACTCTACCTATGTCGCTTACAAAATAATCAGCCCATCTGTTTCTACTTCCGTTTGCTGCGTTGCCTCCTTTTGGTGTGCTACACGTATTGGGGATTTCCTCAAAACCTTCTATCGTTAAATGTCACAATTATAAAAATGTTTCCTTTTTCTCACCTTAGAAATGGATTATTCGGAAACACTAAATCCATTATTTTTATTTAAGAGTTTACATTAAGAATTTCACATCTCCAATCTAAGCGGGTCCTACACTTTCTCAATATATAACGGGAAATGTCACTACTATAGGAATGAAATTAAATCCTTGAGTTTTATGTCGCACGATTATACCGGGTAGGCTAAAGGAAATAATGATGATGATGCTAAATGAATGAAGGGGTGGAATGAATAAAGTGGGAGGAAACGGGAGAACCCCGAGAAAACTCACGCACACGGTGCTTCTCGCACCACAAAGCCCACTTGACGCAAGCTGGGATCGAACCAGAGGTGAACACACTATCACTGAGCCACCGGATCCCACTACTATAGAAATCCCCCATCTCCCCTTCAAGAGAAAATTTTCAAAGACGCTGAAACCTGTGCTCCATTATTTTTAATATGAGTTTATATGCCGAATTTTACATCTCTAACTGAAGCGAATCCTCATATTCGGTAATTTATGAATAAATAAAGGGAAATTTTACTATTATTGAAACGCTCCCTCTTGAGTGGGATGTTCGGGAAGTCTCAAATAAATGTGTCATTTTTAATTTAAAGCCACCAACTATGTCAAAAAAATCGAAATTAGTCACGCAATTGTTAAACTACGCCAATGGCCGCTAATAACATCGGAAAATGTCTATGAATAGGTCTTCGAATGTTTAACTTTCTGTGCTTTTACAAACGATAATTAGTTAACATAATTAACTTACCTTAATGTAACAGCCAACATTTCAATTGGTGGTATCGCAAGTCTCATGAAAGTATCTTCTGCTTTAATTTTATCACTTATTTTCGATAAGAGTTCATCAAATGAAGTGATGCTCATGCGAAAATAATTAAAGAACTTTTCTTCGTTATTGCGCAAATCAATAAACATGGAAGAAAATGCACCTTTAAGCAGACTTGAGCTTACGTACGGATGAACCCAATATCGTCTCTGTTTCTTCCTTAGGAGTTTACTGGCTAAGTATACAAAAACAGCACGTTTTCTTCTTTCAATTTCTATCTTCATTCAACTGCAGCTGAAAATAAAATGAGCTGTTTTCTATGTCTATGTGAAGTGGTTGGGCTGAGACGCCCGCACGAGTCTGCTGCGGGCCCGCAGCAGATTTTTCTGCACGTCTGAACTGGTTGATCTTTGACGCCCGCACGAGTCTGCTGCGAGTCTGTTGCGGGCCCGCAACAGACTTTTCTGCACGTCTGAACCGGCTCTTAGGGAGTGAGTATGCCACAGGAATTGTTCTGTGTGTTTCCGTATGATACTGAGATATTTCGTTGGCAAGGAAAATAGTTTTGGAAGGAACCAAAGACGACTGTATATAAAAACATTAAAAAGGTATACTCGGCCTGCAAGACTTACATGCCGGGCTTTACTTTGATGAATAGGGACAACCACAGTACATGTTGTGGCACGAAAGTTGTAGTCTTCGCATCTGCTATGCGACGTTGCAAAGTGACGCCTAATATTTGGTGCGATCAGGAAAAGGAAAAAAGGAAATGAAATCTTTAAAAAATGAAATGAAATCTTTGAGTTTTACGTCCCACGGTTATGCCGGTTAGGCTAAAGGAGACGGTGATAATGAGAAATGAGTGAAAATGGTGGAATGAAGAAAGTGGGAGGAAACGGGAGAACCCCGAAAAAAACCACGAGCACGTTGTTTGTCCACCGCAAAGTCCACACGGCTCGAACCAGGGATCCCAAGCACCGGAGGTGAACGCTCTACCACTGAGCCACCGCGCCCCCAATCAGGAAAAGGAATCACAGACCAGTGTTGGGCAAAATCAATTGAAATCAATTGCAATTGATCAATCAATTTAAAGTAATTGCTCTGAAAATTAATTGCAATTGATTTCAATTGCTAATGATTTCAATTTTTAATTGACAGTTAATTTCAATTGTAATTGAATTCAATCATAAAATTTGCAATTAAATTTTCGTCAATTGTTAATTGTTAATTGGTCACCAGGCAATTGAAACTTTTTAATTGTTAATTGTCAATTGCAAAGGGTGCAATTGAAACATTTAATTGTTAATTGCAATTGACAATTGAAATTTGTTTTGTTAATTGTAATTGTTAATTGCAATTGAACTCAGCAATTAAAACTGAAGATAAGAAGATGTGTGTATATTGTGTTGTAAACTTGTTCCTGTTTTACATATTTCAAATAAGGTACTTATAAGAAATGCTGGATAACTACCATCCCTTCGCCCCCCTGGGAAGAAAGCCGTGAAACTAAGACTTTTTAAAAATATATTATGTTTATGGTTCTATCCCCCTCGAAAGAACTCTATATGCCCGTCATGCATACAATAGGAATGGGCACGAGCGAGCTCGAGCGAGTTTTCTTTAAAACTCGACTTGACTCGAAGCAGACATCTTTGAGCTCGACTCGAGAACTCGGCTCGAAACATTTCCCCCAACTCGACTCGAATTCGGATCGAGTTTCCAATCGAGTCGAGCCAATTCGAGCTAAATCCTTTGTGTAGTTCCAAGTACTACTATCTTCAAGTATCCTACATAGACAATATAACTATCAATGATTCTACTAGTACTAATATAACTCATTATTATTATAACACCGTGTACCTTTATAAACATGGAATATAGGTGGCTTTTATCTCAATACTAAAAATTACTTGACTGTCGATCTTGGCCGTCAAGAAATCTTCAGGAGGCAAGGACATCGGTCACGAGGTTCTAGGTTTGAGTTCAGGAGGAGCAAATATTCGGACTCGAGCCGAAAATTGTTAAAAGTTATAGGACTCCAGTCAAAAATGTTCAAAATTTCTCGACCCGGGTTTAGAGTTGTCAACGACTCAAGCGGCTCGCTCACAGCTCATTCACTTATCGAGCCGAACCGAGAAGTGAGCCGAGCCAACAGATCATCCAACCGAGCCAGCTCGAGCCGATGTCTCACATAAGCAGAACCGAATCGAGCTGATTGCTTACCCCAACCGAGCCGGTTCGAACCATCAGCTCATTTGAGCTGACTCGAACCCAGCCTATGGACTCGTTTCAACCGAGCCGAGTCGAAGACTCGTTTCTATCGAGCCGGTTCAAGCCATTGACTCAATTGAGCCCAGTCAATGGGTCATCCCAACGAAGCCAGCTTAAGCTGTACGCTCAGTTGAACCGAGCCGAGCCGGTTGACATCACTATCCCGGTTGGGCTTCTACTTTGGCTAAAAAATTGGACCGTGCAGTTCTCAGCATTGATGGTAAGAAATACAAAAAAATTAAATGAAATCTTTAGTTTTACGTCCCACGCTTATGCCGGTTAGGCTAAAGGAGACGGTGATGATGGGAAATGAATGAAATAATGTAATGAAGAAAGTGGTAGGAAAGGGGAGAAACCCGAGAAAACCCGCGAGCGCGGTGTTTGTCCACCACAAAGTCCATACGGCGCGAGCTGGGATCGAACCAGGGACCTCAAGCACCGGAGGTGAACGCTGAACCACCGCGCCCCCATGTAAGAACTACAGTATATACTTAGGTCTATATTGGTGCTCTCGGCGTCATTAACTTGTTCCACGACCAACGAATTTCGAGGTACTTTGTTTTGAATCTTTTGTGCGAGTTTTGTGTCGCTTTATGCGCTTATTCCCACATTTTGTGCATCACCGGAAGTGGGTCAAAATGGGCCTATAAATATGGCGGAACAAGTTGTTGCTGTTCTGCCACCAATGAATTTCGAGTTCGTTTCCTTCACATCGTTTTGTGCCGTTTTGTGCGTCTACTTCCACGTTTTGTGCGTCATGGGAAGTGGGTTAAAATGAGTTCTCGTATTTTCACGTTTTGTGCGTCACCGGGAGTGGGTCAAAATGGGCTTCCAAGATGGGACGAAAATTATCAAGAGTTCCGCCACTATCGAAATTCAAGGTCGTTAATTTTACATCGCGTAATCTTTTGTGCGTCTATTTCGACGTTTTGTACGTCACTGGAAGACGGTCAAAATTTGCCTAAAAGGTGGGACGAAAATGACCCACTGCTCCGCCACTACCGAATTTCGAGGTCCTTCCTTTCGCATCGACTACTGAATTTTCGTGCCGTTTCGTGCCCCTATTTCCACGTTTTGTGCGTCACCAGAAGTGTGTCAAAATTGGCCTCCAAAGTGTGACAAAAATGACCCACTGTTCCGACACGATCGAATTTCTAGATCGTTACTTTCGCATCGTTTAGTGCCTTTCTTGAAAGCTTTCTGCGCCTATTTCTTGTCTTGTGCATCACCCGAAGTGAGTTAAAAAGGCCTTTAAAGTGGGGGTTAAATGGCTCATTGTTCCGCCACTATCGAATTTCGGGGTTGGTTCTTTCACATCTTTTAGTGCCTGTTTTGTACGTTTTGTGCGTCGCCGGAAGTAGGTCAAAATGGACCTACGAATATAATGAAATAAGTTAATGTTGTTCCACTACAAACGAATTTGGAGGACGTCTCCTTCACATCGTTTAATGTGTATTTTGTACCGTTCTGTTCGCCTACTTCCACGTTTTGAGCATCACCAGAAATGCGTCAAAATGGTCCATCAAGGTGTGAGGAAATAGAGCCATTGTTCCGCCACTATCCAATTTGGAGGTCGTTTCTTTCGTATCGTATAGTGCCTGCTTTGTACCGTTTTGTGCTCCTGTTTCCACTTTAGTGCGAGAACGAAAATGGGTCAAAATGGTCTACAGCGGAATAACTTAATGCTGTTCCGTCACCATCAAATGTCGAGGTCGTTTCCTTCACATTTTTATGCATGATTTGTGTCGCTTTGTGCATCAGTGCAAGTGGGTCAAAATGGACCTTGAAAGTGGAATGAATATGTCTTTTTCTGCCATATTTGTAGGTCGTCTTTGACCCACTTTCGTTGGCGCACAAAACGTGAAAATATGCGCAGAAACGGTAAATGCATGCACTAAACAATGCGAAAAAAGCGACATCGAAATTCGATCTTGGTGGGAGAGTGGGTCATTTTTCTTCAAACATTGAATGCCCATTTTGACACACTACCATTGATTTACAAAACGTGGACAGGCTTACAAAACGGTAGAAAACACGCACAAGACGATGTGAAGGAAATGACCTCGAAATCGTTCCTGACGGAACAGCATTAACTTGTTCCGCCATATTTATAAGATAACATTGACCCATTTCCGCTGACGCAGAAAACGAGGAAATAGGCGCACAAAGCGACCCAAAAACGGAAATTTAGCTTAATTACATGGAAATTTTAAGTTTGTAAGCTTAATTATATGGAAAATGTTATACATTTTTCCTTTACGTTGATTTGGGACTTCCAAATTTTATTCTTTTTTCCACTGAAAAGTATCTATAATTCAACAAGGAAATAATTATGTATTATAATTATAATAATTATCTATATAATTGAATTCATTGTAATTTGGTTCATAAAAAAACACTTCACCATTTCGTACTAGCTGTTATGCCTGTTCTTCGCACGGATCAGATAAAATATCAATGTAAACAAACTGAACAACGGGAGAACAATTAAGAAAAATTTCTAAAATTGGACATATTTTGTGTATCCAACAACGTACATGTGTTTTCATTGGGAAGACCGATGGGGGCTGAATTTGAACGTAACCACTATCGGCGGTGTCACTATACATCTGAGCAACCCCGATAAATATGGATTCGACAGAAATATTGGTCATTTACTGCTACTTTTACATGTCCCGGTGAACGCCCCCTCAGACCCCCTTGGTTCGAGTTGTGAAAAAAAAACCTCTGGCCCCCAACCAATACCGCGAAAACTATGAATGTGACACTAACATCTGCCATTTTCTACTACTTTTTACATATCGCGGTAAAAGAACCTATGATCATCTGGTTCCAATTTTGAAGAAACAACGCCTCTGGTTCGCAGCCGATGGGGGCTGTATTTGCAATTCAACGCCTTTGGAAGTATCACCATTGATCTCAGCGACCGCGAAAACTACGAATTTGACATCGGTCATTGTGAATTATTTTTACTTGTCTCGTGATCCCCTTTATAGTGCCCCCGTTCTCTAGCTGATGGGGGCTAAATGTGAAAGTAAACGCGGTTTTAAGTTTCACCATTGAGCCCAGCGACCACGAAAACTATGGACTTGACACTAATATCGGTCATTTTCGATTATTTTTACATGTCTCAGAATTCCCCCCTCTGGTGACCCAAGGCCCGCATACAACGGTGGATGAATTTGACTCATCGCTAATGCTAGTGTCACCATTGATATCAGAAACCGCGAAAACTATGAATTTGACACTAATATCGGTCATTTTGGATTACTTTTACGTTTCGGTATTCCCCCTCCCCGTTGACTCACGGCTTGCAGCTGAATAGGGAGAATTTGGAAGTTAATGCGATCGGAGTTTCACCATTGATCTCAGCGACCGCGGAAACTGAGACACTGATATCGGTCATTTACTAGTACTTTTACATGTCCCGGTAGACGCCCACCTGAGACCCCCTGGTTCGAATTTAGTCAAAAACGCTTTGCCTTGGTGTGGGACCTGGACCAAGGTATCTTTGATCAAAATTTGGTAACTCTCGGCCTTCAACTTGTCTGGTCCCCAGGCCGGTCCCAGTAAACGTCCCCCTGAGATACCCTAGTTCGAAATTAGAATAAAAGCTCTTCGTCTTGATCTGGGGCCCTAGACCAAGCTACCCGTGACCAAAATTTGAAAAGTTTCGGTCCACTCGTCTGGTCCCTTTTGACGCGGATACTTTTTCACTCGGACCTATTTTACGTGGGGCACTTTCGACTCGAACCCTATTGACGCGGGGCCATTTTGACTCCGGCCTTTTTGACCAGGGCTTCTTTGATGTGGGCTTTCTTGTCACCGAGTACGGGTTCTTTTGACCAGGAACCGTTTTAATTTGGACCCTTTTGACTCAGGTCCTTTGGTCGCCGAGCCCTTTTGACACGAGCCCTTTAGACGCGGGGCCGTTTTTGACTCGGGCAGTTTGTCGTGGGGCACTTTTGACTCCGGCATTTCGGTCCTCGCCCTTTTGTCCGTGCTTTTCTGACATAGAATATTAAGCAGCTGAAATGCGTGGGGGCATGGGAAATGTATGAGTAAATAGATGATCAACGATATAGAGCGCAGTAAAATTTGTTACGCAACTGGTCATATCTCTCTCCTTCTCGTGATTTGCACTCCTGATCTCATGCTTTTGAGCCGTGGAATAGTATTTACTGGGCCTTTTGTCGCTGGGCCTTTTTGACAGGGACCTTTCTGACGCAGGGCTTCTTTGATTCGGCCTCTTTTAACGCGGGGCCTTTTTGACTCGGGGCTTTTTGTCGCGGGGCCCTTTGAGTAGGGCCATTTTGACACGGAACCGTCTTAAGCCGTGTCCTTTTGAGGTGTCATTTTTTACCCGGGCATTTTTGAGATAGGGCCTTTTTGTCGCGTCGAACTTTCGATTCGGGCACTTTTGACATTCGGCCTCTTTTGACTCGGCTCCTCTTAACGATGGGCCTTTTAACTTGGGTCTTTTTTACCCAGGGCCGTTTTGACCCAGGCCGTTTTGGTGTGGAGTTTTCTTTGACCTGGGCTTTTTTGACATAGGACCCTTTTGACTCGAGCACTTTTGTCGTGGGGCCTTTTTGACCGGGTCCGTCTTGACTCGGGCCTTTCCATTCTCGCCCTTTTGTCGGGCCATTCTCATATGGAACCACATAACACAGAAGCTGAAATGTGTGGGAGAGGTGGCGGGTATGAGTAAATCGATTATTCAGGGCGCAGCAAAATTAGTTACGCCACTGATCATATCTCTTTCTTTCTCCTGATTTTCACTCTTGATTTCAGGATTTTTAGCCGTGGAATTGTATTTACCGGGCCCTTTTGACTTGTCCTCTTTACTTATATATATATATATATATATATATATATATATATATATATATATATATATATATATATATATATATATATAACGCAGTAGCTGAAATGCGTGGGACAGGGGCGGGTATGAGTAAATCGATGATCCAGGGCGCAGTAAAATTACTTACACCACTTTTCATATCTCCTTTCATCTCTCTACATTATATCTGGAGATGAATGTTCTGACTAATAGGCTACAGTGGCGATTTTGAAAAGTAAGAGGATATATGCTATCAATGATAAATCTTATGACTTTTAATATATATAGGGCAATAAATCGAAAAACTCTATATCGGTCTTTTACCTCCCCCCCTTCCCGTTGGAAAAAATCCTGCATGCGTTAGTGATTATCATGTTGCTTAATTACTTTATTATATTGTGCTATACATAGAATAAATACTATTGTGTTTTATTTAATAATAAGAATCTTATTTACATTTATTGCGGCCCTTACTTGACGACAGCGAAACATATTCACGTTCAACTTAATTAGTTCCCATTCTCAAATGAGAACAGTGAGGCGAATCAAGTAATTCACTAACTCATTTAGGACTGTCCTGGGAAAATGTCACAGTAAATTCCTGAAGAGTGAAAAGCGCTAGTAGCAGTTGTTAGCAGTTATTAACTTCACATATAGGACAATAAATTGAAAAACTGAAAATACGAATCTTTTCAGAGATGACAGTTCGCTGATGCTTCAAATCTATGCCTTTACTCCCTATACTACGTTATTTCCCTAGTCAAAATAAAAACTCTTCAAAATTAATCACAATTTCTTATGCAACCATCTCTTCCTCGGAGTACTGCGCGGTCACATACCCGTCACGGCGATGTAAAGGCACTTTTGGCGACGACGATACAATCTTCCGCGTTGGTCTTTCAGGACTAACTGCCACCTTTGCAAGCACATCAATAGTAATGTCGCACGATGTTGCAGTTCGTAGCCGTCCACTATGGGGTATGTCCATCACGTTACTTGTGGCTTTAAAGCGTGCTATGAGTATGGAAATGACTTGACGGTACGGTGCTACCTGATTTGGATGACGCCTCTGATACTCTGCTACTGCTTCCCGTTGACTCATTCCAGCTGGATGAATGAGCACCATTTCAGCTTTTTCTTGCATTGAATACATTTCACGTCCTCAAAACACACGTGTCACAGGTGAAATCGATAACACAGAACTATTCTTAATTCACCCAGAGCGATCGTATTAGAAACACGGAACAAAATAGCAGCGTGGCACAGGTAGTTCCGATGGCTATGTACTAATTCTACCACTGCACTCTGGTGACAACGATCAAATTCATTCAGACAAATGATCTGTGTACGTACAAGTTGCGACCTTGCCAACTTTGTTCAAGTGTATCACAGACCACCAGTTAAGTGGATTTGCCGACCAGTTGTTTTTTCTTGAGTAAACAACACCGATATACTACTCTGACAGAGCTTAGTGAGTAGAGTCAATAGCAGCAACGCATAAATCAATGGCTAGATCCGAATCCCATTTTAATACTACTACTACTACTACTACTACTACTACTAATAATAATAATAATAATAATAATAATAATAGTAATAATAATAATAATCATATAGAAAAGAAATATACACAAACAACAGTAATAGACAATTACATGGACATAAGGAATGACACGATCCAGTCATCCCGACTGCTGTTTTTCATGGTTTTCCGCAGTCCCACCAGGCGAATGCCGGGATGCTACCGTATCTAGACTGCACAGGGCTGCTGCCTTCCCCACTCCTCATCTTACCTAACAGGGCCACTGTGACTTCGGCGTTTACGGCCCGAACCATTTCCTTAGCCCTTTTCTTCCACACATACGTAAATCAATAAATCAAGGGTAGGACCGGCCAAAGAAACAGGCGGAAACAGCCGAATTCAGTTGGGATATTGGCTACCGCACGCTTACCTCTCACTGTAAACCTGTCAGAAAAAGGACACGACTTATTTTCATTTGTTTGCCTTATTTGTATACCTCCTCTCTCCTACCCCTCCAACCTTGTGGTGCTGACGCCACTGTCGTGGGCCCTGCAAATAGGTCTGCTCCTTTGTTCTTTAATTTTCTCCCCTTTCTATTCTCTTTAGCTCAGGGTATTCCACCCTTCAGATTATTTCATTCCATCTTGTCCTTCAATGACGTGGTAACGTTGCATTTTTCTTTATATTTGGGTTGTATACCAGGGTCGAGTTTAAACGGTTGGTCCAATTAGGAGAATTTTACCATTTTAGATTGACAACCCACACTTTGTAATCAAAACGCTCTCTTATCATTTTTACATATCTTCAATAGTTACCGAGTTGGCCTATGGCAAGGTACTTTTGACTCGCTCGGTATATATATATATATATATATATATATTAGGGATGGCCAATTCCGGAATTTTTACTTTCCGGAATCCGGAAAGTAAAATCGGAAAATTCCGGAATTCGGAAAAATTCCGGATTTCGGAAAAATTCCGGAATTCGGAAAAAATCCGGAATTCGGAAAAAATCCGGAATTCGGAAAAAATTCCGGTATTCGGAAAAATTCCGGAATTCAGAAAAATTCCGGAATTCGGAAAAAATATTTTTTCTTTTTGTAATCCTAAGAATTTTGTTCAAATGCAAACGAACAAATTTTCTTTTTGTAATCCTAAGAATGTATGATGCAAGTTAAGCTGAAACTTACATCCTAAAGTATACACTACTCAATCTTCCCATGGTTAATGAGATGTAGCCCAAAAGTACGATGCACTCCTAATATTTAATTTTTGTTTTACTGTGATATTGTCCAGAGGTAATACATATATCACACTGAGATAAACAACTTGACAGAATGAAGATATCATACGTAGTTTTCCAGAAAATCGTGAGAAACGAATTTTTATGAAGTTAAAATATGCGTCGCTTGTTGCCAGTGTGATGCAATTGATAACTTTTATGCTGGATTATTATTATTATTATTATTATTATTATTATTATTATTATTATTATTATTATTATTATTATTATTATTATTATTATTATTATTATTAATCGTTTGTGTACTGTAAAAGAAAAATATGAACCGTTAAGTAGTAGATTTTATCTGTTGTTTTTTGATATCTTCTAACAGTAATAACAAACTGCTTGTAAATACGCAATGATTATCAAGGACAATGGCATATTAATGTAAGGACTACTCTGCAGACTAGCAATAAACAATAAACAATAACAGATAAACAATAGTTCCAAAAAAAAAAGTAACTAACTTGGGCACGTCAGAATGTTCGCGAGAATATAGGGACCCATTGAGACTAGCAAAAAACGTGGTGTAATTATTACTCAAAGGGCCGTACAATGGAGGCATTAACGTTAATGTTAATGGCACTAATGAGCACTTACCTCTAACGGTTAACCTCATTTTTGAGATGATTCTTAGAAGTGGGCGTGTTGGCATGCAGTTAGAAGACATATCCATTATTTAAAAAGCACACGTTATCTGTGGAGTGCTAACGATTTGCCTCACTATCGAACACTAACAGCACTAGCGACGTTTAAAGTCGAAATTGGAGTCTGACATAAGTGGCTTGTCAACTTTACGGACATTATATTTTCCTTGAATGCGAGAAGTTTGCGCCCAGGAAATTTGCACCCTACCACAAAAATAGGAAAAAATGCGCTCGCAATATATTTGCACTGGGATATTTGCGCCCTACCGCAAAAAGAGAGAAAAATGCGCCGGCTATATATTTGCACTGGGATGTTAGCGCCCTACAATTCAACTTATTTTTGTATTGTGTAAAGTAACTTCCACTCACACTTGAACTAGGCTTGCCTCTCATTGTCTCAGTGAGTTACTCCATCCGTTATAATATTCCGAACAAATGAAAAAAATACAATTTTAGTTCACTAAAGGGCAATCCATACAAAT
This sequence comes from Thermobia domestica, assembly GCF_964235325.1. NCBI lineage: Eukaryota > Metazoa > Arthropoda > Insecta > Zygentoma > Lepismatidae > Thermobia > Thermobia domestica. Next base: position 42,367,653 of record NC_137459.1, on the reverse strand, counting down.
ACAATTTTTCATTATACTACAAAATTTACAATAAAAGTATAAATGACTTATATATAATTATTTATTAATATAATGAGAGAGTATAATTTAATCTACAAAAGGCTGTTTGGCTCTACCCAGATATCTTTGTTCACAATCCTTGCGAGTTGTTTGGCTTTTTATGACACAAAATATAGAAAAGAAAATGTAAAGTGAATGTAAAATCAGTTCAGTAATATTATCAAGAAAACTATGTACAGTGTGTTTACTTGCTGGAATTACACTTTAAACACACAATTGCGTTCAGCCGTTCTTTCAGAAAAAATGTTCCGGGGGCACACTTAGTATTCCGGAGGGGGGTCACTGCTGGTACTATTCTATTTATTATTATATTATAGACGTATTATTTTGGTCTCCTCCGAGGGGGGCACTCTGAGAGCTCTGGAGTGGCCAGTGTTCACCCAAAATCATCTCTGGAAGAAGCAGTGATTGCGTTGATCCGTTGTGTTCTTTTGGCTTATATTGAAGTTTATTCTCCCCTTATATAGCCACAATGAAAATAAATCACAAATGGCATGGTTGTGGGGGGAGGATTGTTTATGCTGTAATGTCAGCCCTTCCGAGCAAATGAGTAAGCTCGAATAGGTTCTTTTATTTCGCAGGGCTCAAACTTCCCGGTGGAGGTACATTGCAGGCGCAATTTTCCCTGTTCTTGAGGTAGAGCGCAAATTTCCCAGACGCAAAATTCTCGACACCGTTCGAATGACCTCGGAAGACTATATCTTTTTCAATACTTTTTTATAATTTTTTACTCGAGATATCTTCATAGCTTCTTATTAAAATACTTACTAATATATCCTCATTTTATTGTCCTAACCATTCAATATGGGTATGTTGTCAGTAAAATATTTAGATTGATCGAGCCTCTGGTGTGTAACCACAGTATTTCATATCATCCCTCCATTAGAAATCTTGGCTAAACGAACCAATATATGTTCCCAATAAAATAGTTTAGAATGATTGAGCCCCTGGTAAATAACCACAGTGTTTCGTGACAGACCCCCCCCTTCCTATTACCATATTCTAGCTACGTGCCTGACTCAGCTAATTCTCTACATTCTTTACCAAGCACACATTATCTAAAGCGGAAAATGCTCTCTAAATACCTAAGCTCATTATTTTCAGCAGATGCACAAATTGGGTAACATTCTATCTACATGAATGTTATATATGTCGATTACTGGAAACCGTTTCTCGCTATCTATTACCATATTTACTATATAATAATTAACGTTAAAACCGGAAATGGTTGATTTGTACCGCTTCCGGTTTGAATATTACATTCATCAGGGAACTCGATTCTTAACTATTGACTCAGTACATCGTGGCCAAAATTGATGGTAATCCATCAGATAGTTCTTGAGACTGTTTGTTTCACTGACGGACAGAATGAATATATGGCTATAGAGTTTTGATAAACTAAATTCGTTAATGAGTGATGATGGAACAAATATAAGAAAGGGAACCAAGAGTAGGCCTACCACCGGAAAAATTTTCGAACACAAAATTAGCCATCGAAAACTTACATGTCCTGGGTTAGAATACCATAGATGAAAACTCTACCACTGAGTCATCAATCACCCGCTTATTAGTTTTATTAATTATTATACTAATATAAATTAATGAAGCCTGCTAATGTTAATTATTGAACAATTACATTGTATACTTCGTAAAGTCAAAAATTATAAATTTGTATTTACTGTACATACAGTGAGCGCAGAAAGTGTTCGTACACCTATGCTATTGAAACGAGAATGCCTGAAACAGAAAATTTTAGAAGTGTAATAACACACACAATATGAATAATGAAAACTAAGCTTTATGAATATATCAATAAAAAACCACGAAGACAAGTTTAATGGTCAGAAAGTAAATAAATTCCGTAGAAAGTGTATAGAGTAGACGCAAAAAGAGATCGTACACCTGACGTACGAATACGAAACAAAGATACTACAACTGGGGTTCACTAGTATTCACCTGATTATACACCTCTGTATAGCATGACGAATAACAGAATGAGTTTAGTTGTGAATAGGAGTGAAAAAACTGCACGGTGGGCTGTCAAAATGGGAAGCAACCGAACAGAAACAAATGAGGAGACAAGAAAAGTAATTATTAAATTGCATAAGAAAGGTAAATCTTTGAGAAAGATAGCAAACCTTGCAGACAGATATGGTTCAACAGTACAAACAATAATTGCGATGTATAATGTTTCTATCACTGTGCGAAAAAAAAAAAACTGGAAGACCAAGAGTGTTGAGTGAACAAGATAAACGTTACATTATTAGGGAAAGAAAAAAGGTTCCGAAAAGTAGTGCTGTGCAATTGGCAACGGATCTGGAAACACGCGGTGTTAAAGTATCGGCCAGTACAGTGCGGAATATTTGCAGGGTATCATGGTCGGATAGCCAGGAAAATGTTATGGGTGAACAAGACAAATCGTATAAAGAGACTAAAGTTTGAAAAAAGAGTATAAAGATAAGGGATCAGGCTTCTTTCTGGAATAGAGTCATATTTCCGGACGAAAGTAAATTTAATCTTATCGAATCCAATGGGAGGCGTATGGTATGACGCAAGGTGAATACAGAGATGAATCCTCAAAATCTCGTCCCTAAAGTAAGACACGGAGGAGGGTCCGTGCTCGTCTGGGGTTGTATGAGTGCCTCAAGAGTGGGTCGTCTCCACTTTATCGATGGAATGATGATCCACAAAGTGTATATTAACATATTAAAGGAAAATCTCCATACTAGTGCGCAGAAAACAATTTATTGTTCAGCAAGGCAACAACTCCAAACATACAGCGGAAAATACTCGATTGTGGCTACTCTATAATACCTTGAAACAGCTTCGCACACCTCCCCAATCCCCAGACATGAACCCCATAGAACATCTATGGTCTGTTCTGGAGACAAGAATCAGAAGGCACAGCTTCTCTACTAAAGAAGGCCTGAGAAAAGCTATTCAAGAAGAATGGGGCATAATCAGTCCCGAAGCTACTATCTAACTAACTAACTCTATGGCCTATGGAACCCGGAGGTTCAATGCCGCGTTCACAAAAGCTCTCCACTGACTTCTATAGTCCCGAAGCTACAGAACTACGAACTACTACAGGTGAAATCAATGCCACGAAGACTACAGACAATCATTAACGCACAGGGTAATCCCACAAAATATTAAATAACGTAATATACTTTATAAGCATTAATTCAATCATAAGTGTACGGTGACTTTTTGCGTTTACAAAAAAGGAATTCTCTCTTTTCTTCTGAGCAAAATAGTGATTGTCTTTGTTTGGCCTTTCTCTTGTATATGAAAATAAAATGTATGAATGTGTAGTCTTAATTCTGGTTATATATATATTTTCCACCTCCCGTTCTCATGCTAGCTGTTTTCGATATAAAGTATGCATGGTGTACGAGCACTTTCTGCGCTCACTGTAGGTATGTTGACAATAAGCGAATGTTATTAGAATATTTGTTGAGATTTCTCTTCCTTCACTGCCTTTAACCTGATTAAAAAGTAGTTTGCAGTGCTTTGGAGCAGCTGCAGGTGGGAACGGGATAATGTTTGAGACATACCGGCGACTTTTTTGTGTGTGAAAATAAGACCTTCTCATAAAGCAGTAAATAACTGCAGTAGCAATTGTCTACGTAAGTGATAAAGACATATCCAACTACAAGAAACTAATACAGTATATATATTCATTATTGTGTTTCTCTTTTAACAGCTACTAGCTAGGGATGGCCAATTCCAGAATTTTTACTTTCCGGAATCCGGAAAGTAAAATCGGAAAAATTCCGAATTTTTCTAAATTACGGATTTTTTCCGAATGTCGGAATTTATCTAAATTCCGGAATTTTTCCGAATTCCGGAATTTTTCCGAATTCCGGAATTTTTCTGAAATCCGGAATTTTTCTGAAATCCGGATTTTTTCCAAATTCCGGATTTTTTCTGAATTTCGGAATTTTTCCGAAATCCGGAATTTTTCCGAATTCCGGATTTTTTCTGAATTCCGGATTTTTTCCGAATTCCGGAATTTTTCCGAATTCCGGAATTTTTTCCGAATTTCGGAATTTTTCCGAATTCCGGATTTTTTCTGAATTCCGGAATTTTTCCGCATTCCGGAAAGTAAATTTTCCGATTCCGGAAAACAAAATTTCCGGAATCCGGATTCCGAAAAATTTTGGCCATCCCATATATATATATATATATATATATATATATATTGCGCTATTGGGATATTGAAAAAAAATAAAAGGAGATATAAATTGGATTTGAAAGACGCTTAGCAAAACATGCAACATGAATATTAAAATTAACAATTCAAAATTATGAAATGTGCAAGAAAAAATCACAAGATCACCTGATGGAAGAACTGCTGGAATTCCTTCTGTAGAAAATAAAATCAATAAAAAAAGGATAATAAATGCATACATCAAAAAAAAAATAAAATGGTTAAGTGAGAAAACAGTTGCAGAAAAGTGAAAATATCGACATAGAACAGAAGAAACGACTAGGTGAAAATGTGTATGCCGTTAACGCTGTTTGAATAGGATGCATAGACTTTTTTGAAAGAGGAGAAACGCACAACATTCAAATGTTTGAACTGTAGTGTCATAGATGTATAGTGAAAAATTAGATGAGTGGATAAGATATCGAATGGAAAAGAGTTGGGAATGACAGAAGCAAAATAAAGTATACTGTTCGAAAAGAAACCAGAAGATGATTGTACACGTTATGAGACACAAAAGAATCACTCTGTTGGCTATGGAGAGAACGACAGAAGGGAAAATATCCAAAGTATACGGACAAACAATATAGGATGTACAAGGATGAAAAATTATTTTATAGAATGAAGCAAAGAGTTTGGCCTAAAAAAATCATATATTGCTGTTACAGAAAGAAGAATTATTTAAAACAAATTAAAAATACCTTCCAGGGCTTCCTCTTCTGGGTTTTACGTTTTCGTTTCTTTTGTTTCTTTGTTTCTGCTTCCTTCTTCTTCTGTTTACTCCTTGGTTCCTCACTTCGTGCCTAATACGGTAAAGAACCAAAGCAACTAGTTTAAATGATATAAATTGAACGCCAGGGTCCACATCTATTTAAACTAAAAACGAATAAATTTGCTACCTCATGAGCGAATGTAGCAACTACAAATATTGGTAAATTAAGGGAAATAATAATAATAATAATAATAATAATAATAATAATAATAATAATAATAATAATAAAATAGTTTGAAAATTCATATACTTAAGTGATATCATTCTTGCACCTCTTTCATTTACACTAGATTATTTGTTCTAGTTGTTTTCGGAGGAAATTGAAATGAGTTTAATGAAAGTGTACCGTAATAATGAACCACATTCGGAGCAAAGCCAAATTGCGTTTCCAAGAAACTCCTACAAATCTATGAAATTTACTCTTATATATTTACTCCTCGAAACAAGACAATTTTCCAGTTAAAAGAAAAGATATAATAATACAGCGTGATTCAATATGATGTGAACGATAAGAAAACGTTTTATAAGTGATAATATTCCATCAACAATGAAATCTCTATGGAAATAGTTTCAATATTATCCTCAGGTTTTATTTGGAACGGGCATAGTAGTTTAAAATTTAACCGCTAGGTGGCAGAGTGATTAGTTCAAAGATGGCTGCCTGTGATGCAGAGAGAGCATTTTGCGTTTTACAGTTTCACGTTTGTCGATCTGTTGTTAGTGTTCAAAACAAGTTCCGCACAAAATTTCATCAAAGAACTCCATACGTAAGTAGTATGACAAATTCAACAGAACGGGATACATATGTAAAGAAAAACCGCCCGGTAGGCCGTCCACTTCTGAGGCAGATGTCGAAAGGGTTCGAACCAGTTTTCAACGCAGCCCACAAAAGTCAACAAGGAGAGTTAGCAAAGAGCTTCAAATGCCTCAAACAACCGTGGCGTGTAGTGCGTAAACATTTAAAGATGTATCCGTATCGAGTGCAGTTGTTATAACACTTAACACCTAATGATCACACTTGTCGCAAGACTTTTTGTGAGTCATTTCAAGAGTTGTGCAGTGTTGATGATGATTTTTTGGGCAAACTTTGTTTCAGTGATGAGGCTACGTTCCATGTGACAGGAAAACTGAATAAACAAAATGTTCGCATTTGGGGAACTGAGAAGCCTTACCAAATCGGTGAAATTGTGCGTGATTCGCCGAACACAAATGTGTTTGTGCAATTTCATCTTCAAAAGTTTATGGTCCGTACTTCTTTGACAAAGGAACTGTGACTGGACAAACATTTCTACAAATGCTTACTACGTGGCTTATGCCACAGCTCGAACATGACAGTGCAAACTTCATATATCAATTGGATGGAGCTCCATGTCACTTTCATCACAATGTCAGAAATTTCCTCAACAACAGACTGCCACACCGCTGGATTGGGCGGTCAGGTAAAAATGATGATCAGCTTCTACGTTGGCCACCAAGATCACCGGACTTAACCCCCTGCGGTTTTTTCTGTGGGGACATCTAAAGGCATTGTCTACAAACCCCATCTATCCCAAGATGTGAATGAACTGAAAGAGCGCATCACTGCTGCAGTGCAAACAGTTGATGCAAACATGTTGAAGCGGGTCTGGGCGGAATTGGAATACCGAATAGACGTATGCATGGTAACAAAGGGGACCCACATAGAACATTTGTGATGTACTATTTTCATTTCTTTTATCACAAAAATTTGGAGAGTTTTAGCATTTAACTATAAGATTTGAAGCTATTTGGATGATTAATAAAAAAGTTATAAGGAGTTGTAATCGTTCACATCATTTTGAATCACGCTGTATAACATGATGCCGAAAGCCCAGAATCCCATTTTAATATCTTGTTATGTTTAGGAAAGCTTAAAGCCCCTTTTCTGCACGGACGCTATATAGAGGTTCGATCTGCAGGCCACATCTACTGATTATATTGTTCGGTATTGGATTTTCCACTGCAAGCCATTACGTTGCAGCTGGATCATGGACATCTCACTCCTCTTTACAGGATTTCCACAGAGACGGTGAGGATTTGACGATTGGACAGGTGCTGCTTGTGGAGTCCGAAAACACAATAGAGCATTGCATTGGCGTCTAAATTCTTCAAAGGGATGTAAGAGAATGGTATTGCTGAATTTCCAGTTTTTTGTTCAATGCAACGATAGAATTCCGGCAATGTTTTCGTCATGGGGCTGGATGCAATGTCTTGGTGAAGTTCAACCCGGTTCACGTCTTGTACGTACAATGCAGGGATATCATGCTGGTACATTTCAGTCAGGACACTGATTTTTAAGGTTCGCTCCACCTTTCGGAGACGAAGTTTGCGTACTCATGTGATTAAAAAATAAAAAAGCATGCTCGAGATGTAACAGAAATATTTTTGTTTCTCGTGCAATTGACAATATTGTGCACGTCGTTGCTTTTATAGAGATAACAACTGTTTTCTTACATAAAGGACAACTTAAACAAAGTTATCTTGCCATGGAACTCTACCTATGTCGCTTACAAAATAATCAGCCCATCTGTTTCTACTTCCGTTTGCTGCGTTGCCTCCTTTTGGTGTGCTACACGTATTGGGGATTTCCTCAAAACCTTCTATCGTTAAATGTCACAATTATAAAAATGTTTCCTTTTTCTCACCTTAGAAATGGATTATTCGGAAACACTAAATCCATTATTTTTATTTAAGAGTTTACATTAAGAATTTCACATCTCCAATCTAAGCGGGTCCTACACTTTCTCAATATATAACGGGAAATGTCACTACTATAGGAATGAAATTAAATCCTTGAGTTTTATGTCGCACGATTATACCGGGTAGGCTAAAGGAAATAATGATGATGATGCTAAATGAATGAAGGGGTGGAATGAATAAAGTGGGAGGAAACGGGAGAACCCCGAGAAAACTCACGCACACGGTGCTTCTCGCACCACAAAGCCCACTTGACGCAAGCTGGGATCGAACCAGAGGTGAACACACTATCACTGAGCCACCGGATCCCACTACTATAGAAATCCCCCATCTCCCCTTCAAGAGAAAATTTTCAAAGACGCTGAAACCTGTGCTCCATTATTTTTAATATGAGTTTATATGCCGAATTTTACATCTCTAACTGAAGCGAATCCTCATATTCGGTAATTTATGAATAAATAAAGGGAAATTTTACTATTATTGAAACGCTCCCTCTTGAGTGGGATGTTCGGGAAGTCTCAAATAAATGTGTCATTTTTAATTTAAAGCCACCAACTATGTCAAAAAAATCGAAATTAGTCACGCAATTGTTAAACTACGCCAATGGCCGCTAATAACATCGGAAAATGTCTATGAATAGGTCTTCGAATGTTTAACTTTCTGTGCTTTTACAAACGATAATTAGTTAACATAATTAACTTACCTTAATGTAACAGCCAACATTTCAATTGGTGGTATCGCAAGTCTCATGAAAGTATCTTCTGCTTTAATTTTATCACTTATTTTCGATAAGAGTTCATCAAATGAAGTGATGCTCATGCGAAAATAATTAAAGAACTTTTCTTCGTTATTGCGCAAATCAATAAACATGGAAGAAAATGCACCTTTAAGCAGACTTGAGCTTACGTACGGATGAACCCAATATCGTCTCTGTTTCTTCCTTAGGAGTTTACTGGCTAAGTATACAAAAACAGCACGTTTTCTTCTTTCAATTTCTATCTTCATTCAACTGCAGCTGAAAATAAAATGAGCTGTTTTCTATGTCTATGTGAAGTGGTTGGGCTGAGACGCCCGCACGAGTCTGCTGCGGGCCCGCAGCAGATTTTTCTGCACGTCTGAACTGGTTGATCTTTGACGCCCGCACGAGTCTGCTGCGAGTCTGTTGCGGGCCCGCAACAGACTTTTCTGCACGTCTGAACCGGCTCTTAGGGAGTGAGTATGCCACAGGAATTGTTCTGTGTGTTTCCGTATGATACTGAGATATTTCGTTGGCAAGGAAAATAGTTTTGGAAGGAACCAAAGACGACTGTATATAAAAACATTAAAAAGGTATACTCGGCCTGCAAGACTTACATGCCGGGCTTTACTTTGATGAATAGGGACAACCACAGTACATGTTGTGGCACGAAAGTTGTAGTCTTCGCATCTGCTATGCGACGTTGCAAAGTGACGCCTAATATTTGGTGCGATCAGGAAAAGGAAAAAAGGAAATGAAATCTTTAAAAAATGAAATGAAATCTTTGAGTTTTACGTCCCACGGTTATGCCGGTTAGGCTAAAGGAGACGGTGATAATGAGAAATGAGTGAAAATGGTGGAATGAAGAAAGTGGGAGGAAACGGGAGAACCCCGAAAAAAACCACGAGCACGTTGTTTGTCCACCGCAAAGTCCACACGGCTCGAACCAGGGATCCCAAGCACCGGAGGTGAACGCTCTACCACTGAGCCACCGCGCCCCCAATCAGGAAAAGGAATCACAGACCAGTGTTGGGCAAAATCAATTGAAATCAATTGCAATTGATCAATCAATTTAAAGTAATTGCTCTGAAAATTAATTGCAATTGATTTCAATTGCTAATGATTTCAATTTTTAATTGACAGTTAATTTCAATTGTAATTGAATTCAATCATAAAATTTGCAATTAAATTTTCGTCAATTGTTAATTGTTAATTGGTCACCAGGCAATTGAAACTTTTTAATTGTTAATTGTCAATTGCAAAGGGTGCAATTGAAACATTTAATTGTTAATTGCAATTGACAATTGAAATTTGTTTTGTTAATTGTAATTGTTAATTGCAATTGAACTCAGCAATTAAAACTGAAGATAAGAAGATGTGTGTATATTGTGTTGTAAACTTGTTCCTGTTTTACATATTTCAAATAAGGTACTTATAAGAAATGCTGGATAACTACCATCCCTTCGCCCCCCTGGGAAGAAAGCCGTGAAACTAAGACTTTTTAAAAATATATTATGTTTATGGTTCTATCCCCCTCGAAAGAACTCTATATGCCCGTCATGCATACAATAGGAATGGGCACGAGCGAGCTCGAGCGAGTTTTCTTTAAAACTCGACTTGACTCGAAGCAGACATCTTTGAGCTCGACTCGAGAACTCGGCTCGAAACATTTCCCCCAACTCGACTCGAATTCGGATCGAGTTTCCAATCGAGTCGAGCCAATTCGAGCTAAATCCTTTGTGTAGTTCCAAGTACTACTATCTTCAAGTATCCTACATAGACAATATAACTATCAATGATTCTACTAGTACTAATATAACTCATTATTATTATAACACCGTGTACCTTTATAAACATGGAATATAGGTGGCTTTTATCTCAATACTAAAAATTACTTGACTGTCGATCTTGGCCGTCAAGAAATCTTCAGGAGGCAAGGACATCGGTCACGAGGTTCTAGGTTTGAGTTCAGGAGGAGCAAATATTCGGACTCGAGCCGAAAATTGTTAAAAGTTATAGGACTCCAGTCAAAAATGTTCAAAATTTCTCGACCCGGGTTTAGAGTTGTCAACGACTCAAGCGGCTCGCTCACAGCTCATTCACTTATCGAGCCGAACCGAGAAGTGAGCCGAGCCAACAGATCATCCAACCGAGCCAGCTCGAGCCGATGTCTCACATAAGCAGAACCGAATCGAGCTGATTGCTTACCCCAACCGAGCCGGTTCGAACCATCAGCTCATTTGAGCTGACTCGAACCCAGCCTATGGACTCGTTTCAACCGAGCCGAGTCGAAGACTCGTTTCTATCGAGCCGGTTCAAGCCATTGACTCAATTGAGCCCAGTCAATGGGTCATCCCAACGAAGCCAGCTTAAGCTGTACGCTCAGTTGAACCGAGCCGAGCCGGTTGACATCACTATCCCGGTTGGGCTTCTACTTTGGCTAAAAAATTGGACCGTGCAGTTCTCAGCATTGATGGTAAGAAATACAAAAAAATTAAATGAAATCTTTAGTTTTACGTCCCACGCTTATGCCGGTTAGGCTAAAGGAGACGGTGATGATGGGAAATGAATGAAATAATGTAATGAAGAAAGTGGTAGGAAAGGGGAGAAACCCGAGAAAACCCGCGAGCGCGGTGTTTGTCCACCACAAAGTCCATACGGCGCGAGCTGGGATCGAACCAGGGACCTCAAGCACCGGAGGTGAACGCTGAACCACCGCGCCCCCATGTAAGAACTACAGTATATACTTAGGTCTATATTGGTGCTCTCGGCGTCATTAACTTGTTCCACGACCAACGAATTTCGAGGTACTTTGTTTTGAATCTTTTGTGCGAGTTTTGTGTCGCTTTATGCGCTTATTCCCACATTTTGTGCATCACCGGAAGTGGGTCAAAATGGGCCTATAAATATGGCGGAACAAGTTGTTGCTGTTCTGCCACCAATGAATTTCGAGTTCGTTTCCTTCACATCGTTTTGTGCCGTTTTGTGCGTCTACTTCCACGTTTTGTGCGTCATGGGAAGTGGGTTAAAATGAGTTCTCGTATTTTCACGTTTTGTGCGTCACCGGGAGTGGGTCAAAATGGGCTTCCAAGATGGGACGAAAATTATCAAGAGTTCCGCCACTATCGAAATTCAAGGTCGTTAATTTTACATCGCGTAATCTTTTGTGCGTCTATTTCGACGTTTTGTACGTCACTGGAAGACGGTCAAAATTTGCCTAAAAGGTGGGACGAAAATGACCCACTGCTCCGCCACTACCGAATTTCGAGGTCCTTCCTTTCGCATCGACTACTGAATTTTCGTGCCGTTTCGTGCCCCTATTTCCACGTTTTGTGCGTCACCAGAAGTGTGTCAAAATTGGCCTCCAAAGTGTGACAAAAATGACCCACTGTTCCGACACGATCGAATTTCTAGATCGTTACTTTCGCATCGTTTAGTGCCTTTCTTGAAAGCTTTCTGCGCCTATTTCTTGTCTTGTGCATCACCCGAAGTGAGTTAAAAAGGCCTTTAAAGTGGGGGTTAAATGGCTCATTGTTCCGCCACTATCGAATTTCGGGGTTGGTTCTTTCACATCTTTTAGTGCCTGTTTTGTACGTTTTGTGCGTCGCCGGAAGTAGGTCAAAATGGACCTACGAATATAATGAAATAAGTTAATGTTGTTCCACTACAAACGAATTTGGAGGACGTCTCCTTCACATCGTTTAATGTGTATTTTGTACCGTTCTGTTCGCCTACTTCCACGTTTTGAGCATCACCAGAAATGCGTCAAAATGGTCCATCAAGGTGTGAGGAAATAGAGCCATTGTTCCGCCACTATCCAATTTGGAGGTCGTTTCTTTCGTATCGTATAGTGCCTGCTTTGTAACGTTTTGTGCTCCTGTTTCCACTTTAGTGCGAGAACGAAAATGGGTCAAAATGGTCTACAGCGGAATAACTTAATGCTGTTCCGTCACCATCAAATGTCGAGGTCGTTTCCTTCACATTTTTATGCATGATTTGTGTCGCTTTGTGCATCAGTGCAAGTGGGTCAAAATGGACCTTGAAAGTGGAATGAATATGTCTTTTTCTGCCATATTTGTAGGTCGTCTTTGACCCACTTTCGTTGGCGCACAAAACGTGAAAATATGCGCAGAAACGGTAAATGCATGCACTAAACAATGCGAAAAAAGCGACATCGAAATTCGATCTTGGTGGGAGAGTGGGTCATTTTTCTTCAAACATTGAATGCCCATTTTGACACACTACCATTGATTTACAAAACGTGGACAGGCTTACAAAACGGTAGAAAACACGCACAAGACGATGTGAAGGAAATGACCTCGAAATCGTTCCTGACGGAACAGCATTAACTTGTTCCGCCATATTTATAAGATAACATTGACCCATTTCCGCTGACGCAGAAAACGAGGAAATAGGCGCACAAAGCGACCCAAAAACGGAAATTTAGCTTAATTACATGGAAATTTTAAGTTTGTAAGCTTAATTATATGGAAAATGTTATACATTTTTCCTTTACGTTGATTTGGGACTTCCAAATTTTATTCTTTTTTCCACTGAAAAGTATCTATAATTCAACAAGGAAATAATTATGTATTATAATTATAATAATTATCTATATAATTGAATTCATTGTAATTTGGTTCATAAAAAAACACTTCACCATTTCGTACTAGCTGTTATGCCTGTTCTTCGCACGGATCAGATAAAATATCAATGTAAACAAACTGAACAACGGGAGAACAATTAAGAAAAATTTCTAAAATTGGACATATTTTGTGTATCCAACAACGTACATGTGTTTTCATTGGGAAGACCGATGGGGGCTGAATTTGAACGTAACCACTATCGGCGGTGTCACTATACATCTGAGCAACCCCGATAAATATGGATTCGACAGAAATATTGGTCATTTACTGCTACTTTTACATGTCCCGGTGAACGCCCCCTCAGACCCCCTTGGTTCGAGTTGTGAAAAAAAAACCTCTGGCCCCCAACCAATACCGCGAAAACTATGAATGTGACACTAACATCTGCCATTTTCTACTACTTTTTACATATCGCGGTAAAAGAACCTATGATCATCTGGTTCCAATTTTGAAGAAACAACGCCTCTGGTTCGCAGCCGATGGGGGCTGTATTTGCAATTCAACGCCTTTGGAAGTATCACCATTGATCTCAGCGACCGCGAAAACTACGAATTTGACATCGGTCATTGTGAATTATTTTTACTTGTCTCGTGATCCCCTTTATAGTGCCCCCGTTCTCTAGCTGATGGGGGCTAAATGTGAAAGTAAACGCGGTTTTAAGTTTCACCATTGAGCCCAGCGACCACGAAAACTATGGACTTGACACTAATATCGGTCATTTTCGATTATTTTTACATGTCTCAGAATTCCCCCCTCTGGTGACCCAAGGCCCGCATACAACGGTGGATGAATTTGACTCATCGCTAATGCTAGTGTCACCATTGATATCAGAAACCGCGAAAACTATGAATTTGACACTAATATCGGTCATTTTGGATTACTTTTACGTTTCGGTATTCCCCCTCCCCGTTGACTCACGGCTTGCAGCTGAATAGGGAGAATTTGGAAGTTAATGCGATCGGAGTTTCACCATTGATCTCAGCGACCGCGGAAACTGAGACACTGATATCGGTCATTTACTAGTACTTTTACATGTCCCGGTAGACGCCCACCTGAGACCCCCTGGTTCGAATTTAGTCAAAAACGCTTTGCCTTGGTGTGGGACCTGGACCAAGGTATCTTTGATCAAAATTTGGTAACTCTCGGCCTTCAACTTGTCTGGTCCCCAGGCCGGTCCCAGTAAACGTCCCCCTGAGATACCCTAGTTCGAAATTAGAATAAAAGCTCTTCGTCTTGATCTGGGGCCCTAGACCAAGCTACCCGTGACCAAAATTTGAAAAGTTTCGGTCCACTCGTCTGGTCCCTTTTGACGCGGATACTTTTTCACTCGGACCTATTTTACGTGGGGCACTTTCGACTCGAACCCTATTGACGCGGGGCCATTTTGACTCCGGCCTTTTTGACCAGGGCTTCTTTGATGTGGGCTTTCTTGTCACCGAGTACGGGTTCTTTTGACCAGGAACCGTTTTAATTTGGACCCTTTTGACTCAGGTCCTTTGGTCGCCGAGCCCTTTTGACACGAGCCCTTTAGACGCGGGGCCGTTTTTGACTCGGGCAGTTTGTCGTGGGGCACTTTTGACTCCGGCATTTCGGTCCTCGCCCTTTTGTCCGTGCTTTTCTGACATAGAATATTAAGCAGCTGAAATGCGTGGGGGCATGGGAAATGTATGAGTAAATAGATGATCAACGATATAGAGCGCAGTAAAATTTGTTACGCAACTGGTCATATCTCTCTCCTTCTCGTGATTTGCACTCCTGATCTCATGCTTTTGAGCCGTGGAATAGTATTTACTGGGCCTTTTGTCGCTGGGCCTTTTTGACAGGGACCTTTCTGACGCAGGGCTTCTTTGATTCGGCCTCTTTTAACGCGGGGCCTTTTTGACTCGGGGCTTTTTGTCGCGGGGCCCTTTGAGTAGGGCCATTTTGACACGGAACCGTCTTAAGCCGTGTCCTTTTGAGGTGTCATTTTTTACCCGGGCATTTTTGAGATAGGGCCTTTTTGTCGCGTCGAACTTTCGATTCGGGCACTTTTGACATTCGGCCTCTTTTGACTCGGCTCCTCTTAACGATGGGCCTTTTAACTTGGGTCTTTTTTACCCAGGGCCGTTTTGACCCAGGCCGTTTTGGTGTGGAGTTTTCTTTGACCTGGGCTTTTTTGACATAGGACCCTTTTGACTCGAGCACTTTTGTCGTGGGGCCTTTTTGACCGGGTCCGTCTTGACTCGGGCCTTTCCATTCTCGCCCTTTTGTCGGGCCATTCTCATATGGAACCACATAACACAGAAGCTGAAATGTGTGGGAGAGGTGGCGGGTATGAGTAAATCGATTATTCAGGGCGCAGCAAAATTAGTTACGCCACTGATCATATCTCTTTCTTTCTCCTGATTTTCACTCTTGATTTCAGGATTTTTAGCCGTGGAATTGTATTTACCGGGCCCTTTTGACTTGTCCTCTTTACTTATATATATATATATATATATATATATATATATATATATATATATATATATATATAACGCAGTAGCTGAAATGCGTGGGACAGGGGCGGGTATGAGTAAATCGATGATCCAGGGCGCAGTAAAATTACTTACACCACTTTTCATATCTCCTTTCATCTCTCTACATTATATCTGGAGATGAATGTTCTGACTAATAGGCTACAGTGGCGATTTTGAAAAGTAAGAGGATATATGCTATCAATGATAAATCTTATGACTTTTAATATATATAGGGCAATAAATCGAAAAACTCTATATCGGTCTTTTACCTCCCCCCCTTCCCGTTGGAAAAAATCCTGCATGCGTTAGTGATTATCATGTTGCTTAATTACTTTATTATATTGTGCTATACATAGAATAAATACTATTGTGTTTTATTTAATAATAAGAATCTTATTTACATTTATTGCGGCCCTTACTTGACGACAGCGAAACATATTCACGTTCAACTTAATTAGTTCCCATTCTCAAATGAGAACAGTGAGGCGAATCAAGTAATTCACTAACTCATTTAGGACTGTCCTGGGAAAATGTCACAGTAAATTCCTGAAGAGTGAAAAGCGCTAGTAGCAGTTGTTAGCAGTTATTAACTTCACATATAGGACAATAAATTGAAAAACTGAAAATACGAATCTTTTCAGAGATGACAGTTCGCTGATGCTTCAAATCTATGCCTTTACTCCCTATACTACGTTATTTCCCTAGTCAAAATAAAAACTCTTCAAAATTAATCACAATTTCTTATGCAACCATCTCTTCCTCGGAGTACTGCGCGGTCACATACCCGTCACGGCGATGTAAAGGCACTTTTGGCGACGACGATACAATCTTCCGCGTTGGTCTTTCAGGACTAACTGCCACCTTTGCAAGCACATCAATAGTAATGTCGCACGATGTTGCAGTTCGTAGCCGTCCACTATGGGGTATGTCCATCACGTTACTTGTGGCTTTAAAGCGTGCTATGAGTATGGAAATGACTTGACGGTACGGTGCTACCTGATTTGGATGACGCCTCTGATACTCTGCTACTGCTTCCCGTTGACTCATTCCAGCTGGATGAATGAGCACCATTTCAGCTTTTTCTTGCATTGAATACATTTCACGTCCTCAAAACACACGTGTCACAGGTGAAATCGATAACACAGAACTATTCTTAATTCACCCAGAGCGATCGTATTAGAAACACGGAACAAAATAGCAGCGTGGCACAGGTAGTTCCGATGGCTATGTACTAATTCTACCACTGCACTCTGGTGACAACGATCAAATTCATTCAGACAAATGATCTGTGTACGTACAAGTTGCGACCTTGCCAACTTTGTTCAAGTGTATCACAGACCACCAGTTAAGTGGATTTGCCGACCAGTTGTTTTTTCTTGAGTAAACAACACCGATATACTACTCTGACAGAGCTTAGTGAGTAGAGTCAATAGCAGCAACGCATAAATCAATGGCTAGATCCGAATCCCATTTTAATACTACTACTACTACTACTACTACTACTACTACTAATAATAATAATAATAATAATAATAATAGTAATAATAATAATAATCATATAGAAAAGAAATATACACAAACAACAGTAATAGACAATTACATGGACATAAGGAATGACACGATCCAGTCATCCCGACTGCTGTTTTTCATGGTTTTCCGCAGTCCCACCAGGCGAATGCCGGGATGCTACCGTATCTAGACTGCACAGGGCTGCTGCCTTCCCCACTCCTCATCTTACCTAACAGGGCCACTGTGACTTCGGCGTTTACGGCCCGAACCATTTCCTTAGCCCTTTTCTTCCACACATACGTAAATCAATAAATCAAGGGTAGGACCGGCCAAAGAAACAGGCGGAAACAGCCGAATTCAGTTGGGATATTGGCTACCGCACGCTTACCTCTCACTGTAAACCTGTCAGAAAAAGGACACGACTTATTTTCATTTGTTTGCCTTATTTGTATACCTCCTCTCTCCTACCCCTCCAACCTTGTGGTGCTGACGCCACTGTCGTGGGCCCTGCAAATAGGTCTGCTCCTTTGTTCTTTAATTTTCTCCCCTTTCTATTCTCTTTAGCTCAGGGTATTCCACCCTTCAGATTATTTCATTCCATCTTGTCCTTCAATGACGTGGTAACGTTGCATTTTTCTTTATATTTGGGTTGTATACCAGGGTCGAGTTTAAACGGTTGGTCCAATTAGGAGAATTTTACCATTTTAGATTGACAACCCACACTTTGTAATCAAAACGCTCTCTTATCATTTTTACATATCTTCAATAGTTACCGAGTTGGCCTATGGCAAGGTACTTTTGACTCGCTCGGTATATATATATATATATATATATATATTAGGGATGGCCAATTCCGGAATTTTTACTTTCCGGAATCCGGAAAGTAAAATCGGAAAATTCCGGAATTCGGAAAAATTCCGGATTTCGGAAAAATTCCGGAATTCGGAAAAAATCCGGAATTCGGAAAAAATCCGGAATTCGGAAAAAATTCCGGTATTCGGAAAAATTCCGGAATTCAGAAAAATTCCGGAATTCGGAAAAAATATTTTTTCTTTTTGTAATCCTAAGAATTTTGTTCAAATGCAAACGAACAAATTTTCTTTTTGTAATCCTAAGAATGTATGATGCAAGTTAAGCTGAAACTTACATCCTAAAGTATACACTACTCAATCTTCCCATGGTTAATGAGATGTAGCCCAAAAGTACGATGCACTCCTAATATTTAATTTTTGTTTTACTGTGATATTGTCCAGAGGTAATACATATATCACACTGAGATAAACAACTTGACAGAATGAAGATATCATACGTAGTTTTCCAGAAAATCGTGAGAAACGAATTTTTATGAAGTTAAAATATGCGTCGCTTGTTGCCAGTGTGATGCAATTGATAACTTTTATGCTGGATTATTATTATTATTATTATTATTATTATTATTATTATTATTATTATTATTATTATTATTATTATTATTATTATTATTATTATTATTATTAATCGTTTGTGTACTGTAAAAGAAAAATATGAACCGTTAAGTAGTAGATTTTATCTGTTGTTTTTTGATATCTTCTAACAGTAATAACAAACTGCTTGTAAATACGCAATGATTATCAAGGACAATGGCATATTAATGTAAGGACTACTCTGCAGACTAGCAATAAACAATAAACAATAACAGATAAACAATAGTTCCAAAAAAAAAAGTAACTAACTTGGGCACGTCAGAATGTTCGCGAGAATATAGGGACCCATTGAGACTAGCAAAAAACGTGGTGTAATTATTACTCAAAGGGCCGTACAATGGAGGCATTAACGTTAATGTTAATGGCACTAATGAGCACTTACCTCTAACGGTTAACCTCATTTTTGAGATGATTCTTAGAAGTGGGCGTGTTGGCATGCAGTTAGAAGACATATCCATTATTTAAAAAGCACACGTTATCTGTGGAGTGCTAACGATTTGCCTCACTATCGAACACTAACAGCACTAGCGACGTTTAAAGTCGAAATTGGAGTCTGACATAAGTGGCTTGTCAACTTTACGGACATTATATTTTCCTTGAATGCGAGAAGTTTGCGCCCAGGAAATTTGCACCCTACCACAAAAATAGGAAAAAATGCGCTCGCAATATATTTGCACTGGGATATTTGCGCCCTACCGCAAAAAGAGAGAAAAATGCGCCGGCTATATATTTGCACTGGGATGTTAGCGCCCTACAATTCAACTTATTTTTGTATTGTGTAAAGTAACTTCCACTCACACTTGAACTAGGCTTGCCTCTCATTGTCTCAGTGAGTTACTCCATCCGTTATAATATTCCGAACAAATGAAAAAAATACAATTTTAGTTCACTAAAGGGCAATCCATACAAATACAATTTTTCATTATACTACAAAATTTACAATAAAAGTATAAATGACTTATATATAATTATTTATTAATATAATGAGAGAGTATAATTTAATCTACAAAAGGCTGTTTGGCTCTACCCAGATATCTTTGTTCACAATCCTTGCGAGTTGTTTGGCTTTTTATGACACAAAATATAGAAAAGAAAATGTAAAGTGAATGTAAAATCAGTTCAGTAATATTATCAAGAAAACTATGTACAGTGTGTTTACTTGCTGGAATTACACTTTAAACACACAATTGCGTTCAGCCGTTCTTTCAGAAAAAATGTTCCGGGGGCACACTTAGTATTCCGGAGGGGGGTCACTGCTGGTACTATTCTATTTATTATTATATTATAGACGTATTATTTTGGTCTCCTCCGAGGGGGGCACTCTGAGAGCTCTGGAGTGGCCAGTGTTCACCCAAAATCATCTCTGGAAGAAGCAGTGATTGCGTTGATCCGTTGTGTTCTTTTGGCTTATATTGAAGTTTATTCTCCCCTTATATAGCCACAATGAAAATAAATCACAAATGGCATGGTTGTGGGGGGAGGATTGTTTATGCTGTAATGTCAGCCCTTCCGAGCAAATGAGTAAGCTCGAATAGGTTCTTTTATTTCGCAGGGCTCAAACTTCCCGGTGGAGGTACATTGCAGGCGCAATTTTCCCTGTTCTTGAGGTAGAGCGCAAATTTCCCAGACGCAAAATTCTCGACACCGTTCGAATGACCTCGGAAGACTATATCTTTTTCAATACTTTTTTATAATTTTTTACTCGAGATATCTTCATAGCTTCTTATTAAAATACTTACTAATATATCCTCATTTTATTGTCCTAACCATTCAATATGGGTATGTTGTCAGTAAAATATTTAGATTGATCGAGCCTCTGGTGTGTAACCACAGTATTTCATATCATCCCTCCATTAGAAATCTTGGCTAAACGAACCAATATATGTTCCCAATAAAATAGTTTAGAATGATTGAG
Organism: Thermobia domestica; assembly: GCF_964235325.1. Lineage (NCBI taxonomy): Eukaryota > Metazoa > Arthropoda > Insecta > Zygentoma > Lepismatidae > Thermobia > Thermobia domestica. The sequence continues at coordinate 42,347,129 of NC_137459.1, read as the reverse complement.
CCCCTGGTAAATAACCACAGTGTTTCGTGACAGACCCCCCCCTTCCTATTACCATATTCTAGCTACGTGCCTGACTCAGCTAATTCTCTACATTCTTTACCAAGCACACATTATCTAAAGCGGAAAATGCTCTCTAAATACCTAAGCTCATTATTTTCAGCAGATGCACAAATTGGGTAACATTCTATCTACATGAATGTTATATATGTCGATTACTGGAAACCGTTTCTCGCTATCTATTACCATATTTACTATATAATAATTAACGTTAAAACCGGAAATGGTTGATTTGTACCGCTTCCGGTTTGAATATTACATTCATCAGGGAACTCGATTCTTAACTATTGACTCAGTACATCGTGGCCAAAATTGATGGTAATCCATCAGATAGTTCTTGAGACTGTTTGTTTCACTGACGGACAGAATGAATATATGGCTATAGAGTTTTGATAAACTAAATTCGTTAATGAGTGATGATGGAACAAATATAAGAAAGGGAACCAAGAGTAGGCCTACCACCGGAAAAATTTTCGAACACAAAATTAGCCATCGAAAACTTACATGTCCTGGGTTAGAATACCATAGATGAAAACTCTACCACTGAGTCATCAATCACCCGCTTATTAGTTTTATTAATTATTATACTAATATAAATTAATGAAGCCTGCTAATGTTAATTATTGAACAATTACATTGTATACTTCGTAAAGTCAAAAATTATAAATTTGTATTTACTGTACATACAGTGAGCGCAGAAAGTGTTCGTACACCTATGCTATTGAAACGAGAATGCCTGAAACAGAAAATTTTAGAAGTGTAATAACACACACAATATGAATAATGAAAACTAAGCTTTATGAATATATCAATAAAAAACCACGAAGACAAGTTTAATGGTCAGAAAGTAAATAAATTCCGTAGAAAGTGTATAGAGTAGACGCAAAAAGAGATCGTACACCTGACGTACGAATACGAAACAAAGATACTACAACTGGGGTTCACTAGTATTCACCTGATTATACACCTCTGTATAGCATGACGAATAACAGAATGAGTTTAGTTGTGAATAGGAGTGAAAAAACTGCACGGTGGGCTGTCAAAATGGGAAGCAACCGAACAGAAACAAATGAGGAGACAAGAAAAGTAATTATTAAATTGCATAAGAAAGGTAAATCTTTGAGAAAGATAGCAAACCTTGCAGACAGACCTTGTTCAACAGTACAAACAATAATTGCGATGTATAATGTTTCTATCACTGTGCGAAAAAAAAAAACTGGAAGACCAAGAGTGTTGAGTGAACAAGATAAACGTTACATTATTAGGGAAAGAAAAAAGGTTCCGAAAAGTAGTGCTGTGCAATTGGCAACGGATCTGGAAACACGCGGTGTTAAAGTATCGGCCAGTACAGTGCGGAATATTTGCAGGGTATCATGGTCGGATAGCCAGGAAAATGTTATGGGTGAACAAGACAAATCGTATAAAGAGACTAAAGTTTGAAAAAAGAGTATAAAGATAAGGGATCAGGCTTCTTTCTGGAATAGAGTCATATTTCCGGACGAAAGTAAATTTAATCTTATCGAATCCAATGGGAGGCGTATGGTATGACGCAAGGTGAATACAGAGATGAATCCTCAAAATCTCGTCCCTAAAGTAAGACACGGAGGAGGGTCCGTGCTCGTCTGGGGTTGTATGAGTGCCTCAAGAGTGGGTCGTCTCCACTTTATCGATGGAATGATGATCCACAAAGTGTATATTAACATATTAAAGGAAAATCTCCATACTAGTGCGCAGAAAACAATTTATTGTTCAGCAAGGCAACAACTCCAAACATACAGCGGAAAATACTCGATTGTGGCTACTCTATAATACCTTGAAACAGCTTCGCACACCTCCCCAATCCCCAGACATGAACCCCATAGAACATCTATGGTCTGTTCTGGAGACAAGAATCAGAAGGCACAGCTTCTCTACTAAAGAAGGCCTGAGAAAAGCTATTCAAGAAGAATGGGGCATAATCAGTCCCGAAGCTACTATCTAACTAACTAACTCTATGGCCTATGGAACCCGGAGGTTCAATGCCGCGTTCACAAAAGCTCTCCACTGACTTCTATAGTCCCGAAGCTACAGAACTACGAACTACTACAGGTGAAATCAATGCCACGAAGACTACAGACAATCATTAACGCACAGGGTAATCCCACAAAATATTAAATAACGTAATATACTTTATAAGCATTAATTCAATCATAAGTGTACGGTGACTTTTTGCGTTTACAAAAAAGGAATTCTCTCTTTTCTTCTGAGCAAAATAGTGATTGTCTTTGTTTGGCCTTTCTCTTGTATATGAAAATAAAATGTATGAATGTGTAGTCTTAATTCTGGTTATATATATATTTTCCACCTCCCGTTCTCATGCTAGCTGTTTTCGATATAAAGTATGCATGGTGTACGAGCACTTTCTGCGCTCACTGTAGGTATGTTGACAATAAGCGAATGTTATTAGAATATTTGTTGAGATTTCTCTTCCTTCACTGCCTTTAACCTGATTAAAAAGTAGTTTGCAGTGCTTTGGAGCAGCTGCAGGTGGGAACGGGATAATGTTTGAGACATACCGGCGACTTTTTTGTGTGTGAAAATAAGACCTTCTCATAAAGCAGTAAATAACTGCAGTAGCAATTGTCTACGTAAGTGATAAAGACATATCCAACTACAAGAAACTAATACAGTATATATATTCATTATTGTGTTTCTCTTTTAACAGCTACTAGCTAGGGATGGCCAATTCCAGAATTTTTACTTTCCGGAATCCGGAAAGTAAAATCGGAAAAATTCCGAATTTTTCTAAATTACGGATTTTTTCCGAATGTCGGAATTTATCTAAATTCCGGAATTTTTCCGAATTCCGGAATTTTTCCGAATTCCGGAATTTTTCTGAAATCCGGAATTTTTCTGAAATCCGGATTTTTTCCAAATTCCGGATTTTTTCTGAATTTCGGAATTTTTCCGAAATCCGGAATTTTTCCGAATTCCGGATTTTTTCTGAATTCCGGATTTTTTCCGAATTCCGGAATTTTTCCGAATTCCGGAATTTTTTCCGAATTTCGGAATTTTTCCGAATTCCGGATTTTTTCTGAATTCCGGAATTTTTCCGCATTCCGGAAAGTAAATTTTCCGATTCCGGAAAACAAAATTTCCGGAATCCGGATTCCGAAAAATTTTGGCCATCCCATATATATATATATATATATATATATATATATTGCGCTATTGGGATATTGAAAAAAAATAAAAGGAGATATAAATTGGATTTGAAAGACGCTTAGCAAAACATGCAACATGAATATTAAAATTAACAATTCAAAATTATGAAATGTGCAAGAAAAAATCACAAGATCACCTGATGGAAGAACTGCTGGAATTCCTTCTGTAGAAAATAAAATCAATAAAAAAAGGATAATAAATGCATACATCAAAAAAAAAATAAAATGGTTAAGTGAGAAAACAGTTGCAGAAAAGTGAAAATATCGACATAGAACAGAAGAAACGACTAGGTGAAAATGTGTATGCCGTTAACGCTGTTTGAATAGGATGCATAGACTTTTTTGAAAGAGGAGAAACGCACAACATTCAAATGTTTGAACTGTAGTGTCATAGATGTATAGTGAAAAATTAGATGAGTGGATAAGATATCGAATGGAAAAGAGTTGGGAATGACAGAAGCAAAATAAAGTATACTGTTCGAAAAGAAACCAGAAGATGATTGTACACGTTATGAGACACAAAAGAATCACTCTGTTGGCTATGGAGAGAACGACAGAAGGGAAAATATCCAAAGTATACGGACAAACAATATAGGATGTACAAGGATGAAAAATTATTTTATAGAATGAAGCAAAGAGTTTGGCCTAAAAAAATCATATATTGCTGTTACAGAAAGAAGAATTATTTAAAACAAATTAAAAATACCTTCCAGGGCTTCCTCTTCTGGGTTTTACGTTTTCGTTTCTTTTGTTTCTTTGTTTCTGCTTCCTTCTTCTTCTGTTTACTCCTTGGTTCCTCACTTCGTGCCTAATACGGTAAAGAACCAAAGCAACTAGTTTAAATGATATAAATTGAACGCCAGGGTCCACATCTATTTAAACTAAAAACGAATAAATTTGCTACCTCATGAGCGAATGTAGCAACTACAAATATTGGTAAATTAAGGGAAATAATAATAATAATAATAATAATAATAATAATAATAATAATAATAATAATAATAAAATAGTTTGAAAATTCATATACTTAAGTGATATCATTCTTGCACCTCTTTCATTTACACTAGATTATTTGTTCTAGTTGTTTTCGGAGGAAATTGAAATGAGTTTAATGAAAGTGTACCGTAATAATGAACCACATTCGGAGCAAAGCCAAATTGCGTTTCCAAGAAACTCCTACAAATCTATGAAATTTACTCTTATATATTTACTCCTCGAAACAAGACAATTTTCCAGTTAAAAGAAAAGATATAATAATACAGCGTGATTCAATATGATGTGAACGATAAGAAAACGTTTTATAAGTGATAATATTCCATCAACAATGAAATCTCTATGGAAATAGTTTCAATATTATCCTCAGGTTTTATTTGGAACGGGCATAGTAGTTTAAAATTTAACCGCTAGGTGGCAGAGTGATTAGTTCAAAGATGGCTGCCTGTGATGCAGAGAGAGCATTTTGCGTTTTACAGTTTCACGTTTGTCGATCTGTTGTTAGTGTTCAAAACAAGTTCCGCACAAAATTTCATCAAAGAACTCCATACGTAAGTAGTATGACAAATTCAACAGAACGGGATACATATGTAAAGAAAAACCGCCCGGTAGGCCGTCCACTTCTGAGGCAGATGTCGAAAGGGTTCGAACCAGTTTTCAACGCAGCCCACAAAAGTCAACAAGGAGAGTTAGCAAAGAGCTTCAAATGCCTCAAACAACCGTGGCGTGTAGTGCGTAAACATTTAAAGATGTATCCGTATCGAGTGCAGTTGTTATAACACTTAACACCTAATGATCACACTTGTCGCAAGACTTTTTGTGAGTCATTTCAAGAGTTGTGCAGTGTTGATGATGATTTTTTGGGCAAACTTTGTTTCAGTGATGAGGCTACGTTCCATGTGACAGGAAAACTGAATAAACAAAATGTTCGCATTTGGGGAACTGAGAAGCCTTACCAAATCGGTGAAATTGTGCGTGATTCGCCGAACACAAATGTGTTTGTGCAATTTCATCTTCAAAAGTTTATGGTCCGTACTTCTTTGACAAAGGAACTGTGACTGGACAAACATTTCTACAAATGCTTACTACGTGGCTTATGCCACAGCTCGAACATGACAGTGCAAACTTCATATATCAATTGGATGGAGCTCCATGTCACTTTCATCACAATGTCAGAAATTTCCTCAACAACAGACTGCCACACCGCTGGATTGGGCGGTCAGGTAAAAATGATGATCAGCTTCTACGTTGGCCACCAAGATCACCGGACTTAACCCCCTGCGGTTTTTTCTGTGGGGACATCTAAAGGCATTGTCTACAAACCCCATCTATCCCAAGATGTGAATGAACTGAAAGAGCGCATCACTGCTGCAGTGCAAACAGTTGATGCAAACATGTTGAAGCGGGTCTGGGCGGAATTGGAATACCGAATAGACGTATGCATGGTAACAAAGGGGACCCACATAGAACATTTGTGATGTACTATTTTCATTTCTTTTATCACAAAAATTTGGAGAGTTTTAGCATTTAACTATAAGATTTGAAGCTATTTGGATGATTAATAAAAAAGTTATAAGGAGTTGTAATCGTTCACATCATTTTGAATCACGCTGTATAACATGATGCCGAAAGCCCAGAATCCCATTTTAATATCTTGTTATGTTTAGGAAAGCTTAAAGCCCCTTTTCTGCACGGACGCTATATAGAGGTTCGATCTGCAGGCCACATCTACTGATTATATTGTTCGGTATTGGATTTTCCACTGCAAGCCATTACGTTGCAGCTGGATCATGGACATCTCACTCCTCTTTACAGGATTTCCACAGAGACGGTGAGGATTTGACGATTGGACAGGTGCTGCTTGTGGAGTCCGAAAACACAATAGAGCATTGCATTGGCGTCTAAATTCTTCAAAGGGATGTAAGAGAATGGTATTGCTGAATTTCCAGTTTTTTGTTCAATGCAACGATAGAATTCCGGCAATGTTTTCGTCATGGGGCTGGATGCAATGTCTTGGTGAAGTTCAACCCGGTTCACGTCTTGTACGTACAATGCAGGGATATCATGCTGGTACATTTCAGTCAGGACACTGATTTTTAAGGTTCGCTCCACCTTTCGGAGACGAAGTTTGCGTACTCATGTGATTAAAAAATAAAAAAGCATGCTCGAGATGTAACAGAAATATTTTTGTTTCTCGTGCAATTGACAATATTGTGCACGTCGTTGCTTTTATAGAGATAACAACTGTTTTCTTACATAAAGGACAACTTAAACAAAGTTATCTTGCCATGGAACTCTACCTATGTCGCTTACAAAATAATCAGCCCATCTGTTTCTACTTCCGTTTGCTGCGTTGCCTCCTTTTGGTGTGCTACACGTATTGGGGATTTCCTCAAAACCTTCTATCGTTAAATGTCACAATTATAAAAATGTTTCCTTTTTCTCACCTTAGAAATGGATTATTCGGAAACACTAAATCCATTATTTTTATTTAAGAGTTTACATTAAGAATTTCACATCTCCAATCTAAGCGGGTCCTACACTTTCTCAATATATAACGGGAAATGTCACTACTATAGGAATGAAATTAAATCCTTGAGTTTTATGTCGCACGATTATACCGGGTAGGCTAAAGGAAATAATGATGATGATGCTAAATGAATGAAGGGGTGGAATGAATAAAGTGGGAGGAAACGGGAGAACCCCGAGAAAACTCACGCACACGGTGCTTCTCGCACCACAAAGCCCACTTGACGCAAGCTGGGATCGAACCAGAGGTGAACACACTATCACTGAGCCACCGGATCCCACTACTATAGAAATCCCCCATCTCCCCTTCAAGAGAAAATTTTCAAAGACGCTGAAACCTGTGCTCCATTATTTTTAATATGAGTTTATATGCCGAATTTTACATCTCTAACTGAAGCGAATCCTCATATTCGGTAATTTATGAATAAATAAAGGGAAATTTTACTATTATTGAAACGCTCCCTCTTGAGTGGGATGTTCGGGAAGTCTCAAATAAATGTGTCATTTTTAATTTAAAGCCACCAACTATGTCAAAAAAATCGAAATTAGTCACGCAATTGTTAAACTACGCCAATGGCCGCTAATAACATCGGAAAATGTCTATGAATAGGTCTTCGAATGTTTAACTTTCTGTGCTTTTACAAACGATAATTAGTTAACATAATTAACTTACCTTAATGTAACAGCCAACATTTCAATTGGTGGTATCGCAAGTCTCATGAAAGTATCTTCTGCTTTAATTTTATCACTTATTTTCGATAAGAGTTCATCAAATGAAGTGATGCTCATGCGAAAATAATTAAAGAACTTTTCTTCGTTATTGCGCAAATCAATAAACATGGAAGAAAATGCACCTTTAAGCAGACTTGAGCTTACGTACGGATGAACCCAATATCGTCTCTGTTTCTTCCTTAGGAGTTTACTGGCTAAGTATACAAAAACAGCACGTTTTCTTCTTTCAATTTCTATCTTCATTCAACTGCAGCTGAAAATAAAATGAGCTGTTTTCTATGTCTATGTGAAGTGGTTGGGCTGAGACGCCCGCACGAGTCTGCTGCGGGCCCGCAGCAGATTTTTCTGCACGTCTGAACTGGTTGATCTTTGACGCCCGCACGAGTCTGCTGCGAGTCTGTTGCGGGCCCGCAACAGACTTTTCTGCACGTCTGAACCGGCTCTTAGGGAGTGAGTATGCCACAGGAATTGTTCTGTGTGTTTCCGTATGATACTGAGATATTTCGTTGGCAAGGAAAATAGTTTTGGAAGGAACCAAAGACGACTGTATATAAAAACATTAAAAAGGTATACTCGGCCTGCAAGACTTACATGCCGGGCTTTACTTTGATGAATAGGGACAACCACAGTACATGTTGTGGCACGAAAGTTGTAGTCTTCGCATCTGCTATGCGACGTTGCAAAGTGACGCCTAATATTTGCTGCGATCAGGAAAAGGAAAAAAGGAAATGAAATCTTTAAAAAATGAAATGAAATCTTTGAGTTTTACGTCCCACGGTTATGCCGGTTAGGCTAAAGGAGACGGTGATAATGAGAAATGAGTGAAAATGGTGGAATGAAGAAAGTGGGAGGAAACGGGAGAACCCCGAAAAAAACCACGAGCACGTTGTTTGTCCACCGCAAAGTCCACACGGCTCGAACCAGGGATCCCAAGCACCGGAGGTGAACGCTCTACCACTGAGCCACCGCGCCCCCAATCAGGAAAAGGAATCACAGACCAGTGTTGGGCAAAATCAATTGAAATCAATTGCAATTGATCAATCAATTTAAAGTAATTGCTCTGAAAATTAATTGCAATTGATTTCAATTGCTAATGATTTCAATTTTTAATTGACAGTTAATTTCAATTGTAATTGAATTCAATCATAAAATTTGCAATTAAATTTTCGTCAATTGTTAATTGTTAATTGGTCACCAGGCAATTGAAACTTTTTAATTGTTAATTGTCAATTGCAAAGGGTGCAATTGAAACATTTAATTGTTAATTGCAATTGACAATTGAAATTTGTTTTGTTAATTGTAATTGTTAATTGCAATTGAACTCAGCAATTAAAACTGAAGATAAGAAGATGTGTGTATATTGTGTTGTAAACTTGTTCCTGTTTTACATATTTCAAATAAGGTACTTATAAGAAATGCTGGATAACTACCATCCCTTCGCCCCCCTGGGAAGAAAGCCGTGAAACTAAGACTTTTTAAAAATATATTATGTTTATGGTTCTATCCCCCTCGAAAGAACTCTATATGCCCGTCATGCATACAATAGGAATGGGCACGAGCGAGCTCGAGCGAGTTTTCTTTAAAACTCGACTTGACTCGAAGCAGACATCTTTGAGCTCGACTCGAGAACTCGGCTCGAAACATTTCCCCCAACTCGACTCGAATTCGGATCGAGTTTCCAATCGAGTCGAGCCAATTCGAGCTAAATCCTTTGTGTAGTTCCAAGTACTACTATCTTCAAGTATCCTACATAGACAATATAACTATCAATGATTCTACTAGTACTAATATAACTCATTATTATTATAACACCGTGTACCTTTATAAACATGGAATATAGGTGGCTTTTATCTCAATACTAAAAATTACTTGACTGTCGATCTTGGCCGTCAAGAAATCTTCAGGAGGCAAGGACATCGGTCACGAGGTTCTAGGTTTGAGTTCAGGAGGAGCAAATATTCGGACTCGAGCCGAAAATTGTTAAAAGTTATATGACTCCAGTCAAAAATGTTCAAAATTTCTCGACCCGGGTTTAGAGTTGTCAACGACTCAAGCGGCTCGCTCACAGCTCATTCACTTATCGAGCCGAACCGAGAAGTGAGCCGAGCCAACAGATCATCCAACCGAGCCAGCTCGAGCCGATGTCTCACATAAGCAGAACCGAATCGAGCTGATTGCTTACCCCAACCGAGCCGGTTCGAACCATCAGCTCATTTGAGCTGACTCGAACCCAGCCTATGGACTCGTTTCAACCGAGCCGAGTCGAAGACTCGTTTCTATCGAGCCGGTTCAAGCCATTGACTCAATTGAGCCCAGTCAATGGGTCATCCCAACGAAGCCAGCTTAAGCTGTACGCTCAGTTGAACCGAGCCGAGCCGGTTGACATCACTATCCCGGTTGGGCTTCTACTTTGGCTAAAAAATTGGACCGTGCAGTTCTCAGCATTGATGGTAAGAAATACAAAAAAATTAAATGAAATCTTTAGTTTTACGTCCCACGCTTATGCCGGTTAGGCTAAAGGAGACGGTGATGATGGGAAATGAATGAAATAATGTAATGAAGAAAGTGGTAGGAAAGGGGAGAAACCCGAGAAAACCCGCGAGCGCGGTGTTTGTCCACCACAAAGTCCATACGGCGCGAGCTGGGATCGAACCAGGGACCTCAAGCACCGGAGGTGAACGCTGAACCACCGCGCCCCCATGTAAGAACTACAGTATATACTTAGGTCTATATTGGTGCTCTCGGCGTCATTAACTTGTTCCACGACCAACGAATTTCGAGGTACTTTGTTTTGAATCTTTTGTGCGAGTTTTGTGTCGCTTTATGCGCTTATTCCCACATTTTGTGCATCACCGGAAGTGGGTCAAAATGGGCCTATAAATATGGCGGAACAAGTTGTTGCTGTTCTGCCACCAATGAATTTCGAGTTCGTTTCCTTCACATCGTTTTGTGCCGTTTTGTGCGTCTACTTCCACGTTTTGTGCGTCATGGGAAGTGGGTTAAAATGAGTTCTCGTATTTTCACGTTTTGTGCGTCACCGGGAGTGGGTCAAAATGGGCTTCCAAGATGGGACGAAAATTATCAAGAGTTCCGCCACTATCGAAATTCAAGGTCGTTAATTTTACATCGCGTAATCTTTTGTGCGTCTATTTCGACGTTTTGTACGTCACTGGAAGACGGTCAAAATTTGCCTAAAAGGTGGGACGAAAATGACCCACTGCTCCGCCACTACCGAATTTCGAAGTCCTTCCTTTCGCATCGACTACTGAATTTTCGTGCCGTTTCGTGCCCCTATTTCCACGTTTTGTGCGTCACCAGAAGTGTGTCAAAATTGGCCTCCAAAGTGTGACAAAAATGACCCACTGTTCCGACACGATCGAATTTCTAGATCGTTACTTTCGCATCGTTTAGTGCCTTTCTTGAAAGCTTTCTGCGCCTATTTCTTGTCTTGTGCATCACCCGAAGTGAGTTAAAAAGGCCTTTAAAGTGGGGGTTAAATGGCTCATTGTTCCGCCACTATCGAATTTCGGGGTTGGTTCTTTCACATCTTTTAGTGCCTGTTTTGTACGTTTTGTGCGTCGCCGGAAGTAGGTCAAAATGGACCTACGAATATAATGAAATAAGTTAATGTTGTTCCACTACAAACGAATTTGGAGGACGTCTCCTTCACATCGTTTAATGTGTATTTTGTACCGTTCTGTTCGCCTACTTCCACGTTTTGAGCATCACCAGAAATGCGTCAAAATGGTCCATCAAGGTGTGAGGAAATAGAGCCATTGTTCCGCCACTATCCAATTTGGAGGTCGTTTCTTTCGTATCGTATAGTGCCTGCTTTGTACCGTTTTGTGCTCCTGTTTCCACTTTAGTGCGAGAACGAAAATGGGTCAAAATGGTCTACAGCGGAATAACTTAATGCTGTTCCGTCACCATCAAATGTCGAGGTCGTTTCCTTCACATTTTTATGCATGATTTGTGTCGCTTTGTGCATCAGTGCAAGTGGGTCAAAATGGACCTTGAAAGTGGAATGAATATGTCTTTTTCTGCCATATTTGTAGGTCGTCTTTGACCCACTTTCGTTGGCGCACAAAACGTGAAAATATGCGCAGAAACGGTAAATGCATGCACTAAACAATGCGAAAAAAGCGACATCGAAATTCGATCTTGGTGGGAGAGTGGGTCATTTTTCTTCAAACATTGAATGCCCATTTTGACACACTACCATTGATTTACAAAACGTGGACAGGCTTACAAAACGGTAGAAAACACGCACAAGACGATGTGAAGGAAATGACCTCGAAATCGTTCCTGACGGAACAGCATTAACTTGTTCCGCCATATTTATAAGATAACATTGACCCATTTCCGCTGACGCAGAAAACGAGGAAATAGGCGCACAAAGCGACCCAAAAACGGAAATTTAGCTTAATTACATGGAAATTTTAAGTTTGTAAGCTTAATTATATGGAAAATGTTATACATTTTTCCTTTACGTTGATTTGGGACTTCCAAATTTTATTCTTTTTTCCACTGAAAAGTATCTATAATTCAACAAGGAAATAATTATGTATTATAATTATAATAATTATCTATATAATTGAATTCATTGTAATTTGGTTCATAAAAAAACACTTCACCATTTCGTACTAGCTGTTATGCCTGTTCTTCGCACGGATCAGATAAAATATCAATGTAAACAAACTGAACAACGGGAGAACAATTAAGAAAAATTTCTAAAATTGGACATATTTTGTGTATCCAACAACGTACATGTGTTTTCATTGGGAAGACCGATGGGGGCTGAATTTGAACGTAACCACTATCGGCGGTGTCACTATACATCTGAGCAACCCCGATAAATATGGATTCGACAGAAATATTGGTCATTTACTGCTACTTTTACATGTCCCGGTGAACGCCCCCTCAGACCCCCTTGGTTCGAGTTGTGAAAAAAAAACCTCTGGCCCCCAACCAATACCGCGAAAACTATGAATGTGACACTAACATCTGCCATTTTCTACTACTTTTTACATATCGCGGTAAAAGAACCTATGATCATCTGGTTCCAATTTTGAAGAAACAACGCCTCTGGTTCGCAGCCGATGGGGGCTGTATTTGCAATTCAACGCCTTTGGAAGTATCACCATTGATCTCAGCGACCGCGAAAACTACGAATTTGACATCGGTCATTGTGAATTATTTTTACTTGTCTCGTGATCCCCTTTATAGTGCCCCCGTTCTCTAGCTGATGGGGGCTAAATGTGAAAGTAAACGCGGTTTTAAGTTTCACCATTGAGCCCAGCGACCACGAAAACTATGGACTTGACACTAATATCGGTCATTTTCGATTATTTTTACATGTCTCAGAATTCCCCCCTCTGGTGACCCAAGGCCCGCATACAACGGTGGATGAATTTGACTCATCGCTAATGCTAGTGTCACCATTGATATCAGAAACCGCGAAAACTATGAATTTGACACTAATATCGGTCATTTTGGATTACTTTTACGTTTCGGTATTCCCCCTCCCCGTTGACTCACGGCTTGCAGCTGAATAGGGAGAATTTGGAAGTTAATGCGATCGGAGTTTCACCATTGATCTCAGCGACCGCGGAAACTGAGACACTGATATCGGTCATTTACTAGTACTTTTACATGTCCCGGTAGACGCCCACCTGAGACCCCCTGGTACTTATAAGTGAACGTTTATTACTATTTGTAAACAAAACATTGTTTTCCTTATTCCTTGAGCGGGAATTTTGAATAAGTTGTTATTCACTAGATAATGACTGTATAATTTATTTTCTGATATTAGTGTGTAGGAAGTTTAGAGCTTGCTGTTCCCTCCTTCGTGGTAAAGCATTTAGATTAAAGATCACTGAGAGTTGTTCGTAGTCACAATAATAGGCCTATTGGTATAAATAGAAGCGGAAATGATCATATGTTCTAAACTATTTTTGAACTTTTCCTAATTTGTAATTCTTTATTTTATTAAAGTTAATCGAAATCCGTTCAATAGATTCAATCAAACAATTAATCATTAATAATAATAATAATAAATGTAATAAAATAAACTGTTCCTTCAAATATTGCGTTATAGAATGTTTATCTCTGACTTACAGATTCTGAGTTCCTATTAGTACATACAGGATGCCTGCTGCTACTCGGTAGAACATCTTCCCATTCAAGATGTAAATTATCTAAGTCCCTGAAGATGTCTTCATTCCACTGAAATGATAAATAGCAAAAATGTTTAACATGAGTAATTGTTGCATTTATGGCTTTGGTCTATACAAGTGAATTATGCACATTTGTAAAAAAAAAAAGAAAAAAAAGCAAAAGAAAAAGGAAAAAGAAAGAAAAAGAAAAAAAGAAAAAAACTTTTGTTCCACACCGACTTTTAGTTGATATTTAAATATCATTTTTACGTATTTTTTAATACCCATTGAGTTGATTTAGAAATCTGATTTTGGGTAACTTATATACCACCACAATAATATACACTTTTCTACAGCAGATCAAGATATATCAACATGGCAACTTTTATTCACAACAAATGAGCAAGCAGTATATGATTTTTTTTTTCGAAAGTATAAAGCAAATTTGACGGCTGATAATTCGGGAACTAAAAACCTGCAAATCTTGATACTTCATACATTTATATCTTGGAAGAAGATCTACCATAATATTCAGTTGAAACCCTTATATATATATATATATATATATATATATATATATATATATATATATATACTGATCACCAGTCGATTAAAAACAGCTACCTAATACCGTGTAGCACCATCTTTCGCTCTGATAACGGCGGCTACCCACCACGGCATGGACTCCACGGGGCGCCTGAAATGTTGTTGTGGTGTCTCGATCCATATCTGCTGCAAAGTCTTCCATAGAACCCGCAGGTTGTTCGGAAGAGAGTAACCAGCCCGAAGGCGTCGTTCTATGGCGTCCCTGATGTGTTCGATGGGATTGAGGTCGGGTGAACGTGATGGCCAGGAAAGTGTTGTCAGATCAGAGGAGTACTCATCAAATCAGTCTGCTGCCATCCTAGAGCGGTGGGCAGGGGCATTGTTCTGCTGAAAGATGATGTCACCATACGAATGTTGCAGCCGAGCAAATGACAGGACATGGTCATCCAGAAGATCGCGGTAGCGTTCACCTGTGAGGGACCGTGTCATACGTGTTAGGGGACCCAGTTAGTCCACGTAAACATGCCCCAAATGAGAATATCACCAGCACGGTCCTGTAAATGTCCTGCTGGCGCAGTGGATCCATTGCCTCTTGCAGTTGGCGATGCACCCGTACCCGTCCATCGTCACATACCAATGTGAAACGTGATTCATCTCTTCAGACAACCCTTTTTCACATTTCCACAGTCTATTGGAGGTGGTCCTTTGCCCACGCTAGACGTTGTTTCCTGTGTTGAGCTGTTAGAAGGAGTACTCGTGTGGACCGATGGCTTCTGTACCCCATGGCTTGTAGGTGGTTGTCGATTGTGTGGCTGTTGACACGGCGTTGCTGTCCTGCATTGAATCTTCCTGCGATTTGACGTACTGTGGATCGTCTATATACTGTTACGATGTGGGCCAGTCGGATCCTACCCGTGTCGTCGACATGCCCCTGACCGAAGCAACTTGTCCGTACGGATGCGATTTTAACGGAAGCCAGGTACTTACGATACACCTTTGACACAATTGCCTTTGAAAATCCGAGTGCCTCAGCCACTTCCGAAATCGAGCCACCCAGTCGTCTGGCCCGTACGATTTGACCACGGTCAAATGTACTCAGGTCTTTCGTCTTGTCATCACACACTGCATTGACACAGGTACCAAGAGAGGAAGCAATCAGCAGCAGTACACGTGCGATGAGTTTCGTTTACATGCACTGGAAGAGCCTCTGCAGGGCGGTTTCTGCAACTATCCTGCCGTCTCTAATTCAACTGGTGATCAGTATATATATATATATATATATATATACAGAGTGGTAGGTAACTCCACCGACAAACTTTGGGAGGTGATTCCTTGTATGAAATGAAAGAAAAAAGTTCTGATAAACATAGGTCGAAAAACGTCTCCTTTCAGAGTTGTGAACCGCCGAAAATTCGAAAAATCATGTTTCGAAACGCCCTGCCTTAGAAACTATAGAACCTATCCCAAACGGTTTAAGCAATTACACACGAACTAGTATGCGAGCTATCTAAATATCTATGTTTTACCATCCTCCATTATCGGCGAAACGAACACACCGTTAATACTTAAAGAAGTATCCCTATACCTCATCTTCCTTTTTACAGTTCGTTTCCCCGATAACGTATTAAGGTAGATCATAGATATTTAGATAGAGCGCATACTAGTTCCTTTGTAATTTCTTAAATCGCTTGGGATCGGTCCTGTAGTTTCTAAGGCATAGCGTTTCGAAATGTGAATTTTCGAATTTTCGGCAGTTCATAACTCTGAAAGGAGACGTTTTCCGTCCTATGTTTATTAGAACTTTTTTCTTTCATTGCATATAAGGAATCACCTCCCAAAGTTCGTCGGTGGAGTTACCTGCCACACTGTATATATAGCAGGTAACATCACATTGATTGTTTCTTCTGTTAATTCTAGTTAGCGTCATTTCATTAGTCCCAGGAGCAAGGTCCTGACACCCGCAAGCTAGTTCGATCATGCACTACAACGGACTTGCTAACTATCGGAAGAGAAACACACTAAATCCCAAAGTGTGTCTACATAGCATACAAGAAGACGTGATTTAAAATAATGTTAGTTTATATTGTTAAGATTTAAGATGTACTTAATGAGGTTACTATTTTTTGCTTTCTTTTCTGGCTGGAAATATATGAAACGTATAAACAGAAAATATAATGACATAAACTCATGTTGTTCTAACATGTGGAATTATTATATATCTATCTGAACACCATTTATTTATTTATTTATTTATTTGAAATAAAACGATACATAAGGCTAAATATTATGTAGCTAGGACACTTTTATTGCAAAATTTTATAATTCAATACAAGAAAAATCTCTCAGTTTTTAGCCCTACTCGCTGATCTAGTGGTTAATGCGTGCTCGTTTGGTGTACGTGGTAAGTAATCGATTTCCGGTGGAGCAGAACTAAAAATTAACTTTCATAATCATTCACTCTCAATAACCATCCATACCTTTTAGTCTAAAGACTATAAAAACAAGACGTTATACTAGAAAAGATAATTTTCATTTCACAAAGTTATTATTATTATTATTATTATTATTATTATTATTATTATTATTATTATTATTATTATTATTATTACTATTACTATTATTACTATTATTAGCCATAAGTATATTGCTATAAAGGTAAATCAATTGTAAACTAATTTAATTTACCTTACCAATTTCACATACTATGCAATTAAAAAATAAGCTACAGGTTAATATAATTTAGAAGATGATCTACGATATCTAAATATGAATCTTGAGGCAAAACTGGACGCGAGGAGAAAAGTAATAAGGGTTTGAAGTTTACCCTTGGAAATCAGTGAGAAACAGAATTTCATGTGCCTCATGCTCCACTGTTTCCAAAAATTCCACCTCTAGAGGAGAAAATGTGATAACTGCTACCCATATTAATTTCCCAATTTTTTATTCATGTACTGGGCAAAGTGAGGAAACATTTTAACTGTGAAATAAATCTTCAACATAGTAAGCAGTTGTATTCACTTGGATCTTTGGGTCGTGTGGACTTTGTGGTGGACAAACACCGTGTGCGTGGGTTTCCTCGGGGTCCTCCCGTTTCCTCCCACTTTCTTAATTCCACCATTTCACTAATTTCTCATTATCACCGTCTCCTTTAGCTTAATCGGCATAACCGTGGGACATTAAACTTAAAGATTTTTTCATTTGGATCTTTATAATTCCATTTTAATTGAAGTGTTATCCAATTCGAAAAATAGCTTTAAATATTTCATAAATAATATTTCTATAAACTTCTTATTCTCATTCAAAGAACGGGAATTTAATTTAGTACGTGTCTGCCTTTTAAAGATTTCTCCGGCCAATATTTTTAAAGGAATTTTGTACTATATTTTATGGCTTTCAGAATACACTTATGGTCTTTTGAGCCCATATGAAAAACCTAGAAACACAATTTTAGGAATCTAAAAATCAGAAGTTTAATTATGGGCTACAATGGCTTAACGAGAGATCAACATTAGTATTCTGATTTGCGACTGATTTATTTTTGGATTTACCTGTAAATTGCTTCATACATTCCTTTTTTAGATTAATTAAGACCCTTCACTGGTCTCAAACCAAGCCTCTTCCTTGAAACTTGTAAGCTCTAAGGCTGTTGGGTTGATTGATTGAGAGTTTGGCATAAATTAGAACAAGGGTCATTTTCAGGTTATAAAATCTAAAGCTAAGAGAAATTTAGCACTCATCAAATGGATGTGTAGAAATTCTATAAACATCTTCAGGTTATAAAATCTAAAGCTAAGAGAAATTTAGCACTCATCAAATGGGTGTGTAGAAGATCTATAAACATCTTCAGGTTATAAAATCTAAAGCTAAGAGAAATTTAGCTCTCATTAAATGGGTGTGTAGAAATTCTATAAAAATCTTTAGGTTATAAAATCTAAAGCTAAGAGAAATTTAGTACTTATCAAGTGGGTGTGTATAAATTCTATAGACATCTTCAGGTTATAAAATCTAAAGCTAAGATAAATTTAGCACTCATCAAATGGGTGTGTAGAAGATCTATAAACATCTTCAGGTTATAAAATCTAAAGCTAAGAGAAATTTAGCTCTCATTAAATGGGTGTGTAGAAATTCTATAAAAATCTTTAGGTTATAAAATCTAAAGTTAAGAGAAATTTAGTACTTATCAAGTGGGTGTGTATAAATTCTATAGACATCTTCAGGTTATAAAATCTAAAGCTAAGAGAAATTTAGCACTCATCAAATGGGTGTGTAGAAATTCTATAGACATCTTCAGGTTATAAAATCTAAAGCTAAGAGAAATTTAGCTCTAATCAAATGGGTGTGTAGAAATTCTATAAACATTTTCAGGTTATAAAATCTAAAGCTAAGAGAAATTTAGCTCTAATCAAATGGGTGTGTAGAAATTCTATAGACATCTTCAGGTTATAAAATCTAAAGCTAAGAGAAATTTAGCTCTAATCAAATGGGTGTGTAGAAATTCTATAAACATCTTCAGGTTATAAAATCTAAAGCTAAGAGAAATTTAGTACTTATCAAGTGGGTGTGTAGAAATTCTATAGACATCTTCAGGTTATAAAATCTAAAGCTAAGAGAAATATAGCACTCATCAAATGGTTGTTTAGAAATTTTAATTCAATAATATATGCAGGCTTCTTTATCTATGTAATGCAGGTCTTACCTTGAATATGCTACTGTCATTTGAAATTGTGAACGTAAATATTCTGCAAACTCTACTGAATCTATTCAGAATAACTTTCTTGCTTAGCTAAAATGGAAATTCAAGCGTTTTGAAAATAGGAGCTTAAGTAGTATATGCAAGGATTTAAGCTTATTAACCGTTGGTGATAGGCGAAGTCTTCTCGATTTAAAATTTCTCCTAATCTATTACCTGGAAGTTTTTATCTAGATTTTTTCTCGTTAAGAGTTCCCTACTGTAGAACAAAGAAATTTTCTCATTTTGTTTGCACTAGGCTATTTTATAAACGAGTAGGCGAATGACAAAACCAGTTAAATCCACTGTTTTGAAAAATGAGATAGTGGTTGCTCTGGAAACCTTAGTTGGAAACCTTTTATTTCCGAATAGTGTTCAGTGGCAAAGGCCAATTTAACTAGTTGAAAATTGACATTACAATATGTACCAATTTCCAAAACTTGTTAAATTCATCATGGCTGCAGACGCAAAACCAGTTAAATTCATCTTCCATATTCAGTTTCATAAACTGTTAGATCCAATACCTTGAAATAACATCATGAGGAAAGCAAAATCAAACCCAGTTACTTCCATATTTCAAACAATTTCAGGTTTTATATTGTATAGCAGCGTTTCCCAACCTTTTTCAACTTGCGGCACACTACGGGTGTTACTTGGATTCTCGCGGCACACTTATAGATATTACTTGTAAATACAAAACTGGTATTTTTTCTGTGATTATTGGTCTCCTACTCACAGAAAAGAAAGCTCGATCATTGTTTTTTTTTTTTCGTGATAAATCATTATGCTTATTTTTCATTCTAATTTAAAAATAGAACACAATTGCAATGAAATATTAGACTCAAGTTTTTAAAAATACGCTTTCTTTTTAAAAACTGTATCCAACCTTTTACTAAGAAGGAAGATCACTAAATAACGAACGAACAAACAAATCTCATTTACTTTTAAAACACAAATGTAGGTACTTTGTCGAAAGGATTGAATGATATTTTAAATTTTTAAGTTAGAAAATAGTCTGCAACAATAAAGAAGCAATAATGGTCATAACAATGATAACCAGTTTTTTCAACATTAGAAATGTACAGAACAGTAACCCGGTATGAAACTTAAAATTGTAGATTCACAGTAGAGTTTCATAGTAATGTGAAATACAAATATACATTTTTCCCTACCTTTTGCAATTTGATTGCTATAAAATTAATAATTGTTTCGATTACTCGCGGCACACCAGCGGCCCATTCACGGCACACCAGTGTGCCGCGGCACACCGGTTGGGAAACGCTGTTGTATAGGATTGATTTAGTAGTCTGAATATTTATTGCAACTCTTGGTAAATCATTCGAAATTTTATTTTTCAATATTTGCATTCTGAACTTTCGTTATTTTTGTGTTTTTGGGCTGAGAATTGAGGCACTAAATGTCTTAACCTAACTGTTCGTGACGTGCTTCTGTGCTAATCGGCTTTTCTTTAATAATTACTAGACAAATGGACGATAAATCAAAAGAAAATAATACTGTAGGCAGCGATGATCATAATTTTGTTGTTCAAACAACACCAAAAACGTCTAGAAAACGTGCACGACGCCTGGAAAGCTGGAAACGAAATGTAGCCAAAAGGACAAGTTAAATGGATTATCCTATGGTTTGAAGTCGTCTGTGTTATTTTGCAGGGTAACACTTTAGTTTGAGCAGAGCAATGTTGGTTAAGGTTCTCTAAACAGTCTGTTCACCTTGAGCAGAATCTCTTTCATAAAAAAGGATCTTGTCAATGTTCGAAATTAGCCTATAACATGAGTCCTGGTACAGCATGTTCAAAGATCAAAGAAAAGATGCAAAATATGATGAAATAATTGAAAATTTCAATACTGTTGTACATTTAGAAAAAGACTGTGAGACCATGGAATGAAAACATGCCTCTGACGAAATCTTGAAAAAGCAAATGGAAATTAGCACTTTCAATTCCAAAAATTCCGCAAAATTATTCTAAAGAAACAATAGCTGTACAACAGTCCTGGTCCAAGGAGAACCATTATTTAATTTCCAAACAGGCACTCTAATGAACAATTAGTAAGCGAGGAAATAATATAAGAAATGTCCCAATCGACATGGTTCTGAGGGCACATTGTTTAAAAGAAGAGAGATTGCATGACATTAAGCAGCTTTTGTTGTTACATTTTGGTGAAAATTGGGGAAGCAACCCAAAGTTTACGTTTTACAAAGAGATTTCTGCAGAAATACGAAACCGAGGGAATGGTGCTGCACCAGAGGACGACGAAGATAAGAATTTCCATTTGGTAAAAGGTGATGAAGAGGAGCTTATATAACTCAATTTTTGCTAATTTAGATCAGTTGTTTTCAATTCAGAACAAAATTAATGTAGCATTTATGTATCAGCATTCATTTGTGCCAATCTGTATAATGTATATTCATTGATAGTATATTTTTTCCATTATTTTAGTAGGCATAATACTGATTTCTGACTCTGATTCCCTTACTTTTAACAGGTTTTCTATCCTGAGCATCAACAAAAATGGCCACTCATTCAGATGCAAACGCTCTTATTTTCATTTACATACGCAAAACCTGTTAAATCCAAACTATTTTCTTCAATAACTCAATTCAGAGAGTAGTGTCATTATGCAGCTTTTGACAGACCAACATACACATTACTCTTTCTTTTTTTTAAAAAAAGTTTATAATGATATTTTACAATTATTATGTATTTAAATAGTTTTTCTCGATTTGCCACAAATTTTAAAATTTGGATTTAACGGGTTTTGCTATTGGCCTACTCAAATGTTCTATTTAGAACTGCATTGTGACAGCAAATAAATACCTTTCTTTCCTAGATTTATCCCAACTTAAATTTTCTACCATTCGTCATCAATTCCTTAAAATTTTAAAGGTTGTTAGTTTCGTTCGGATGGTGTCTTTAATATGCGTATATATTTTCTTAATTTGTTTTCCCTTTTATATTGTTAATTTCCTCTGTTTCTGAATGATGATGAAGTGATTTCATCTGTCTCACAAAGTGAAGTGATATATTTCTTTAATAAATTCATATGTGTTTGTAATTAAATTTCAGTTCTTTTGTAAACTTCATATGCAAGTCAATTGCATTGTATTTTATTGTAATGTATTGTATTTTACCTATTATAAGTATTTTATATTATTTGTATGTATTTTTATTGTTTTTTTTTTTTTGTATTTCGATAACAGATATTGCATGTTTGTTTTTACTTTTACGTACATTTATTATGGATGTATTTAGCATATTATTATTACTATCTTATGTGTAAACTGTTCTTTTTATAATTATAATGTAACACATTTAATTGTGGTCTGTATTATTCTTGGCGCACTTGTTTCTATTGTTGCCAATAAACAATTAAAAGATTATCACTATTACCAACTTTTGTCTTTATGAAACCACAGTGCTTACTCAATAGTTATTTTGCGGTTGCACAATATTTGATTTAGCACCTCTTTGTTACAACATTTATAATATTTGAAAGTTAAATAATGATAAGAAAGTTCGTAATTTAGTATATATTCATGGCTCTTTGTAAATCAGTTAATTGTTAAAATATCGCTTTTATTTTTTAGTACTTTTAAACACACCCACAACTCTTTCCAAAATTTAAAAAGGAAATTAATGTAATTGTTAACAAACAGCTTTAAAAACGAAGAGTTGCGTGTAATGGCGAAAGAGAGTAGAGCAGTATTTAGCAGGGGTGGACTGGATATGTAAAAAGGACGCGGTCACATACTCTGGGAGGGTGCCGTCCATCTGAGGCTTTCTCTTGTATGGAATACCCCCTCCTAATAAAAGAAAGTGCCGGGGGGCTTCCCTCGGAAAATTAGTACACAAAAAAACACAAAAGATTAAGTAGCTATTGCAGCTAATCACGATAGAATTATACGAATTCAATATTTTCATAAACAAACAAAGAGACTTTGAGTACTAAATACGAGGCGTGTTTTTTAAGTAAGGTCCGTTTTGCTGTAGACACTAGTAGCTCGCGCGCATACCGCAACTAGCGTGTGCGTCGTGTACCGGCATGCCTCGGGAACCACTGTGCTTAGTTTCAACTCTGTAGCTGACCTGTACGCTTGTGTTCTGTGCTTTCACAATGTTTAAGACTATCAAGTCGCCCGCGTGAGGTTCGCTCAGTGATACGGTTTTTGTCAGCAAGGAACCTGTCTGCTGCAGAAATTCATCGACAGATTTGCGAAGTGTACGGTGATACTGTTATGAGTGCAAGCAAAGTGCGTAAGTGGGTACGAGAATTCAAAAATGGCAGTGACAACGTCCATGATGAGGACCGCTCCGGTCGCCCTTCTTCGATTACAGACGATTTGGAGGCTTCAGTTGAAGCGAGGGTTCGTGAGAACAGTCGCTTCACAATAACAGGTCTCTCAAACGAATTTCCTGACGTGTCGAGATCAGTGCTTTACAAAATTGTTTCTGAACACCTAAAGTTTAGGAAACTGTGCTCCCGTTGGGTCCCGAAACTCCTAAAGATGACCACCAAAACCAAAGATTTGAGTGTGCCATGAAGTTCTTGACTCGTTATCACGAAGAAGGTGACGGCTTCTTGAGTCAGATCGTAACTGGAGACGAAACATAGGTTTCGCATATCACGCCCGAATCGAAGCAACAGAGCATGGAATGGAGACACACACACTCGCCTGTAAAGGCGAAAGCCAAACAGACTTTGTCCCAGCGCAAAATCATGGCGTCGATGTTTTGGAATAGGCATGGTGTTTTGTTGGTCGACTTCATGCAACGAGGAACCACTATCAATGCAGAAGCATACTGCCAAACCCTGTGAAAGCTACGCAGAGCGATTCAAAACAAACGACGCGGCATGCTGACAAAGGGCATTGTTCTTCTCCATGAAAATGCAAGACCTCACACTGCAGGTCATACCCGCGATTTGTTGGACAGTTTTGGCTATGAAGTTTTAGACCACCCACCCTACAGTCCTGATCTTGCGCCGAGCGATTACCATCTGTTCCTCCACCTTAAACAACACCTCAGTGACAACGGTTACAATGATGACGACGATGTGAAAACGGCAGTGAACTCTTGGTTATCGGAGCAGGCGGCAAGTTTTTATGAAGAGGGTATTTTGAAACTGGTTGAGAGCTATGATAAGTGTTTGAACAAACTTGGCAACTATGTCGAAAAAGTAGAGTAAAGTATGCACTTTCTGAAAATACATTTAATTTTTTGAAATAACCTTTCGTTGTGTACTTATGTTCAAACGGACCTTACTTAAAAAACACGCCTCGTATATTAGGCTATATAAATCTGCACACTTTAACTGAGACTACAAAAATCACACCAGTTATTTAAATTCTTCGGCTACATTTGTTAACAGCCTAATTATAACTGAAGATTTGAATTAAGTTTGGGGCTTAGGCTATTGTTCATACTTCTGTCCTTTTAAAGCTATGTTCATCATAACATTAACTTATTTTTCATCTATTTTTAAAACCGTTAATAAAAAGTATACATGAAACATTTACTACAAATTAACAAAAGTAAATTTAGAATTATATACCTACCTAGCGAAAAAAGAAATTCAAAAACAAAATTGGAAAATGAAAGTAAAGTCACTGCTTCATGCTTGAAGGAGCCTTCGCATCTCCTTGCTTTTTTCACACATTTTGTCAATAATAAGATTGTTGTCTATTTTGGTCAGAATGTCTCTTTCTGAGTTCATCAAGAACAATGATTCCAGATGTTCATCTGTAAGTCTTGAACGGAGTCTTGTCTTTATGTAACGCCACTAGCGCCTCTAACGGCGGGAGTGGGAGGGAGAGACATATAAAAATGATCCAAAATGACCGAGATTAGAGTCAAATCATACATTTGGAAGTCGCTGAGATCATTAATGGTACCACCAAAGCTTAAAACAGAAAATCAAGGCCGTAGGCCGAGTAAAGACGGGAACTGGGGGCGGAGCAGTGGGGGTGGGAGGGTTGATATATAAAAATCATCCAAAATGACCGATATTAGAATCAAATCTATAAATTTCAGGGTCCCTAAGATCATTATAATGACATTCCCAAAGCCAAAAAGAGAAAGAGCGAGGCCACAGGCCGAGCAAATACTGGGATTTGGGGCGGAGCGTGGGGTTGGTAAGGGTAATATGTAAAAATCATCCAAAATGACCGATATTAGAGTCAAATCTATATATTTAGGGGTAAATCTAATATCATTAATAGCATTCCCACGCCGAAAACAGAAAGAGCGAGGCCGTAGCCCGAGCAAATACCGGGGTCTGGGGTGGAGCCCTAGCTGGCCAAAGGCTAGCGAATTTATAAAATAATTATGTAGCTTTGTTTTTTTTTTTAATGAGTTCAGAGAGGAAACTGTGTGCCTTCCCGAGGCTAAGACGGGTCTTAGCCCTCCCGAGGAGGGTGCAAAGGCACTAATGTGAGGAGGGCGCAGCGGCCATCGGGCCGGTACTTGATTATGGCCAGTCCACCCCTGGTATTTAGTATTTATTTTCGGCACTGTTGCTGACAATTAATATACGAAAGGCATACATTACTTTGTTTGAAACTGATTAGTGATCGATTAATAACGGGCTCTTTCATTCTTGTGTCACTTTTTCTGCTTTCGCATAATAAACACAACGCAGACCGTCTACATCTGGAATATCGGAAGCATTCACAAGCTATTGTTCGTTTCATTAATTTTTGAAGCCAGTGTTCTGATCTGAGATGTTTGTTTTGTGATGTTAAGAATCTTGTATAGACTTTGTAATTTCTCGTTTGTGTCTCTGTATGTATGAAGTAAAATGGCAGCTTCCAGTTCAAAGAGAAGATTGCATAGATAATATTACATCATGCATGATCTTAAGTTCATTGAAAAAGATGGTATTCAACTATTACAGTGTAATGTGTGCCATGATGCTCTTAGCAATGATGCTCTCCGTCCCTTCTGACCGTAACGACATTTGCCAACAATACATCCAGCCCTCAAAAATAAATCTAAAGATGCTTCTATTCTGAAAAGAAACTCGCTGAGACGGATGAAGTTTGATCCCTCTAGAACCTTTTACCAGTAAAATAAGAACGTGGTGGAAACATCTTGAACTTTCTCTTTTAAGAGCCAAAAATTAGAAAAAGCTCATACTATTGGTGAGACTCTTATCAAACATTGCTTACTTAAGACAAACAAAGTGTACTTAAGAAGAAAGTGTGTATGAAGAAAGTCAGAAAAAAATTGACAAAATATCGCTTTCAGAGAATACTATGAAACGTAGAATTAATTAAATGACTTTGGTTCAAAAGGTCAGGTACTAGAAAATGTTTTTAAAAATCTGCATCCTTTGCCCTACAGTGTGATTATTCCACGGGCATATCTCAGTTTTGTCATTTAATAGTGAACTGTGGTTAGTAAATGAAAAGATGGTAATGGAAGAAATATTGTTTTCAAGAACTTTGGGGACACCGTCCAAACGTTCTGACGATTTTTCTACTATCAGTATTTATTTATTTATTTTTTTTATTTTTTTTATGAAATTGATTTGTCTTGGTATATAGTTGTAGGTACATGTACTGATGGAGCTCCAGCAATGTTAGGTTCACGATCTGGATTTATAAAGCTGGGAATGGACAAGACTCCTACAACTATTGGTTCGCACTGCTTAATTCACAGGCAAGCCTTAGCTGCAAATACTTTACCCGAGAACGTGAAGCAGGCATTATCATTGGCTATTAAAGTTGTTCATTTTGTAAAGTTAAGTGCTATGAATACTCGTTTCTTTTAGGCTTTTTGTGACGATCTCAGTGTTGAACACGAAACTTTACTTTTCTATACCGAATTTCGTTGGATGTCGAAAGGTAATATCTTAAGTAGTCTGTACCAGCGTTATTCAAATGTGGAAATATTTGTCCTAAGAGTAGGAAAAATTGACAATGTTATGTCTTCTAATCTGATACATGTGATAGTACGATCAAACTTTATCGAAATGTCGGACTTGAAATTTGATACTAAATTACTAAAACTGATATTTAACAGCAATTTGACACTTTGAACTTCAAGAAAAAATCATAGTTTAAATACATTGGTGGAAGGTCATTTTTTATGTAATTTTATTGCTTGATTCTTGTCTCCGAGTTTGAAGAAAAAAATGTTTAATTTTTTCGATCACTAAAAATTTATGTTTGAAAAACTTTATTTGAATAATATTGTTGACAATTTTTTAACACACAAGATGCATCACGATATGAGCCCAGTGCATTTCTCTAAAATTTGGTATATATGAATTTTGCAAATACTTTACTTTCTTTTATTTATCACGGTTAACTTCAAACTTTAGACCTGAAACAGGATAAGTAATTAATGGAACCTATTAATATAAATCAATAATAGATAGTATATATTTAAATACTTAATTAGTTTAATAGTTCATATCACGTACCTGGGGAGAGACATCATTCTCGACATCGTTTGTCGTAGCTTGTAATATTTCACTTCTCGAGTCAGTGGGTTCCTAAAATTAAATATAGAGGAATAATTAAACATTAGGAAATATTCATTAAGGCTTAATAAATATTTGTCAAAACATATAAACAGTATGGCAGTGTAAATAAAATCAAAGCTATGCACAGTAGAGAAATACTGACAAAAGCTTCAACACACATTGTATTTTAAACTATAATGTGTTACAGTTTCGGATATCTACCATATCCTTTATTAGACACTATATATACACACTATATAGTCACTATAGGCAATATAGTTATAGTGTCTAATGAAGGATGTGGTAGATATCCGAAACAGTAACACATTATAGTTTAAAGTACAGTGTGTATTGAAGCTTTGGTCAGTATTTATTTTGTTACAATAGAGAAATGAATCTTTTTTTTTTAAAAAAAAAAAACAAGAACATAAATGCATTGTACATTGACTATATGAAAATGAGTATATGTACATTGACTATAGGAAATATGAAAATTGTTGTGTAATGATGAAAGGGAAATAAATGAAGAAAAACCCAGATTGAAACTAATAGAATGATAAATACATAATACCTTAACAAAAATTAGTGTCAGAATTGTTATTTTCTTGTTATTAATTGAGACATTGTAAATTAAAATGAACTAAGTCGTCAACATCGAGGTTATGCTATCAATATATAGGCCAGTCTCAACGCAATTCTGAAATGTATATTGTCAACTAATAATTGTATATGTCAGAATGCTTTGACTGTAGAGTAGTTTCGAATATTCCTTTTGAATGAAGATAGCAAAATGTTGTTTCCTGGTCGTATTGTAAAACCACTACATGGAAGCTAAAATTTTTCTGACTGACACACACTGTCTCGTTCCTTTGAGTCATAAGCTTCGTATTGAGGAAACAGACCAATTCATTGCTAAGTTCACATTGACGCCACGCTATGAAACGCTTTGCACCTTGTGCACAAGTGTGAGACCTACGGCAACATCCTGCCAGGCTTTAGATCAGTTCCATCGTTCAGTTCAGTATTGACCAAATGGGGATTTGAGCTTACACAGGTAAAACATTCTAAAATTATTCTAAAATTAATTTGAAATTACTCTAAATCAAGGAATATAATGGGGATGAAAGCTAACAATTCTTGACGTAACTTGAATTATAGCAGTTGTGTTTTAAATTGCATGAAAGGAAAACGAAAATTACAAAATAGGAGAAAACAAACTAGATGAGATAGAAGATATAATGGGGAGAGTAACAAGAAAGGAAATAAAGGAACTTAGAATAGGAATGATTACGATACCACTTTTATCCTCGTTACCCTTCGATAATTCAACGCCATTTCGTAAATGGTAAAATGTGGTTAGAAATATAACACAACTCTTTGGCTCGAACAATACCAAAATAAAAATGTCTTTGATTCACAGACACCTCAACCTGTCTACGTGCCAGGAGCAACGACAAAAGTGGTTAGCGACAGACTCAAATATTGAAACTTGGTGCTAGCCTGACTCGAGACTGGAATGCTGTTTCAGCTGCAATGAACTTCATTTAAGTACAGAATGGTCACTTAGTCTGGGGGCAATCTGTTAGTCACAAATGGTCGGCGTTCGAACGTGTCCTCGAATCAAAGAATATTGCCACAACATATCTCAGAAGAACACGAAACTTTACTTTTCTATACCGAATTTCGTTGGATGTCGAAAGGTAATATGTTAAGTAGTCTGTGTCAGCGTTAGTCAAATGAGGAAATATTTGTCCTAAGTGTAAGAAAAATCGACAATGTTAAGTATTCTAATCTGATACATGTGATAGTATGATCAAACTTTATCGAAATTTTGGACTTGAAATTTGATACTTAATTACTAAAACTGATATTTAATAGCAATTTGACACTTTGAACTTCAAGAATAAATCATAGTTTAAAGAAATTGGTGGAAGGTTATTTTTTATGTAATTCTATTGCTTGATTCTTGTCTCCGAGTTTGAAGAAAAAAATGTTTAATTTTTTCGATCACTAAAAATTTATGTTTGAAAAATTTTATTTGAATAATATTGTTGACAATTTTTTAACACACAAGGTGCATCACGATATGAGCCCAGTGCCTTTCTCTAAAATTTGGTATATATGAATTTTGCAAATACTTTACTTTCTTTTATTTATCACGGTTAACTTCAAACTTTAGACCTGAAGCAGGATAAGTAATTAATGGAACCTATTAATATAAATCAATAATAGATAGTATATATTTAAATACTTAATTAGTTCAATAGTTCATATCACGTACCTGGGGAGAGACATTATTCTCGACATCGTTTGTCGTAGCTTGTAATATTTCACTTCTTGAGTCAGTGGGTTCCTAAAATTAAATATAGAGGAATAATTAAACATTAGGAAATATTCATTAAGGCTTAATAAATATTTGTCAAAACATATAAACAGTATGGCAGTGTAAATAAAATCAAAGCTATGCACAATAGAGAAATACTGACAAAAGCTTCAACACACATTGTATTTTAAACTATAATGTGTTACAGTTTCGGATATCTACCATATCCTTTATCAGACACTATATATACACACTATATAGTCACTATAGGCAATATAGTTATAGTGTCTAATGAAGGATGTGGTAGATATCCGAAACAGTAACACATTATCGTTTAAAGTACAGTGTGTATTGAAGCTTTGGTCAGTATTTATTTTGTTACGATAGAGAAATAAATCTATATATATATATATATATATATATATATATATATATATATATATATATATATATATATATATATATATATATATATATATAAAAACAAGAACATAAATGCATTGTATATACATAACATCTATCGAGTACTGACAAAACGCTCATGATTTAGTATTCTATACACACAGCACATTTTAAGATTTTCCAAGTCTGATTTCACAACTCGATTGGTTGCGTAAAAAGCATACCCTATCCCATATGTACGTCCGTTTCTCAAAATTTGCTCTATCGAGTTTTGAAAGAAACTGTCCTCAATTGCTCAGACTACACGAAAAAGTTGTCACATGTACCTCATCAGTGAAATCTCGCACAATTTGACTACCGAATTGAATTTAATTCTTTCCGTTGACTAAATAAATAAATAAAAAAATAAATATTTGCAATAATAATAATAATAATAATAATAATAATAATAATAATAATAATAATAATAATACCGGTGATTCTCCTGAAATGTCTCCCATTTCTTCAGCAAGATGTCTTTTCCTAAGACCAGCTGGAAATGTTAACTGCCTAGGAAGCCTCGGACTTCTTTGTGCTGACGTACTTCCCTCTGGTTCTACCTCCTGTAATCAGATAAATCACCTAACATTTAATATAGATGCATGCTTTAGTATACAAAACCTGAATTATTACAAGATGAATTGAAAAGTGTAGAAAGTGATCTGAATCATCTTATCATAATTTTTAAGAATTATTATCTTTTCCTATAGTTCTCCAACATTCTTTTTTTTATTTTCTAAGAAATAATATTATAAATACACATACCACTTAATTCTTTAAACACGTTTATTAAATAAAAGCCCGAAACTTGGTTGCCAATAACGTGGGAACCAAATATCTCTACGTGACCAAATTTGAAACTTTGCTAGACCTTTCAATACGCATTTGAAATGCTGTCCTGTACTAGCCTTTAGTTCCACAGTTATTGGCCACCAAACGTATTGTTTGCACCCAAGGCACTGCCAACTGTAGCTTAGTTCCATAATAAAAGGTAACCAACCAAAATTATGTCGTTTTTTGTGGAAGCCTGTGTTCCATTGGCCCTCACACCGTTAGTTGAATGTGAATGGAGATAAGGCGAAGATCAGTTGTTATTGTGGATATATTCAACATACTACCTGGTTGCGACAATTCAGTTACACCGTGAACTTGCGTAAGGACAGAGTAAACATGGGACCTCCACAGAGCGTTATATGCGCGTGTATGCTGTAAAAGTTCAAACTGGGGTCAAACGCCGCTCCAGCGGGGCAGAAGATATGCCTGGCCTTTGATGAGGGTGTTATGACTACGCGGACAGTGCAGCGGTGGTTTAAAATGTTTAACCTTTTATTTGGCACGGTTACTCTCAAGCAACATCGCATTCTATTGCGTTATCTTCAGTCATCATTTAATTGGTATTATTGCTTTCATACAATATTCATATACATGATTTGCGATCATATACATGATTCATATACAGCGCTTCCTTAGATACTTCTAATCTTCGTCAAATTTAGTATTGTAGAAGCTTTATCTCCTACCTTCCGCGAAAGTTCTGTTTTTATTTTTGGTAACCCTGGTCACTGGTTTTCGTGGTCGAGTAACTTTTTGCGTTAACTTGTTGTTTGACGTCAATGAGAAATGTGTTTGCTTGGTGTTGTTTCTTGACAAGCTCCTGGCTTTGTTCTTCCATTTAATTTGCCTATAGAAGTGTTATGTTAAATAGAATGTGACGTTAACCGATAATTTGACGTGGAAGTAGAAATGAGTTTCTTTAATAGAGCATTAACCAAGAAGTTTTGTTCCTCCTTATCTGTGATTTTACCTGCCTTTAAAAGCTCAGTGGAAAGAAGTGGAATTCTTGTGACTTTAATGCTGTTTGAAAAGGGTCCGCTTATCGTGATTCCGGTGGGCAGTCAAGGGAGGCCTCATGACTAACTTGTTAAGCTACTATTTTGAGATCTTATTTGCACTTATTTGGCTGCTTACTTTTTAATTAGTTTTTTTGTTATAATTATTTTGGTGCAGAGTAATTTATTTGATTATAAGTAGTATTGGTCAAAGTCGCTCACTTTTGACCAAATCGTTGCAAGTGGCTTTAGTTTTAAATTGGGATCGGATCAAAGGTTATCAGAACTCAAAGGACTACGGTGTATCCAAAAGTGGTAACATGAACGGGAAGTATAAGAAAAAGTCTAATAATTTGGTAAGTGTGCGTATTAGATTGTCTACGTAGTTCTGTCCTGTTCAGTGTTATTTTTTTATGTGAGGTTACGAGTTTAGTCGATAATATTTCGTTGGTTCCTCTATATTCCTCCAGGAATTATTTTCTTGTACGTTCTTTGCTACGTTTATATTCCCTTCGATGCAATTTGTGTAATTTGTTAAAGAATTTAACGACTTTATATTGGTAAAATAATGAGATCAAGGAACCAATTTTCTTATTCTTGCGCTATTGGATGCATATCTCCTGCTTTTTTTTATTTGTAAATGAGTCTTTCCCTTGTTAGCATATATCAGCTCTCATTTGCTTCGAATTCTTTTCACATCAATAGTTTGGTATTAATAAATCAGAGACTTTAAAGTAACTTATTTGAAAAAGGTGCTATTTTCCGAATTTAATGTTAAAAATTGAGATAAAAGCTAATGACTTTATTTTTGCAGAAGTCAGTTCAAACTTGTATTTACTAGGTTGACTATAAAGTTAGTTGACTATTCTTAGATTATCGAAGAATTGAAAATTTCCTGAGATATTCAATACCGATTGTTTGAGAATGTATTAGGTACTTTTTAAAGAAATGTTTCTATTGCTCAAATTTACTTTGACTAACTTGTTTAGTTTGAATATTTGAATAATCTATTTACGACAGCAATGAATTTATTAGGTACTTTTTGAATATTTTTGAATGTTCTATTTGCGACAGCAATTTTCTTTCCAGTTTAGGAAATTAATTAATTGATTGTGAGAATTTGAACCTTGAAAGAATTTTGATAAATTCAGATGCAGTTAGGGCTAAGGTTCTTCTAGTTGAATAGAAGTTTTTATATGACAGTTTTATAGTTTGGAAATGTATCATGTTAATTTATGACTATGTGATAATCTAACGTATTATTACATATTCACAACCACCTTGTTGTTTGAACAAAACTGTTACATGAATTTGAATCCTGGTGTTTAATTTGTTGCTGAAATATTTTTGTTATTCTTTTGTGTATTGAATATTGGATCATTGCATAAATTTGTTTTCAGAAACTTCAATTTGTTAATGCTATCCATCGTAGTCCCGTCTGCTGAGGTTCTCTGGGTGAGTATGTAATAAACGGATGACATTTTTTTTAATTGTTTATTTTGGGTTCATTTTGGGAATGGGTAGATAGGGACATTATAATATTGCACATCATTTGTGACACGATAAACGATGTACGTATTTTGTCTTACATACCCTAGCGTTTTATTTCTCGTCAACAATATGCCATTTTCTACTCCAATTTTTGTTCCATTCATTGATCGCCTGCTGTGTTCCTACTGAGAACCATGTAAGTTATATGAAACAAGAACCAGTTTTGGTGGACATTATAGAAACAATTTCCCATATCGACACTTGTTGCCTACGAAAAATGCTACCATTTTTTAATGTATCTAACGAGGTATCACTCGACCCATGTTGCTCTTTCAAATTTTGAAGTTGGCCGCAAGGGCATTCTAATGGCAACACTTAATTTGCACATACCTTTATTGACCTCTATGCGCTCTTCATTTTTCCTCCTTATCACTTTGCCCCCCAATGCACATTTGACAGGAAATTGGCTTGTAACACTCAATTTGAGTCACCCTGTATAAGTGTGTGTTTGTGAGTACACGCACTCTTCTACCACATGCCAATTATGAGCCCCCTTTACGATGCTTTCTCTGTTTACTCCACTGCTCACAGACGTGTTGGTGAGAGGTCTATAAATAAATCTGTAATCACTTTTTACTGAGGAAAATGTTGACATATCACTAGGTCAAATTATTTTCTTCAACAGTAACGTTCAAAATTTTTATAATACTTACCATTCTTGAGGAAACTACTTATATCTGTTTAATTACACATTCTACCATTTATTTATGTATCTCTAAAATATTTATTCCAAATTTATAAATACGCATTATTTCATCTACAGGTCAAATCTAAAACAAAAAATATTCTACTTTTCTTTGAAATTGAGAATCTTCAGTAAACATCTGCCTACAGTTTGGGCTTTTGGATTTAAATACGAGTATACATAAGACGTGACCTCCATAATCCAGCGCAGGATATGAATCTACTCTTTTCCAGGGCACATCTTTTAAAATATATAATACTGCAGTACAGCTCTCTTACATTTTGATTTTGTCCCTCGAACAAAATTTTCTGGATGAAAAATTTGGTTACGTGAATGTTTAACACATTTCATATTGCTATACTAACCCATTCCATGTCACTGGAACTACTTTCTTTTTGTGTTTGTGGTCTGTAATGAACAAAGAAAAGCTCTTGTTAAGACACTTCACAAAGTAGTATTTCATTAGACAAGCAATACAAATATTAATATGCAAGAACTGTATTTTATTTTATATCCGATCTTGAAAAAGTCGAATTAGATATTTCAACTGGTTTGCACGTTTATGGTCTGTGTGTTCTGAAAACCATAAACAATAAAATTTGATGAAGACATTTAATTGAATGGCGGGGCTTGAACCCGCTTCTACCGCTTGGCAAGTTCGTATGATACTACACTGGCCGTCATAAATTAAGCAACAAATGGATACTTAGGTGCATAAGGGAAGTAAACGCATGCTGGTAAACAAACTTGTTATTGAAATTAAAGAAACACATATTTTACCCCATACAACAAGGAAAACCACCAAATGAAGGTATACTCGTGGGAAAAAATGATGCTGGACGGAACTGATACTGAAACTGGAGAACGCTGGAGCCACAGAAGAATGGTTTACTGACACCAATAAGTGATATGATCCCTGTGCATAACAATACAGGATTAACAACGTCGTCTCATGCTGGTAATAAGTGTTTGTACCAGCTCATTTGGTGTCTGGGACAATTGTTGATGAAGAACCCGTTGAAGATCTTGGAGAGTTTGTGGAGGAAGTATAAGGCTTACAATGCGTTGCCCTACAGCATTCCACATGTGTTTGATCGGGTTAAGGTCCGGTTACCTCGATGGCCACTCCATTCGTTGAATATGGTATTGCTCCAAGTATTGATTGACCAGTTGTGCTCTACTGGGACGAGCATTATCGTCCTGTAGACTGAATCCCTGAATGTCGTAGCACGTATAAAAGGTACAACGTGACGATCCAGAACATTATCCCTATAGCGCTGAACTGTCATTGTGCCAGGCGTTAGAACATACAGATCAATACGCCCTCCAAGCGAGATGCCACTCACACAAGCACACCTGCACCACCATATCTATGCCTTTCAAGAATATTGGATGGATGGTAACGGGTTCCTGTTTCTCCTTAGACCAATCTGCGTCGACAATCACTGTTCAGAGAAAATCTCGACTCATCTGTAAAGAGAACTGACTGCCATTGCTCCTGGGTCTAATTCACATGCGTTGTTGCCCAATTAAATCACTGCCTCTTGTGACACCGGGTAAGGGGTACACACACACACTGGTCTTCTGGCATACGACGCACCTTTGCAAAGTAGCCTGCGTACTTTAATCGTTGATAGAGGACATCCAGTGGCAGCAATATCCTCCACACGCACTTGGGTTGCTGTTGTAGACCTGTTTCTTCGACTTCTTAAAGGGATATATCGATCTTCCCTGGCCGATGTCACACGCGGTCGACCGCCACAGTAACTTCTCGAAGCATTTTGCGTTCTCTGTAACTTGCTCCATAACCTGGTGGCCACTACTCGATCGACATTGGGCTACCGGACCTGCCTGACGCTTCCCTGCTTTCAATCTACCTATGGCACGCCAACGTACTTCATCCGGAAAATGATGCCTCGTTGCCATATTCGCCTGTTTCACTCCACTAGACTCGCCACTGCACTCCGTCTCCTTTATCCTAACCGGCATAACCGTAGGACCTAAAACTTAAAGATTTCATTTCATTTTTCTACATACACTGTCAGCCAACAATTCCATGAGCTCATTTAGTCCTTGCCCGAGTTTAGTACTCTATGAAGCCGTGTGAGGGCAGCATAATCGTGAGTTCTTCCACACAATCTTTTCTCGATCATTCGTCAATGCTCGTTGTACTTTAGTTTTCTTTGCATTTCATCCCCTTCCCCGTCATTCCTTTTTTTATTGCACATTTTGTCTTTCTTGCTTAATTTATAACGGCCAGTGTACTACACTACAGGTGCTTTGTGTAAAGCTCACAAACTAAACTAGTACCAAGGGAGAACATACGTTTACTGAACATGATTTACTTAAAATATTTGAAACCAAACAAATATTCCTGCAATTTAAGGATTTACAAATAATGTCTGGTATCTATTATTCTTCCTAGGTTACTAGACCAACAGAACAACCTCAACCTCAACTTGAGGAATATTTCGAGACAGTTCCCTCATTAAAGAAGGTCTATTTGACCTGTTTCTGACCTAAAGAAGGAACTGATGACTACGTCAGCTAATGATTGTCTCTTCATACAGGCCTTATTGTCTGGACTACTCTTACATGAAAGGTTTCCATCTAGCTAATGTTTCTGTACAAAACCAAGTAAGTGTTCGAAGTAGGTAAATAGTTATAGCATTGGTTTTCTACCTAGGCAGCGCGAGTTCGAATTCTGCAGGTCCTTAATTTTTTAACATGTTTAATTTTAAATTAAATCCATTTTGTAAAATTCAATCTAAAATTGAATTCACTTTCATTTTCTTAAATAGAAGCCATATGTTATGATATCCTGTTCTGATTTAAACTCTTCTCAGAAATTCAATGCTCTGTTTCTTTTTGATTTACCACTTACCATAATGAAGTTATGAATGTGTTTGTTTGCTTGTTTTGTTTCTAGTATCGTTTCAGGTACTAAAAGAGCATGGCTGTGACGCAAGCAGAACATGTTAAGATTATTTTGATGTCAGAAGAGCGAAGCACAAGGGTCCATTTTAACAACCGTCACCCTGATAGGGCCTTCATTTACCCTATAACGGTAGGCAAGTTTGTCAAGAAATTCGGGAAAACAGAGTCCGTGGCCAAAAAACCAGAATCAGCCAGGCTATGCAAAGCGAGTGACGAAGAAACGTCAATAGCAATGTTGTCAGCATTTAGTAAGAGTCCGAATCGATCGAAGGAAAGTGGTATTAGTCGCACACTCATCATGCGTCTTTCGCCCCTCCATAAGTAACACTCGTACCTGTTAGAGAATGAAATCGATCGGCGTTTGGAGTTTGCGGAATGAGTAGCAGAGCAAATAGGTCAAAATCTCCGTTTCGCTTACGACGTCTTATTCACAGACGACACCAACTACTACGTTTTAGCTGAGGTTCACAAACAGAATATTCGCTACTGATCGGACAAAAATCTCGATTGGTGTAAAACTTCTGCCGGCATTCCTGGAAAAGTGATGTGTGGTGTGATGTGCAGGGGACCCATCATGTGGGTTCTGTGTTTCCCAATGGTACCTTAACAACAATCGAATACGGTATCGTCGAATATTGAAAGAAGATATCTTGCCATCACTTTTATTTGAAGATGAAACATTCCGTCTTCTGCCAAAATGGTAGTGCCCCTCCTCATTATATAAATTGTGTTCGTCAATATTTGGATGTTAAGTCTCCCAACTCGTGGATCGGTAGACGTGGTTCTGTCGAGTGGCCATGACGTTCTCCTTGACGCACTTCCCAAGATTTTTGTATTTGGGGACATCTTAAGTCCATTGTGTATTCAGTGAAAATTTGGGATATTTACCACCTAAAAGAACGCATAACAAAAGCGTGTGAAATCACTTTGAGAAAGGTTTTGGATAAATGGGAGAAAAGAATTGCATTACAATTCCACGGAATGGACAACACGTCGAGCACATCCTTCTATCAGGAGAAATGCGTGGTAGGTGACTGACGTTGTGAAAACAAGACAAAACAAAAAAGCAGCAATTACTTCGATATTCTAAATGATAAAGGAAACAGAAACACAGCGTTGAATTCTTGATAAGAATCCAGATGAGAACAATACATCACAAAATATGATTTCCATTTAAGAAAATGAAAGTGAATTTAAAATGGCGAATTTCAAGGTTGTGGCAATCAACATTACATACGTAAAAGTATTTCCTCCACCTGCACTATTAACTTACAGTGTTACTTTTGCAATTCTTTTAAAATCCTGCCTTTTATTTGGGTGTTTACACACTTTTGGACCACCCTGTATATAAGACACCTGTACTACTGAATCGAAGTTTTCCACGGTTGTTTAGATTTAACATTCGGCGATCAACAGGGTGAATGAATACACCTGTAAGGATAAATATTGCATATATTGTGTATTTTAATGTTAAGAAATCTGAATATTTTCTTTAAAACAAAAAGAAACTGGATTGACTTAGACCACTCCGTCTCAGATTCTCCATATAGTATATATAAGCTCATATGATTAATCCCTGCTTAGGCTTCTAATGTCCTAGTCCACCGCTCGTGCACATGCTTCATTATAATAGGAAATATTTTACATGCAAAAAGTGAAACGAATTAAATTATTAAACCAAGCAGAAAAAAGGTAAGCTTACTTAGGAATTTCAAGAAGTCTTCCACAAAGGAAACAAAATCTCCTTCGGCTATTGTAATCTGATTTATGCTGAAAGAAAACGAGTAACAGATATAGATTCTATAAATTACAAAAAAAGAAAAGCGAGAATTGTCAAGCAATCAAAGTTTTATATATTAAAAGAAAAGATTATATATTTTACAAAACAATCCTGACTTAATAAAATAAATGTTTACTTCTTTCCACCGCTTTTCACTTACATAATAAACACTGAAGGGTTGTAAGGATAAGGAAAAACTGACACCTACGCGCCGACTACAGCGTAAACAAGTCAAAAGGTAGAGGAATATAATGAGAAAAGAGGAAAATAAAATGTGGCATACGTGTAATTATAA
This sequence comes from Thermobia domestica, assembly GCF_964235325.1. Lineage (NCBI taxonomy): Eukaryota > Metazoa > Arthropoda > Insecta > Zygentoma > Lepismatidae > Thermobia > Thermobia domestica. The sequence goes on along the minus strand of NC_137459.1, from coordinate 42,307,858 downwards.
CGAAGGGAAGAACACAAAAGAAATATAATAGAGAAATGTGGTTTGAGTAAAAGCGACAAGAGGGAAGAAAAACGTATACATTTTGTAGACAGAACTCACTCGTAATTAAGAACAACTAGGTTTTATTTCTCAAAGCTACTACAGTCTTCATACTTTTCAACACTTATGACACTACTCTAAATACATTTTGTATGTGTGTGTGTTTCTCGAAATTACAAGACAAAAATGCTAGCTACAAATCTGTGAACTAGTGACACAAGAGCATATAACTTGCTTTCTCAGTAGTTATATTTTAGTGAACACTAGTGAAATGCACTATGCTGGCAATTTAGCAGTAGATACGAGGAGGTATCGAAAAGTTCGTGCAATTACCTAGAAGAAATACGCTCTGGAGAACTTTCACACCATGAGGTGTTACTCGTTCTCTACGTAGTCGCCGTGCCTAGCGACACATTTTTTTTCAGAAGCTCTTCAATTTCCGTAAGCCTGTTTTATTTTTTTAAGTCTGCCGTTTTGCTTTGAAACTACAGTTCAACCTCAGAAATGAAGTCATCTCTCTGCCAAAATGGCGTCCTCTAAGTGGACGCTTCATTTCTAAGAACAGAAAGTAGTTACTTGGTGCTAGGTCTGTTAGTATGGGGTGGGGCAATATTTCATATTCTAATTCCACTGCCCTTATCATGGATGGATGGGCAGAATGAAGTGGTACATTGTCTGTCAACGGCAGCACCTCTTTTTGAATGATCCACGACATTACTTCTTCAGTTTCTCTCGTAACTTAGTCAGGAGATGGGAATATTAGGTACTAACGTCAGTTTGCCCCTGTGGTACATAATTTGTCATGATGAGACCTTCACAGTCCCAGAAAACGGAAAGCATTACCTTGGTGGCAGACTTCTGCACTCGTGCTCTTTCAGGGTGAGGAGGTTTATTTCCATTGTTTGCTCATTTCCTTTGTTTTTGGGTCATAAAGATCAACCCAACTTCCATCCATTGTCAATAGTCTGCCGAAAAAGTCCTTTTCCTGCACCTTACAGCAGTGCATCATTTCTTTTGCAGTATCCTCGCGATTTCTCTACTGGAAAGGTGTTAGCAGTTGTGGCATCCACCGTGCTGACACTTTCTGAAGATGTAGCTGGTTGTGAATGATATTCCAGACAGACCTATAGCTCATACCTATTGCACACATAACACTTTCAATTGTTATCTTCCGGTCCTCTATTATGATCTCCTCAACATTCTCCGTCAAGGCGGCATCACCAGTGAAAGACGGTCATCCAGACCTAGATGCGTCCGCGGTGATCATGCGTCCAGTTTAGAATTTTCATTTTCGCCTGGATACCATCTCATGGGATGAACTTTCATCCTGAAATACTTCTTTCGTCTCTTCGTGGATCTGCTTTGCTGATTTCTTCTGTAGATGGAGAAACTTAACGGCGCTCCGAGCCTCCAGCTTGTCAATCATCGCACCTTCAGTGATTTACCTTTTAAAAAAATATTCTAACGAGTCCACAATTTGCACGGTTGATATACAATGACCTAACTATAAAAGGTATGTCAGAGGGGGTTCGTGGTTTCTTAATTTCTAGGTGACTGCACGAACTTTTTGATATCCCCTCGTACTTCATAATAGATTAGAAATTTGTACAGCGTTTGTGTGATGTCACAAATGTAACAATTTGATGTTCCTCGTCTGAGACAATGTATCAAAGTAAAAGGAGAAGAACATCATATTAGACTTCTCATTTCCATTTCTTAAATTGAATCTCGTCAAATCAATTGTTTCTGATGTATTTACTTATGATATATGAAGAGAGGTCACGCTGGATCAGTGGTAAAGAGCGTGCCTCTGGTGCGTGAGATCTCTGGTTCGATTCATGATAAGTTTGTGGTGGACAACACAGTGACCATGGGTTTTTTCGTGAGTATCTCGTTGCTAACACATTCTCATTCCACCAATTATTCTACCATCATTCGCATGCTTTAATCATTGCCACTTTTAGACTAAAGAACATAATCGTTTGGCGTTAAACCAAAAGATTTCATTTCATTTTCATGAAATATGAACAAAATTATCTTTTTTGATTATCTTATTTTCTTCTGTAGGCTAAATCCTGTTTCCATTCTCGAATAAATTGAAACGGGAGAGATTGAACGCAAACATAAAATAGTGAAAGAACCAGTACTTAGTTTTCTATGGGCCTTATGCAGAGTCGTTTTGACGTCTGATTAACATCTTACTACGGGGTTGACTAACGGATGGTTATCAAAATTGTATTCAGAGTCTCTGATTAGGACGTAGTATTGGACGAAGTTAATCACATGTGACTAATTAATCTAGAGCAGAGACTAATCTTTTACCCACGGTTTAGCGTGCGACACAACATTTCGTATTTCATAGTTCATGTATTTTCATTTTTACAGACTACGCATGCGCTCATCTACTTTTCCATAGTTGCCACATTTATTTTACTCATCGATGCATTGGGGTTCTATAACTTAATCATACCCAAATCATAATTTTAGTTGTAGTCAAAGTAAACTCTGAATACCAAAAAGTGCACTTTCCTTAGTAAAGATTTAGTATGCTTACTAACTAGTCTGTGACTAACCATCGATTAACGAATTCTCTCTGAATACCGCCCTATGTATCTAGAAGCTGATTTGTAGCTTTGATCACATAACAAGTGAAACAACTTCCCTACTCACAAGTTTTCGTAAACTTTTCCAGGAAAAGAAATCACAAGAGCTTACCAAATTTACAATCATAACTTATAACTTGTAAGCTAGAAGAGGATTAGTTATAAAAAAAAATCTGATCAAGGAACACAAGAAGAGAAGCTATACAGGGAAATTTGTCACAATATGGACTGTGATATTAAAAGGATCAGGCTATGTTATCATTCAAGAATCATTTGTGAATGGTTATTAAAAGTTAATATCAAGAATGCCGTAACAATGAGCGGTGTAACGCACCGGGGCCCCCAAAATTAGGGAGTCCTGGTAAACTTGTTTTTTACTCAGTACTGAATACTTACGCGTATACTCTGTGATTCATTTCTTATGTGTGAGAAAGAATCATTGTAAGAGTTTAGATTGTTTGGAAATATTGATAACATTTATTGTATTGTTTTGGGGCCCCTTTTGATATTGTTAAAATGCAAGAAATGTCGGAAAGTAAAAATAATTTCTGTACGGCTTCAAAATGTCATCTGCATTTAACGAACTAGTTTCTAATTCTTCATTAATGTATACGGTCGTATTGAACCATTCTTTTAAGTTACAGTGAACAGTTTATAACAAAAACATGACAATCGCTTGCAGGGGGTTGAGCGAAAGAGAACGACAAACAAATTAGTCATGTTTTATTCTTTTCGAAGGTTACTTATAATGATAAACCTATAAAAACGATCCATGCGATGTCTTTTAAGACGAAAACATGAAAACTAAGACAGGAGAAGAAAACAATTGTTATTGAAAGTACTAAATCAGTTAGTAGAGACGTAAATAGTGAGAATGATGAATATGGTTTAGAAGACAAACAAACACAAGAATCATCCCCGAAAAGAGCCTGTTTGGAATACACCAATTTGGATTGAGAAAGTGAATCTAATTTGGAAGGTACGTTTAATCTATATATTAAAATGCTAGGTTTATATGTTTGACTCCAAAAAAAAAGTTTATATGTTTGACTCCGATCCTTTCGACAATGCGATCTAGAAAACCATAAGTGCTAGAAACTTGCCGTATTCACTGGTCGATTTCAAATTTTGTGTAGATTGTCCAGTTTTAATGAATATTTAAAAAACGAAAAACATGGTCACTATTTCTTTTTTACATTTTAGGAGTACACTGGAAGTGTTGAAATTTTTAAAAAGCATCATATCCTACGAGATATACATTCCAACACCACATTTTTGTATACAGGAGTTGCATGTGTACCAGGCGTTTGTTTCATGGCCGAATGATAATGAAAAACGAAGGATAACCATTTCTCCAGTCTAAGATGAAACTTTATTATTTGTCCAATGAACACCATATATCACTGACATTATAATTAGTTGTGAATGTAATGTATTTGTTTATTATATGTTGCATGCAAGAAGAAAGAAAACACTGATCATACATGAATTAGAAACTCCAACCGGACGTAGGCTCAAATTTTGGAAGCGGTGCAAGATATTGAAAAAATAATCGAAAAAATCTCCCCTTTATATGGTACCCCTTGTCGATTTTTATCAAGACGTCTATCACTTGTGTCTATAAAGGAACATGCACAGATGTTGTGAGGAATGACAAGGAGATTCATGACCATAAGAAAGATATGAGGAAACACAAGGAATGTCCATGTATGTGCGTTTTTGGGTGCTTTGTCCTATCTGTTGGTGACTCTTGGTACTATTTGACCGTACATGCCATGCATGCGTATATGTAGAAATGTCCATGTAAAAAGGGGCAAAAGATGTAACTAACCCTATACTTTTTACGCGGTTTTCGATATTGAAACGCCGTTTTCTCGACGATGCAGTTTGGGGACATTCCTTCTTTTCTCCCCTTACTCTTAATATATGAAGGATGCGCTGTGTCGATAGCCCAGGTTCAGATAGTCTATATATTAAAATGCTAGGTTTATATGTTTGTCTCCAATCTTTCGACAATGATATCACGAAAACTGCATGTGATGGAAATGTGCCGTTTTCACTGATTGATTCCAAATTTTGTGTAGATTTCCCAGCTCTAAATTGAATATTTAGAAAACATGGCCGTTATTACACTTTTAGCGGTATACTGGAAGTGTTGAAATTTTAAAAAAGTAAAGCATCATATCATATGAGTTATACATTCAAACACAACAACGTTGTATGTAGGGGTTGTATATATATATATATACAGGGTGGCGCGTATTGTATCTACCAGTTGCAGTTGGCAACCCTGATCAAATGCGCGTACGAATGCTGCGCATGCTTACGGCACTGAATAGCAGGGCCTCTGGCAATTAGTTTACCATGGAGCGGTGGTCTGTGCAGACGCGAATTGCGGCGGTGGAAGCCTTTATCCGAACCGGTTCTGTCAGTGAGGCTCAGCGGGCACTGCGACGAAACAGTGATGATCGCCATGTTGCTATACCCGAGAGACACAGTATTCTGAGATGGGTGAGACAGTGGCGGGCCACAGGTAGTGTTGTGAACCGGAAATCACCAGGTCGTGGACGAAGTGTTCGAACAAATGTAAACTTGGAACGAGTGCGCGTAGCGATGGAACGCAGTCCCAAACGTTCAGCACGGCAACATGCACGAACATTACATTTGACACGACGTTCATTGTGTCGTTTGCTGGGTGATTTGAAGTTCCATCCGTATAAACTGCAGGTGGTACAAGAGTTGAGAGCCATTGATAAGGAAAACAGACTCAATAACTGCCAGAACATTCTTGAGTTGATTAACCGAGATCCACTGTTCCTCCAACAACTTTTGATGTCCGATGAAGCAATCTTCCACCTGACTGGGTATGTTAATAAGCAAAACTTCCGGTATTGGTCTCAGGAGAATCCTCGTTCATTACATGAAAAGCCTCAAGGTAGCCCAAAAGTTGTGGTATGGTGTGCAGTTGGAATGTGTGGCATTATTGGTCCCTATTTTTTTGAGGATGACGCCGGACATGCAACAACTGTAAATTCCGACCGCTACTGCCATATGTTACAGACGTTTCTCATTCCGGAATTGCAGGAAAGGGGTGTGATCAATAACGTTTATTTCCAGCAAGACGGTGCTACGGCACACACGGCACGCCAAAGTATGTCTATACTCAGAGAAACATTTCCAAACCGCGTGATATCCCGATTTGGCGATGTCTCATGGCCCTCCCGTTCCCCAGATTTAACAGCTCCTGATTACTTCCTCTGGGGATATGTTAAGGAAAGGGTCTTTGCCAATCGCGTGAAGACAATTGACGAACTGAAGACTGCCATTCGTCATGTGATAAGTTCCATTCCACAGGATACGTTAATGCGTGTGATGAATGCCTTCCCACGTCGCCTGCAGCAGTGCATCCAGGAAAAAGGCGGACATTTACAGGACGTTATTTTTAAAGTTTAGTGAGCTCCTTCGACAAGTGTTGTACAGTGTACAAATTGCCAGTCCATATACTTATATTCCATAACAGTTTTGCATTAAAACTTGCATAACACACCTTTGTATTTTCATTTGAAGTTGGTAGATACAATACGCGCCACCCTGTATATATATATATATATATATATATATATATATATATATATATATATATATATATATATATCAGGCGTTAGTATCATGGCTAATTCTAAAGCGTGCCATGCTATCAAAATGTATTCGCCTCCTGGAAACCACGCACTCGCTCACTGCTCGAATATTGGCCAGACAAATGCACTAACCTGGGTATGAAATCCGCCATAATTCGCGTTTCCTCTTGACTACATATCTTCATTCCATGCAGTAATTTTCTAGAGGCACATACATCTGCGATGTTGCCACGCTCCTCTCTAAGGTGTAAAAATTATTTTGGATAACTACGACTTACTTCACGTTTTGACTTATAAAACAGCAACTATGCAGAATTACGAGTTATACACTACCACATGACCTACATAGATAAAAATGTAAAATTTCATCGCCCTACGATATGTGAAAGCGGGTTAGAGTAAAACTTTCTTAAGCACCTTCGTTAGCCGGCAAATTTCAAAGAAATCACACATGTGCAACTTACTCAGAAATTATTGATTTGCGCCCCCGGTTCATATAGGTGAAAATATTCCAAAGTACTTGAGGAATATCCCCTTACAAGGAATGCATCGAATTACCAGGCTCCATATATGAAAGAAATTGAATTTGTGATTTCATCACTCTTCAGCCACCCGACCGATCTCCATCAAATTTTCAACATAGACAAGGTTCGGACTTGAGATGGTTTTTATCATATCACTTTAACGGTGACGCGTAGGGGAGAGGTGGATATATAAAAATGATCGAAAATGACTAATATTAGTGTCGAATCCATACTTTTCGGGGTCGTTGAGACGGATAGTGACATTTCCATTGCCATACGTCGCAACACGGCGGAGAGAAAGAGGCAGATGTATAAAATCATCGAAAATGATCGATATTAGTGACGAATCCATAGTTTCTGGGGTCGCTGAGATGAACAATAATGCTTCCGGTGCAGTTTAAATCTAAATTCAGTCCCGCCACTTGCGGAAGGGGAGATATATACATAACAATTATCAAAAATGACCGATGTTAGTGTCAAATCCATAGTTTTCGGGGTCTCTGAGATGAACAGTGATACTTCCGATGCCGTTTAAATCCATGCCACTAATAAAGCAGACAGCGTATTTTACGGGTACCAAACTTCATGAGATAAGGTGTTATGCATTTAAAATTTATATTTTAACCCAGCGAAGCGAGTAATCGATGCTAGTAATAAGTATAATGAAACATTTTTAGTCGCAGCCGAATATGTAAGTTGAGTAACATGTGATTAAAAGAGCGGATTTTAAAGGGAAAATATTTAATCTAAGAGGGAAAAGAGGAAATTATCTTTGAGAAAAGAAAGACGTCTATGTTACTTTTCTATAGACCAATAAGATATTTTTTTAAAAGGGAGTGTGTTTGCGTCACTGTTCTTTTTATTGCTTAAGAAAATAATTACTTATATTATAATTACTTATCGTCGCATTAGAACCAGAGGAACGTAACTCCATTTTCGTAGTTTTACAGGCGAGAGGGCAAAAATATTATTATCTTAGAAAGATATGTTTTTAATGAGATGGTAATTGAGCTACATTACAACAGGTGATCAACAAGAAGAACAGATGGCGTTCCGTTCCATTTACACCGAGTGGGACTTTTAATATTATGTCCAAACATGAAAAAAACGGAAACCGCATTTTTGGGGTTACGTTTCTCTAGTTCTCATGCGACGTTATGTTCTAATATAAATAAAATAAATAATTTGTTTTTGTTTCTACCTGTGTCGGCGTGTCTTTGTGTGGCCTGGGGACCAGACGAGTGGACCGAGAGTTACCAAATTTTGGTCACGGGTACCTTGGTCCAGGCCCCAGACCAAGACGAAGCGTTCTATTTTTCAAAATTCAAACCAGGGGACTCAGGGGGGCTTTTACCATGACATGTAAAAATAGTAGGAAATGACCGATATTAGTGTCGAATTCATAGTTTTCGCGGTCGCTGAGATGAATTGTGATACTCCCACAGGCGTTGATTTCCAAATACAGCCCCCATCGGCAGGGGGCCAGAGGCATTTTTTTAAAAAATTCGAATCAGGGGATCTCAGGGGCGTTTGCCGGGATATGTAAAAGTAGTAGAATATGACCGATATTATTTCACTTCCGTTGTTTAGTTTGTTTACATAGATATTTTATCTGACTCATGCGAAGAATGGGTATTTCAGCTAGTATAAAGTAATTACGTATATTATAATAGATTACATTCAATATTTCCTGGAATAAGTATTTCTCTGCTGTATATATTCCGACAATATACAGTGCAAGCATCCCCATCTCGTCCGGAAGTTTAATTGAGCACTGCTTTATTATAATGTATTTTCTTTTATTTCCAAATGTTTTAATTTCAATATGATACATAATTATACTATATTATAAAACTGTCTTCTTTTTTCTGGCAGGTTGTGAATGTTACCTCTCAATACTCAACCGATAGAGAGCACTTCAGGAGAAATGTTTTTAACAGATTTAAGAAAAACGTTTTTTCTTATGGACCTTGCCGACCATGCATCAATTTTCCTGTTAAAGAAATTACGAAACGCAAGTTCTTGAAGATTATTGTGTGAGATCAAACTCAGGAAATAAAATTCCCCGACAGTGGTTGTGTTATTCTTCTCTGGTGGATAAAGTGTACTATGAAACTTGGCAGTTAGGTAATATAAGTTCGGATAATTTTATGACAGAATAGATTGTCGGTATTGATGATCGGGGTCATCTTTCTCACAAAGTATTTGTTCATGAACGTAGTGTATGCTCATGAATGCGACGAAGGTCAGGGTTAATTGGATGAAAAATGTGACAATTGGAAAGGCTTTAGAATTTGAAGTTTCAGAAGAAAGTCAGTTTTGAGAACAAGTTCTAGTGCGTCTCATTAAAATAATACTCTCTTTAACATCTGAGAACATAGCTTTGAGAGGAAATAAAAGTAAAAGAAAATATTAAGAAGAATTTGCAGAAATAAATTGTTAACTAAGACTGAAGTTAATAGCAGAATTTGATCTTGTTTTGAACACGCTGCTACAAAGAAAAAAGTGGAGTTGAAAGGTGTCGAATTCCCGGAATTCGGAACGAACTCACTGATATTCTGTCCAGCAATTTAAGAAACATTATTTTTGAAGATGTTTGAAAATCTATTTGTTTAAAATAATTGTTGATTCAGCACTGGACATAACAAAAACTGATCCGGTTAGTGTCGTTCTTCGCTACATTGTTGTAAACTACAAATAAGCGAAATTAAGAATAAAAGAAAGTTTCGTAGAATTTTATGCATTAGAAAAGGATGGGCTCGAGAACTATGGACATCTTGTTCGTGATATTTTACTCAGCAATCAAACCGATATTCAACGGTGCAGACGGCACGGATATGATGAAGCGTTAGGAATGAGCGGGGTTTATAGTGGTTTGTAAAGAAGGATTGACAATAGTACTCCAAATGCTCTGTACGTTCATTGCTGTGCACATAATCTGAATCTTGTTATTGTCGATGTTCAAAAGTTTCCACATAAGTTTCCAAATTTTTAATAGACCTATTTTTCAAGACATGTTTCTTTCTAGTGCTCCTAGATGGTCGCTTTTGTCTCTTGGTGATAACATTCTCAAAATTAAAGAAGAAAACTCAAAAATCAATGTAAACTAGGTGCGAAACAAAACATACTGCCGTTAGCTGTATGAAGGAGAGATTTCCTGACGTTGTAAACTCTCTCACCGCGACTTTTCCCACAAGTAAGAAAACAAGTGAGTTGAGAACAGCTGAAGCATTAAAGAAGAAGATAGAGTCTTTTGAATTTGTGCTGGTGATAGTTATTCGGTAAAAGATTCTAATATCTATGTACCCAGTCTCAAAAACTTGTTGTCCTATGGGGGGCCGCGGTGGCTCAGTGGTAGAGCGTTCACCTCTGGTGCTTGGGGTCCCGGGTTCGATCCCAGCCCCCGCCAAGTGAACTTTGTGGTGGACAAACACCGTGTGCGTGGGTTTTCTCGGGGTTCTCCCGTTTCCTCCCACTTTCTTCATTCCACCATTTCATTCATTACTCATCATCACCGTCTCCTTTAGCCTAACCGGCATAACCGTGGGACGTAAAACTCAAAGATTTCATTTTCATTTTTTTTGTTGTCCTATGATATTGATCTACGAGTAGCAGAAAAAAATCCGAATAAATCAGTTCAACAGTTACTCCTCCTGACAGTTTAGAAGAATGTCTCAAGGTACACATGTTTGATGAATGACAATGAGGTCTTGTATTCCTCCTTATAATTATATGTTACAATCTATCTTAGTGAACATTAAGAACAACATATAAGATTTGCGCCTCATAGAAATTCAATTTTCTCACCGAAATTTCAAATTCCCGCAAAATATCAAGTGATACTTTTGGCAATATATTAACCCCAATTTTATACCCAATAAAATAAATAAACAGGACCAACTACATTTAGAGAAGTATATCTGTAAGTTTTAGAAAACATTTACCAATTTCATTTCTTCATAATACTAAATTTAATGAGTGGACTAATGTACCCCTCCTAAAGTTTAAGAAGAGTGTGTCAATGTGCCTATGTCTTATGAAAGAGAATAAAACCATAGAAGCATGTTAAGCCTCGTTTAAGAATATAAATTAAGTCGATAGCCGAAAATATGGTAAGCTCAGGTAATATGAATATTTTTACAATTTTTGTGTCCACAGAAGGGGATATGTAGGACAGTGCTATATATTAGATTCATAGAGAACATTAATCAAATTTTCGTTTTTTTTTTTGACAATTCGAAAGTTTAAGGGGTGATCTATGTACCCACCCCAAATTTTAAAAGGAAATCATCAATACACCTACAACCTACGAAAGAAAACTGATTCCTTAACTCGTTTATAAAAATATATACAATTACAAAGCCTCATAAAAAAGAATATAATGCCTAAAAATCCTCCAAACTTTGAATATTTGTCTATTTTTTACACATAAAAGGGAACAATCAGGAACATCTAATTTTACAGAAATATATAGAGAGCAAATACAGGAAAAACCACAACTCATTAAACACTTTTATGTGTACTTACATACTCTACGATATCATAAGTGTGAAAACAACGCTTGCATTCCACACGAAAATGTTTCGTCGAGAACCCTGTGGGTGCCTCCTGCAAAGGATCAACGAACGCTGAAAAGATATAGGAAATAAAAAAAGACGTAAGAATGCATAGGTCACGTATCTCACTATTTGAACATACATTAGATTCATAGGCTGACAAGAATCAGGATAGCTCCTTGCATACTGCTCGCCATTAAAAATCTAACAGTAAAAACACCAGGTAACACCTCGATAATTGGCAGGTAGGGAAAAGTAACATATAATTAAACTTAAGACTCCCAACGTCAGAACATGTCGACAGCAGAGCAAACCTGGCGGTGCCCAGTAGCTTGTGGGCCTACCGTGTGAGATCATAACGACTGCAACAAGACGAGGCATCTAGAAGACAAGTAGTTTCCTGTGTTACAGCAAGCGATGGGTCCTCGACATGACGTTACAGATAATCAATTAAAGCTGGCGGAGTTTGGAGGCATGGGAGGCGTTGTGGAACCACCAAGTACTACGTTCAATCTAGGAATGCGCACGAGACAAGATTTGTGGCTGTCTCGTCTCTAAAATGTGCTGCAAAATGTGATGTCTCGACTCGAAAAATGTATATTTCTCTATTGAAAGAGCCGTGTCTCGACTCAAATTTTGTCAGGAAAATCCTGTCTCGACTCGTCTCGTGCGCATCCCTAGTTCAATCGAATACAGATCAGAGGAACGCAACGGCCAGAAAAGCAGTGAAACATTGTGCCCGTCCAGGAAGTGTGCGGCATTACACGCAACACAAGGACGCGTACATTGCTGGAATGTGGTCCCCAGCAGGACTTCTATGAAAGGTACCATAATCGGGTGCATTAGCTCGTGAATGTAGCATTGAGTTATCGAATGTCCGTCAATGAGTTAGAAGCACAAACAAACAGAGAAACTACAAGCACTACACACCATAACAGCCAGTTCCAGACTGAAATGGCGGTGGAGATTTCACCACCACCACCTAGCCTTGCAGACTGAAACGTGATTCTTCTGAAAAGGCAATGGTCTTCCATTCACCTCTCCATGCGCAATGTTCGCAACAACATTGTAGTCTTCAACACCTATGTTCTACACTCAACGGATGTTGCAGTAATGGGTGCCGTGTAAATATGTGCCGCTCTGCCAGACGACATAAACTGTTCATAAAGACTCTGCAACAGCCTACAGTTTTTCAAACCAGTGTATACGATGTTTCTATTAGATTCGCGAAAGGCATACACGCAAGGCATTTGTCTTCGCGGCCAGTAGTATAGCGTTTCACTGCGTAGGTCCTTCGTGTAGCTATCCACTCCTTATGAGCTGTGCTATGGTCACATTCCGTTCAAATACGAACATTAATGATGCACAAGGATTAACCACACTCTGAATGCGCCACAATTTATCCAGGGTTGCCAGCCGTCCCGATTCTGTTAGGACTGTACCGATTTCTGATTTCCTTGTCCCGTGTCCCGGCCAAACACTCATCGGGACGCATATTTTCTCGATTTATCGATTTTCAAAGTTAATTAATATTGTACTGGACCTATTTTTTTTTTTTTTTTTTTTTACAAAGGAGTAACTTATTCTTTTACACGCACAGTTTTATGTATAGAATCAATTTAACAAATTTGTGTTTTAGTTTGATTCATGAAAAAATAGTAGCATTTGATTTATGGTTTCATGTAACTGGATAGTGTAAGGTTAACGTGCTTAAAACATGAATAGCACAACTTGTTAACGTAGGTTCAAACTGTTCAAATTAAAGTTTTTGCTAACCAATCGTGAAAAATCGAAGAAGAATTTCTCATACTAAAATGATAATCCTTAAGAAAGTGGAAGCAAACACCTGTATCATGATAGAGACGGTTTACGAACGTTAGTTGGGAAAGGGTAAGAAAATTTGAAACACGTCATTGATCTGAAGTATCCACTTTTCATACTTTTGTTCTTAGAACGAAAATATTATACCATTGGTTAAACAAGTTTAAGAAAGGGTAACCAGTGGAGTATCGCTATCTTCCTCGAATTCCAAGTAGAATATCTCGGTTCGATTCCCTACCACGTAATATTTTTTCACATAAACTAATAGGTGCAAACAGAGATTTATCTGCGTTTGAAGAACTTACAACGCAACACTGGCGATTATCAGAGTACACGTGTGCGCGTTCTTTATCATAAAGTGTAATGATCAGTGGGTGTAGTACTTGTATTCGTCTTTCTCTCTCTCTCTCTCTCTCTCTCTCTCTCTCTCTCTCTCTCTCTCTCTTTCTTATTTCATCTTTCCCATCATGCATTTGTATCTTTCTCTTCTATATGTATATATATTATCTTTAAGTTCTTCTCCTACTTATTGCTTCCCACTCTATCTCTAGCTCTCTCCCTTTCTTTCTCTCTGCTTATCTCTTCCCTACACACACACCTGCTTTGTGTGTTTCAAAGTTGAAGCATAACAAATTTGGCGATGTGGTCACTAGTCGTAAAACAAACAGAAGTATCCCGGGTCCAAAACTTCAGGCGAATGGTCCGTTCGATCAGGTCGGAAAAACCTCATTAACGGGAAATTTCAGCGTCGTCTTTTTCGTGCTCTGGGGATATCATCTCCAGTTCTGGTCACTTCTGGACAAAATACTGATTAAACGCAAGGCAATAAGTAAAATATCTTCTACCGAGTCTCAGTCGAATCACCGGGTCAGTTCGAGTTCAAATCCAGTGGCGGTTCATAACTTTGTCATTCTATAACCTATTTCAGCTCTAGTGTGTTCATTTTATCTGTGTGACTTAAAACGTTATATTCATAATATGTGAAACCGAGAGTGGATTTTCATTAAAAAAAAATCTTCAGAGATGACTAGAAAATGGGCCCTTTTGTTTATTTTAATAGAAGATTTTATTTATATTCGTTTAACAAAATTCGTTTCCATCCTATAATTTGTCTTCAATGTGTTTTATTCAGTTTGAAACATGAAATATTCACGGTCTACAACGTCTATACAGAAAATGCACCTTTGATTTTGCACATTTGCAACTTTTCATTATGATATAGATTGGATTTCTAATATTGACTCTTTCTTATAGTCATTTAGCAGAAAAAGTAGCTCTTTCTTATAGTGTTGCATGACTTACAGCGTCACTACAAAAAACACTTTTGGTTCAGAGTGTCAGAGTGGTTAAAATACTCTTACGGTCACTTATCAAATGAAATTAAACTAGGTATTGATGAAGATTAGCCGAGATATGATTCACGTGGATCTGTGCTTTTTATTTGAAAGAGGCTAAATATAGTGCGTAAAACTGCTTATATATGATACTGTTTCTTATAATACTATGCAGAAAACTAGTATTATAACTAATACTCGACAAGTTCTATGAAAGCCTAAGTGTTTATATAAAGGAGAAAACTAACATTTTAAGAAAGTAATAGAAGTTTTAGAAATAAATACAAAATTAAGGAGTTTTCGGGAAAACAAAGATGGGTAGCGCCTATAACCAAGGGGAGATCAAATCTGCCCGCGCAACATGACTTTTTTACGAAAAAAAAACAATGCAGTATATTTCAGTTGAGAAAAGAAGCAAAAATGAACCTTTCATCGAAAGAAACCATAACAAAAACAGAAAGTCCTGAATATAATCCATATAAACAAACTAGGAAAGAACTCGCTGGCAAAATTGACCCCCCTTGGTGTTTCTAGGGTTAAAGTATAATAATATTACTAAAGTTACTATAAGAGACACTTATGTTTTCACAAAGTCCATGGTACGCAAGAAAAAGATGATTTATAAAAGAAAAATGCAAGTCCCATATTTTATTGATTAAAGCTAGAGCATCTCCCTTTTCTTACTCTGCTTATTAAATAAAACTTTAATTGATATTTCTTAATTAAAAATGTAAATTTATTAGGGTAAAATAGCAAATAAAACGGAAAATATATTAAGTCCTGCGTACACTCAGGCTAATCTCATCCCAAAATTAAAGAAAGAGAAAAAAGAAAGTAGGAATTAATGATTGTTTAATAAAAAGATCAAATATAAATAAAGTAGCTAACGCCCATCAGTTACTGTGGGCAATATTCTGCGTTCTTTTTTCTCCACCTTTTCTCGTCTCGTACAAATTTGAAACGTCTCGTATGACCATCTTAAGGAAACACCTTACTCCATTTCTTTCCATTCTCAGTCAAACATCTAAAAACACTGGAACACTTATCTAATTATTTTAGATTAAAAGATCAAACACCAAACTTCAAGTCTGTATAGGATTCTATTCTACATTTACATAGTTTCCGAAGACCTCAGCACCATCTATGATACAAAGATACGTAGAAAAATCAGCCAAAATCAGAAAAATCAGGTAAACACTCTACTACGCAGCCACCATGAAATGTGAACAAAATTGAGAAAAACGTACAAGTAAAACTTAGCTCCAAGGGTCAATTATCCCTTTTCGACTTTAAAATTAAAAATGACCTATAACGTGGTCTAGGCTTATTAATGAAACATTTATTAGGAAATATGGACAAGATTGTCTGAGCTGTTTTTCAGAAAAGTCTGAAAGGGAACTCGTTCCCCAGAATAAAATACCCCTCTACTTAACGTACAGTAATTTTTGGACTTAACGTACAGTAGACGTATAACGAAAAACGCATGTTTTAAATACTTTATGTATAAGTGTTCCATCTATACGTACTTTCTGCATGAAACAATGTAGGCGGTCAGGATCTCACATACAAATGGACGTATATAACATATAACTGATGAAGGTAACATAAGTATATATACGTGATATACGGAAAACTGTTAGATGTCAGACATCCTACAACGGCATGATGTAACACCTAAGGGCAGTGCCTATGTAGCATACGGATAACTTATGCTCCGTACTGATTTCTATAGTAAGCAAGAGTATACCGTATATTTGTACAATATACCGCTGTCCGGAGAAAGGATTTTTCCCTGTGCACGTTGAAAGATCTAATCTCTGGGCGACTGTACATGAAGGCGAACAGACTTACAGATATCAAGAAAATATTTTGTTTTTAGCATGTAGATATCATAAAACTTTTATATCCGTAGAAATTTCTAATTCATTTTTTACGATTATTACACTTAAACCCCCTATTGTTGTTCGAAAGTAAATATAAAAAAGTAAGTTTAGTTTTACAATGTGAAACTACGACTTCTAAACTATGTGTAATCAATTCTTAAACTTAAAGTAGTACATCTGTAACTACTAGTTAGAAGATAGCAATAAGATGAAAGACATAATCTGTTCTTCGAACGCTAAACCCCTATAAAAAAATCCATTACCCGTTATCCGTCATAGTTTTTGCTCTGTGGAGACTAATGTCGAAAGTGCTAACTGGTATATTCCTTATTACTGTTTTGGAAATATTACAGTATCAATAAAACAAAAGTGACCAAAGCACCAAATAAGTATTAATAACACTTGTATGACAATGTAGTATGTGAAACAAATAGGACATGAAAAAGCTGGGAAAGAATCGAAGGAGAGGAGAGGGATAAGAAAAGTATGATACAGAAGTGGAAAGACGATCAATAGATCAACAACAATGGAAAGGATGAATTGACAAATTTGACGAACGAGTTTGCGATTCATGAGTTGCGGAATGAAGTACTGAAGAAAAAAGCTACTCAAAACTATATTTTTACGCATGACGTTTGAGTCTTTGCAACGTAAAAGGTACACAACAAAGGTATATTTCTTTTAAAAAATCAAGAACTTTGAAACTTATGAGCCTTTCCATTAAAATCACTATCTTAGGTAATCTCTTCCTTTGAAGAACGAAATAAATAAGTTAATGTTTTAATTTTTATTTTTTAGAAAATAAGACAAAACACACAATATAGCTTTAGCAGTAGAATTATTTCAGATACTCTAAATTGAAAAGAGAAAGCTTACATACCAGCGACGCTATTTCCACTTTCTGCCATGCTGTTCAGACTGGACACTGATACATGATCCGAAGACGAATCTGAAAGAAAATAATTACAATTGTATTATTATTATTATTATTATTAGTAGTAGTAGTAGTAGTAGTAGTAGTAGTTGTGTTGTTGTTGCTGTTGTTTTGTTGTACACTTATAAGCCTACTTTCGCACTTGCACGGTGCAATTACTGCATAGCATGTTATACTTTCCGTAATCATTTCTAGATTGAATGTTATTTCGTTTATTAATGGACACTAATTTGTCTACAGGGCCCCGTATAAATGAATTTCAGCGTGCACTTTGATGTTATGAACTTTACAGAAAGACGCCGGTTCTTTCTATTGGTCAATCCCGAACTTAGTAACATTTGATTTATGGTTTCATGTAACTGGATAGTGTAAGGGTAACGTGCTTAAAACATGAATAGCACAACTTGTTAACGTAGGTTCAAACTGTTCAAATTAAAGTTTTTGCAAACCAATCGTGAAAAATCGAAGAAGAATTTCTCATACTAAAATGATAATCCTTAAGAAAGTGGAAGCAAACACCTGTATCATGATAGAGACGGTTTACGAACGTTAGTTGGGAAAGGGTAAGAAAATTTGAAACACGTCATTGATCTGAAGTATCCACTTTTCATACTTTTGTTCTTAGAACGAAAATACTATACCATTGGTTAAACAAGTTTAAGAAAGGGTAACCAGTGGAGTATCGCTATCTTCCTCTACTTCCAAGTAGAATATCTCGGTTCGATTCCCTACCACGTAATATTTTTTCACATAAACTAATAGGTGCAAACAGAGATTTATCTGCGTTTGAAGAACTTACAACGCAACACTGGCGATTATCAGAGTACACGTGTGCGCGTTCTTTATCATAAAGTGTAATGATCAGTGGGTGTAGTACTTGTATTCGTCTTTCTCTCTCTCTCTCTCTCTCTCTCTTTCTTTCTTATTTCATCTTTCGCATGATGCATTTGTATCTTTCTCTTCCATATGTATATATATTATCTTTACCTTCGTCTCCTACTTATCGCTTCCCACTCTATCTCTAGCTCTCTCCCTTTCTTTCTTTCTCTCTGCCTTTCTCTTCCTTACACACACACCTGCTTTGTGTGTTTCAAAGCTGAAGCATAACAAATTTTGACGATCTGGTGATTTGTCGTAAAACAAACAGAAGTATCCCGTGTCCAAAACTTCAGGCGAATGGTCCGTTCGATCCGGTCGGAAAAACCTCATTAACGGGAAATTTCAGCGTCGTCTTTTTCGTGTTCTGGGAATATCACCTCCAGTTCTGGTCACTTCTGGACAAAATACTGATTAAACGCAAGACAATAAATAAAATATCTTCTACCGAGTCTCAGTCGAATCACCGGGTCAGTTCGAGTTCAAATCCAGTGGCGGTTCATAACTTTGTCATTCTATAACCTATTTCAACTCTAGCGTGTTCATTTTATCTGTGTGACTTAAAACATTATATTCATAATATGTGAAACCGAGAGTGGATTTTCATTTTTAAAAAAAAATCAAATCTTCAGAGATGACTAGAAAATGGGCCCTTTTGTTTATTTTAAGAGAAGATTTTATTTATATTCGTTTAACAAAATTCGTTTCCATCCTATAATTTATCTCAACATCCTATAATTCAATGTATTTTGTTCACTTTGAAACATGAAATATTCAAGGTCTACAACGTCTATACAGAAAATGCACTTTTGATTTTGCACATTTGCAACTTTTCATTATGATACAGTTTGGATTTCTAATATTGACTCTTTCTTATAGTCATTTAGCAGAAAAAGTAGCTCTTTCTTATAGTGTTGCATGACTTACAGCGTCACTACAAAAAAAAAAGCACTTTTGGTTCAGAGTGTCAGAGTGGTTAAAATACTCTGACGGTCACTTATCAAATGAAATTAAACTAGGTATTGATGAAGATTAGCCGAGATAAGATTCACGTGGACCTATAGAATCAGAATAAATAAAAGTAAAAATAAAGTGGAATGGATTGTCAATCCATTCAATTTAAATCACCAACATCTTGACCTAATACGAGGCCTGTCTAAAAAGTATCCGACCTTAATTTTTTCCACGCAAAGTAGTGATTCTCAGGCGGCGCCACCGTGCACGGTGGAAGGAGGAATCTTAATGCGCATGCTTGAATTTTTTCACCACGTTCGCGTGTGCCAGTCGTGAGCTGGTGGTCGCGAAGTGAGGTGCTGTTGGTAGTGTTCGTCGGATTTAGTGTTTCTCGCAAGATGACTGAACGAATTGAGCAAAGATACTGCATCAAATTCTGTCAAAGGCTGGGTGATTCTCAAAGCCAAACAATTCGTAAGATTCAGCAGGTGTTTGGAGAAGATGCGATGGGTGTAACACAAATTAAACAATGGTTCAACCGATTCAAAGATGGCCGCACATCAGTCGAGAATGAGCAGCGTAGCGGCAGGCCCCAAACTGCTCGGAATGCAGCTGTTGTTGAGCGGGTGCGAAATTTGGTGATGGCAGATCGCCGTTTGACAGTGCGGGAGATTGCAGAAGATGTTGGAGTGAGTAAAGATTCTGCACATGCAATTTTGCGTGACGATTTGAACATGAAACGAGTGGCTGCTAAATTTGTACCCAAGTTGTTGTCTCAGGAACAAAAAGACACCCGTTTTGACGTTGCACAGGACCTTCTGGACACCACCAACACTGATCCTGGGTATCTGAATTCCGTGATAACTGGAGATGAGTCATGGGTGTACGGGTACAACCCAGAAACAAAACAACAATCGTCTCAATGGACGCATCCCGATTCTCCAAGGCCGAAGAAAGCGCGGCAGGTGCGAAGCAAAATCAAGGTGTTGCTGACTGTTTTCTTCGATGCCCGTGGAATTGTGCATCACGAGTACGCACCGGAAGGACAAACAGTGACAAAGGAGTACTATCAAGATGCTCTCAGGCGACTCTGTGACGCAGTCCGGCGCAAAAGACCAGACATATTGACAGCGAAGAACTGGCACGTCCATCATGACAACGCCCCAGCACATTCATCCCAATTGATCCACACGTTCTTAGCCAAACATGGAATTACAACCGTTCGCCAACCTCCCTACTCTCCAGACCTGGCTCCTTGTGACTTCTGGTTGTTTCCAAGATTGAAGACGCCTCTGAAGGGATCCCGTTTTGAGAGTAGAGAAGACATAATGCGGAATACGACGAAGGAGCTGAACAACATTCCAAAAGAAGACTTTCAGCGGTGTTTCCAGCAGTGGAAGGATCGGTGGGCTAAGTGTGTGGAAGCACAAGGGGCCTACTTTGAAGGGGATTAGGGTCCCAAATCTGTCAGGTATTCGCAACTATTTTTCTGGCGAAAGGTCGGATACTTTTTAGACAGCCCTCGTAAAACAACCAGTTTCATAGCTGATTCTGGTTTAACTCTATAAAGACCTTGCTCGGATCTGCTACGTGAAGGACCAGGGGGGGCCAAATTTGCCCACGCTGGTTTTAAGTAACTTTCTGATCAATAAGTAAGTTTGATAAATTCAATTTGAGTAACGTGTTTAACTAAGTTTCAAAAAAGAAACTTTTCAATGAATTGTGCTTTTTATTTGAAAGAGGCTAAATACAATGCGTAAAACTGCTTATATATGATACTGTTTCTTATAATACTATGCAGAAAACTAGTATTATAACTAATACTCGACAAGTTCTATGAAAGCCTAAGTGTTTATATAAAGGAGAAAACTAACATTTTAAGAAAGTAATAGAAGTTTTAGAAATAAATACAAAATTAAGGAGTTTTCGGGAAAACAAAGATGGGTAGCGCCTATAACCAAGGGGAGGTCAAATCTGCCCGCGCAACATGACTTTTTTACGAAAAAAAACAATGCAGTATATTTCAGTTGAGAAAAAAAGCAAAAATGAACCTTTCATCGAAAGAAACCATAACAAAAACAGAAAGTCCTGAATATAATCCATATAAACAAACTAGGAAAGAACTCGCTGGCAAAATTGACTCCCTTTGCTGTTTCTAGGGTTAAAGTATAATAATATTACTAAAGCTACTATAAGAGACACTTATGTTTTCACAAAGACCATGGTACACAAGAAAAAGATGATTTATAAAAGAAAAATGCAAGTCCCATATTTTATTGATTAAAGCTAGAGCATCTACCTTTTCTTACTCTGCTTATTAAATAAAACTTTCATTGATATTTCTTAATTAAAAATGTAAATTTATTAGGGTAAAATAGCAAATAAAACGGAAAATATATTAAGTCCTGCGTACACTCAGGCTAATCTCATCCCAAAATTAAAGAAAGAGAAAAAAAAGTAGGAACTAATGATTGTTTAATAAAAAGATCAAATATAAATAAAGTAGCTAACGCCCATCAGTTACTGTGGGCAATATTCTGCGTTCTTCCTTCTCCACCTTTTCTCGTCTCGTACAAATTTGAAACGTCTCGTATGACCATCGTAAGGAAACACCTTACTCCATTTCTTTCCATTCTCACAAGGGAACCTTCCGAAAATGATAGTTGCAGTGAAAGATGTGACCTATGCCAATTGAAAGAGCTGTAACAGAGATGTTCATTCCCAAAAAATTAGCTGCCCATAGCAATAGGTTCAAGAAATATAAGTGGTGAAAGTTCGGGAATTAACAAGGTTGGACAAGGGGGGGAAAGTGCAAATTCCGCAAAAAAAGGGGGCACGGCAAAATACAATGCTGACATGTGATGTATAGAAAGAGACTTGCCACAATAGGGAACAAATGAAGGCCATCAGTGGGGTTAACAGTGTTGCCAACTGCAATGAAAAGTACATGTTTTGCAAAGAGCACTATATGAAGTGTGTGCAATATTCAGTGTCAATCTGTCATGTAAAACATAAGATATGACGTGCATAATCAGTGGTACAATCTAACAAAAGAGAATAGAAAAAACAGAAGTACGAAAAATACGGAAAAGACGAAGTTGGCCATAATGCGCCAGATTTGATCACAAGCTGTGCATATTAGAATGAACAAAATAAGAAGCACCAACTATGCAGGAAACCGACGTCCCTAGAGTCGAAAAAAAAGAACGAATTCCGAAGTTGGCAGCACTGGCCATGAAAATCCAGACATTTCTAATATAGTTAGGCCACTTGCTTCACAATAAGAAAATTCCGGCAACAGGCATTAGCCTTCGAATCATTTGTACTGCTCGTCCACATTGTACGTGCAATTGTTCGATGAGACAATGGTCCAAACCGAAGATACATTTGCAGTGAGCATAGCGGAATACTGCCAATCCGTCACACATGGTACAATGATCGCCTGTGAATGTCTCGAAACAGGACTCTAGAGGTGTCGGAACCTTTGGTGGTCTTTCTATCACATATCCACACCTGTAGAAAGCAAATATAATCAAAGGCTCGATCTGCTGTGTGTTGCTGTCGCAGTACTATCACCGCCTATATGATATATCCAGAGTGTCCCACGTAACTCTGCGACTGAAATAGTTTCAAAGAGAAAAAAAAAATGTGACACATCCAGTTGTGCAGGAATGTACTCATGTCAGCGGGCGACAAACGTCTGTGAGACTCAAGTGCCCCCAAGTCCCCCATCATAGGGTCCCAGGGGCCAACTTCAAAATTTCAAATAGCACTATCGGTCGAGTTATATTTCGATAAATCTTGGAATATGCCACAATGCATATCAGAAATATTTACTATATGGGATTTAAAAATGTCCGCCAAAAATATCTGCTCGGTGACAAGAACAACGTACATTTTTGGCGGCCATTTTGAAACCCATGCTTCATATAGCAAATGTTTCTTATAGGCGGTGTTGTATCTATCCAGAGAAAAATCATCCGCCCCCTGTTCCCATTTGGATTGTTGCGGTTGACCCATCGAGCCTTATGATGGGGGCCCAGGGAGACTTGCATCTTACAAAGTTTTCTTGGGCCTCGACATGAGTACATTCCTGTGCAATTGGATTTGCAACATCTCTTTTCGCTTCGCAGCAATTTGAGATCACAATGTTCGATGCCATGTTAAGACAGAATATATATTTGTGGCGGCCATTTTGAAAAACATGTTTCATACAAAAAATGTTTCCTATAGGTGTTGTTGCGCATTCCATGATTTATCGAGAGAGTTACCACTCGGTCCCTGTTGCCATTTGAAAATTTGAAGTTGGCTCCTGGAGCCCTATGATGGGGATTCTGGGGGCACTTGTTTCTAACAGACTTTTATCATTCCCTGACATTGGTACATTCTTGTACAACTGGATCCGTCACATTTTTGTTCGTTTCGCAAATCTTTCAGGTCACAAAGTTTGGTGGAACACCCTGTATATTCCCACATACGACCCAACCATGACATAATGTTCACTACTTCTATTATCGGTTGTTGGCCCAACCCAACCATTTCATGTTCCCCGACTTGACATTGCCTCAATCACTCTAGCATTGATGCATTCCGAGTGATGCTTGTTGCCGGAATTTTCTTTTTGTGAAGCGAGTGGCCTAACTATATTAGAAATGTCTGGATTTTCATGGCCAGTGTTGCCAACTTTGGAACTCGTTCTTTTCAACTCTAGGTACGTCGGTTTCCTGCATAATCGGTGCTTCTTGTTTTTTCATTCTAATATGCACAGCTTGTGATCAAATGTGGCGCATTATGGCCAACTCCGTCTTTCCCGTATTTTTCGTACTTCTGTTTTTCTATTTTCTTTTGTTAGATTGTACCACTGATTATACACGCCATATCTTATGTTCTACATGACAGGTTGACACTGAATATTGCACTCACTTCATATAGAGCTTTTTGCAAAACATGTACTTTTCATTGCAGTTGGCAACACTGTTAACCCCGCTGATGGCCTTCATTTGTTCCCTATTGTGACAAGTCTCTTTCTATACATCACTTGTCAGCATTGTATTTTGCCGTACCCCATATTTTGCGGAATTTGCACTTTTCCAACTTGTCCAACCTTGCTGTTTCCCGAACTTCCACCCCTTATATTTCTTGAATCTATTGCTATGGGCAGCTAATTTTTTGGGAATGCTCATCTCTGTTACAGCTCTTTCAATTGGCATAGGCCACATCTTTCACAGCAACTATCATTTTCGGAAGGTTCCCTTGTCAGTCAAACATCTAAAAACACTGGAACACTTATCTAATTATTTTAGATTACAAGATCAAACACCAAACTTCAAGTCTGTATAGGATTCTATTCTACATTTACATAGTTTCCGAGGACCTCAGCACCATCTATGATACAAAGATACGTAGAAAAATCAGCCAAAATCAGAAAAATCAGGTAAACACTCTACTACGCAGCCACCATGAAATGTGAACAAAATTGAGAAAAACGTACAAGTAAACCTTAGCTCCAAGGGTCAATTATCCCTTTTCGACTTTAAAATTAAAAATGACCTATAACGTGGTCTAGGCTTATTAATGAAACATTTATTAGGAAATATGGACAAGATTGTCTGAGCTGTTTTTCAGAAAAGTCTGAAAGGGAACTCGTTCCCCAGAATAAAATACCCCTCTACTTAACGTACAGTAATTTTTGGACTTAACGTACAGTAGACGTATAACGGGAAACGCATGTTTTAAATACTTTATGTATAAGTGTTCCATCTATACGTACTTTCTGCATGAAACAATGTAGGCGGTCAGGATCTCACATACAAATGGACGTATATAACATATAACTGATGAAGGTAACATAAGTATATGTACGTGATATACGGAAAACTGTTAGATGTCAGACATCCTACAACGGCATGATGTAACACCTAAGGGCAGTGCCTATGTAGCATACGGATAAGTTATGCTTCGTACTGATTTCTATAGTAAGCAAGAGTATACCGTATATTTGTACAATATTCCGCTGTCCGGAGAAAGGATTTTTCCCTGTGCACGTTGAAAGATCTAATCTCTGGGCGACTGTACAAGAAGGCGAACAGACTTACAGATATCAAGAAAATATTTTGTTTTTAGCATGTAGATATCATAAAACTTTTATATCCGTAGAAATTTCTAATTCATTTTTTACGATTATTACACTTAAACCCCCTATTGTTGTTCGAAAGTAAATATAAAAAAATAAGTTTAGTTTTACAATGTGAAACTACGACTTCTAAACTATGTGGAATCAATTCTTAAACTTAAAGTAGTACATCTGTAACTACTAGTTAGAAGATAGCAATAAGATGAAAGACATAATCTGTTCTTCGAACGCTAAACCCCTATAAAAAAATCCATTACCCGTTATCCGTCATAGTTTTTGCTCTGTGGAGACTAATGTCGAAAGTGCTAACTGGTATATTCCTTATTACTGTTTTGGAAATATTACAGTATCAATAAAACAAAAGTGACCAAAGCACCAAATAAGTATTAATAACACTTGTATGACAATGTAGTATGTGAAACAAATAGGACATGAAAAAGCTGGGAAAGAATTGAAGGAGAGGAGAGGGATAAGAAAAGTATGATACAGAAGTGGAAAGACGATCAATAGATCAACAACAATGGGAAGGATGAATTGACAAATTTGACGATCGAGTTTACGATTCATGAGTTGCGGAATGAAGTACTGAAGAAAAAAGCTACTCAAAACTATATTTTTACGCATGACGTTTGAGTCTTTGCAACGTAAAAGGTACACAACAAAGGTATATTTCTTTTAAAAAATCAAGAACTTTGAAACTTATGAGCCTTTCCATTAAAATCACTATCTTAGGTAATCTCTTCCTTTGAAGAACGAAATAAATAAGTTAATGTTTTAATTTTTATTTTTTAGAAAATAAGACAAAACACACAATATAGCTTTAGCAGTAGAATTATTTCAGATACTCTAAATTGAAAAGAGAAAGCTTACATACCAGCGACGCTATTTCCACTTTCTGCCATGCTGTTCAGACTGGACACTGATACATGATCCGAAGACGAATCTGAAAGAAAATAATTACAATTGTATTATTATTATTATTATTATTATTATTATTATTAGTAGTAGTAGTAGTAGTAGTAGTAGTAGTAGTAGTTGTTGTTGTTGTTGTGTTGTTGTTGCTGTTGTTTTGTTGTACACTTATAAGCCTACTTTCGCACTTGCACGGTGCAATTACTGCATAGCATGTTATACTTTCCGTAATCATTTCTAGATTGAATGTTATTTCGTTTATTAATGGACACTAATTTGTCTACAGGGCCCGTATAAATGAATTTCAGCGTGCACTTTGATGTTATGAACTTTACAGAAAGACGCCGGTTCTTTCTATTGGTCAATCCCGAACTTAGTAACATTTGATTTATGGTTTCATGTAACTGGATAGTGTAAGGGTAACGTGCTTAAAGCATGAATAGCACAACTTGTTAACGTAGGTTCAAACTGTTCAAATTAAAGTTTTTGCTAACCAATCGTGAAAAATCGAAGAAGAATTTCTCATACTAAAATGATAATCCTTAAGAAAGTGGAAGCAAACACCTGTATCATGATAGAGACGGTTTACGAACGTTAGTTGGGAAAGGGTAAGAAAATTTGAAACACGTCATTGATCTGAAGTATCCACTTTTCATACTTTTGTTCTTAGAACGAAAATACTATACCATTGGTTAAACAAGTTTAAGAAAGGGTAACCAGTGGAGTATCGCTATCTTCCTCGACTTCCAAGTAGAATATCTCGGTTCAATTCCCTACCACGTAATATTTTTTCACATAAACTAATAGGTGCAAACAGAGATTTATCTGCGTTTGAAGAACTTACAACGCAACACTGGCGATTATCAGAGTACACGTGTGCGCGTTCTTTACCATAAAGTGTAATGATCAGTGGGTGTAGTACTTGTATTCGTCTTTCTCTCTCTCTCTCTCTCTCTCTCTCTTTCTTATTTCATCTTTCCCATGATGCATTTGTATCTTTCTCTTCTATATGTATATATATTATCTTTACCTTCTTCTCCTACTTATCGCTTCCCACTCTATCTCTAGCTCTCTCCCTTTCTTTCTTTCTCTCTGCCTTTCTCTTCCTTACACACACACCTGCTTTGTGTGTTTCAAAGCTGAAGCATAACAAATGTTGACGATCTGGGGATTTGTCGTAAAACAAACAGAAGTATCCCGGGTCCAAAACTTCAGGCGAATGGTCCGTTCGATCCGGTCGGAAAAACCTCATTAACGGGAAATTTCAGCGTCGTCTTTTTCGTGCTCTGGGAATATCACCTCCAGTTCTGGTCACTTCTGGACAAAATACTGATTAAACGCAAGGCAATAAGTAAAATATCTTCTACCGAGTCTCAGTCGAATCACCGGGTCAGTTCGAGTTCAAATCCAGTCGCGGTTCATAACTTTGTCATTCTATAACTTATTTCAACTCTAGCGTGTTCATTTTATCTGTGTGACTTAAAACGTTATATTCATAATATGTGAAACCGACAGTGGATTTTCATTTTATAAAAAAAACATATCTTCAGAGACGACTAGAAAATGGGCCCTTTTGTTTATTTTAAGAAAAGATTTTATTTATATTCGTTTAACAAAATTCGTTTCCATCCTATAATTTATCTCAACATCCTATAATTCAATGTATTTTGTTCACTTTGAAACATGAAATATTCAAGGTCTACAACGACTATACAGAAAATGCACTTTTGATTTTGCACATTTGCAACTTTTCATTATGATACAGTTTGGATTTCTAATATTGACTCTTTCTTATAGTCATTTAGCAGAAAAAGTAGCTCTTTCTTATAGTGTTGCATGACTTACAGCGTCACTACAAAAAAAAAGCACTTTTGGTTCAGAGTGTCAGAGTGGTTAAAATACTCTGACGGTCACTTATCAAATGAAATTAAACTAGGTATTGATGAAGATTAGCCGAGATAAGATTCACGTGGACCTATAGAATCAGAATAAATAAAAGTAAAAATAAAGTGGAATGGATTGTCAATCCATTCAATTTACATCACCAACATCTTGACCTAATAAAACAACCAGTTTCATAGCTGATTCTGGTTTAACTCTATAAAGACCTTGCTCGGATCTGCTACGTGAAGGACCAGGGGGGGCCAAATTTGCCCACGCTGGTTTTAAGTAACTTTCTGATCAATAAGTAAGTTTGATAAATTCAATTTGAGTAACGTGTTTAACTAAGTTTCAAAAAAGAAACTTTTCAATGAATTGTGCTTTTTATTTGAAAGAGGCTAAATACAATGCGTAAAACTGCTTATATATGATACTGTTTCTTATAATACTATGCAGAAAACTAGTATTATAACTAATACTCGACAAGTTCTATGAAAGCCTAAGTGTTTATATAAAGGAGAAAACTAACATTTTAAGAAAGTAATAGAAGTTTTAGAAATAAATACAAAATTAAGGAGTTTTCGGGAAAACAAAGATGGGTAGCGCCTATAACCAAGGGGAGATCAAATCTGCCCGCGCAACATGACCTTTTTACGAAAAAAACAATGCAGTATATTTCAGTTGAGAAAAAAAGCAAAAATGAACCTTTCATCGAAAGAAACCATAACAAAAACAGAAAATCCTGAATATAATCCATATAAGCAAACTAGGAAAGAACTCGCTGGCAAAATTGACCCCCTTTGCTGTTTCTAGGGTTAAAGTATAATAATATTACTAAAGTTACTATAAGAGACACTTATGTTTTCACAAAGACCATGGTACACAAGAAAAAGATGATTTATAAAAGAAAAATGCAAGTCCCATATTTTATTGATTAAAGCTAGAGCATCTCCCTTTTCTTACTCTGCTTATTAAATAAAACTTTCATTGATATTTCTTAATTAAAAATGTAAATTTATTAGGGTAAAATAGCAAATAAAACGGAAAATATATTAAGTCCTGTGTACACTCAGGCTAATCTCATCCCAAAATTAAAGAAAGAGAAAAAAGAAAGTAGGAATTAATGATTGTTTAATAAAAAGATCAAATATAAATAAAGTAGCTAACGCCCATCAGTTACTGTGGGCAATATTCTGCGTTCTTCCTTCTCCACCTTTTCTCGTCTCGTACAAATTTGAAACGTCTCGTATGGCCATCTTAAGGAAACACTTTACTCCATTTCTTTCCACTCTCACGAGTATGGTCCATAAATCGTGAGAGTTGAATTTTGACGAAAATTTGTGACAAGATTCAGTTCGATTTGCTAAGTAACGTAGTAATAGTCACTCGATGCGCATGAGCTGCTACACCGACGCCATCTTGAAATCCAGTAGGTAATGACCAAGAATACCCCTTTGGCACAAAAATGAAAAAAAGCTTTTGATAGATCTGACTTCAGTATTGTAAACCAAGGTAGAGCATCTATATGTAGGAGTACTTTCAGTGAATGATCGCCATTTTGAAAGGCGCCATATTGAATTGCGGTTAAATATGATAAATGGCAAGGGTGTCATGTGGGGTATCAAATAGCACTGGAATTTACTCCTGAATCCATTTCCGCAACCAAAGTTAACATATCTGTTTTTACTTCAGAGTTAAGAGCTCTCTTACCCACAGGAACATATAAAAACTGTGTGATATAGACTTGTGTTATGAAACACGGTCGTGCGAGTACTTGCAGGGTTTTAACTAATGCAGTAGTTAATACAGTACAATAGCCACTATACCAATCAGATCTTGAGAGTAGAGAGAGAAATCGTTAATTAAATTGAAATTCCTGTACTGAAAAATGGAATAGCAGCATGCTACAAGTTATACATAATTCAAAGTGCGATGGAATAGACTGCTCATTGATGAAACGCATGTCTAATAGTACTGACAGTAGAATAGAGGCTGTATAGACGGCCGAGTCAGCAAAAAATTATCTTGTTTTCCTAGAAATCGATATAATTTCCTGGAATTGGGAGGCAAGTTTCGACAAGCCTTTAGTTGTTATGTTCATAGCCTTTTACGGCTACGAAAATTTTGGTGATGGGAACCCGCTGTTGCTATGCTCATAGTCTTGGACGCCTAACATAAGTGTTCTCATCTTATATTGTCTAGTTATTTGAACCCCCGTCACCCCTTACTCCTCCTGGAGAACCAAAGAGCATAAGCGATTTAGCCCCTTGGTCCTATTCCCACGAAAAGTCTGTAGGTTATGAACTGAAAGCATGATATTCAAATGATCGAAGCTTCTCAGCAGATTGTATGAAATTGGTCTTAGTTGCTAAGGTAAATATTATATTTCATGATTTTTTAAAAACGTGGGATTAGAAACAATATATGAGTCTCATAACGAAACACATACCCATGCAAAATCATGTTGCTTAGCTCCTTGGTCCTACTCCCACGAAGTGTCTGTAGATTATGAACCGAAGACGTGATATTCAAATGATCAAAGCTTCTCACGAAATTGACTTAGTTGCTAAGGTAAATATTGTATTTCACGATTTTTTTTAAAAACGTGGGATAAGAAACAATATATGAGTCTCATAACGAAACACATCCATACACTCCTCCCCCCAGACCTCCTGCGAATGGATTCCATTGATTGAGCATATTCTAATAGCGAAAGCTTCTCATAGCATATCATATTCCCATAGCACAAAAACTACGTCAACGAAATTTAGAATTGAAATACAGTCCCATATAGATACCTGTATAAACAAAATGAAACATGCCTTTCCCAAGTTTTGATGTGAAAGATATCTTATGTATTGAAATCGTAACGAGATATGTTTTCGATTATGATAGGCATGATCGAACTTATGACATGTTTTTCTAAGGCAAACACGTTGGTGTGAGTGTGTGTGTGTGTGTGTGTGTGTGTGTGTGTGTGTGTGTGTGTATTTGTATACAGAGAACATTTGTGATTCAGATTTAGAATAGTAAACGTGTGTGTGGATCCTCTTCCACGTAAAACTTTCACTTCATATTTGTAATAGTGAGTGTGTGTCTTTGTGCGTGGTTGATCCGTTGGATGACTAGAGCTGTGAATAAGTGTTATCATCAGACGATTTTATTAAAATAGGTAAGTAAAATAATATATTATTAAAAATATTACGGTCTATGATTATTCCTGAAAGAATAAAACAATATGTTAGGTCTTCATTTAACTATAAATGTACTTCAGACATTGTATTTACTTTGCGTTTCCGTGTTTGATAGAGATGAAATTCTAACGTTAAAAACACATACATATAAGCGAGTTTGTATGATGTATGATGCTTCTGTTCCTTCCACGTTGATTTCTGAGAAAATGATAAGATGGAATTCTTGAATGTTTTCTGACTCGCATTGCAATTAGATATCAGCTGACGCAAGAAATGTCTGTAGACTTGGTGTTTTAATTTTGATAATATCATGTATACCTGTCTGTCTGTAAATGAAATCTTTGAACAATGAAATGAAATCTTTGAGTTTTATGTCCCACAATAAAGCCAACAAGGTCTGTGTGTCTTTCTGTCTCTTAATGAAATCTTTGAACAATGAAATGAAATCTTTGAGTTTTAAGTCCCACAATAAAGCCAACAAGGTTAATGGGAAATCTTTGAGTTTTACGTTCCACGGTTGGAAATCTTTGAGTTTTACGTCCCACAGTTATGTCGGCTATGCTAATGGAGACGGTGATAATGAGAAATGAATGAAATGTTGGAAAGGAGATAGTGGGAGGAAATTCACGTACACGGTGTTTCTATCCCCACAGAGTTCACTTGATTGGAACAGGATTTTGAACCTATGACCTTCCACGTACACGGCGTTTGTCCACAACAAAGTTCACTTCTCGGAAACAGGATTTTGAACCTGGGACCTCATGCACCATAGGTGAACGCTTTACCACTGAGCCAGCGAGGACCCCTGCCGGAAAGGTATCAAAATTTGGCCATGGTCTCAGAACAAGACGAAACGAAGATATGTGTGTATTAGCCAATGATAATATATGATAGTTTTAAATAAATTGTATATCTGTCTGTGATCTGGGGGAGTCAGACAAGGGAGCCATAAAGTTATCAAAATTTGGTCATGGTATTAGACAAAGACGTGGCGTTTTGTGGAGTTCAACCCGGGACCCATGCACACCGAACAACCGAGATCCATAAAACGAGAGAGAGAGGTCAAACACAACCTTTATGCAGGGTTGCTGTGTTCAATGATGATACTCTGAACTCAATAACACATCATCTAAGGGGGTCGTTTTGGGGGGTCTCCAGGGTTGATATCGAGACACGAAAAATAATTTAAAATGGACGATATTAGTGTCAAATACATAGTTTTCGGGGTCGCTGTGTTCAATGATGATACTCTGAACTCGTTAGTACAATATTTAAGGGTTGAAGTTGGGGGTCTCCAGGGTTTCTATCGAGACACGTAAAAATAATTTAAAATCATTGATATTAGTGTCAAATACATAGTTTTCGAGGCCTCTGTGTTCAATGATGATACTCTGAACTCAATAACACATCATCTAAGGGGTTGAAGTTAGGGAGTCTCCAGGGTTGATATCGAGACACGTAAAAATAATTTAAAATGAACGATATTAGTATCAAATACATAGTTTTCGGGAGCGCTGTGTTCAATGATGATACTCTGAACTCGTTAGTACAACATTTAAGGTTCAAGTTGGAGTCTCCAGGGTTTCTATCGAAACACATAAAAATAATTTAAAAGCACCGATATTAGTGTCAAATACATAGTTTTCGAGGCCTCTGTGTTCAATGATGATACTCTGAACTCGTTAGTACACCATCTAAGGGGGGTTGAAGTTGGGGGGTCTCCAGGGTTTCTATCGAGACACGTAAAAATAATTTAAAATCACCGATATTAGTGTCAAATACATAGTTTTCGGGGCCTCTGTGTTCAACAATGATACTCTGAACTCGTTAGTACACCATCTAAGGGGGCGGTTGAAGTTGGGGGTCTCTAGGGTTTCTATCGAGACACGTAAAAATAATTTAAAATCATTAATATTAGTGTCAAATACATAGTTTACGAGGCCCCTGTGTTCAATGATGATACTCTGAACTCGTTAGTACACCATCTAAGGGGGGTTGAAGTTGGGGGTCCCCAGGGTTTCTATCGAGACACGTAAAAATAATTTAAAATCACCGATATTAGTGTCAAATACATAGTTTTCGAGGCCTCTGTGTTCAATGATGATACTCTGAACTCAATAACACATCATCTAAGGGGGTTGTTTTGGGGGGTCTCCAGGGTTGATATCGAGACACGTAAAAATAATTTAAAATGAACGATATTAGTGTCAAATACATAGTTTTTGGGGTCGCTGTGTTCAATGTTGATACTCTGAACTCAACAACACATCATCTAAGGGGTTGAAGTTGGGGGGTCTCCAGGGTTGATATCGAGACACGTAAAAATAATTTAAAATCACCGATATTAGTGTCAAATACATAGTTTTCGAGGCCTCTGTGTTCAATGATGATACTCTGAACTCGTTAGTACACCATCTAAGGGGGCGTTGAAGTTGGGGGTCTCTAGGGTTTCTATCGAGACACGTAAAAATAATTTAGAATCATTGATATTAGTGTCAAATGCATAGTTTTCGGGGTCGCTGTGTTCAATGATGATACTCTGAACTCGTTAGTACAACATTTAAGGGGGGTTGAAATTGGGGGGTCTCTAGGGTTTCTATCGAGACACGTAAAAATAATTTAAAATCATTGATATTAGTGTCAAATACATAGTTTTCGGGGCCTCTGTGTTCAATGATGATACTCTGAACTCAATAACACATCATCTAAGGGGTTGAAGCTGGAGGGTCTCTAGGGTTTCTATCGAGACACGTAAAAATAATTTAGAATCATTGATATTAGTGTCAAATACATAGTTTTCGAGGCCTCTGTGTTCAATGATGATACTCTGAACTCAATAACACATTATCTAAGGGGGTTGTTTTGGGGGGTCTATAGGGTTGATATCGAGACACGTAAAAATAATTTAAAATGAACGATATTAGTGTCAAATACATAGTTTTTGGGGTCGCTGTGTTCAATGATGATACTCTGAACTCAATAACACATCATCTAAGGGGTTGAAGTTGGGGGTTCTCCAGGGTTGATATCGAGACACGTAAAAATAATTTAAAATCACCGATATTAGTGTCAAATACATAGTTTTCGAGGCCTCTGTGTTCAATTATGATACTCTGAACTCGTTAGTACACCATCTAAGGGGGGTTGAACTTGGGGGTCTCTAGGGTTTCTATCGAGACACGTAAAAATAATTTAAAATCATTGATATTAGTGTCAAATACATAGTTTTCGGGGCCTCTGTGTTCAATGATGATACTCTGAACTCGTTAGTACAACATTTAAGGTTCAAGTTGGAGTCTCCAGGGTTTCTATCGAAACACATAAAAATAATTTAAAAGCACCGATATTAGTGTCAAATACATAGTTTTCGAGGCCTCTGTGTTCAATGATGATACTCTGAACTCGTTAGTACACCATCTAAGGGGTGTTGAAGTTGGGGGTCTCCAGGGTTGATATCGAGACACGTAAAAATAATTTAAAATCATTGATATTAGTGTCAAATACATAGTTTTCGAGGCCTCTGTGTTCAATGATGATACTCTGAACTCAATAACACATTATCTAAGGGGGTTGTTTTGGGGGGTCTATAGGGTTGATATCGAGACACGTAAAAATAATTTAAAATGAACGATATTAGTGTCAAATACATAGTTTTTGGGGTCGCTGTGTTCAATGATGATACTCTGAACTCAATAACACATCATCTAAGGGGTTGAAGTTGGGGGTTCTCCAGGGTTGATATCGAGACACGTAAAAATAATTTAAAATCACCGATATTAGTGTCAAATACATAGTTTTCGAGGCCTCTGTGTTCAATTATGATACTCTGAACTCGTTAGTACACCATCTAAGGGGGGTTGAACTTGGGGGTCTCTAGGGTTTCTATCGAGACACGTAAAAATAATTTAGAATCATTGATATTAGTGTCAAATACATAGTTTTCGGGGCCTCTGTGTTCAATGATGATACTTTGAACTCGTTAGTACACCATCTAAGGGGATTGAAGTTGGGGGGTCTCCAGAGTTGGTATCAAGACCCGTATAAATAATTTTAAAAAATTAGTTTCCGTATTTGCTACGGAATAAAAATATCATACTGAGTTAAGTGATAGCTTTCGTAATCATTCAAATCATAACCTCGTAAGGGAGAGATAGAGATAGAAATATTTAAGTTTAACGTCCCACATGTACGCTCCTTACGTTATAAAACGGACGATATTAGTGTCAAATACATATTTTTTCGTGGTCGCTGAAACTCTGAAAGAATAAGTATAAAATTTACGTACAGAACGTTTATACATTAGACAACACACTTGAAGCAAACTGCGAACATACATTTCTTTCACTCCCGTGGAATACGAAAAAAAGTTACAATTCATTTTAACTACTTAAAAGGTATGCTATTTTTCCCTTGAAATTTCCACTTTTTCCATATAACGAATTGAAATTTATGTATATATATATATAAATATACTGTTTATAAGTAACGAGGTGCATTTCTTTTTTATTTTAGGTTGAATACAAATAAAAGATACGTGTAATCCTTTCCTAATCATTACTTATAGATACATACATACATACATATATATATATATATATATATATATATATATATATATATAACCCTTTTTATTTATTCGTATATTCTTTTAAAGCGCTTTTATTTATATTCTATTTGAAATAAGACATATATCCACTATTTACATATACATATTGGAAAATTTTTGTTTTGCATTACGTATATACATCCGTAAAGTAAAAATGGAAAACAAGTGTACGCAAGAGCTATTAAAAGAGATTACCGCATTTATTAACGACATAGAAGAAGAAGAAGAGATTGTAGTAAATAAAGAGACGCAAGTTCTTCTAAGAGAAATAGATGCCGTAATCAGAATAGAAGAAGAAGATCATCATGAAAGGAAGGAAGAAGATGATGAAATGAAGAAAGGTACACAAAAGGAGGAAGAACTCATAGAAGAAGAAGAAGAAAAAGAAGAGATGATCATCAATATCGAAGAAGAAGAAGAAGAAGAAATAGATGCAGCTAGTGTAATTCAAATTGCAGAAGAAAAAAAAGAATATGAAGAAGAAAAAGACGAAGAACTATTAGAAATATTGGAAAGTGCAGGTAATAGAATGATAATAGAAGAAGAAGAAGAAGAGCAAGCATCCGAACCTATTGCCCAAATAAAAAATGGTTATAAGAAGTAGCAAAAGAAGAAGAAAACGTCGAAGAAAGAACAAAAGAAGAAGAAGAAGAATTGCTAAATCTAACGTTCTCCCAAATAATAGGAGAGACTTACAATGAGGAAGAAAAGACAGAAGAAGATGAGTTCTTCCAAACTGAACTAGAAAAATGGATTACCAATTTATTTCCTAATCCTGAAAAAGACGAACAAAAACAAGAAATAATATATACATCAATTATGGAAATATCAGCGGAGGCTAATACAGAACATACAGAAATAGAGACCGATTTAGACGAAATAGAAAAAAGAATGGACGAGTTGCTATCCGTATTTGAAGCAGAACGAAACTCAAATGTACAAGTAGGAGTTTTAAATAACAGCCGTAATGATGAAAACAATAGATTTCATATTATAGAAGAACGCATGAAGACAATACAGAAGATACAATATGGCTGGTACAATGCTAAGATTCCGTCTAGCCCCCGTGCGTACAGGTGAAAATCCTTTTACTGCAATTGAAACAAGTCTACGTGCTTTAATAGATTATTTGCTACGTGACGTGGACCAGCATGATTACGTAGGAATAACAATCACAAATGAGAGAGAAGGACACCGCCCTTTTTGGTTATTGTTCAGAGAAGCAAGAAATCTCTCAGCAGAAGTTCTATGGACAAGTTATGAGAAAGTACTGCAAAGTAATGCGGCTTTTCTTATAAATGAAGATTGCATCGTGAATTTTCATCATGTACGAATGCCGAGAGGACAATGGAGATTGAAACAACATGTTATGAATACTGAAGAATATGTAAAGGCAAAACGTGGTATTATCACAATTAAGAATAAAGGCACAAGATGTTTAGCACATGCAATCGTAGTTGCCATAGGACTGAAAAAATACAAGGGAAGAAATCAAACTGAGTACAATAGATATGTAAAACATCAAAGTAAATATATCATAGAAAAAGAAGCAGAAGACCTATGTGAATTTGCTGGTGTAGATCTTAGTCATGGTGGTGGAATTCCTGAAATTCGTAAATTTCAGGAATATTTAAAGGATTATAAAATCACAGTGTATAGGGGGTTTTCAGGAAGTGATGTTATGTTTGAAGCACCACCAAGCGATAATGAGAGAACTGCTTTAAACTTACTGTTCATAGACAACCACTACAACGTCATTGAAAGCTTGACAGCATGTTTTAGCTGTAGTTATTATTGCGAAAGTTGTCATAAGAAATATGAAAACAAGCATAATATTTGAAACATTGTACAGCTGTATGTTACCGATGTCATCAGAAGCCACCATGTGACTTTAAAGAAACCCATATTACTTGCAATAAATGTGATAAGAGAATTTTATGGCCAGTCATGCTATGACTATCGTAAGTCAGCGCCGTATCAAAGTGGAAAGCCTTTATGTTCAACTGTGAAATGTTGTGCCCAGTGTTTGAAAATTTATGTAGTGAAAGAAAAAGGATCTCACGTATGTGGAGAAACTTATTGCAACATTTCCTATGCTATAGTACCACCCAACCATGAATGTTACATGAAAGTGAATGAAAGAAAAAAATCAAAAAAAGCTAATGAAAAAATTATCATGGAAAAGAAAGCTATGATTGTATTTTACGATATTGAATGTACACAAGACACGAAAATAGAAGATGAGGACGCAAACATATATGAGCATATACCTAATGTCTTGGTTAGTCAGCATACATGTTACAGATGTTATGAAGACAACGACATCAAAAATAATTGTATCGTTTGTGGAAAACGAGAAAATATATTTCACGGAGAAAATGTAATAGAACACTTTCTAAAACACCTTCAACAGCGACGTCCAAACATTAAATCAGTAACATGTGTGGCCCATAATTCTAAGGGCTATGATGCACATTTCATCATTAAGACCATGGTTGAGAAGATGAAATGGACTCCAGAAGTAATCATGAATAGGGCGAAAATTCTATCTCTTAAAATAGGGAACGTAACATTCATTGATTCACTAAGCTTTCTTCCTATGCCCTTAAGTAAATTAAGTGGTGCATTTGGTCTTCAATGGTGCAAAGGATATTTCCCACACTTTTTCAATCGAAGTGAGAACCAAAAATATGAAGGTACACTTCCAGACATTAGATATTATGGAGCAGATACCATGAAAGTAGACGAAAGACGCAAGTTTCTCCAATGGTATACTGAAACGAACCTTTAAAATGAAAGAAGAACTCATCAAATATTGTGTACAAGATGTTGAAGTATTACGCCAAGCATGTATTTCCTTTATGAATACATTTGAATCTGAAACAAATGTAAATCCCTTACTTGAATGCATTATAATCGCCAGTGCATGTAATTTGGTGTATCGAAGAAATTTCTTAAAGGAAAATACGATTGGTATTATACCAAAGAACGGGTATCGATGGAGAGGTGTCCAATCAGTTGAAGCAGTACAATGGATAGCTTGGGAAGAAAAAACAAAAAATATTCAAATTACCAATGCTGCACGTAGTAAGGAAAAAAAGAATTGCATCAATTAAAGTAGATGGTGTATGGACAGATCCCAACACAGGAAAAATATATGTGTGGGAATATGAAGGCGATTTCACACATTGATGTATCTACTGTTACCCTAACGACAGAGATAAACCCATCTATAACAATGCTACAGATACCATGGAATTTCGATATGAAGCAACAAAGAAGAAAATTCAAAAATTAAAAGATTTTGGCTGTGAAGTGCATGAAATATGGGGCTGTGAATTTAAAAAACAATTGGCAGGAAATGAAGAGATGAAGAAGTATGTTATTAATTATCCGTATACAAAGAAAACACCATTAAATCCTCGTGATGCTTTTTATGGAGGACGTGTGAATGCCATACGTTTGTATCATAAAGCACAAGAATCTGAAAAAGAAACAATTCAATACAAAGATGTTATTTCGCTTTATCCGCATATCTGTAAGACTAAGAAGTTTCCAATTCGTCATCCTACTATCTATCTGCCTGGAGATTCAAATATTCCCACCATTGAAGAAGTAGAAGGATTAGTTAAACTAAGTATTCTACCTCCAAAAAATCTCTTACACGCAGTTCTTCCTTACAAATGAAATGATAGATTGATGTTTCCACTTTGTCGTACATGTTGTGATGAATTAAACCAGTCATCTTGTAATCACAGCGATGAAGACCGAGCTCTACATGGTACATGGGTAGCAGATGAAATAGGAAAAGCATTAGAAAAAGGATACAAAATAATAGATATTCATGAAATTTGGGCATATGATGTTGTTCAATATGATGAAGAAACTAAAAGTGGCGGCTTATTTGCAGAGTACATAAACACATTACTGAAAGCAAAAACGGAAGCAAGTGGATGGCCATCATGGTGTGAAACAGATGAGCTAAAGCAGAAGTACATTCAGCAATTTTATGAAAAGGAAGGAATACGTCTCGATGAAAATAAAATTCAACATAATCCAGCACTTCGGAGTTTAGCTAAATTAATGCCAAATTCATTTTGGGGAAAATTTGGACAACGTGAGAACATGGGTCATGTAAGCATTATTAATGATCCAAAGAAATTATATGAGAAATTAACATCTCATGATATAGACGTTCATAAAATATTTCCAGTAAATGATGATATGATATATGTATATTGGCAATACCCAGATGAAGTTCCTGTTTCACTATCAACAGTAAATGTCATCATAGCCGCGTACACAACAGCACAAGCAAGATTAGAATTGTACAAGTATTTAGAACAACTGCAAGAAAGAGTATTGTATTTTGATACAGATTCACTCATTTATACGCAAAAACCTGTGAAACTACAATCCCAACTGGTGACTTTTTAGGCGATTTAACAAATGAAGTACTCGAGTATGGTAAACAGGCCTATATTTCAGAATACGTCTCGGCTGGACCCAAGAACTATGGATTACGTATTTTTGATCCCAGTACGAAGAAGGAGTTTCAAGTATGCAAGATACGGGGCTTTTCATTAAACTATGAATCTTCAAAACACCTAAATTTTGATGTAATGAAGAAAATGATAGTAGCTAATGAAGAGGATGCGGAAGAAGAAGAAGAAGAATCTCGTCCCACGGAAGTCAAAATTACCAATGAGAAAAAAAATTGCCGTAGGAAAGACCATACTATCATCAGCATGCCCGAAACAAAAATTTATAAGATAAATTATATTAAACGACGTAGAATACCAAATTCATATGATACTCTTCCATATGGCTACACTACTTCCAACAAAAGAAGAAGAGAAATGTAATAAGGCCCTTTATAAATATACGTGTGAAGAAAGAATGATCATACTCTTTAACATGGATTCGACGTGGAAACATCCCTTTTCATGTATTGTTGCCGAACCAAGTGGATGTGGAAAAACTTCCTTTGTAATACGATTCCTGTCCAATTTATCACGTATGGTTAATACATCGTTTCGTCATATTTATTGGTACTATGCAGAATGGCAAAATGCGTACAGAGAAATTTCGACAAAAGTACAATTTATTGAAGGATTACCTCGAACAAAAAACTTTTTACCTGAAACTGGACCACATCTTATTATTATTGATGATCAAATGTGTGAAGTGAACCGCAATATAGTTGATTTCATTACAAAGGGTTCTCTTCATAGAAATCTTAGTGTACTATTTATTACACAAAACATATTTCATCAGGGAAAAGGAAACAGAGATATGAGCTTGAATTGTTCTTATCTCGTATTATTTAAAAATCCAAGAGATAAATCACAAATTAAACATTTGAGTTATCAACAAACTCCTGAGAATCCAAAATTTCTTCAAGAAAATTTCAACGACGCAACAAAGTTACCATATGGATATTTGTTTATTGAATTAAAACAGGATACGCCAGATGAACTTCGTTTTCAAACAAATATTTTTCCTGATGATATTTATCATTACGTTTATGTTCCAACGAAATAGAAGAAGATGTGTTTATAATGTTTGTTTTAAACTGTGTTTCTTCATTCTGACAATATGTCTCCAAGAGTAAAACACGGAGATCTTCTTCGTACGCTGAGCAAAGCAAATCCTAAATTACGTAAAGCTATACTGGCCAATGCAGACTCTTCAGTGATTCGAAGTATTTGCGAATGTTGTTATAATGTATTAAAAGGGAATGTACCTCTTGCAAAGACACAGAAAGCAAGATTAAAGCGATACAAGAGGACGCTTCGATATCTTTTAAAGAAAGGAAACTCCATCCAAAAGAAGAAGAAGCATTTATTAGTGCAACAGCAGGGTGGATTCCTACCGGCATTATTAGCTCCTAATTTAACTGGTGCATTATCAAGTTTACTATTCCGTTAGTGCAGTGGAACACGCAAAGAAGATGATTTTAGTTCCACCTGAAGTTCTTAATCGTATACAAACACCATCATCATCATCATCATCAGCCCTGGAGAAACGTGAATCTAATTTGGATCAAGAAATGCAAGAGATTTTACAGTTATCATCGCTTAGTGATGAAGAAAAGTGGAATCAATATAATAATATTCTTCAAAAATATTTACATTTAATACGAAAACAAGAATAACCTGTGACACTTTCAATTACGTCAACTAAATCAGAGAAGCCTGAAGTAGAAGAAGAAATATTATTATCTATACCCAAAATGTTTTGTAAAAGAGCTGAATTACTACTACATAGAATGAAACATGATGATAATATCACGTGGGATAATAAAGGAACTGTTTACATCAGAGGTGATAAACTAGAAGGATCTCACATTGTAGATTTAATTTCTGATGTGTCGCGACCCCGGAAACACACAAATCCACCGGGATGGGAGAAATTTTGTATTTATTTATCTTCTAATAAGACACCTCAAGAACTTATTGGAAATCCAAAACGTTTGTCATATATTTTACGACGAACTAAAGCATCACCAACAGCATCATCGTCAAGGGAAAAAATACCTCTGAAATCGTTTCCAGAAGACGAC
The DNA here is from genome assembly GCF_964235325.1 of Thermobia domestica. Taxonomy (NCBI): domain Eukaryota; kingdom Metazoa; phylum Arthropoda; class Insecta; order Zygentoma; family Lepismatidae; genus Thermobia; species Thermobia domestica. The sequence goes on along the minus strand of NC_137459.1, from coordinate 42,265,405 downwards.
GAAGAAGCAGAAGAAGAAGAAGAAGAAGAAGAAGAAAAGGAAAAAGTAGTATCTCCTATAAGGAAAAGGAAACGTGCCTGTAAACGTCCAGTATGGTCAAGGTGGAAACCGTAAATAAACAGTTAAGCAAGATTTACTACAACCCTTCACATCCTGCCTCGTTTTCAACTGTTAACAAATTGTGGATAGCTACAAAGAAGAAAATTCCTATACATTGTATAAGAAGATGGTTACTGCAACAAACAACATATACGTTACACAAACCTGTACGTCGTCGCTTTTAAAAGATATTTCTATGTAGTGAATAACTTTGATGATGAGTGGGAAAGTGATATTAATGATCTTCAATCTCTTCATAAATTTAATGATGGATATCGTTATATTCTTACAGTGATAGATGTGTTCAGTCGATATGCATGGGCTGTGCCATTAAAATCTAAAAATACAAATGATGTCTTAAAAGCATTGAAACTTGTGTTCAAAGACAGAAAACCAATTACATTCCGAACAGATAAAGGAAGTGAGTTTACTAATAAAACAATACAGAAGTACTTAGAGGACATCAAAATAAAACATATTACAACTAAAAATCCTGATATAAAAGCTAGTATTGTAGAACGTTTTAACAGAACTCTAAAAGAAAAAATGTGGAAGTATTTTACAAAGTATCAAACGTATAAATATTTAAATGTATTACCTCTTCTTGTGAAGTCATACAATGAAGATTATCATTCAAGCATAAAGATGTCACCTGCAAATGTTTCTCAAAATAACCTATTACAAGTATGGCATAATCAATATGATAATAAAATAAAGAAGAAGAAGAAGGAGTATCCAAATTTCTCAAAATATCTTAAGATTGGTGATACAGTACGAATTAGTAAAACTAAACGTACATTTGATAAAGGATATATGCAAAATTGGACTTGGGAAACATTTAAAGTGAAGAAGATAATACCAAGAGATCCACCTGTTTATGAAATTGAAGATTTAAACAAGGAACCACTGGATGGGTTATTTTACAGAGAGGAAATACAACCTGTGACGTTATCAAAGACATTTTACATAGATAAAATCATACGTACAAGAAGAAAAGGCAGCAGAAAAAAATATCTTGTTCATTGGAAAGGATATCCTTCTTCTTTCGATTCCTGGATACCTGCATCATCCGTAAAGAAGATCGAGAAGTACAATGGAACCTGATGGAGATTTTTACGTTACGCTTCTTAGTAATAGTTCTATGGAATATTTTCCTGACAACACCTTAACATCATACACTACGAAACTTCATCAAAGAATGGAATTCCATGAAAAGTGGGAAGTGGCTATTGTTGAAATTCATTATCCTCATTCAATACTAAATATTAATGAAGAAAATAATAATTTTTTTTACAAACCTGCAAAAAGTGATGAATGGAAATTTATAACTATTCCTGTACGTTATTACACTGACATATCAGATTTGATAAAGATAATAAATACGTACAACAGAAAATGAAAAATGAAATGAAATCTTTGAGTTTTACGTCCCACGCTTATGCCGGTTAGGCTAAAGGAGACGGTGATTATGAGAGATGAGTGAAATGGTGAAATGAAGAAAGTGGGAGGAAACGGGAGAACCCCGAGAAAACCCACGAGCACGGTGTTTGTCCACCACAAAGTTCACTTGGCGGGGGCTGGGATCGAACCCGGGACCCCAAGCACCAGAGGTGAACGCTCTGCCACTGAGCCACCGCGCCCCCCATACGTACAACAGATTCACAAATTTACATATTTCTTATACTCGTGAGAGTAATACCTGTTTTATACGACGTCTTCATAAAGACATAGATGTAGACGTTGTATTATCACCAAGTGTTAGTGCGATGTTGGGGTTTGATCCAAACGTTGATTTAAAGGATATGCAACAAGGCCAAAGCATTCCAAATTTTCGTTTAGAACTTCCATCTACAATGAATGTGTATTGTGATATAATTCAATTTGTATTTGTTGGAGATACAGTAGCACCATTGTTACGAATCATAAATATGAATCCTGTGAATCATACATTTGGAAGTAGTGTTATAGAAATTTTTAATCCTCCACATTATGTGCCTATAGAAAAGATGCATTTTGAACACATCAAAATAGATCTAAGAGATAGTACAGGCTCTCCACTGGCATTCACTGTATGCGTTAAACTACATTTTCGACCAGTGCGTCAACATCGACAAATATGAATAATCCATATTTACAATATTATCAAAAACAAGCTCTTTCTGGAACTGGAAACGTTTATGTTGGATCCCCTAACAAGTTGGACATGGTATTGGAAGTTTCCTTGGAGGATTATTTCGTTCTGTCATGCCACTAGTAAAACAAGGAGCTAAAACAGTAGGAAAGGAATTATTAAAATCTGGAGCAAACGTTATTACTGATGTCATCATCGATAATCAACCTATTAACGAATCCTTTTATCAACGAATGGGTGAAGCGAGATCCGTCTTGCAAGACAAAGCAAAAAATAAACTGAAATCTTTGCTAGGATCTGGATATCAACGAAGGAAAAGAAGAATTACACATCTTTTCACCTTTAACCCTTCATCATTACACATCATCAAGCGCAAGAAGAAGAAGGGAAAGAGGAAACGTACACAGAAAACAAAGAAAAATCAGTCTTATAAGAAGAGGAAGTTATCACACGATATCTTTGATTAAATCATCACCACCATGGCTTTCTTACATCATCAATCCTGCGAGTGTGTAAAAAGTGAACTAGATATTTTTTCTACAAAACCAACGCAAACCTGTATATTGGATAATCATGTTGTTACATACAAACCAATCAGTTCACTAGCTCATAATGCTCCTATAGAGTTTGTCATCCCAGGAACAAGTGATGAATACATAGATCTACCACATACTCTTCTTTACATCGAAGCTCAAATCGTTAAGCCTGATGGATCAGCATTTGTTGAAAGTGATAAAGCTGTGGCTCCTATTAATGACTTTTTAAATTCTATGTTCAGTGAAGTGGAAGTGTATTTAAATAACAAACTGATTTAATTTCCATCTCATAATCATCCATATCGATCATACATTGAAAAACTGTTAAATTATGATGATTCTGCTAAAAATACTCAGCTTCAATGTGCATTCTGGTTTCAAGATACTGCTGGACATATGGACGCAACATCTAGTGGTAATAGAGGATTTCAACAACGTTATGAATTAACAAAAAAAATTGCAAAACTCGACATGCTTGGACATCTTCATTGTCATATTTTTAATCAAGATAAATTTTTAATCCAAGGAGTAGAATTACGTCTCAAGTTAATTCCTGCAAAGCCAAACTTTTGTCTCATCGCTAGTGATTCGCCTGTTGAGGCTAAAGTGAATATTTTAGACGCTGCTTTACATATTAAAAAGATTAATGTTAGTCCTACAATAAAACTAGCACATAACAAGCTTCTGCAATCAACAACAGCCAAATATCCTCTCACAAGAGTGCAAATGAAGTCATTCGTCATTGCAAAGGATCTTCAATCAAAAACAATTGATAATTTATTTAAGGGAGTATTACCAACTCGAGTGATTGTGGCGTTTACATAAAATGATGCCTATACAGGAACAATAACTTCAAATCCATTTCATTTCAAACATTTTGACATCAATTTCTTCTCTCTATACATTGATGGAAAACCTGTACCTTCAAAACCATTACAACCAAATTTCGAAAACAACCTCTATGTTTCCTCATATCATACCTTATTCTGTGGATCAGGTATTCACTTTTCCAATCATGGCAACAATATTCCTCGTCTTGCCTTTCCTCAAGGATACACTATCTTTGTTTTCGACATTACTCAAGATGGAGAAGCCAGCGGTGTGCAGCATTGGAACCTTATACGTCACGGATGTGTTCGTCTGGAAGTTCATTTTACGAAGCCTCTACCAGCACCTGTCTTATGCATCACGTATGGAGAATTCCAATCTCTCTTAGAAGTGGATCATCAGAGGAACATCATCATGGATTTTTAAAGGTACGTTATTTAAATATCATATCATATATGTACATGTCTGCATTTTTATACATGATGTCCTCTGCACTAGATTTATTGAATGCTTTGCAAACAAATTCTTTATTTCACAATCATTTCGTTGGCGTACATGCAGCCAACCAATTACCAACACATGTTCCACTACCTGCAGCTATCATCATAAATACAGATCCCTCGAACAAACTTGGCACACACTGGATTTCCGTATATATTCTTACTGACGGACGTGCCCACTACTTCGATACATTTGGATTTCCTCCATATGTAATGCAACATATTCAATTTCTACGTAGAAATTTCATTTCTTATACATTTAATAATAAACAAATTCAAAGTGTGAAATCGTCCCTATGTGGGCATTATTCATATCTTTCCTATGCTTCAAAGCTAAAGGAAAGTCCTTAAATGAATTGCATTACACTTTCTCATCAACTCCAGAAAAAATGATCGTCGTTTGCTGTATTTACTTTTACAGGTAATCATGTCTTCATTCTTCTTCGTTTGTTTTGATTACTTTCTTTTCGTATTATTGCAGGTAGTCATTTCTTCTTCTTCTTCTTATTTATTATAATGTGTTTGTATATATTATAATTTGTTGTTTTATTTGTTCATGATTATAGATAAAATAGATTTTAAGTTATGTTTTTCATTTTTTTCATTTCAGAGAGTAAAAGGATCGTCATCGTGTATATGGACATCATCATTGTACAGTACGACTTCTATCTACGCTTCCTCACCATCATCAACACCAGTAGTATCATCTGCGAGGTTAATATCATTAATTGAACTGTGTATAGACAGCATCAGTGAACAGTATATGGCAGCTGTGAAGTTATCATCACCTGAACAATGAAAAAATCTAACGTTCTTTTAACAATGTACTATACTTACCGTCGTTTTAAGTGTGTAAATAGTTTCATCAGCAACAAACACTTTGTATTCTTTTTTCTCTTTGAAAACAAATGTTTTATTTCTTATTTTCTCCGTTTCCTAATAAATAAATATGTTTTATGATCAATTATGTAATTAAATACACATATCATAAAACATATTTTTAAGTCATTGAATTAAAGAATTTCATAGTGGTTTTTAAAAAAAGATTCTAAGACTGATTTTTAATTCAATGATGTAATCACATAACTACATAATAATAATGAATTCAAATACTTAATCAGTTATTCTTTCGTAAATTAAATCAAGTATATGAATTCAATATTATTATTATGATAGGACTTTTGTTTTTAAAATTTTAATATTAATTATTTTAGTTCCTTTTTTTAAAAAAAATAAAAAAGTCCTATCATACTTAAGACAAAGTTGTATAATAATAATAATAATAATAATAATAATAATAATAATAATAATAATAATAATAATAATTTCAAATACTAATTTTTATTTTAACATTCATTTCAAGAATTTGAATTCATTATGATTATTATTATTATTATTATACGTACCACTTATAATATACGAGGAAAAAAATATGATAGGATTTTTTCTTATAATAATTAGTATACTAATTAAAAATCCTATCATATTGAGGTGTATGAAACGAACACAAAACACACACACACACAAATAAAACATTTCACTTTCACTATATATATTTTTATTACATTTGATATTACGTTATTTAGTATACATGAAAAAACAAATCAATTTTCTTCTTCTTTATGAAGAGACGTTCACTTCATTGATACCCTCCGAAGGTTGAGTATCGGTTTCCCCCACCATGGCTGTGTCGATACACTATCAAATAAATCAGCCATAATTGCATCTATGAGTTTTTGTTCGCAAAATACCTTCATTTCCAATTTTAATCGTTCACCATCAATGTTCACATCACTGTTCTTATCAAGAGAGACACTTGTAAAACTGATGTTCATACCATTAATAATACTCTGTTCATCTACACAGGTATGTATTCCGGCAAGTACTCTGCATGTAAGACACTGCAATTGTACATGATTACGAATAGTATCTGTACACAAGTCAAAATATTCACGTAGCACAACACTACAAACTTTACTGTTTTCCACAGCATGTTCAATACACTGTAATATTTCCAAGAAATAAAGCCAATCACTTGAAGTTAAATACACAGTGTTTCGATGAGCATGAAGTGTTCCTTTCTTCTCTAACTTCACTAATTTTTCACCCATTAGTTTTCGCATCACCAGTTCGTTTTTTCGACCAAGAGATTTTATAAATGTAATTTCCACTTGAGAATTTAAATAGTCCGTAACAAATGGGGGTCAAATGTACAAGTTTCTCCCACTCTGCCAAATTTAACTCCACTCCAAACACAAGTCCTTTGCCAACACAAATCACTGGCTCAAATGTATCACTATCCAGTCCAATACAAATTAATTTGGTTTTCATTTAATTAAGTCCATATTCAACATTTAACAAGTACTCTTTCTTGGTATCCATATTTGATGCACAAGCACTCAAAGACATGTTACTCCAGTCGCTGGCCAGCACAGAATAACGACACTATGCATACAGATGACTGTGTATGCATGAAGAGGAAGGGAGCGAAGAGGAAAATTCATGTTTCATCTTGTTTGTACATGCTACCATACACTTACGATTAGCATACCAGTTCAGTAAATTCAAGATCATGCATGTTACGTCCAGATACATTAATCTTCATTCTTTTATATATTAAACAGACATTCCCACTTTGTAAATACGTTAATAATGCACCATTATCTGCTTCCAATTTTTCAGTACAACGTCCAGGTAAAATCACTTTTTCGCCTCCTTCAAATGTCACACATGCCTTCCTACCATATACCGTTGTAATTATCTCACAGTTTACAATACGAAATGGTACTCCAATCTCCAAATCTCGCATTTTTGTAAAGGGTACCATTGATGGCTTATTAAGCTTATCTAATAAACTCATTGACGATGACATCTTTAAATTTTTTGACGTTTCTTCCTTTGCAACAGCTGCTAACAGAATGATCTACACAAGCACATAAGTTCCGCTTACGCTCTTCGCAGGAGGGGTGGGGGGTTTGGGGATTCAAATTATTAGCCAATAAACGACAAGAACACGAAAAAGGCATGTTTTATCTTGTTTTTTACATCTGGTAGGCGTCCAAGACTATGAGTATAGCAACAGCCGGTTCTCACAAACCAACACAAAATTTCCCACGGGCTTCTGTGGTAGCCGTAAAAGGCTATGAACATAACAACTAAAGGCTTGTCGAAACTTGCCTCCCAATTCCAGGAAATGATATCGATTTCTAGGAAAACAAGATAATTTTTTGCTGACTCGGCCGTCTATACAGCCTCTATTCTACTCTGACGAGCAGAAAATACCAAAGGGATTGTTCGGATATATATTAGAAAAAGATATAAACTGGCGAATATTAGTTGAACGACCAAAATGGTTCGGATTCCACTATAATCAGTAGTTCCGTGTCTCCTTTAGCGTAGCAGCCATAAATGTGGGGCGTTGGACTGAATCAAACCAAAAATCTATTTTAGGCAAAAATCTATTTTACATGGTCCGTTAGAGTGTGTTTTCTTCTCCAATCTTGAAACCTTAGGCAAAGACCATCATTGTTGCAGAATATTGCTTTCTTTTCCAATACTCGACAACCTATAATATACCGTGCATATTACGAAGTTAAAATATTTTAATGTAATTATTGCCAGTTTGTCTAAATACAATAGATTTATTGCGGACACATTGAACAATTAAGAGGATTTAAATTATCAGTTCACAGCCCATTCTTAGAAGAAGATACACCTGGAAACTTAGAATTTACTTTTCTTGTGTCTGTTCTGCTGTAAGTAATAAGAGAATGCACACACACCTGCTCAGAATAGATGGCAATAAAGGTTATTACAAGATTCAATACCAAGTTGCAATCCATAAAACAATCCTCTTTTTTGCTTTTTCTTTCAATATTAAATAATTAAATATCTGAAACTTTCCACCTTTAACGATAAAACACTTGCTTATAATAACGGCAAGACTAGTTTTCATATCAAAACTGATAAATAACTAATTGTAGCAGGTGTTCGGTGTACAAGTTATATGGCAGAATTTTCATAATGAAAATTCATTCTGTTGTGTATCGTCAATTTTGTGCGCCAGTCTTAAAGGACATGTTTGCATATCCATGGCAGAAATGTGGGTACGTCAGAGGAGCAATAGTTGGTTCATTTACAAATGTTCTGGAGCTGTGCAGGATTTACGTATAACCTAAACAAGCTATACCTTAGGGCCCCATACTCTTGGGGACCCAAAGAATTCAAGGAAAAAGTTGAATGTACATTTTCAAAATATAAGAAAAAACAATAAATAAAGTAACATCTACATATAGCAACCGTGCTTCGTTTGTGTAGACCCCTATGATGCAAATAATGGGGCCCCTTCTGCTAGCCTGCATCGTAAAATATCACTGGTTTCTTCATTTCTGTATATAGGGTCCTACGTTCATTTGGACACATAAAGGGCCCCATTATCTTCAGTAGCTTAGGGCCCCACCAAACCTAAATCCAGCTCTGTTCTGGAGACTAATAGAAAATAGTGTCTGTGGTCATGAAGATTGTGACGAAAGTGCATTTGTTAAGTGTTTGTACTGCTCCACGATACTGTGTGCTAATCACTTCGTTTTGACTCTCCATCATCACAACTGAACAGCAAAAGGTTAGTAGGTTAATATTTGCTTATGTGCATCAGTTTATATTATTTTTCTAATAATTTTTCTATTAATTTTCTAATAACTTCAAGACATACTCTTGTAAAGTCATATGTACTGTTGCACCTAACTTATATTACAACATTTAAATACTATGCATAATCGCAACACACATAGACTCATATATATATATATAGCACACTTTGAAATAGGTATAAATTGTTACGGTACTGCTATTCCATTTTTCACTACAGGAATTTCAATTTAATTAACGATTTCTCTCTCTAGTCTCAAGATCTGATTGGTATAGTGGCTATTGTACTGCATTAACTACTGCATTAGTTAAAACCCTGCAAGTGCTCGCACGACCGTGTTTCACAACACAAGTCTAACTCAAACAAATTTTATATGTTCCTGTGGGTAAGCGAGCTCTTAACTCTGAAGTGAAAACAGATATGTTAACTTTGGTTGCGGAAATGGATTCAGGAGTAAATTCCAGTGCTATTTGATACCCCACATGACACCCTTGCCATTTATCATATTTGACCGCAATTCAATATGGCGCCTTTCAAAATGGCGATTATTCACTGGAAGTACTCCTACATATAGATGCTCTACCTTGGTTTACAATACTGAAGTCAGATCTATCAAAAGCTTTTTTTCATTTTTGTGTCAAAAGGGTATTCTTGGTCATTACTTACTGGATTTCAAAATGGCGTCGGTGTAGCAGCTCAACGAAGCATTTGCGCATCGAGTGACTATTACTACGTTACTTAGCAACTCGAACTGAATCTTGTCACAAATTTTCGTCAAAATTCAACTCTCACGGTTTATGGACTTTCCTCGTCAGTCAAACATCTAAAAGCACTGGAACACTTATCTAATTATTTTAGATTAAAAGATCAAAGACTAAACTTCAAGTCTGTATAGGATTCTATTCTACATTTACATAGTTTCCGCCGACCTCACATGTAAGGGACCATATGTTGGTCGCGCAAATCAGATGCAGACATACGCCATCTGATTGAGCATGAAAAGATATGGAGAACACAGAAATTTAAGGTGCTGAGGGCCATAGGGAGTGGAGCGAGGAAAGAGGAAACATTGAATGTCGGCAAAATTGAAGAAAGTCAGGAATGACGGGAAAAGTTAATTTCTTGCAAACAGGGAAAAAAATCAACCAAAAGAACGAAATTAAACATAACAAGGGCATCAAGGACGAAGAAAGACCATAATCAGGGTTGCCATCCGGACCGCAGTGTTGCCAGCGCTGTATAACATTGATATGGAAGATAGCACAGTATAGCAATTCATGCACAAGGAAAAATACTAGTAACACAAAAGACAATTGAAAAGACTCTGTACACGTGCGTAAAAAGGTTTAACGATAGTCGTGAGTAAATAATGTACATGAGGGAGGACAAATATAGACATGAAAGTGAAGGGGGTACACATTGCTTCCACATATGTATGTTCTTGTTTCGGAACCCAGTGGTAACTTTCCAGCGCGCATGGTCGCTGAATTCCCCAATGTGAAAGCATATGCAAGCAGATCACCGAATATGACCAAACGGAATTTGCAATTGCAAGTCTTCCTGGAAGAAGTTTTGTGGCCCGATCTTCAGGGTAAGGATCGTGTTTAGCTTTTGGTTGACTCCTGGACTCCAAACAAGGATGACACTCTTTACAACATGACAGTTCCTGACGGTGTTCAGTTCTACAAAAAGCTGATTCCTCCAAAATGTACAGGCCTTATACAACCTGCTGATGTGTTCTTCTTTCGTCCATTCAAAAACATGGTGCAGTTCATCACAGATACGTTAGTGTTCTCCAGTATTAATGTGTGGCAACGTGAGAACTTTCTCCGCCCTCAGTCATTTGTTCGTTACCAGTTTTCCTCTAGGCGATTCCAAAAAAATTATACGCTTTGCGTTTTTCAAATGTGGCTACTCCAATGAACATCCTGGACAGTTTGAAACACCTTCCGCATATTGCCTTGAAAAAGGACTCACAGAGGAATGCTGCAGAGACGCGTGTGACCACCTTGCTTTCATCCTTTGTGCTCACTGCGAGAAATGTTTGTGTGTTGACCACATATTCATTCGTGATCTTCACGTCAACTGCAATTAAACTACAAATGGTGCGTACTGTTCTCTATTTTCCTCCATTTGTATTCACGCGGGTGTAATATACACTCGCGATTACGTTAAACCTTTTTACGCACGTGTACAGTGTGTTTTCAATTGTCTTTTGTGTTACTAATATTTTTCCTTGTGCATGAATTGCTATACTGTGCTATATCTTCCATATCAATGTTATACAGCACTGGCAACACTGCGGTCCGGATGGCAACCCTGATTATGATCTTTCTTCGTCCTTGATGCCCTTGTTATGTTTAGTCTCTTTCTTTTGGTTGACTTTCTTTCCCGGTTTGCACGAAATTAACTTTTCCCATCATTCCTGACTTTCTTCAATTTTGCCGACATTCAATGTTTCCTCCTTCCTCGCTCCGCTCCCTATGGCCCTTAGCACCTTAAATTTCTGTGTTCTCCATATCTTTTCATGCTCAATCAGATGCCGCATGTCTGCATCTGATTTGCGCGACAACCTTATGGTCCCTTACTTGTCAGCACCGTCTATGATACAAAGATACGTAGAAAAATCAGCCAAAATCAGAAAAATCAGGTAAACACTCTACTACGCAGCCACCATGAAATGTGAACAAAATTTAGAAAAACGTACAAGTAAAACTTAGCTCCAAGGGTCAATTATCCCTTTTCGACTTTAAAATTAAAAATGACCTATAACGTGGTCTAGGCTTATTAATGAAACATTTATTAGGAAATATGGACAAGATTGTCTGAGCTGTTTTTCAGAAAAGTCTGAAAGGAAACTCGTGCCCCAGAATAAAATACCCCTCTACACTGAGAAAAAAAAATGTAGGTGGCGTACTTATAAAGATAGGTTACATGCGTAATTCATGTAATTTTTGGACTTAACTTACAGTAGACGTATAACGGAAAACGCATATTTTATAATACCTTCTGTATAAGTGTTCCATCTATACGTACTTTCTGTATGAAACAATGCAGGCGGTCAGGATCTCACATACAAATGGACGTATATAACATATAACTGATGAAGGTAACATAAGTATATGTACGTGATATACGGAAAACTGTTAGATGTCAGACATCCTACAATGGCATGATGTAACACCTAAGGGCAGTGCCTATGTAGCATACGGATAACTTATGCTCCATACTGATTTCTATAGTAAGCAAGAGTATACCGTATATTTGTACAATATACCGCTGTCCGGAGAAAGGATTTTTCCCTGTGCACGTTGAAAGATCTAATCTCTGGGCGACTGTACATGAAGGCGAACAGACTTACAGATATCAAGAAAACATTTTGTTTTTAGCATGTAGATATCATAAAACTTTTATATCCGTAGAAATTTCTAATTCATTTTTTTACGATTATTACACTTAGACCCCCTATTGTTGTTCGAAAGTAAATATAAAAAAGTAAGTTTTGTTTTACAATGTGAAACTACGACTTCTAAACTATGTGGAATCAATTCTTAAACTTAAAGTAGTACATCTGTAACTACTAGTTAGAAGATAGCAATTAGACGAAAGATATAATCTGTTCTTCGAACGCTAAACCCCTATAAAAAAAATCCATTACCCGTTATCCCTCATAGTTTTTGCTCTGTGGAGACTAATGTCGAAAGTGCTAACTGGTATATTCCTTATTACTGTTTTGGAAATATTACAGTATCAATAAAACAAAAGTGACCAAAGCACCAAATAAGTATTAATAACACTTGTATGACAATGTAGTATGTGAAACAAATAGGACATGAAAAAGCTGGGAAAGAATCGAAGGAGAGGAGAGGGATAAGAAAAGTATGATACAGAAGTGGAAAGACGATCAATAGATCAACAACAATGGGAAGGATGAATTGACAAATTTGACGAACGAGTTTACGATTCATGAGTTGCGGAATGCAGTACTGAAGAAAATAGCTACTCAAAACTATATTTTTACGCATGACGTTTGAGTCTTTGCAACGTAAAAGGTACACAACAAAGGTATATTTCTTTTAAAAAATCAAGAACTTTGAAACTTATGAGCCTTTCCATTAAAATCACTATCTTAGGTAATCTCTTCCTTTGAAGAACGAAATAAATAAGTTAATGTTTTAATTTTTATTTTTTAGAAAATAAGACAAAACACACAATATAGCTTTAGCAGTAGAATTATTTCAGATACTCAAAATTAAAAAGAGAAAGCTTACATACCAGCGACGTTATATCCACTTTCTGCCATGCTGCTCATACTAGGCAACGATACATGATCCGAAGACGATTCTGAAAGAAAATAATTACAATTGTATTACTATTATTATTATCATCATCATCATTATTATTATTATTATTATTATTATTATTATTATTATTATTAGTAGTAGTAGTAGTAGTAGTAGTAGTAGTAGTAGTAGTAGTAGTAGTAGTAGCGGTAGTAGTAGTAGTAGTTGTTGTTGTTGTTGTTTTTGTTGTACAGTTATAAGCCTACTTTTGCACTTGCACGGTGCAATTACTGCATAGCATGTTATACTTTCCGTAATCATTTCTAGGTTGAATGTCATCTCGTTTATTAATGGACACTAATTTGTCTACAGTGCGCCGTATAAATGAATTTCAGCGTGCACTTTGATGTTATGAACTTTACAGGAAGACGACGATTCTTTCTAATGATCAATCCCAAATTTAGTAACATTTGATTTATGGTTTCATGTAACTGGATAGTGTATGGCTAACGTGCTTAAATCATGAATAGCAGAACTTGTTAACGTAGGATCAAACTGTTCAAACTAAAGTTTTTGCTAACCAATCGTGAAAAATCGAAGAAGGATTTCTCATACTAAAAAGATAATCCTTAAGAAAGTGGAAGCAAACACCTCTATCGTTTGTATAGGTTGTAGTACTTGTATTCGTCTTTCTCTCTCTCTCTCTCTCTCTCTCTCCCCCTCTGTCTTATTTCAACTTTCCCATGATGCTTTTGTATCTTTCTCTTCTATATGTATATATATATTATCTTTCCCTTCGTTCCTACTTATTGCTTCTCTCTCTGCCTTTCTCTTTCTTACACGCACACCTGTTTTGTGTGTTTCAAAGTTGAAGCATAACAAGTTTTGACGATCTGGTGACTAGTCGTAAAACAAACAGAAGTATCCCGGGTCCAAAACTTCAGGCGAATGGTCCGTTCGATCCGGTCGGAAAAACCTCATTAACGGGAAATTTCAGCGTCGTCTTTTTCGTGCTCTGGGAATATCATCTCCAGTTCTGGTCACTTCTGGACAAAATACCGTTTAAACGCAAGGCAATAAGTAAAATATCTTCTACCGAGTCTCAGTCGAATCACCGGGTCAGTTCGAGTTCAAATCCAGTGGCGGTACATAACTTTGTGACTCTATAACCTATTTCAGCTCTAGCGTGTTCATTTTATCTGTGTGACTTAGAACGTTATATTCATAATTGGTGAAACCGAGAGTGGATTTTCATTTAAAAAAATAAATCTTCAGAGATGACTAGAAAGTGGGTCCTTTTGTTTATTTTAAGAGAAGATTTTATTTATATTTGTTTAACAAAATTCGTTTTCATCCTATAATGTATCTCAACATCCTATAATTCAATTTGTTTTATTCAGTTTGAAACATGAAATATTCAAGGTCTACTACGTCTATACAGAAAATGCACTTTTGATTTGGCACATTTGCAACTTTTCATTATGATATAGTTTGGATTTCTAATATTGGCTCTTTCTTATAGTCATTTAGCAGAAAAAGTATCAGTCATTCATATTTTCCTTTCTTTGTTCCGTTTACATTAGTAGTCTGGAACAGACGGTATGGCCTACGCTACCTATTGGATTTATTATAATGTATTCGGATCAGTACGATTAATGCACACCACCGAATTTACAACCGTACCACATACAAACAAAGCATGTTCGTTAACCTTTCGGCATTATCCTACATGTGTCTCAGAACTCTATAGTTCCATTGGACATTTAGTATTGAATTTGACCATCAAGTTTAGTCATCATTCTGGAAGTAACTTAATGAGTGGTTCACGCAGCCTATATAATCGAATTATCTCTCAAAAAATAACTTCAAATATTACTTTTATATTGCTGTTGGATTTCTGTAAACGGAACTTTATAATGTTATTCTTCCTTTTACTACGTTTAAGATATACATTTTGTCTGCGTTCTCTATTTTCTCTTCTTCTTCTTCTTCTTCTCTCCCCTTTTCTCTCTCTCTCTCTCTGTCTGAATGCTGTAGCTTCGCCTAGCATTCATCCATGGGTTTCAGTTTTCCATTGCCTGTTTATTTTAGTTTCTCCCTTCATCACCTAATCAATCTTGTTTCGTCTCGCTTTTATTCTTTCATTTTGTCGATTCTAATACTCGTTAGTTCTTAATGTTTTGGCTCTACAGAGGTTAAAATTGAAACTTGAAGTCTTATTAGATGTATGTCACTTTCTATTGCTATAGAAAAATAAAATCAGAGGTGAAACATATTCTCGTAGACTGAATCCATATGAAGATCCTCCATGTCACTATCTACATTAGTGTTGCCGGCGAGACAAGAGATAAGTTTTTTTTTATATATTATGCTGTATATTTAGAAGCCTCGTCTCACCTCTATTCCTAAACGTTTCTTTCTTGTATCGTATCTATTCTCGGCAAGCTTCTTCTCGCCATCTTTTGAAAATTTCTCGTCTCCTCCTGTGCTCTATATACACTTGAGTTTTCGGTATAGTGCAAATACTATTCTTGAAGAACTAATTTGGTAATAGGAGCACTGGCGGCCAGTGACTAAATGCATAATGACTCGCTTTCAGAAATAAAATAACCATTTTATTAGAGTTTCCCAAACATATAATATTCTGATGGACTGAAAAATATACCCCGAGTCTTATTTAATTGTGTTATACAAAATTAGTGTAGGAATTCGTGTACGTTTACTCTGACACATACCAATTGCCATAAAATTTGCTGGATAAAAGCCTTGTTAATTTCACTCGAAAGCTCATGTTTACATCATATGAAATACAACTATGTGTCCATCTATTTTCATGGATGACATGATAGTGAGACAAAATACGATTCTCCCAAAATTAACTTCTACATATTTAAATTGATCGCAGAAATGCCAAACAACTCGAAAATTATTGGAAGTAAGGGTTAAATTAAATCAATGTGAGCAAATATACAATAGAAGGTTGGTTCTAAATATTCTATCATACAGACTTAAGTTTGGAGGATAAGAAAGATCAGTAGTGTCGTTCAGTTGTTGAAAACTACGACTTGAAACTGATCCCCGAATCAGAACTGCTATAAACGGCACGAGCGGTTGCACAGAAATTAACTGTTGATCATTCGGCTGTAGTATGGCATTTGAAAAAGCTATAGTGACCGCGACGAGTCGCCAAGCTTGTAATTAACACCAAACACAGAATTGATTGTCCCTTACACATGACGCATTGGAAGAATTTGTGGAGCTGCTTTCTGAACAGATATTTGAAAAAAACATGAAACAACAGAAGAGCAGCAACAATTTTACGAAACTTTAAAGACATTTCTAACGATCTACAAAAACAGCTTTTAAATAAATACTAGCTGAACCTGCGCTCTACACAGCGCATCATTAACATATGAGCATAAATCTCCTTGTTATTCCTCACAACATCTGTACATGTGCCTTTGAAGACACAAGTGAAGATGTCTTGATAAAAATCGGCAATGTTTACCATAAGGGGGGAGATTTTTTCAATATCTCGCACCGTTTGCAAGATTGAGTCTACTTCCAGTTGGAGTTTATAATTCATGTATGATCAGTGTTTTCTTTTTTCTTGCATGCAGTATGTAATAAGAAAATATATTACACAAACAATTGATTATAATGTCAGTGAAATATGGTGTTCATTGGACAAAATACTCCAAGCAATAAAGATTCATCTTAGCCTGGAGAAATGGTTATCCTTCGTTTTTTATTATATCATATAAATGTAACCAAAAAAGTTCTGTCTCTTTTTGTGGAGGTTTGTGTTCCACACTGTGAGCTAACCCCCTCACCATATAGACGTGGCAATGATCATGCAGCTAGAAATATGGAACAACCGCCACTTGTAAGCTTTTCCACAACTGAACACAAACAAAGGCGGGCCTATTTGATGCACCATGCGTAGTTTTTTTTAGATCTAACATGAAATATATCAAAACATTTAATCTTTTCCTTGCTACAATCGTCGTCAAGCATGTGCTTTCTTCGCGTTTTACCATGTCCTTACTTCTTTTTATTCATGTTGTATCAGTTATGATTTTTTTGCAATAGTTTATTCACATACAGAATTACTTCGTGGCCTAAGCAGCAATTTTTTAGAAGTTTTCCCTTCTGAGATATTACGCACCAAAAATGGTACCAAATCACAAACTTCAACTTTCGAACTCCCATAAATCTACAGTTCTAATAGTATCATAGTTGTTGATATTTCTGTAGACTTTTTACATGTAATAGTATTCAGTACAAAACTTATGAACCCCATTTTATGCCATTCCAGAATACAGTCACTTTAAAAGTGTAATTTTTTGGATTTTTTTTGGTGATTTCATGTATTGGTTTACAACCCTGCATATATATTCAGTTTCTCCTGTAAACATTCAGTTTCTCCTATAAACATTCATTTTTGTTTGGTGTTCGTCTACTTCGTATGTCCTGAGCAACTACAGTTTTTGTAAACGCTTGAAAATGCCAAAATTGGCACTCCACCGACAACAAAGATGGCCGCCATTCAGGAACACTTGTACATACGACAACGGGAATAGAGTTATTGCCTTCTCATACACAGGTTCGTCACACTCAAATTTTTATAATTTTCGGAGATGGTCGAGCAACCATTTTCACTATATTTGGACCTCTTCAGATGGATTGACTGAAAAGTAAAGGACAGGAGACTCACAGAAGAAGTGAATTGCTATGTATGAGTTTGTAACAAATTTGTAGAAGTAACACAATATCAAGTGGAAGTATTTTTTTCTAAGAAATCCATATCCGGCCGAGTACACCTCATTGCGTCTCTTGAGTCCTTTCAGGTTGCGAGCATGCCATGAGTTTCGCCATTCAGATTTAAGCAAGACGCCTGCAATGTCCGTCAACCCGCCATACGTAACTTATCTACTGGTTGCCTAAACGTAGTTTCCTCCTGCAACAATGTTAATCTTATGGGCTAAAAACGGCCCTTAAAATGTTGAATAGAACAATTACGACACAATTTTTGAAAATTTGAATAAGAACTGGACAATCTACACAAAATGTGGAATCAACCAGTGAAAAGGCATATTTTCTAGCACTTGTGGTTTCCGAGATCTCATCGTCGAAAGCATTGGCGACAAACGTATAAACTTAACATTTTAATATATAGAATAACTGAACCTGCGCTCTCTACATAGCGCATCATTCGCATATGAGCATAAAGCTGCTTGTCATTCCTCACAACATCTGTACATATTCCTTTACAGACACAAGTGAAAGACGTTTCGATATAAAAAAAATCGGCAAGGAGCATCACAAAGGGGAGATTTCTTCGATTATTTTTTCTCAATATCTTTCACCGTTTGCAAAATTAGAGGCTACTTCCGGTTGGAGTTTCTAAGTCATGTACGACCAGTGTTTTCTTTCTTCTTGCATGCAGTATGTAATAAGCAAGTACGTTACATATACAATTAATTATAATGTCAGTTATATATGGTGTTCATAGGGCAAAACACTCTTAAAATAAAGATTCATCTTAGAGTGGAAAAATGGTTATCCTTCCTATTTCAGTATTACTTGGCCAGAAAACAAACGCCTGAGACATATTCAACCCCTATATACAACAATGTGGTGGTGGAATGTATAATGAGTAGGATATGAGGGTTTAGTTTCTTTTTTAATTTCAACACTTCCAGTGTACCCATAAAAATGTAATGAAGAAATAATGCCCCTTTCTTTTAAATATTCAATTAGAACTGGACAATCTATGTAAAATTTGCAATCGATCAGTGAAAACGTCATCTTTCTAGAGCCTGTAGTTTCCGAGATCTCATTGTCGAAAGGATCGGCCACAAATATATAAATGCCCACATACATATAGTTTAAAAGAACTCCAAAGATGACAGCACAATTCATTTGCATTGACCTTGGAGAAGCTTATTAAAATAAAAAGGCTTTGAGCAATATCTTTAAAACATAAACTTTGTAAATAAAAGATGTATTTAAATACTAATTTATTTAAAGTACATATACTTTAAAATATTGAAAATGAAATGAAAGTTTTACGTCCCTCGATCATGCCGGTTAGGCTAAAGGAGACGGTTACTATGAGAAATGAATGGAATGGTGGAATGAAGAAAGTGGAAGGAAACGGGAGAAGCCCGAGAAAACCCACGGGCACGGTGTTTGTCCACCACAAAGTCCACACGGCGCGAGCTGGGATCGAACCAGGGACCCCAAGCACCGGAGGTGAACGCTCTACCACTCAGCCACCGTATCTCCACTTTCAAAAATTATCTTTGTTAAACGTGAAATCACAAATAGCTGTAACCCAAAGGTTTGAAATCCAAAGTTAGAGGTAGGAGTTCAGGCGTTTTTATATCACCATAGAAGACATGATACGATTTACTACCATCTTTCTTCAAAATGTTCATCCATTTCTTAGAGACCATATCCTACTACAAATCACAAACACTGCCAAGTCTCTCTTTAAAGTCCAGCTTCAAGCCACCTACTCAGGACCTCACGTACACTTCACTTTCCACCCAATTGAACCTCAACATGATTTGGACTCTTAGATTTATGGTTTTCGCTTTCTTGTTCTTAAATACTCGATCCGTCTTAAAACACAAACTCCTTTTAGAACAACTCCTACGTGAAGAACAAGTATGTGCCTTTGCACTCAATGAAACATTTCTTACACCCAGTTCACCATTCAAAATTCCTGGATATCAGTTATTACATTATGACTGTGCCAGAAATGTCCTTAGAGCGGAACAGCAATAGGCTGCTACCAACATCTTCCTGTCCGCACTCATACTTTACCCCACAATCTCCTCCAGCCTCTACCAGAACATAATCTTAATACAATCTACTTTAAATCCCTCACCATAACCGTAGCTACTATGTTCGTCCAGGACAGGGAGGTAGAGGGTTTCACCCGAGAGAGGCCAGTTATTTTTGGCTATTGCATCATTTCATCTTCTCATTCAGTATACCTTCATCTGAGTTACGCACTTTGTTGATTCATCACATCGATCTAGACGACCATGGATACCGACTCCGGACAAACAACACCTTCACCTTCTGTTTCAACTGGTATTATCAACAAGACTGATAAACGCAAAAATAGCAAAAATAGCAGGTGTATGATCTTGGTCGCGATCCCCAGCCCCAATGCGAACTACTCGCAGTCAGCAAAAATCGCCACCGCCAAAAATCACCACTCTTCGCAACATGTGCAACCTCACTCTACCGAGATGTACGTACCATCTCCTGACGATAGACAGCAATTTCCTTCTCTAGAAGATATCTAGAAGCCGACGTTCTATTCTTATCTACTTACTAATTACGATCCGAAGTTCAAAACGAGAAGCAAATCTTTCTTCAACTAACAAAGTATTTCACTCGAGCGCAAGTCACTCAGATCACTAAAACTCACAACGGTATCAGAATTAAATCACTAGATCCTAACTTTGCTACGACTAATCGAAATAAATACTCATTTGAAATTTTTGACAAAAACGCTAACCTGCAGAAACTAACAGATAAGCATAAAATCATGTAACCACCTCCACGAGGACAACGCGCTTTATCAGTAGTCATACGTGGAGTCGAACCAAGTATAAGCGACGATGAAGTCAGTGAGGAACTAAAAGGTGAAGGTCACTCCATTCTCATGTGTTGGCGCATTAAAAGCGTACATGGTGCAACTTACATGGTCCGCGTTTTGACTAACTCTCAAGAGACCATTGACGATTTACTTTGCAATGGAGCTTTCATTTATAAAAAACGCCACAGACTGGAGCCATCACACACTCCAGCTCCCCTTCCATTTTGTTGCGAGAAATGCCAAATTTATAACTCGCATAGCTAACTATGACAGTTCCGCGTATTGACTAACTCGCACAGCGGAATGCCGTAATCCTGCGAAATGCGGATACTGCTCGCAACTTCATAACACGAAAACCTGTCCAAACCTCCAAAATCCACCAGCGTGTAGTACTTGTGGAGATGCTCATCACACTTTTAGCTACAACTGCAAAGCACGGTCCCGTCCTGAACCAAGCAAGCCAGAACTAGTTGTGCTCTTAAAGGTTACGGTACCTACCGACAATCCTATGGATACGCCAACTTCTGTTTTTCAACCAATTCAAATCAACCAGTTTCTTTCCTTTCTCACCACAGCACTTCAAAATATTCTTCTCTTTCAACGGCAACACGTCTTCCAACAAATTCAACTGGCAGCCAAAAGAATCCTCAATGTTAACTTCCAAGCTACTTACTCTGGTCAAAATGTATATTTTCGCTCTTCTATTCGCAACACTGACCTTACAACTGATCCGCATTGAGTTTTCAGACATGGACTCTCATATTAGTTTATTGTTTCTGAATATCAGCTCCTTACAGGAACACAGGACTTTGTTTGAACAAATTCTTTTGGAGGAAACCATTCATGCATTCTTACTGAACGAAACTCACCTCACAGCTGCACGCTCTATCAAAGTTTCACTATCATGTACTTAACCATGACAACATCATACCAGCCCGCAGAGCAAATGGTGGGGTAGCTATTGGTATCCCTCGAAGCTTACCATATCGCATCTTTCATCCTACAATACAAAATATGTCTGATAACTTGGTTGTTACGCTGTATTTTTTCAAACCTTTATGTAACCATTGCCGCAATCTACATTCACCCTGGTCATGAGCTTCCTTATGTATTTTTTTCAATATATTTCCAATAACTTTGGAATGTTTGTAATCATGGCTGACATCAATTTTCACAACCGTACCGATCTCAAAAGCGCCACTTCCAGGATTTCATCATCACGCATACTACTGGCACTATTCTGCAACTACCCAAACTAACTCGACGTGTTTCCAACACTACACCGGATGTAGTCATAGTTTCGCATAATCTCATAGACCGATGCACTGTGCACGTACTCGATCCAATGGGCAGTGATCACCTTCCAATTAAACTTTCTATCACACGCCGAGTCTCCAACCTTTCCAATTCTATTCCATCACGTGAAGTCCCAGGTTTTGATAAAGCAGACTGGGAAGCATACCGCATTTCTCTTGAACACAGCCTTGAAAACTTAGAAGCCCCTACTACAGAAGAAGGATTATATCATGCACTTGACTCTATCACATCATCTATTCAGGCATCCGCAAACTCCCATATTCCCAAGTCAATTATTTTTTCCTTATCATCCTCAACTCCCACCCATTATCTTCCACTTATTCGTCATTCCAGAGAACTATATAGAGATTATCAACGTACTGGCAATGTCGAATCTTTAAGGCTTCATAGACAATTTCAACGAACAGCCCGAAATTAGATACTTGCATATAAACAATGCCGTTGGATATACACTTGAAATAAACTTTCAGATACTACTCACCTCACGAAATTTTGGCAAAAATTCAACACCCTAACAGGTAAAAAGACACATACACCATATCCATTAATTCACCATGACAAAGCTCTTCATACCGATAAAGATGAAGCGGACGCTTTTGCCGATTATCTACAAACCATTTTTACTACTCTACCACCTACTAATCAGTCAAAAACACATCCAGTCGAAAAAGTTAATTTTCAGTCTCCTCACCTTCAACCAAATCCATCCCACTCCCTTTCAGCTACCCATCCACTTACAACTCCTATCACGACAGTCGAAATTCAAGACACCATAGCACGAAAACGCAATATTGCCCCTGGACTAGATGAGATCACATATCGCCATATCAAAGAAAGACCGTATCTTTTCCTACACAACTTAGCTCTCATTTTTACCTTTATGCACAGAACAGGTTGCATACCGTCTCACTGGAAAACCTCGAAAATTTTAATGTTTCAAAAGCCGGACAAACCTGCCAATAGCGTTGCTTCTTACAGAGCAATTCAATTAACATCCATGTACAGCAAAATTCTCGAACGTGTTCTCGTTCACAGGCTCCATCAACACCTCTCTGTTAAAAACCCTCTCCCGAATCATCAAGCAGGCTTTCGTCCAAATTACTGTATCAACGACCAACTTTTACGAATGCTCACTATAATAACTTATCATTACAACACTATCAAAGCATCCTCCTTAGTATTATTTGATCTTGAAAAAGCATTTGATAAAGTTTAGCACCAAGGTCTCATTGCTAAATTGTTGAATTTCAAACTTCCTCTCGCCTACGTCCGTTTTATTTATAATTTTCTCTCTTGCAGATTGGTCTATATCTAAATCAATAGTGCTCTTTCACATCCCAACTTTCTACATTCCGGCGTGCCTCAGAGTTCAGCCCTTTCCCCTTCATTATGTCTTCTATATGTTGCAGACTTACCGCCACTTCCAGACAACATCCAACTTTTTCAATACGTAGACGATACGGCCTTCCTTGCCTTAGAGAACACAGTACAGCAAGTTAATACCGCTATGCAGTCTGCTATCAACTTCTTCGTCAGCTGGTGCGACCAGTGGAGTCTCAAGATAAATCCAGATAAAACGCAAACATTATTTCTTCTTCCTCCCAGAAAACGTAGTAAAAGTCAGAAAAATCCATCTTATCTCAATTTAACCGTTGAGGACACTCGCCTGAAGCCCGCTAATTAAACCTCGCCTGCAACCCGTTAAATATCTTGGTCTCATCATCAACAAACACCTTACCTGGCGTCCTCATTTAAAGACGTTTGTCGCTAAAGCTTATAATAGACTGAATCTATTACGACGCTTAACTGGAACGACTTGGGGCCTCAAATCATCTGTCGTTCTAAACACATACAAGGTTTTTCTACGGCCAATACTAACGTATGGGTTCGTGTTTTGGATTAACGCTTCTCCCTTTTATTACGAGAAACTAAAAATTCTTGAACGCCATGCACTACGTATTGCATTCCGCAATAAATTACCCAGCCCTACACATGAACTTTATGAGCGCCTAGCTTTTTCCCATATTTTATACCACCTCGAAACACTCCGACTGAAGTATATTACTAAACGGTCCGAGGAACGACATGCCCTCCTCTTAGATACTATGAACTTAGTTTATACCCCTTCCCACCCCTTCATCATACTTCACTTTCCCTTCTATTTTCTTTATATCATTACACTTTACCCCCTGATAATCCCGATCTTCATGCCGTTGCTGCTTATAAAACCGACTATTATTCACCTCTCATATTTCCATTCTATGTTGCACAGTAATCCTTTTGTTCTATCAGGGTTCCCACTGTCTCCATCATGGTCCTGAGCCAGCCCAGGACCAGAAGATAAGCTCATTCGTCCACTAACATATCCCACGTGTTGTGACGTCCGATACACTTCACTTCCATCTCATACATTTCCCTCATTTATGATTATAGCATTAAAGCTATAATGTCCATCATATGATCTCATAACCACAATAAAGGCAATGCCATCGCTTGAAATAGTACCTACTCCCCATCCTTATGATTACAGCATAATGCTATAATGTCTGCTGTTATACATCCACATCTATTTCTATATTTATCTTCGTAATATATGTATTATCTGTCAGGAAAGTAAATGTACACCTATTTTTCGATTCTGGCATTCCTGCGCTCCATCCGTGGAGAGTATGAGAATTAAATCAATCAAATGTTTACAGAGGGGCAAAGAGAAAAGTTTAATCTGAATAAGACATTGCAGAGAGGCACAAGCTGTGAATACGAATAGTGCATAGTGTAAATAAAGTACGACACCGAAAGAGAATGCCAGAATCAGCTGTTAAACGCAGAAAAAAGAGAAAGAATTGTCGAAGTGGGAACATAAAACACAAATACAATAAATACGCCGACAACTAAACTTTCACCACGCCCTGATGTTGGTGTAGTGTTTAAGGTGCTGGCTCACAAATGCAAAGGACGCCAGTTCAAATCTCTGGCAAGGTAGTTTCTAAATTTTTTTCTTAATAATACATAGAGCTCATGAGAGATAGTAAAAGAGGTTGTATTTAGTCTTTCGTGGCAATTATTATTGGTAATGTTTAGTACTGATAATACTTTTTGTCTTTGCGTATTGCTTTTATTCTTTTCTTCATTTCCAAAGAGAAGAATATCCGAACAAATGCCACCAAAATTACTCTTATTTTGAATGTAAACGCCATTTGCAATTAGTGAAGAATAAAAATTGAACTTTTCGACGTAGCTGCAAAAAAGTAAAAAAAAACATGGAAGTGGAGGGGTTCGAATCCATACTCATGGTTATTAAAATACAATTTTTACATGTCTTACACTTCTCGACCACGTTTCTACGTTAGCAAGTAAAAGGCTTGTGTTTAGGTTAGGCTGGTCAATACATTTTGCAAAGAGGTCCGGTTTAGTTCTGACGCAGCACAGGTGCGAGAAGGGAGCAAAACACTTTTTCTCTCACCATCTGTGTCTATTTATCTATCTATCTGTATATATAACGCTATTTGTGAATGCCATAACCATCCTAATTTTCAGCGGATTGAGACGAAACTTGGCACAAACATTAATTGTTGAAATATCTTGATGAGTTCGTTAACCAGAATAATCAGATGAAAATGTTCAAAATGGCGGCCCTTCAAACTCTTAAAAGGTTCCAAGGGAACCAAATTTCGCCCATAAATAGGTATTCAGAAATTTTGAGTAACTTTTCCTCTTTTACTGTAATATTTGTGTGCAGGGACTTATCCTCTTTTATTGAAATATTGAAATCCAATTCCCGGTGGGTTACTGTTGAACGATAAACGTGGTTCGGATTTCACTATAATCAGTATCCACATCTCCTTTGGCCATTAAGGCATAACTGTGGAACGCTAAACTCAAGCAAAGAAACAAACAATAGTTACTCCCCCTCCACTCTTTATTCTACATGCCATCTCTCCATTTGTCGATACAGTCCCCTTAGAGCTATGAAACTCTTCTTCCATGGTGAAATGGAAAAAGATTATGTAATTGCCGCTACTTTACAAGAATATAAACCAAAAAAGTCAGTAGGAAACACATTATAAAATTTACTTTTTGAGGCTCGTTTTGGCGTCCCTCTGACTCTTGCGCCCCGGGCAGTCGCCCGGGTTGCCCCGCCCAAGGTCCGACCTTGAAAGTATGGACGCATAACTAAGGGCTGCGGACGTGAGGTTAACCTTCATGTTATGCGACTGGTGTTTGAAATGTTCAGTAACTGATGGGTTAGTAAAATTATTTCGACGGTTAGTGATATTTAAAGTTTAGCTAAGACAAAGTTACCTAACCAAATACATTTGATATCGCGATGTTACAATTTGATTTTTCCTCACATAAAAAAGAGAAAAACAATACTAAAAAAACTCTTACTCGTAATAGGCTCCAACTAACAACCTAATTCGTACAGACTAGTTGCTCTGACCAACTGAGTTTCGATTTCTTACGCGAAAGAAATCTGTTATATTACGAGGCATGCTTTTCATTATGATCGTGCTGTTAATTTATTCTTTCGATAGGTAATTTCCACTCTTTGCTTTACATATATAAATAAATGTATGGATTCATATATTAAGTGTCTTTAGGTAATGTGTGTAATAATTTCGCGACAAATATACTTGCTTAAATGTATTGTATGCTATGATTTGCCCTGATTGTCTGTTCATATGGTGGTTGGAAAACACACGTCAAAACTATTCGAAGTAATACGAACACAGCTTAAGAACAGGGACTGAAATGAATCATCACTCGATTGACCTTGAGGACAAAAAACACCAAAGGGTAGCTATAAACGAAAGTTCAGCATGCATTTCTGTGGAGCTATGTTCAGTATCACGGTTCTCTGGCAAACACGTTTGTTCTTAGGAGTATATATTACAAACCTAACCTTTCGATAGAGCGCAATTGCAGAGAACCAAAGTAAAGGAATTCATGCCCTTGTTAAGTTGGGGTAACACCATGTGCAATAAAAAATATCGCGTCTCCTTGAAGTGATACTTTATCGAAAATAACTCGTTTTCCTTTATATATTCGAAGTTTCTGAGGGTTTCAAAATGAGGAAACATTAATGACAAACAAGGGCGCATTTAGGGGTGGGTTCAGGGGGTCCGTACCCCCTCTGAAATCCCAACTTTTCTGTAAATTTAACCTAATTTTGGGGGTTATTTTTTAAAAAATATTATAATTTATCCTAATATTGAAGTCGGACCCCCCAGATAACTTTGGACCTCTCCCGAAATAAATTCCTACATACGTACCTGCTGACAAATATATTTTCAATATATTCGTTAAATAATAAAGTTAAATAACTAAATTAGGAGCAAAAAGCTTCAACACGGTCCACCTTTTGTCCACTGCCAATATTGTTAGAAGGGATATTAATAGCAAAAACTCCTAGTCAATGCTGAACCTTGGAACTTCATTCCGAACACAAGCATATTTTCGAAACACACTAAGGCCTAGCCAGAAAGCATTGTAAGCGAGTTACGTTTGGCAGCATCGCACGGAAACAAATGAATGCTGAATTGCATTGTAACCCGTTCCTACTACTACTATTTTTACTACTAACTTTGCTATGGATCTGTATAGTACAAGGGCAAACTTATTTTAATGAAAATTTTTTAAAAAATAATTGTTAAATCACTTTTTGAATATTATTTTAAATCTTTTTTAACGAAAGAAGTGTTATCACTTTTTAAAAAATAATAAAAATAATTGTCCTTAGTAAGGATTTGAACCCATGCCAAAACCAATCTTCCTTACTAGCATGCTGTGCTAGCTCACTTTTTTTTAAAAGAAAAAAGTCAACTGACTCACCGAACGTGTTCCAGTAACTTACTTAAACTACTTATATCTAATTTTACTTGCTTTACTCATTTTTACTTGCTTTCTCCAATTACCTAGAACGACAGGGACACGAACACAGAAATATCGAGGACAGTTAAAATCACAAAGGCTCTCCCACCAGGAATCGAACCCGGGACCCCGTACACCAAAGGCGCACGTGCTAGCCACTTTTTTAATAGTATTTATTGAGCACTTACATAATAGTTACAGTAATAACAATTAAAAAAATGCAACTAATAACAGGAAATACAAAAAATAAACATACCAGTAGTTAAAGCAAAAAAAATTAATAGATCGCCTGATAATACTGAGCAAACCAGCGATGACGTTGGGGAACAGATATACGCAAAAGAGAATAAGATAACCAAGAAATGTATAAATCCGGGGAGAAATCCGTAGAAAGATAGAGATCAGCCGTTGTAATTGTCAACCACACAACAAAATTATGTTTAACTGGAGGGAAGAAAACAAAATCGGGGCGCAAAATCATATTGTCACAAGTTATATAGTCGGCACTAGTGCGAAGGATTCTGGCAAGAATATGAGTATATTTTTGCCAAAGAGGGTATATCCTAGTACAGGTATGAAGACGATGTGAGAGGGTATCAGTTTGTCCACAAATATGACAGAGGGAAGCAGGGGAGATGCCCAGGGTATAAGCTCGTGCATTTGTTAAAAATAAGTTATGCACCAATAAATACCAAAGCGAACGTAAGGGGGAAGATAAAACTGGGGAACCAATGTTACGCCAAATTTGAGGCCAGTTATTATGAGGAAATTTACGTACTATAAGCGGAACGCAAGAGGGAGAAGCATAATATTGATATAATTGTGAAACGGTCATATCTTCAAGCCGAGCCCGTGCGATAAGGCCATATGCAATATCGAGAACTACCGTTTTTAAATAACGATAGGTCTGTGATCATCCATGAACGGAGAAAGGAGCAGTAAGCGTCACGTGACTCAGGCAGCGCATGATGTATTGTGACGAAAAGGAATTGCTAAAAACACAAAGCAGTTTACAGGTTCTATGAAGAAAAAGACATCTGGCCTGTAAAGCAATGTCCTTGATACCAAGGCCTATAACAGAAGGTCGACTGCAAACTACCTGGCGATTTACCCGAAGAGTATGTTGATACCAAAAAAATATAACATATGTTTGTTTACTTTGTTAAGAATAGCAACCGAGGGCGGGAAAAGTTGCATAATAAAATATAAAAGACTAAGAGCATAAACCTGAATAAAAGTGGCACGTTCAAAAAGGGTAAGATTTCTTGTTTTATGTTGATAGAATAAAGTAACCAACTTAGAACCAACAAGATTATAATTTACCGAGATGGTATTTTTAACGGATGGATACCAGGTAATACCAAGAATTTTATGACAAGAAACAGATGTGAAGGGGGAAACAAAAGACGTATGTGCTTGGTCGGAAAGGTTTAAGAAAGTGGGAGGAAACGGGAGAACCCCGAGAAAACCCACGAGCACGGTGTTTGTACACCACAAAGTCCATACGGCGCGAGCTGGGATCGAACCAGGGACCCTAAGCACCGGAGGTGAACGCTCTACCACTGAGCCACCGCGCCCATTCGTTTATGGAGGCCACTAGACCAGCAGGGAGGTCTAGCTCACTCACCTACGAGAACCGACAGCATTTAGCGTTTACTTTGTGCTATATTCACGTCATGACTCGTGATGTCATCAACAGGATCACGATATAGACGTCATTATTTTTCCTACATTGCAGAGTCCCCCGAGAATTGATCATTGTCTACCCGGACTGGAATTGTCATTTGGAACAAACACTTGAATATGAAGCCAAAAGTTCCTTTAAAATAGACGAAAGCTTCGAAAGTTTTAAGAATTTTAATATTTTTGCCTTTTCCCATAAGGAGGTCATAGCCTCTACACCGAAAAGCCCCTCAAGATTTGATGATTGACCACTCGGACTGAAATTCTCATTTGGAACCAAAACTTTAATATGAAGTAAAAAATTAAACGTTTACATCAATTTGAACTGACTGGGTTCCGGTTAACCACACTATTATGTTTAGTTTAGTTAAGTGGTAATTTGTGACAGCTTCACATCATCAAAAGAATCCTTCACTTCACCGCTCCCCCCCCCTCAGGAATCCGTGCTGGATCAGCCACTAGAATCAATAGAAACTTTTCCTATTCTTTTTGTCACCCTTGGTTGTGTAGGAGCTCCCTCGAACAAATAAAGAAGCGGTAATATTACAATCAAGGGGAGCTATGTATTAGGTATCTCTTTAGTTACTTACCCCTAACCGCACGGGGTTATCTTCAGTAGAATTAAAAATGCTACGTGATATTCCAATCATGAACGGGGAGAGGGTGATATAAATATATTTTCTTATTCATTTTGTCTGCCCTGCTTATCAGAAATTACGTAACGTTGTCCCTGTTTGTCAGTAACGTTGTCCTTGTCTGTTGGGAGGGTACTGAAATGAGAGGGGCAAAAAACCGTCGTGCCGCATCCCACATGGTTGCTGAAATTATTACAAAAGAAAGCATTTTGAACTAAGATGTCTAAGGTTACTACATTAGGTAAGTATGGCATCATGGGCGGCGATTAGGCGGGCAAAGGGGGCCATTTGCCCCCCCACTTTTTTGAAGTAACCCATTAATGTATATAGTTTCATTTGGAAATGTAAAGTTTTTGTATGTATTATTGTATCATAGAAAAATGGTGCCAAATAATATTTGTCATTGCGTGAGTATATATTGGTTGTTTTCCCGTGAAGTTAAGAAAGCAACAGGAATTGCGTTTTAATTGCCACGGAAAACAACCCCAAAATTAACATATTGAAGCACAACAATTCCAGCATACTTTCAATTCAGGGGTACCGGTATAGAAGCAAAACCTGATAAATCCATTATTCAATTTTGTCAGGAAACGAAGAAGAAGTGACGCCCTTATGCTTCAGAATTGTTGAACACTTTTTTGTTTAGTGATCAATAACACAAATGAGTGAAATCAACAACTAAACAAAAAAGTTGTTCAGAAATTCTGAAAGCATGAGGGCGTAACTTTTTCTTCGTTCCCAGACAAAATTCAAAAACGAATTTAGAAGGTTTTGCTTCTATACAACCTTCTTACAACGGCTCGATATGTTAGTCATCCGCTTTGAAGCTAATTGAGAGAACATTTGCAAACAAAAAGTATTTCACAAGGAATTCTTTAATTGCACAAAAATTGACAGTTCCTAAAATGTCTTTTCTTCTTTCTAAAGTAAGGAATATTGATTAAAAAGAGCGTAATAAGAAACAACTTCTACCTTTTCCATTGTTTTGTAGTGTAATATACGAGTGAAATGGTGTGTTTAGAGGTTTACGAGTGTATACACAATTAGATTTAGTAAATTCAACATAATTCTAGGTTTTAGAATTATTTTGTATAACTGGAGTGTGAAACGGTTCTAAGTGTGGTTGTGTTTTGATGTATTCCAAGTGAGTTAAAACTGCACCTAATGGCAACGAACATGTTTCGAGAAGCTGCACAAGCAAATACATGTATTGCTTTAAATGTCGTAGCAAATGTTTGTTGTATTTACTGGCTTTCATTTTCCAAGAGTAATAACATTCATTTAATAGCATATGTGGAATTAAAAATTAAGTTGTTCATTAATCCCCAGTTTCAATATTACTTCTACATAACATACCTCATTATTCATTACTATGATTCATATTATCCTTTCTAATTATTTGTTTTGTAAATTTGTTATTAAATAATCTGATTACACAATTTTCCAGACAGAATATTAGAAATGAAATGAAAGTTTTGAGTTTTATGTCCCACGCTTATGCCGGCTAGGCTAAAGGAGACGGTGAAGATGAGAAATGCTGTAAATGAAATGGTGAAATGAAGAAAGTGGGAGGAAACGGGAGAACCCGAGAAAACCCACGCACACGGTGTTTGTCCTCCACAAGGTCCACTTGGCGGGAGCAGGGTTTGGACCAGGAACCCCATGCACCAGAGGTGAACGATCTACCACTGAGCCACCGCGACCCCCAGAATTTTAAGATGTTCATGAGCAAGTAATCAAATCTCTTCTTACACCTTCGTTGTTTAAGAGTACAAAGGGCTAGTGCCTACTTCTGTTGCTCTTGTCAATTTATTTAATAAAATATAAAAATACGATATACGGTATTTTAATCGAAAAAGATAGTATCCTATTAGTTATACAACCTTTCGTCAAACAAAGTGTTGGAAACAACCAGGGAAACTAACAGTGATATACAAATATTCAGATCATGTCTTGCCCCCCCACCTTTAACGTCGAATCGCCGCCACTGTATGGCATATTCAGGATTATTATTATTATTATTATTATTATTATTATTATTATTATTATTATTATTATTATTATTATTATATGAATGTCTTTGGAGCACCGAAATTGTGTAAGACGAACCATGGTATGTAGAGGTGGTTTAAGATGGGTGGTCATAGGGGAGGAAAAAACAGGATTTTTCTCCGTCTGACTCTCTAATGTAAAGATTATATGCTGAAGGTAAGAAGCATCATCATTCTACAATAGGTTGCTTTTACGTAGAATATCAACTACATCACTTCTCCTCCTTCGGGCATGGGCTAAATTCAAAACAATTTCAATGTAAAACAAATACATTGTAAAACTTTTCCGTAATTAAACATCTAGGGAAAATTAAACATTTAATAGGGAAATCTGTTATCAAAATGTCCAAACAAGTAGATAGAAGATTATTATTAATGATAAACATTGTGAAACTTTATAAAAATCTCTAAATTAGAATTAACGTTTACTGGAAAGCATTCGTTATACACCAGCGAGCATATTGTGAGCAGTGAGCACAGGGAAAATAATTACGAAACTGTTTGCAAACAAAAATTAGGGACACTAATGCAAGTGCGACAACATTTTTTTTTTGGTATTTTATGAGTTTTACACATATGTTGCAATTTGATTCTTTCCCACATAAAAAAATAAATCAAATAACCATAATAATAAAAGTCACAATGGCACTTCTAGGGGCTTCGAACCGGCTACCTTCGGCATACAGACTCCTTGCTTTAACTAACTAAGCTATTTGTTTTCTTACGCAAACTGAACATGTTCTACGGTAAAGATGATTTTTCATTACGATCGTGCTACCAATTCGTCCTTTTCCATAGGTAATTTCAACTATTTGCTCTATCTAAACGCTAATACTTGGCATAGATTCATATATTTGAAGTTTGCAGATAATGCATGTAATAGAACATATTAGAAATGTTTTGTTAAAAGTTTCGTTTGTAGATTTAATCCACAGTTCTCTCAATGACATAGATGTCGCTGCTTCGTGTTGAACTGCAGAATTCCCTCGCGTTCTTGAAAATTTCCCACTTTAGCAGAGTTTGTAATTCTCGTAATTTCGGTCGATTTAATGTTTTTTGCTTCTAATTTATTTATTTTAAGCTAATATCTAACACAAATATTTAAAACGGGCTTGCTATTAACGTTTCCTGCTGGGGAAACCTTCCGAAATTTCGAACATATAAAGAAAACGGAGATATTTTCAAAAAACTTCAAAATAAAGAGACGCGTCATTTATTTTGCTCATAGTAGTACACGTAAAACTCCTCCTCCTTCTAGGCGATTTCCAATGCCGTCCGTTGTTATACGAGGAGTGGAACCAGATCTCACCGATGAAGAAATCTACGAGGAATTACATCAGGAAGGATTTCCTGTAAAGCGATGTAAAGATAAACAACGATAATGGTGCAACATATCTTGTACGGATTCTCACCGATCAGGAATAGTTGATAGACCAGCTTTTGTCCACTGGGGCTTACATTTATCGAAGATGTTACAAAGTCGAACCTTCTCGCACACCCCCTCCTCTTCCGGTTTAGATGCGAGCGATGTTAACTGTATAATGCGCATCCCACATCCGAGTGTACTAACGATATTAAGTGTGGCTATTGTTCATTACAACATGCTGCGAAGGATTGCCCCAATCAAAAGGCGCCACCACAGTGCAGTGCGTGTGCTAAAAAACATCCAACATATAGTTACAGATGTAAAGTTAAGCCACAACCGGAACCTTCTAGACCAGAACTTGTTGCAACCATAAGGTCTGCTGACCGTCCCACTCCACCTGCAAATTCATTACTTCATCCTCTTACTGTTGAAGATCTGCTCCGATTCCTCACGATTAGTCTACAGAACATTCATCGGTTTCTTCGCACTCACATTCTCAACCAAATTATCCATGAAGCTAAAATTGTGTTTAACCTTCAGCTCCATGCGACCTATTCTGGACCAACAGTTTATTTTCAAATCCAACCTATCGAAGTTTACGTTTAATATGACAGCTTCCATTTGCAATATTTTCTGTTTTTTCGTAATGGCGTATAGTTTCTTATTTATGAACATACGCTCACTATTGACACATCAAGTACTCTTCACGCAATTATTACAGGAAGAACACATCTCAGCCTTCGCACTCAACGAAGCTTATCTGGCTCCTTACCTACAGTGCTACATACCAAAATATAACTTACTACGTGTTGATTCTCCGTCCGGACCACGTCTCTACGGCGGTACAGCTATCGGCATTAGCACTCGTCTACTATACCGCACTGTTACCATGCCTCAAACTTCCAATCTGCCTGAATACAATGTAACTACTCTCTACCTTCGTGGTCGCACAGTCACATTTGCCACAATCTATGTTCGGCCAGGAAACATTCACAACTATGATTTCTTTCGTTCCATTGATACACAATCTCGGCATTACATTATCATGGCAGACTTGAATTTCCATAGTAGAACACTGTGCGTCAAACAGCAATTTCTTGATTTTATGCAACCTTCCACTACAGGATAATTTCACATCTTGCCACAACCTACGAGACCAACTAGCAACACAACGCCTGACGTAGTAATAACCTCGTCTGCTCTTTCTCCTCTTATCAACATTACTGTAATAGATGCAATCGGCAGCGATCATGTTCCTGTTAAACTAGAATTGCAATGTACAGTGAAGTCGTCAAATCACTTACCAGCTAGAAAAATGTATCTATATCATAAGGCTAATTGGGATCAATACCGATCCACAATCGGCGACGATATTAACACATTCACTATACCTACCTCGCAGCATAGTCTTGATCAAGTCATCACTGACCTTACTGCAGCAATTCAAGGTGCAGCGGAACATTCGAATCCGTCTACTCGTGTACAACCGCATAAACCTATTTTGGTACCAAAATATCTTGCACTAATTTCTGTTTCACGTCGAGTTTATCGTGAATATAGAACCAGCGGCAACTTGGAGGCACTACGCTTACACCGCCAATATCTCCGAATAACACACAACTACATTGTAGCATGCAAGAAAAGACAGTGGATTTTAACGTGTAATACTCTTACTGCAGAAACTCATCAAAGCAAATATAGGTGTAAATTCAATCAAATTACTAGCAAAACGTCTAGTACACCCTATCCTCTTATTCACAACCATCAAGCTCTTAATAATGACATCGACAAGGCAAATATTTTTGCTACATTTTTCCAAGAAGTCTTCACTTCCCTTTTTGGACGGCTCACACCGCACCGCCTTCAAACTTCGACCTACCGTCACGCCGATCCGACCGCTCTTCAGCTACAGCCTTCTCACCACCATATTCTGGAACATAATAATCCACTTACTCAGGATATAGACCCACATGACATAAGGGGTATTTTAGCAACCAAACACAGTACGGAACCTTGATTCGACTCCATCACATATGCTCTCATCAAACAAGCATCTCCTTCTTTTATTTTGATTCTAAGCCACATTTATACTTTTGTCCTGCGCACTGGCTTTTTTCCGCTTGATTGGAAGTATTCTAAATTTCTTTTATTTCCTAAGCCTAAGAAACCAACATCCGACCTACAGTCGTATCGGCCGATCCATTTAACAAGTTGTCTCTGCAATTATTAGGACGTATACTCGTTCGTCGGCTTCACGACCACCTCCTCATGCACAATCTTCTGCCGATCCATCAAACTGGCTTCCGACCGCGCTTCAGCACACTCGATCAGTTCTTAAGACTCGCCACTGCTATTTATAACCAATACAAGGTATTTCCTTCTTGTTTAGTTACGTTCGATTTGGAAAAGGCATTTGATAAGGTCTGACATCCTGGCTTGATATACAAATTACATAACTATATGCTGCCCATATCTTACATACGATTAATCAATACTTTCTTAACAGGACGTCTTGCATATATTTCTATTAACAACGCTTTATCACACCCCATATTCTTACATTCTGGCGTACATCAATCTTCTTCTCTGTCTCCTTTGTTATATTTACTGTTATATACTGTCTTATATACTGTTATAAGACTCACTCCTCACGTCAAAATCTACCAATTCGCCGATGACACAGCATTTCTCACAACAGTTCGCACTATCCAGCGTATCAATAGACTCATGCAGCCAGCTATCGACACATTTGTCCGTTGGTGTCAGGTCTGGAGACTCAGTATTAACTCAGAGAAAACACAATCTGTAGTCTTTCTACCACCACGTAGACGATCCAGATTGTTTCGCAATCTGAATTCATTAAATATTCACGTGGAATTTATTAAATATTCCGTTCCTTTCCCATCATCTCTTACTTACCTTGGGGTGATATTTGACTCAAAGCTTACGTCGACTCCGCATCTCCAGAAAACTGTTACTCAAGCTAAGATGAGACTAAATCTACCTAAACGTTTATTTGGCATCAGCTGGGGTTTAGGACCACCTACTGTCTTACACACTTACAAAGCTTTTATGAGGACTAATTTAAACTATGGCCATACAGTTTGGGCCGTAGCACCCGACAAATTTTATAAAAATCGTTTATAACGGAGCGGCATGCTTTTAGATTGGCCTATCGAATTCACTTACCAAGCCCAACCAGACTTCTGTACGATCTCATAGACTTTCCACCACTGCTCACCCATCTAGAACAGCTTCGCATTCGTTACATCGCGAAACGCTTTGATTTACGACACCCCATGCTTCAGGATATACTACGAAATGACAGACGAAATGATGCACCAGGGGCGGCGGTGGCTCAGTGGTAGAGCATTCCCCTCTGGTGCATGGGGTCGCGGGTTCAAACCCTGCTCCTTCCAAGTGAACTTTGTGGTGGACAAACACCGTGTGCGTGGGTTTTCTCGGAGTTCTCCAGTTTCCGCCCACTTCATTCCAGCATTTCATTCATTACTCATCATCACCGTTTCCTTTAGCCTAGCCGGTATAACCGTGGGAAGTAAAACGCAATGATGCACCACCACGATACGTCCACACTCCACTCCAACACTATCTTACACTGTATCACTTGCAAATGGATCCTGCCAATCGAGACGTAGAAGTATTTGCTATATATCATCTACGCCATCTGTCAATTTCCATCTATCCATCATATGCACAGTCATAACCAACTAACATGGGCCTCCCATGTCTACATCAGTTCCTGAATAGTCCCAGGAACAGAAGACAACTGCATCCGTTCACTAACAGAACCTAGTGTTGTGGCATACAGCACAATTCATCGTCATTTTCACCATCATTTCTAAATATTATTTCTTTAAATTGTTATTCCTGTTACTGTTTTTCTTATTTGTTATTATATTCACGCACTTAGCCTTCATGCACTGACAGTTTGTTATTTTCTTGTTTCATATTTCTAATAGCCTCCATGCACATATTACCTTTATGTTGTTATTATTATTATTAGGTTTTTCTGCCATCTGGTTCAACTGATCTCTATTGTATATGTTAATTACTTAAAATAATGAATGAATAAAGGAAAACCCCTTAGACCAACCACAATTTTTGTAGCCTGTACATTCCTAACACAACACTTCGCCGAAGAAAGGGCGCAACCCTTTAAACAGGTAGACGATAAAAAAAAGAGGGTTTTTATAGAACTGGCCACCTGGAGCTCTAACCAGCCTTAAAAATAGGGTATCCGTAGCTAGCGGTAAAAAAATAAGCGAGTCACTAGGTGTTTCCATCCCCATTGGTGAACTGAAATCGCGATCTTCTCATATGCGATTGGATTACTTGCCTCTTTGAGGTTCAAGGAAACAACCGTCGAATTGATTGTAAGCCTCCACGATGGTAAGCAGGCATAATTGATCCTAAGTTGACGACCTTGCTATTTGTTTGGCTTTTCGCTTTATTTGATTCTCTCCTCTTCGGAGGCAGAGCTACCGAAAACCAATTGACGACGTTGGCATCTCTACTGGCTAACAAATACTTTTTGTACTTCATCTTTCATTGCTAAAAAACATCAAGGACACTTGGTCCTTCCAATGATGACAACGGGACTCCAACCAGGATTACCTGCTCAGGTTGTCGATCCAACCGCTAGTGAAAAACGCAAAGCTCGCAGAAGAAATTCTACTACATCTAATTCTTCATGCAACACCGAATCGTGTTCGGTACGCTCGCGTTCTCGATCACCACTTGTATGCGATAATTTTGTAGAACCAAGTACACCTCCATCAAAACGTCATCACACCAATCGAGGGGATAATGAGGAGATAATGATAATGATGGCAACAATCAAGAACTCACATCGTCGATTGCAGTTGATAACATTCTAAATGTAACCAAACGAAAACGAAATAGTGCACCTGGCAAGGACAATATCCCTTACAGGCATATTAAAGAGGCCCCTTACTGTGTTCTTTATTTTCTAGCTCTACTCTTCACATTCATACTCCGCACCGGTTTCTTCAATCTCACGTGGAACATGTCCAAAACTTTAATGTTTCCAAGTAACGAGTCCAGGGAGAAAATCCTGTATGTAATGCCCCCAACACTGTGTACAGGATAATCATGACTATGGGTACCAAATGCTTTTCTCTCCTCAGCCAGGTCCGTCATATACTAGTGTTCCAGCAGTGGTTGGACATGGCAACATGAACAACAATAGTGGAAGTGGTATTACTAGTAGTGCTAATAGTGGTAATACAAGTGGTAGTAGTAGTGATAATAATAATGACGTGCAAAATCAAAGAAATAGTAATTTCGAAGTTGTAAGAGAAAGCAGACAAAGGATTCGTAAGTTTCATCTTTGATTTTGCACGTCAGACCTGTTGGTGATGAAAGAAATATTAATAACCCAGAGGCCTATATCGAAAGTTTAATTGAGTTTTCGTTGGAACATGTGATCTCCAATGCACGCTCCTCGGACTACATTAGACTATACATAGACAGTAGCAACAGTAACAACAACAAACCAGTGTATGTCCCGTGGAGAAGAAAAGGCAATTTCTCTGCTAGGACAGTCCTCACTTCAATCGAACGAGTACTAAATTCGAATGACGTGTTCCTTTTGGGGCAAGAAGTACTGTTTCGATTCAACATAGCCGACAGCATGCGTGGCCAGGGAAGAAATAATATTAGTGCCCTTGACAAATATTCAAAATACCAGGACTATTTGAAAAAGCGTTTAATACGCATTGAAAATAAGAATGTTTACTGTCTTCCCATGGCCATTGTATATTGAATAACCAGGCATACATAAGCAAGCAAAGTTTGTGTAACTTAAGAAC
This sequence comes from Thermobia domestica, assembly GCF_964235325.1. Classification (NCBI taxonomy): domain Eukaryota; kingdom Metazoa; phylum Arthropoda; class Insecta; order Zygentoma; family Lepismatidae; genus Thermobia; species Thermobia domestica. The sequence goes on along the minus strand of NC_137459.1, from coordinate 42,225,984 downwards.
GAGAGACCAGGAAACACAGTTTCTTAAAGCAGAAGTTCTCTGCAAGATGGCAGGAGTTGACATTCAAAGTAAGGGAGGCTGTGACTTTTCAGATGTCGATACTTTCCAATCATGTTTGAAAGTAGAGTGTCAAATCATGATTTATGAGAAGCATGAAAAGAATAACCGGGAATATATGGTTCGTTACTCGGGAGAACCAGCAGAAAATAAGATCTTTATCCTTGATAAAAGAGGTAACACTGTTTGTCATTTCTAACCCATTATTAGCATTAAAATTTTCCTTAAGGCACGCAAGTATTGTTATTATTGTTTGGAAGGATATGATGAGAGATACCGCGCACACAAATGTAAAACTTGTTCTATTTTTGCCAGCACATGCACGAACGTAATCACACTTCAAGCAAAATTAAATGCAATGCATGCAATAGTTTCCTGAGGGTGTATATTTTGAGAACCATGTGAAGCGTAATAAAGCGGCTAGATCCGTATGTGATAATGTTATGGTCTGCATCGATTGCGGTGTCATGTTTGATAACAGTTATCGAAAATCCGAACACATATGTGGGGAATATCTTTGTTCGACGTGTCGTGCACATTTTGATATAAACCTTACATGTTTTGTTCGGAGACAGTGGCCTATTCAAACGAAAATGTTTATGTACATCACCTATGACGATGTTGAAGGCACCGAATGAGCGCGGTGAAATAGAGTACGAAATTCTACTCGTCTGTTATCATCAAGTTTGTCACACTTGTATAAGGAAAGGTATTAATGAGCCTTGTAAAACATATGGTGATAATGTAGGAAATCGTTCATTTTCTTTTAAGAGAATGACGGCCTTCATTAACTACGTGTTAGTAGAGCGTCCTGTCTTTCAGAAGATAGTAGCTATCGCACATAATAGTAGTTGCTACGTAGGCTCTTCAGCCTTAGAACTCTAATAGAAGACCACCATATTATTCCTAGTGTACTTACCAGAGTGTCAGAAGATTTTTAATATAAGCATAACTAATCTTATCTTCTTCCGTGATTCTTTTTTTCCTTGGCTTTAAATTATCCAAACTACCGAAAGAAGGAAGATTTTCCATATTTTTTAACACACAAGAAAATCAAAATTATGTCGGTCCTTATTCTCAGCTTGAGTACTATGACCCTGAGGCGCGAAACACGGAAGAAAAAAAAGCAACTGGAAGCCTGGCACCAGAACGTGCGATAAGTGACGAGGAGACATGCAGAAGTAAATGTTGGCTTATTTGAGAATGACGTTAGAATTCTAACAGAAGCGGCCATTAAATTTAGCGATATCATCGAAGGGAAAACGGAGGGCTTGCAATGTTTCATCACTTCATCCAACATTGCAAGTCTTGCGATGCGGACATATCGTACCTTGCACTTACAGGAGAATAGTATTCCTGTAATTTCCGCATTGGGTTTTCATCATAAGACCAAGTATAGTACTAAAGCTATGCAATTTCTTATGTATCTGGGAGACCAATTAGAGATAGAAATCCAGCATGCTAGGAGAGGTCGAGAAAAGTATATTGGTTGGAACAAGGTCGATGGATGGCACGAAGGACTCAACGTTGCCTTCAACTTTTACGGGTGTTATTTCCATGCGTCTAGGCTTTGTTTCCCTTTTATCTGTGACGCCGTTCTGCACGATGCTCAAGACTCGCACAATAAGATGGAGAAACGATATGAGCAAACCATGCTCCGCCGTAGGGAACCTGGAAAGTATAGGTGTAAACCTATACGAAATATGGGAATATTCTTGGACAATGAGGTAGACGGATAAGGAAGTACAAAAGTTTATTGAAGAACGTTGTTTATTGAAGAACGTCTGCCCGATTTCCTTATTCCTAAGAACTGTTACAATGGTGGCCGCAAGGAGGAATTTCGTTGCTACGTCAATTGTACGAGCGAATCGCAATGCCGATGTAACAAGTCTATACCCATGGGTGATGGCACGTAAACCTATGCCGGTTAAATAAGCTAAGATTCATACCGGGCCGGACTTTCCAGATGTGGGTAGTATTCACGGTGTAATAAAATACACCATCTTGCCTCCAAAAGACCTCTAATTGTCCGATCTTACCATACGTTGCGGGAGGTCGATTACTCTCCGGTCTTTGCCGCACATGCATGGAAGAAGAAAACACAAACAATTGTACCTATAGTGATGCTGAGTGTGCTCTCACAAGAACATTTTGTATTCCAGAGTTACACCTTGCTCTTCAAAAAGGTTACAAAATAATAGATATACATGAGATATGGAAATTTGAACTCTTAGATCCTGAAGAGGATAATTCAGATGCCCTATTCGGGACTTATGTGAATTACTTCTTTCAGATATAGCAGGAATCCTCTGATTTTCCTGCTTACTGCACTACCGAAAAAGACACAGAAATCGATGAATATTATGCCCACCAAGGCATACGATTAAATTATGATAACATTAGGATAAACCCGGGATTGAAGCAATGTTCGAATCTATACCTCAATCCATTGTATGGAAAGAGGGTGCAACGCACAAATATGTCACAGAGTGTAACCGTTAGTGATGAGGTCACTTTTCTTAGGTATTTTACCATGGCAAAATATGAAATTCAAAATGTGCTCCAAATTGACGATGACCATCTCATACGTACAGAAACATTGAAACTGAAAACGTCCCGTTAGAGTTTTCCAATGTAATACTAGTCGCATTTATTACTTCGATAGACTTAGTGTAAGAACTACTGACGACTGTAGGACCTGACAGAGCAATCTACTGTGACACTGAGAGCATCATGTACCTACAGAAAAAAGATGAGGAACCCTTGTTACCGCTCGGAAAATTTTTGGGTGATCTGACAAATGAACTTCCAGAAGATTGAGAGTTTACAACCTTTATCGGTTTAGACGCCAAAAATTATGCCATGGGGATAACAAATGCCCAAGGGGATGTTCGGCATATATTCAAAATTAGAGGAAAAACACTAAATGATAGGACCTCTCAGAAAATTAACTTTGAGAGTTTCTATAAATTACTGTCTGGACAATAATTAGAGTCCACCGTAATAGAAAATCTAAATAGCATTCTGCGCAGACCAGGGTTCCGTATCTTTAGGTGTAGAGAGACAAAGACACCGTGCGGTCAACAAAGAACGAAGAGGTATTGACGAATTTGACGTGACTGACGATGATCCTTACGAAAACGTGCAAGTGTACCTTACGGTTATAGTGCCACGAATAAGTGAATGTGACTTGTATGAATGTCTCTATAGCTGACCTTCAAGCAAAAAGGCAGGAAAAGGTTTCGAACTTTCATCCAACACAATTTGATTATAGGCCATTAACAAATCTAAATTCCCAAACACCTGTTACCCTGTAATGAGCTGAGGATTTCATCTACAGGTGGATATCGTACTTGTTGCAACTTGACATGTGAATTTAATTTTCGGAGTTCCATCACTATTCTCAGTTTTCCGTCCTTCTTTGGTACTACATGTAACGGGTTTAAATAGATACTCTGCAAAGGTCTTATTATTCCTTGCTCTAACATTTCAGATATCTGTTTACGCACGTTTTCTCTAAAACGATATGTGATAATATAGGGATTCGTCACAATGGGATCTTTAGTATCTACTTCAATAGTATACACAAAATCCTTACAACAACCTGGTTTACGTGCAAACACTCTCTTGTCTTTATAGATTATGTCTTGTCTTTAAAGAATGAAACCACTTTGTTATCACAAAAATTCAATGAATTTATAATATCATCTTCACATTTATAAATGGAAAGATCCTCATTCTCCGTCATAGACGATCCTTTTACCATTTTGCTAGTATTAGTTTTCTCCAACTCATTAGTTTTAATTTCTAAAAAGTTATTTATAGAAGGCTGGCATTGAGACGCAATGCTATCCCTAGCAGGAATTAACTTTTGAACTACTACATCATCTATTGTGTGTATTGTGAACGTCTTGTTTTCAAAATCCAAAACAGTACGTAATTGCGTTAAAAAGTCTAATCCAATTAACACTTTTTCGTTCAATTCAGTAATCAAAATAGGAATAGTGATTTTATAATTTTGTATTCCAATTTCTATCTACATTTTACCCATCACTCTTTTTATGTGCTTTCCTATGTAATCAATTAATATCAGGTCCCGTATCAATTAATGAATGAATAGGAATATCATTAAATTTTATAGTAACTCTCGCTGTACAAAAGTTTTTTTAAAAAGACCAAGTCCTTTTCAGTGGTATCTACATTTACTTCCATATCATCGTCAAATCTCCAAAAACAATTAACAATTGGTAGGTATTGATGAACGGCGTTTGTATCTAAAGTTTTTAAATCAGTTTCATAATCAGAAAATTGATTGGAAGTATTTAACGCTGACGTGGGTTTAACCCCTTCTACTTAGCACAATCTAGTTTAAATTACGTTGACCCATAACTTCGGTTAAATTACATTGTATTCCACAATCTTGAGTATTTTCCTGGCGATTATGCGCCGTTACAGCATTGGATTTCTATGCGTGTAGTTACTGCAATCTGTAAATCGATTTTGTGTGAACAGGCGAGGATTAATGTTCCTATTGAAATTCCGATAACAATTTCTAAAATTCCTGTTTCTATTTCTACGATTAGGTTGCGTCTGATTACCGGTAACATTGTGACTATTTATTCTACTATTAAAACAATAAAAGTAGTTTCTGATTGCACATTTAAGTTTCGAACACGAGCATACTGTATATGATTACGACCAGAATTACCTTGACCTCTATCCTGCCCTCTATTACCATTTTGTACTGCAGATTGACTCTCATAATTTTGAATAAGCATAACCAATGATTGAAATTGGTACATTGTGCAGACATTAATAACTGTTGTAACCTAAAAGGTAATAGAATTCGAACAGAAGCAATAATTCGGGATTCCGGATGACTTGGATTTAATAACGTTAATTCAGTATAGGTAGAAATCACAAATTCAGTAATGCTTCAATGGACCTTAGGATTAAATGGTTTCGTTCTCAATAAAGCATAACTATTTACAATCACAAAATCATTCTCATATTGGATAATAAGGCATTCTTAAAATCAGAATAGGTATGTAGACTACTCCTACTGGCCTTGAAACATGTCAAACAAGGTGGCAATAGTATATGTGGTAACAACTTTAAAAATTGAGACTCGTCCACGCCCATTAGTTCGCATTCATCCTCAAACTTTTCAAGAAACCCTCGCGAAGGTATGTCTTCCGGTACACCACTAATTTAGTAAGTGCTTTTACTTCACCAAACCGTAATTATTTACCTGTATTGGCCTTCAAATACCTGTGGTGATTACGTTTCTGCATGGATGGTTGCCTCATTCTTCTTTCTCCTTCGGTATTATCTTCATTACAACTGGAAGATTCATTACCTTCAAAAGTTGATCTGGGATGACACGTAGATTCCCAACCGGTAGATGTAGGATGTACAGCATTCGTGTGCCCACCATTTCGCACTGCACTCTCGTGAACACACTTTTCTTTGATGAAGTTCACTTCATCCCGCAAATGTTTAATTTGATTGGGATGTTCATTTACCACTGTTTCTATAATATCTACAGAGTCCTGAACCTCGGTGCATCTCTGTACTATCTTTTCAATATATTCATCATAGCGTCGAAATTTGGCTGCAATTTGCTGGTTCACCTGATTCAATTGTTCTTGTATTTGGTCCCATTTGCCGTCGTTACGTTGCTGCAATTGCTCCAGCTTTTCATCAAAATGTTGAGCTTGTAGATTCATTTTTGGTCTAACTTCTGTGCTTGTAGATTCATTTTTTGGTCTAACTAATCCAACTATTGAGCTTGATCCTTAATTTGATGTGATATCTCATCACTTCTTCGATCTTGGTCCTTAATTTGTTCTGATATCTCATCACTTGTTCGAGCTTGGTTCTTAATTTGTTGTGATATTTCCCTTAAAATATCAATCATGTTCTCTGGAGAATTTATTACAGTAGGAATAGTTTGATTATCAGTTGCTCCACTATATGTAGCACTCATAATTTTCCTGTTTATTATTTGCCACTTCTCAAAATGGTGAAATTGATGTAGGGCTCAATGTTCATCGTTTTTACTATACTTCTAACGATACTACGTTTCTCTCACTCTCGGCGTTTCGGTACCAATTTACAACAGTTCCTTAATTATTGAGCCATTAAAACACACAAATCACCTTTTACACACGTGGTTTAATAATTATATAACAGATGCGTACAGATTACTTACAACACACCTTTTCAAGGTGTCTGTTTTTATCAACTGAATAATTCTATTTATTATATGTTGTCATGACGACGAACTGGAGATTAGATTACATAACAACATTTGAATATCTTTATATATTAATATTATAGTCATGTTATTTTTTCTTTCTCTTCCTTTAACAACAGAATCAGCCTAGTACATATTTAAAATACATCATGGCCCAAAATTACAAGCAAATAATAATTAACAAGTGAAATAACAAATAAAAATATACAACATACTGTTGTACGTGGTCAAATACTTAGTATAAAATTTAATGATATTGTTTGGTGTTATGGTGCAGTAATACCAAAATTAGATGCAAATGCAAAAATACGTTTTGTGGAGGGAATACCCGACATGAATAATTTTGAAATTAAAGAAAATTCATTATTAACACTTGATGATTTAATGTCTAAAACTAATGGTGATCTTGCTAATTTATCTACAAAATATGCAAATCATAAAAAGTTGACTGTAATATTTATTATTCAAAATTTATTTCCAAAGGAAAATCATGCGCGTCATATTAGTTTAAATGCACATTATATTATAGTATTTAAAATGCACGTGATAAATTACAAATACTGTATTTAGCAAAGCAAAATATGCCTCGGTATAGTAAAGAAATCGTAAATGTGTTCGAAGAAGTAACACGCGAGCCTTACACTTATTTATTATTTGACTTGACACAGGAAACAAACGATGCATTGCGAATACGTGCAAATATTTTTCCATTGAAATTATTTTTCCCAAGACATGCATACAGAAATTTTTGTTTCCTCTGCATCAAGATGTTGAAGGTAAAACAGCATTACAACCCGCTCCGTGCTCTGTGCAAATATAAGAACACAAAACGGAAACAAATTTTACAAAATGCATCAGGGGATTTAATAAGAACAATTTCTTAAGTAGCTCGAAACACAACAAAAGGAAACATAACTTTAAATTCTCGTCAGAAGCAACGTTTATGTAGACATAAAAAGATCTTACGTGCTCTATCTCAGCAACGTACTGCATTGGAGAAAAAGAAGAAGTTGTTACTACAAAAAAAGTGGTGCGCTTCTACCGTTAATCTTCGGACCACTTCTTGCAGCAGTAGAAAATAGTATTTTTAGCCAATTATGTCAGAATTACGTAAAATGATTTTAGTTCCTGAAAATGCTGTACATGAAATTCAATCGAATCCTAAATCCATAGATTCACATCAATCACGTTTAGATGAAGAAATGAATAACATTTTAAAACATCGTGGTCTTAGTGTACAACAAAAGTGGAAATTATATCAACAAGCTTTACATCGTTATTTACAGTATACTTCATCTTTACATAAACCTATTACTTTAACTATCATTCAAGAAGAAGACGAAGAAAAATCATCATCATCAACTTTCAAACATGATAACAATACTTCTATTTTAGCATCTGTATCAGACATTTTGGAATCAGTACAGAAAAAACACTTCGTAGGAAAACAGATCTATTATTAAAAGAGTTGACAAGTTCTGATAAAATTTAGTGAGATAAGACTGGTATAGTACGTATTCATGGTAAAACAATACCAGGTTCAAATATTATGGATTTAGTAAATGATGTTTGTACAAGAAAATATTCAAGAAATCCTTTAGGTATTCATGAATTTAAAAATTTATTAGAAGATCTTAATGTTCCTAAAGAATTTATTGGTACACCTATTAGCACACCAGCATCAAAAGTGAATAGTAGTAGTAGTAGTAGTAGTAGTAGACGACGTATTCGTAAAGTAAGAAAATCACCTAGTTCTGCGGTAGTAGCTAATTTATCTAAACATTGGAAAGAATATAGTATGCAAAAAATGACAAAATTATCAAAAATATATTATGATTATTCCAATCCTGATTCTTCATCAAGTATACAAATATTACAACGCAAAACGAAGTTATCTACGAAGAAAATTAAGAAATCGTTAGCTTCTCAAGATGCTTATACATTACATGCACCAGCTCGTAAAGTTTTCGAACGTAAAAATATTATGTTAGTGCGCCAAATGAACCATTACAAGGGGATTTAGCAGATATGCAAAATATTGCAAAGATAATAATAATTATAAATATATATTATGTTTTATTGAAATTTTAACGTTATGCATATTGTGTTCCGATAAAAGCAAAGAAAGGTCCTGAAATGGTAAAAACAATATTTTTTTTAATTTCAAGTTGCCTTTGTTTAACGTTCAAAAAGATTTAGGTGGTGAACTTTATAATCGTCATGCAAAACAATTGTTTAAAGAATATGAAATTAATCATTGTAGTGTTCATTCCGAGTTTAAATTGCGTTAGCAGAAAGTTTTATACCTACATTAAAAGAAAGATTGTATCGTTATTTTACTGCAAAGAATATTTATCGTTATATTAATATATTAGATCAAATTGTAAATAATTATAATCATTCATACCATTCAAGTATTAAAATGGCACCTCACAAGTAAATGATTCCAATGTGAATCAAGTGTGGGAAAGATTATACCGAAATAAAAAGAATAAAAAGAATATAAATTGTAAATTTAGTCTGGGTGATTATGTTCGTGTTAGTAAGTATAAACGTATTAGAAAAAAATATATTTACCTAAATGGATGGATGGGTGTAAAATGGTTGGGATATCTGTGAAGTATGAATTCGTGGATTAGATCAGATTCTGTTCAGTCTACAAAATGAATTCGAACTTTACACACGACTTTTACGTTACTCTTCTTTCAAATGCCAGTAGCAATTTTTTGATAATAATACTACATCATTATTTCGAGTTAAATTAACACAACCTATTGATTTAAGTTATGGTAAATGGTGTGTTGCATTAACACAAATTAATATTCCGTGGAGTTTTTATAATGTTGGTGAAAATGAAGAAACTAAAATTACTACTGTTATCGATGATGAAGTTCAACGTCACCATGTCCCAATAACACCGGGATATTATTCATCAACTGGATCTATTCTACAGTTGATTCCTGAAAATGTTCATAAGTTACATTATTTACAAAATAAAAATCAAATTGTCATTATACATTCTTTAAAATTAGAATATCAATGTATGATTGCTATTACACCAGGATTTCAACATATTTTTGGATTTATTAATGAAGATACAGTTGATATTAAAAATGTTGTATATACAAAAGTTAGAAATGTTATTTTAATAATAACGCATGGAAAATTTCCATGTGATTTAGATTATAATATTCCCAATACAATTTATGTGTGCGTTGATATTGTAAAACAACAACAAAATATGGGACCATTAGTTCGAAAACTTTGTGCATATATGTACAACACGGTCGTGTAAAATCTTTGTGTTTCACACACCACATTATGTTAAAGTGGAAAAGAAATATTTTAATACGATAGAACTAAACTTAAAAGATGAGCACAGGTTAAAATTACCATTTCGTTTTGGAACTTCAAAACTAACACTTCACTTTAAACGAAAATGATTTCTGAAAGTATTGAAGATAGTTTTTACATTACATTCGTTTCAAATGCTAGTGTAGATGTATATCCTACAAAGAGTTTAATACATTTTATTAATCAATTAAAAATTAATATTCGTTTATCAGAATCCGATTGGCATATAGGATTAAGTGAAGTACATATTCCGTTAACATGTTATAATGTTACTAAAGGTGAAAATGTTATACGATACAAATTTAAAAATGCAGAGCCTATGAAAAGTAAAATTATTGTTGGATGTTATCCATTAATTCATCATTTACTAGAAGAATTAAACGCAATAACAAGTTTTATAAGAATTAGTTTTTCAAATGTTGTACATGTTGAATGTGATGAACGTGTAGAATCAGTTACATTGTCGCCTACATTAGCTTTACAATTAGGTTTTTCTGAAAAACGAGATCTTGTTAAAGAGTCCCGTGGATTCAAACAACCATACATAGATATCGCATATCCACATCAATTTTTATTTATACAGATATTATTCAATATCAGTTTTTAGGTGATACAAAAGCACCATTATTGCGTATAGCAACAATCTCTGATATTAAATACATAAAGTTCAAACAATTACCTTTGAAGATAATCAATATATGATACTTAAAAAAATTTTTTTAACACAATCGAAAAACTATTAAAAGATCATGCAGGGCGAAATTGGCCATTTCGTTCTGGAACACTGACAGTAACACTACATTTTAAATCCTCACCTGCATCTGCTAAATAAGAATAGTAAAGATGAGAACAAGACGTGTTACTTATCATCGTGGACGTCGAATACCATTATTTCAGGACCTGTATATCAAAGGGGACATGGGATAGGTAGTTTCTTTACAGGGTTATTTCGTTTAGCTTTACAATTTCTTAAACAAGGTGCAAAAACTATAGGACGTCAGCCATTAAAAACGGGTATACAAGTTGCAGATGATGTATTAGAATATCATCCATTTAAAGAATCTATTAGCGCGCGTGTAAAAGAAGCTGGTGATACTTTAAAGACAAAAGCCGTTAATACAGTCGGGCAGTTGCTAAATGTTAACTGCAAGATAGGTCACACAATAGTAAGGCTCCTTCAATTGTAAAGATTGTACCACCAATAAACGTAAACATATAAGCAATATCTTTCCATAATGACGCTCCAAAATTCAAATAGTTTTGAATGTTGTACCAATGAATTTGATTTCTTTTTATACCAATCACACTAACTGCTATTGAAGCAACTATAAATGCTGAATATCGTCCTATTTCTACATTAACCTCAGAAGGACCTATTGAATTATTATTGATTGAATTATTATTATTGAAGGAATTATCGAATTATTCCTGGAGAAAGAGGGAAATTTATTCATCTTTATGTACGTTGTAAAATTACAAAAGCTGATGGTACAACTTTAAATCAAGATGATACTGTTGCACCAGTAAATAATTTCTTACATTCATTATTTAGCCAAATTCATATTTCGTTAAATGATAATTAGTTCTTCATCAGAATCTTATGCTTATCGTGCATACATTGAAACATTATTAAATTAGTCTTATGATGCTTCTGAAACACGTTTAGCATGTGCCATGTGACATAAAGATACTGCAAAACATTTTATTAAAATAGGTAATACAATGCTGGTTTTCAAAAACGTGCTAATAAGGTAAAAAATAGTTAATCTTTTGAATTGAATGGACGTCTTCATACTGATATAGTAAGTTTAGGTCGTATGCCTTCCAACACAGTAAGTTTACGTGTAAATTACATCGTAGTAAAGATAATTTTTGCTTAATGTCTCCTGAAAATACAAGTTGTAAAGTTGCACCTGAGGAAGTTATTCTTCATGTAGGACGCATTGATGTAGCTGCAGATTTAGATATGCAATTAAATACGCGAATGGTGTCGGAAATGGATAAGTTACCTCTGACAAGAGTGGAGACAAGATCATATATTATACCTGCACAAGTAAAATCTTACAACACTGACAATCTCTTCTTTGGTAATGTTCCTAAAGGCCTGGTTATTGGTTTCATCACCAACACAGCCTTCAATGGGAAATAACTCTTAATCCCTATGAATTTCGAAACTTTAAAGTTAACAAACTGCAATGACAAAACGGCTCAAAATCATTTCCTCCCAACCTCCTCACCCCCGATTTTAGTAAAGATTTATACCTTCTAAGTTACAAACTTTGATTTCAGGTACTGGTATATATTATCAAAATTATTCACATAGTGTTACTCTTGATGAATATCCAAATGGATATGCTATGTACGCTTGTATTCTAACTCCAACAGAAACTTTAGATGACAACACATGGGATGTAGTACGCGACTCCCCTGTAAATTTAAAAGTGTCATTTTCAGAAACTTTAACTGAACCTGTTACATGCATTGTCTATGCACAATTTGATTCCTTAGCACAAGTAGACAAAGGTAGAAATATTTATACTAATAACACATTCTAATTTATTCAGTTGAGTACGATGAGGGTTGTTGTACCCTTCACTGCCTTTCACGATAATGATGATGAGTTTATTCTAAAGGAGCTAGTCGTTGTAAATTCTGACGTTCCCTTTCTTCAAAATTGGATTTTCAAACCACCATTTCCTTAAAATGAGTTAGCTGAGCCGATCATAACTACAAACAAGTATCTAGCTGAGAATGTGTATGTCATTGCCTGGCACTAAGGCGATGTAGAATATTCCCATCTTAAGGAAATACTTCAAACATATTGTTCAAATATTACAACCATATACACGTACGGAATAACTAGAAAGTGTTTTCTTCAAGAAATTCTTCAAAGAGATGTTATAAATTTAGAAGAAATAAACTGTCCAAACTCCAAAGTATACTGCTTTAAGTTTTCAAGATCATCGGTGTGCACATAACAAACATCGTTTCGGACAATATAGTTGCAGTGTTCATGAAGCATTACTGTATAGTGAATATGTGAAAGTGTATGGCTATGTGTTACATGTGAATATCAGTGATAGTTACATACCTATTACGATTAAAACTAATAATCTTCATCATGTACAGTGACGAATTGTTAAAAGTGTTACTAACTGATAAAGTGATAGGTGCAAGTGTTACTGGAATTTACCTTATTGACAGACTTCCTGTAACGGTAGAACCTCCTGCTGCACTTGTGATTAATTTTGATACATCTGATTCGACCGGATCGCATTGGGTTGCAGTGTACATCGATGAGAAAAAAATGGTTATTACTTTGATAGTCTTGCTTTGGACATTCCCAAGGAAATAAAAAACTTTTTACCAAAAATACTATAATGTACTTTAGGAATAATCATCAATATCAACATGATAATTCTGTGTTGTGCGGATATTTTGTTTTATTCTTTTTGCGTCATATTGTTCCCACTCATTCATTTTAAAAGTGTTTAAAAATGTTTAACAAGAAAAATTTGAAAAAGAATGATGATATCGTTTATAAACATGTAAACATTCTTTAGAAAAAAATTGTTATTTTTTATTTTTATATATTTACATTTTTTTATTTTTATCATATTACATTTTCTAATTTTTCAATATTTTTTTAAACTTACATCCCTGCATTTTATTTACAATTCCTAAGAAAAAATTGCAATCTTAATAATGCATTAGTTAATGCTGTTGGTCTTTCATATTTCCACGAATAATTCAACTGCTGTGCATTACGATTTGAACATTCTGATTTCTTTACAATATTTGTGTGGAAAGTACAATATTCATTAAATGTGTTTCCACATAATTCACTTGACGAAGGACAATGTTTGTTTTCTAAATCAATGGCATTATCTAATGCAAATATTCTTTTAATCCAAAGAGATTTCTCTAAACCTTTACAATAAACGGTTGAATTCTTTGCTCATAATTGATATACGAGGTTTCGCATGCATGATACAGTGTATCCAGTTTTGCTATTCCATTTCAAACCGTGTAAATTTAATGTTAAGCAATCAATTTGTTTTTGTAAATCTAATGATAATAAATTATAATATGTTGGTGATTTTACCAAGCAATGGAAATTTACTGTATCGTCGCATGCTGTTAAACAGAACTCGCAAATGATAAATTCGTTATCAGACATTTTAAAAGCTTCAATACCTATAATATATTGATTTACACATGGTGAAATTTAATTTGTGTGATGAATGAAAAAATGCATAATCTGTCCAACGAATTTTGTATTTTTTAAAAGATCACAAGTTTTACGCATAAACCGTGTAAATGAGATTTCACTATGTTCTTGTTCAAACACTTCAAAAAGTTCACTAAGAGTTTTATCAAGAGATAAGTACTTCGCTGCGAATGTCCCAGTATTATGAAGATGAGTACAATCATGAGGAAGATTTAACTTGCATTCCATGGATTCAATTGGATTATTGTTACGTAAATATACTTTTATAGTTTTAATACACAATTCACATTAATGCTTTCACCATTACACAACACACATGAAACACCAACACTATTCGAATTTATTTTTTCAATCTGGAATGTCCGATTTCCGTCTGTCTTTACTTATGAAAATGCCCAGTAATTCCGGAAGATAGTCTGTATCACTTAATCATTCTGCATATGTTTCATAGATTTTTCTCTTGTTAATATTCCAATAATATGCGTGTTTGCATACAGGTAAAACACATCTTCTTCAACACTAGGACTTGCTATAATACTCAAACCACGGGTGTCCAATGACTTTCGGTGCACATTCATACAATCATGAGCGAAATCATGATATAATCATCTACATCTGTCGCATATTAATGTATCGTTGAAATCGCATTTTTCAACAGCCTTCTTTATACATTCACGGTCGACCTTTTGACCATTAGAGCAACAATCAAAACCCAAAAATCGTGATGTTCTTGATAATACAACTGGAGATGACGGTGGGGTTGGTGAAACTTTTAGTACTGGTGATTCTATTGCATCAAAATCATATTCTTCATCTGACGATGATTCGTATTTTTCTGTTTCAGCATCAGATATTGCTTCAGTGTTAACTTCACAGGGTTCCTCTTTCTCAAAGAGATGCATGATGTCTCTCTATATATATTTCCCGCTATAAGTCGTATTTAAAGTATTTTCATACCCGCAAGGTTATCACGAGTTCGCCATTCGTGGTGCCAAACTTGTTTTCTATTGCCAATTAGCAGAGGTTGGCATGTTTCAACATGTTGACCTACCGCAACCTTAATCTTCGTTTGTATTCTCCGCCGACAATATCCGTGTTCACATACCGCGGCACCAAATATGTTTTTATTATTCTGTCGGCATTCTGTGATTTCTACCCGAAGCTGCGTCTGTTTTTTTTTTTTTTTTTTGTATTTGTCTTCATGTTTTAACACTTACCTGTAACGTAATTACCCGACAACGCCATTTTCAATCCCGACAACCGGCTTCCAAAAAGCGCGTTAAAAGTTCAGTACGTGTCTTCAGTTCACCAGCAAAATATGTACGAGAATCACGCTCAGTATATGTACTCCATACACGAGATTTTTAGTACGCTCACACAATGTTCGAGTAATTATTACGAGGTGTTTAGAAAATTCCCACATGAATAAAGTTTATTCACTCTCATTTCTTAATGCTTCAAGCAATTTTAACATCGAGTATGCTATGCATACGAACCAACACATATACCGAGTATGTATAACATACGATTTGGGAAAAATAATATGAACACAATCAGTGATTGTTCGACGTGTAATTACGAGAAAAGAAATAATTAATATGATCACAGCATAGCTGTTCTAATTAGCTTTATATCGAAGCTATCCATAAAAAGTATTACCAATATTAAAAAGATACGATCCAATTAAAATAATAATATTATAAAGATCCCTATAAAGGAACCATGTGATACAGGTCATTCAACCTTTTCTAGAAGCTATACACCATCCCTCCAAACGGTCAACCTTTCCACGAACCCGTCTGACTGCCTAACGGTCGGGCAATAAATCTTTCACCTCCTAATAACCTGTCTGAACACACCTGTCCCCACAGACAAGGATACACACAAAGCAATAAGGTAATTTGACCCCCGCGGATTCATTCACGCGTACAAGATGCTTCCATACTACTCATCTTAGCCTGTAGAAATTGTTATCCTTCCTTTCCCATTATTATTTTGCCATGAAACGCCTGAGACATATTCAACCCTTATATACAACAATGTGGTGTTTGAATGTTTAACTCATTGGATATGATGTTTTAGGTTTTTTATTAATTTAAACACATCCAGTGTACCCTTAAAAATGGTATAAAGAAATAATAGTCATTTTCTAAAATATTCCATTCGAACTGGACAATCTATGCAAAATTTACAATCGATTGCTGAAGACGTCATTTTTCTAGAGACTGTGTTTTCCGAGATCCATTGTCGAAAATATTAGGCCCAAACATATAAACGTCCACAAACATATAGTTTAAAAGAACTGCAAAAATGGTAGCATATTTTATTTGCGTTGATTTTGGAGAAGGCTTATTGAAATACAAAAACCTTGAAGAATAATTTTCAAATATAAACTTTATAAGAAAAGATGCATTTAAATAGTTTATTTAAAGTACACACACACTTCAAATATTTGTCTTTGTTAAACGTAATGTCACAAATAACCGTAAATCAAAGCGTTGAAATTCAAAGTTGGACGTTGGAGTTCAAGCGTTTTCATGGGAATTGGCCACCTAGAGCTCTAACCAGGTTAAAAAAATAGGGTATCCGTACCTAGTAGAGAAAAACAAGCCAGTCACTTAGATTTTCCATTGGCTGAATTGAATCGCGAACTTCTTGTATACGGTTGGAGTACTTATATCTTTGAGGTCAAGGAAACAACCGTCGAATTGTTTTTTCTTAAGCCTCCACGGAGGTTGAAATCCTTATTTGGTCTTAACTGTTGACAACCTTGCTATTCTCTAGGCTTAACGATTTATTTTGATACTCTCCTCTTCGGAGGCAGAGATACTCGAATCCAGTTGACGACTTAGGCATCTCTACCGGCTAACGATTATTTTCTGTGCTTCCTCTTCGGAGGAAAAAGCACAGTACTAAAGTACAAAACTAGAGCTTTGCTTTAACAACATACCTTTTACCAGGTACGCCACTACCCTCCTTTGTGGTAAGCTGGCGCCATGTACCACTTTAGTTACGATGGCTTCACAGAAGACCCCAGTCAAAACTGAGAAAAGGGCTCAATCATCTAAGATTCCTAGTAACAGGGGCAAAATAACAAGAGCAACGTATGAACCAGAAATTTTTTCTGCCTTTAGGCAAAAAGAAGCAATCAACGGCTCCAGCGAAGCTAAAACTGAAAACAACTACACCTAAACAGTCAAATGATTCGCAGCCACCAACGTCGCCTAACACTGAAGATATGGATTTCTCAGTAGTGGGAACACTCAAGCGACGTAGGTCTTCTTTGGAGAACCTCAAAACAGCAGAAAAAATTAATAGCACCCAAGAATATCCACCTCTTCCCACCAGTAATAAGTTCGATGTCTTGTCACCCGAACAAATAATGCTAGTACCAGCAACAGCACTGCACCGACTAACAAGCCACCCCAATTTAAAGCCGTCTCCGATCTTCATATATGGAATTACAAACACATGTACATTTATAAAGACCTTGTCATGAGCATTGAAGCAACCTCCATTAGCACAGCCCAATAAGTAGCGCATTCGATTTCAAGCTGTTAACAAAGATGACTATAACTCTATCAAAACTTATTGTGAACAAACGAAGACTGAATATGCCACAGGAGTAGCAAAAATAAAAAGCTCATAAAGGTAGTTGTCCGCAAACTGCCTATTGACACTGAATTAGATTACCTGAAAAAAGAACTTATAAGATTGGAATATAAACTGACAAGCGCCCACCAAATGTCTCGCAAAAGCAATATGGATCACAAGAAGATAATGATGCCTCTATTCTTAGTTGCTTTGGAGAGAACTGCAGCTGTTAAAGAGATATACACAGTTAATACCTTGCTACACTACAAGGTCCAAATCGAACCCTATAAGCCTCCCTCAATGTTGCAATGTTATAGGTGCCAACGCTTGGGGCACTCGCCTGTCAAGCTCATCCGCGGTGTCTCAAATGTGGGCAACTGCATTTCACACAGTCTTGCATTAAACCAGACACATCTACAACAGCCATTTGTGGAAATTGTCAGGGAGATCACCCGGGAAATTACCGTGGTTGTCAGGTATTTAAATCTTACTCTCAGGCTATAAAATTGCCGGCATAGCACCCGAATAAACACAAAGATAAAACCAAGAAAACTTTTCACAAATCATCAGAAGAGACAATTTCCATTCCCACTACTGTCAATATCCAACCTGTGGCTACTGGTAATGAAGACGCTCAAGCTCCCAATCCTCACCACACCAAATCAGCTTTTGCTCAACAACATGAGAGCCCTGAAGAAGACCTAGACATAAAGTCAGTTCTTTCATTCCTCAAAAGCTTACATTTCCGAAAAATTAACACATATTAAACATGGAATCACCCATTTACGACAAGCAGCAGACTCAGCTTCCAAGGCTGCAGCATAATAGAAACAATAGCAGAAATGGTTGACGATGGCTGTTTCTAAATACAGCGTCCTACACTTGTCCTTGCTACGTGGAATGCAGATGGTCTCGAGGGGCAGAAACAAATGCTTATCAGATTTCTCACACAACAAAGAGTTGATGTGATTTTTATACAAGAAACTCACTTTACTGTTCGGTTCACTACTTGGCGACTACCCAATTGCATTGTCTATCGACAGGATAGAGTGGGCAGACAGAAAGGAGGTTTACTACTTATAATCAAAAAGGTATTCCCAATGAGAATTACAATACCACCCTTACTTACTTTGGAGGCACTTGGTGTTGAGCTAATAACTATAGGCGTTCCATTAATATTGGTCACCGGGTACAGGTCCCCGGCCACACAACCAGAGCCCACTGACTTCGATGTTATTGCTAACTTAGGGCCAAAGATCATCTTAGCTGGAGATCTTAATGCTAAACATGGAGAATGGAACACCATTACTCCAAACTATGCTGGAGATGTATTACATCAATATCTACTTACGTCCAATTTCATCATCAGTGCTACCCTAGACCCAAATCATCATCCGAAATTCGGCGGACAACCCGATGTGCTTGACGCCGCTCTTTGAAAAGATGTATCTTTACTCTCCATCCTTATGTCATTTCGGATTTAGATTCTGTTCACGATCCACTCATTTTTCACGTCTCACACCGTAGCATTGCCCATTCTTCCCCTATTTTCAAGCAAATAGAAATTGACTGGGAGTATTTAAACAAGAACTAAACACCATGATCGATCTACGAGATAGGTCTGCCACCACTGAGGTCATCGATCAAGCGGTCTCTCACATCACGTTAGCACTTCGTACAGCAGAGGCAGCGAGCTTCACTACAATAATCTCTCCAACGCAAACCAGTCGATTTGACAGTTTTCATTTACAACTTGATATTCATCTAAACGTTGGGCTATACGTCAATGGCAGCACACACTACACCCCGCACAAAAGACTCTGTTTAACAAACTTTGTGCGAAGCTCAAGATACTCACTACGCGACAGAATCAAGAATACTGGGAAGATTAAATGACCGTAAAATTTGGACGTACTCCAAATCATTCCAAAGTGCTATAAATGCTTCCAAAGCTAGAGCCATACAAGGACCTCAAGGACTGACTCAAGATTCTAAGTCGCAAGCGGACATTTTTGCTGACTCTCTGGAAGAACAGTTTCAGCCCAATAGGGCACGCCTCGATCCCTATCTAAAGCAGCACATCCGAACCACATTATATAGCATAAGTACACAAAATCCTACGCATCACCTTAGAAACACCCCGGGAAATAGAACGATATATAAAATGTCTGCCGGCAAATGCAGCATCTGGGCCTGATGGAATTCGATCTGAGATTCTCAAACATCCAACTAGAAAACTGCTGGTCTTTTTAAAATATTTATTTAATACCATCTTTCAATTATGCTACTTTCCCAAGACCTGGAAAGAAGCTCGTGTCATCACAATCCCATAACCTGGCAACAATCCAATGCTCCCGGAAAAGTACAGGCCGATAAGTCTTCTATCGCACTTGACTAAACTCTTCGAACGTGTGTTTCTCTGGAAGCTGAAACATCACGTAGTTAATAGAGACCTACTACCTTTCCATCAGTTTGGGTATCGTGCCAAACATAGTACTACAACGCAACTCGTACAAGTGGTGGATCACTTACCAGCGGCTTTCAACAGGAAACAACGTACCATTGGAGTATACCTGGATGTGTCAAAAGCATTTGATAAAGTCTGGTTAGAGGGCAGCGGTGGCTCAGTGGTAGAGCGTTCACCTCTGGTACTTGGGGTCCCGGGTTCGATCCCAGTCCCCGCAAAGTGAACTTTGTTGTGGACAAACACCGTGTGCGTGGGTTTTCAAGGGGTTCTCCCGTTTCCTCCCACTTTCTTCATTCCACCATTTCATTCATTTCTCATTATCACCGTCTCCTTTAGCCTAACCGGCATAACCGTGGAACGTAAAACTCAAAGATTTCATTTCATTTTCATTTTCAAAGTCTGCTTAGCAGGACTATTATATAAACTATACACCCAAGGTTTCCCGGATCGTCTTCTACATTTACTTCGTTCATACCTTACTGACAGAAAGTTTAACGTGTTTGTTGGCGGGGTCAAATCTACGTCTAGACCTATCAAAGCAGGTGTTCCACAGGGTGCTGTACTTTTACCGCTTTTATATAATCTGCATACGGCAGATCTTCCGACCTTACCACATTGCTTTTTCGCAACGTATGCTGACGACACTGCCTTTTTTACGACCAGCAGCTCACCTGCACAGTGTTACATCTACATTCAACGTCAACTAAACGGTTTTCAGGTATGGGCGAGACGTTGGAGAATTAAAATCAACGCAGACGAAAGCTGTGCTGTCACCAACAGTCGAAGACACATTCACGCCCCTCAAAATTTAACGTATGAGAATGCAAACATTCCTCACGCCACACACGCTAAATTTCTGGGTGTGACTTTAGATCGTGGGTTAACGTTCGCATCACACATCAAAGACATAAAGCAACAAGCATTACGCAAAATATCAGCATTATATCCCATCTTACACTTTCAGTCCAATTTCTCATGGTCCGCGCGCACATATTGAAGATGACAGTCTTATCCACACTTTCTTATGCATGACCTGCATGGCAACATGCTTCAAACAGTCATCTTCAAACATTTGGAAGTGTGCAAATGAGAGCCGGTCGTGTCATCACTGGTCACGATAGATATACATGCAACAGCCAAATTCTGGAAGATTTAGAGCTGCCTCCTGTTAGGGAAGTTCTACGGCATCTCCACCGTAAGTTCTGGCATACTTTACCGAGACACGTTAATTCAGTTATAGCTACCATAGGAATCGAATGTGCTCTACGGAACGTTCATCGCACGCCACGCTTTTAATATCTTTTCTTAGATCGTAATGACTTCATCATCAGCTACTCTGCGACAGTTGCAGATGTAGTCTCCCAGACATAACAAAACAATAGTAATACCCAACAAGCCACCTGCACATCTGCATATATTCCTTATGCTATCTTACTCATGGAGTCAGGGGCTTCAGCCCGACACTCTTCACCAAACTTGAACATTACCCTGACCGTGACCGTTTTCATGGGGGATCTTTCAGGTCGATAGTGATATCGACGACATCAGCTATGACGTACCACACGTCAGCACCTCTGCTTTTTGTAGTGCTGTCCACGATCCTGTGCTGATCAGATATTCGCTGAGCAACAACTATCAGACTTATCTCAGCCAAAGGTAGTTTGTTGTGACATGCTTAGACTGGGGCATTTCCTCACCTAGACCACTATCCGAATGGGTGGTCTTCAACCTACTACCTAATACCTATATCCGTTGTATCATCTTTGTGTTTGCACTATCACTCGCTATGTCTTCTACAGGACGAACCTCTGTTGATCCCGGCAATTATGTTGTATCCACGAAGGTGGATAAAAGAAATGAACGTTGTGCTAAACCAAGTCCTGAACGTTCATGATCGCCTCATTCCAAAGAGGACCCCCAGTCGCATTCACCACACACTCAGTGAATCGTTTTCATCAGCTACTTCTGGTGACTTCAACATGGATACAGACTTTCCATCACTACCTAGTTCGCAAAATTGACCTTCAGTCGGTAATCTACAGACTCCAGCAACTACTTCATTCTTACCAATTACGACCCAAAATATCAAGATCTCAAGCAGCTTTACCTTCGTCTCACCAAGTACGTTCCTTGTTCACAAATCACCCAAATCGTCTCGACCCGTAAGGGTATCATAATTAATTCTCCTGCCTGTCAGATGATAAACATGTCAAGCATACAACTCGCACTACACTTCTCACTGCCCGAAAACACCCAAGTGCGGTTTCTGCTCCGGACCTCATACTAAAAAAAAACCTGCACGAATCATCAGCAACCTCCACTCTGTAGTACCTGTGGTTCTCATGAACATTCAACATACATGAACATCCAGCTACAAATGCAAAGCCAGACCCACAGCCGAACCTTTTAAGCCAGAACTCGTTGCCCCTCTGCGTCCCCACGGGACTCAAGCTACTACTGTTCCTCCGCCATCATCTGTGTATCAACCGATCACTAATCAATTCCTGTCTTTCATTACTGTTACTCTTCAAAATATCCACCCTTTCCTTCGACATCACATCTTACAATAGGTTCAACAAACAACCAAAGCCATCCGTAACGTCGAATTTCAAGCAACCTATTCTGATCCAATTGTATATTTTCACTCTAATGTGTTCCAGACAGCCATGTAACCATTTTACGTATCCCCACCAGAAACTCATTTTTTTATTGAAGTCATCATTTAATTAATCTTTCTATTTTTGAATATTCATTTCTTGTGCCAACACCAACCTCTCTTTGAGCAACTGCTCAGAGAAGAACACGTTAGTACTTTTCTCCTCAACGAAACTTATCTGTCTCCACGTCTCCATCTCCCATCTATACCTATCAGATAGTTCGCTATCATAATGCACTCCCAGCACGCCGTTCAAATGGTGGGGTTGCCTTTGGCTATCCTCCCAGCATTCCTTTTCAACAACATATTTCTGCTCTTCCCAACCTCCCTGGACATCTCATTCTCAGTCTCTATTTTAGACATATATCTGTCACTGCCACTACTCTCTATGTCCGCCCTGGCCATCCCATTCTGCACGACTTTTCTCACTTTACTTCTGTAAATTTCCTCTCGTTCATTATTATGACCGATATCAACTTTCATAGCCGCTTGGCCCAACAATAGCAAGATTTTCTTACCTATATTACCACTCATACAACTGGGTTTATTCACACTCTTCCGAAACCAACTCGCCCCGTCAGTAATACAACACCTGACGTAGTGATAACATCATCCAATCTCTCTCACAGTTGCACGATCTCGGTCTTAGATCCGCTTGGAAGCGATCATGTTCCCATTAAACTCTTGCTGCTCCTACAACCCTCTCCTGTCAATTATCAATCTTTTCATACTCGCACCACCCCTCGTTTCGACAAGGCTGATTGGGTTAGTTACCGCTCTTACATTCATACAGCTCTTGAAACTGTTCCGCCCCCGACTACCGAAACTGAACTCTATACAACTCTTGACACTATCATCGACATCATTCATCTTGCATCTACGAAATGCATACCTCAGTCTACCTTTTACCCACACAAACCAACCTTCCGCCTCAATACCTTCCTTTAATCAGGCGTTTTAGACAACTCTATCGTGATTTCACCCGTATTGGCAATCCTGAATCCCTTAGACTCCATCGTCAATACCAACGTATTGTCCATAATTATCTAGTAGCTTACAAACGACGAAATTGGATCAAAACTTGCAATTCTCTCTCTGACAACTCCCACCCCACCAAGTTCTGGAAGCGTTTCCATCAACTTACCGGCAAAACAACACATGCTTCCTATTCACTTCAAGATGATGCACTTCCTCTTTCCGACGATACTGCTAAAGCTAACGCTTTCCCAGAAACATTCAGGATATATTCACTCCTTCTGCACCAGATCCAGTCTTTCGCTGACATCCCACTGACACTTTAGAACTTTCGTCCCCGACCTTCAACTCACCCCAATCATACATTACCTCTTCACAATCCACTTTCAGCTCCTATCACTGTTCCTGATAGCCAGCATACCATCTCCCGAAAGAAGAACACTGTCCCTGGCATAGACAAAATCACCTACCGCCACATTAAGGAAGGTCCCTATGTATTGCTGTACCTTCTCTTCAGCATTTTTACTTTCATTCTTCGCACTGGCTTCTATTCTCTACCTTGGAAAACTTCTACTACCTTAATGTTTCTCAAACCTGGCAAACCCCCACAATCTGTCTCTTTATTCCACCCTATCCAACTCACTCCTGTGTTTAGCAAAATTCTCGAACGTATCCTCGTCACTCGCCTTCACACATCTTTCAGCATATAATTTACTACCTGTCCAGGTTTTCGTCCTTTCTTTAGCATCTCCGATCAACTCCTCCGCCTTACTACTTTCATCACTAATCAGTTTAACACATCCAAACCTCCCTGTCTTATCTTATTTTACCTCGAGGAAGCTTTTTGACAAAGTCTGGCATCTTGGCCTCCTTTATAAACTCTTCTCCTTTCACCTGCCCCACTGCTATATTTGCCTTATCTATCAATTTCTCTCCTGCTGGCTTAGGTATATATCAATTAATAATCATCTTTCCTATCCTATCTTCCTTCATCCCGGAGTTTCCCAAGGATCAGCCTTATCCCCCCTGCTATACCTTCTATATGTCGCAGACTTTCCCACACTTCCTCCGAACGTTACCCTCTTTCAATATACCGACGACACTGCCTTTTTAGCAACACGAAATACGATTCAACGCATTAATCATTCTCTCCAGCCTGCCATAGATTCCTTTCTTTCTTGCTGTCAGAAGTAGCGTCTTACCATCAATGCCACTAAAGAGCAAGATTTATAGTCTTACCACCTGAAAAGCGTTCCCGTGTTCATTGTAATCCTACCAATTTTCATCTCTGTATATCCCATACTCCTGTCACCATCAGCAAAACATTCACTTATTTAGGCATTACTTTCGACCAACATCTTAAATGGACTCCATACCTCAAGTACATCTGTGCCAAGGCTTACTCACGCCTTAACATTCCCCGCCTTACAAGCACTACCTGAGGTCTTTCTGCTGTCACTCTTCTACGTACAAATCTTTCCTCCAACCAGTCCTTACGTACGGCTTTACAGTTTGGATCAATGCTCCATCTCCTTTCTATAAATTCTAGAACGCCACGCACTCCGACTTGCTTTCCGTTTCCCTCTTCCCAGCTATACCCTGGATCTGTATGACCGTACTCAGTTTCCAAATATTCTCTACCACCTTGAAACACTCCGCCTACGCTATATTTCTCAACGCTTCCAGAACCACCAACCCTTACTTTTTGACACCATGCACGCCGACTCCACCTTCACGTAACCAGAACTCCTTCGCCATACACCGTTGTCTCAGCTTTTCTCACATTATCATCACTCACTGCCACCTGACAGCATTGATCTTCCTCTCGTTGCCGATTTCATCACTCATCTCGATTTACCTTACATTATCCCATCTACTGCACAGTAGTCCTAATATCTCAACAGGCCTCCCACTGCCTTCATCACGATCCAGAGTAGCCCTGGATCAGAAGATAATCTGCATTGGTCGAACTAACCAAATACCTTGTGTTGTGACGTCTACTGTACTTCATCCTCATCTCATCATCCTCTAATAGTATGATCATGGTTAAAGGCCATAATGTCCCGCAGCTCTTGCAGTCAAAGCTAGAGCTGAAAATTGATGCTTCGCCCTTAATGTTGTTATGATTTTGAAATAAAAATAAAGATATAATAAATAAATTAAACCTAACTTGTCCCATCTATCTTTCTCCTCTCCAGAGATTTCCTTTATTCCTCATCCCCTAATAAAGGGCATGGCCCTTTGGGCGGGGCTAGTCGTGTGCTAGCGGCTAGCAAAAAACGTTTTCATTGCTGTTGTAGCATTTTAAAGATAGATATCAAGAACTCTAACAATTATTCAAATTAAGCAGTAATAATAACATCAAAAATTTATATTTTACTAGGCTAGTGAAAGTGACTCTGCTTGTGACTTCTAATCTCTTGAACCAGCCAACCAATCACGATCAAATTTTCAACATAGATGATGTTGGGACACGAGATGTTTCTTGTCATATCACTTTCAGGGTGCAGCGTAGGGGACGTGGAGGAGAAGAACATTTCCAAATGATCGAAAATGACCGATATTAGCGTCGTATCTATAGTTTTCAGGGCCATGTGATTATTTGTGATATGTAAAAATGAAATGAAATGAAATCTTTAAGTTTAACGTCCAACGATTATACCAGTTTAGCTAAGGGATATTATGATTTAAGCTAGTGAATGATGACAACAGAATTGGTTAAATCATAGTGTATAAAGAAAAATGAGTAACCCGAGAAAACTTACCAATACTATGTTGTCCCTCAAACTTCCTTTACCAGGGATCGTACCAGAGACCACACATACCAGAGGTAAGCGCTCTGCCTTTGGAACTTGATATTGGAACTTGACAGGAAAAAGCCGTTCGTTTTAACAATCAGCCCTGAACTTCATAACATTTGGCTTATTGTTTTGAGTTGCAGGATTGTGTAGGAGTAATGAATAACTTATAAGTAGTACAGGTAGTGAACACAAGCTCAAATCCTGCCTAAACCAAAGATTTTTACTAAGTGACCGTGAAAAATCGAAGAAGGATTTCTCATACTAAAAAGGCAATCGTTAAGAATGTGGAACCAAACACTTGTATCGTAATAAAGAGGGTTTACGAATGTATGTTGGGAAAAGGTCAGAATGTTCGAAACACGTCATTGGTCTGAAGTATAAACTTTTCATTCTGTTGTTCTTATAAAGGGAACGAAGAAAGTTCTGTCGATTTTGTGGAGGTCTGTATTCAATTGGCCCTGAGACCGTGAGGTGAATGCGAATGGAGGTAAGTCGAAGGTCGGTTGTTGGTGTGGATGTATCCAAGAATATTAACTGTTGTGTTAGTTCAGTTACGTCGTGAACTTGCGTAAGGAGAGAGTGAACTTGGGACCACCAGAGAGCGTTATAAGGGCGTGTATGCTGTACGAGTTCTAACTGTGGTCGAAAACCGTTGCTTCCGAGCAGAAGATATGTCTGGCCTTTTGTAAGGGTGTCGTGTAAGGGTGTCGTGACTACGTGGACAGTACAGCAGTAGTTGAACAAGTTTAAGGTCGGTGACGAAACATTTGAAGACGAACCACGTGCGGGAAGACTCACACGTGCACAAAATGATGGTCTTTATGTAGCAATTGATGCGAAAAGTGGCCAAACATGTGAGAAATTGGGACTACAATTCACTGTGAATGGAGAAACCATTCGGCAGCACTTCCATCGACTTGGGAAGCACTGCAAGTTGGCTCGATGGGTCCCATATTATTTGACTCCAGCTTAGAAAGAAACGCGAGCAGACATATGTGATTCTTTGCTTTCGTGGCTGAGAAACGAGCCACTTCTGGATAGGGTGTTGACATGTGATGAGAAGTGGTTCCTGTACGACGCTCCACGGCACTGTCCGGTTCCTAAACAGACGTAACCAGCACTGCACCAGAAGAAGGCCCTCCTGTGTTTGGTGAACTACTCGACGCGTTGTGCATCAGGAGCTGCTAGCAGCTGGTCAGAGCACCAATGCAACTGTGTACTGTCAACAGTTGAGCCGTGTTAAATAAAAACTCTAAACTCTGGAGCCAGCACTACTAGAAGATTTCGAAAGTTTTAGGTGATAAGGGAAAGAACTTTCTTAATTACCTTTATGTATTAGTGTTAAGAATTCGTATGCTGCTTTCGGAATACGCATTTAAAAAAACTGAAACAAAAGAAAAATGAAATGAAATCGTTGAGTTTTACGTCCCACGATTATGCCGGTTAGGCTAAAGGAGACGGTGATGATGAGTAATGAATGAAATGGTGGAATAAAGAAAGTGGGAGGAAACGGGAGAACCCCCAGAAAAAACACGCACACGGTGTTTGTCCACCACAAAGTTCACTTGGCGGGGGCTGGGATTGAACATGGGACCCCAAGCACCAGAGGTGAACGCTCTACCACTGAGCCTCCGCGGCCCCAACTGAAACAACAGAAGAGCAGCAACAATGTTACCAAACTTTAAAGACATTTCTAACGAGCTACAAAAACAGCTTTTAAATAAACATATCAAGAACACTAACAATTATTCAAATTAAGTAGTAGTAATAACAGCAAAAATCTATATTATAGTAAGCTATCGAAAATTACTATGTTCTTGACTGCATATCTCTTCAACCACCCAACCAATCACGATCAAATTTTGAATATAGATGAGGTTGGGATATGAGATGGTTTTTGAGGCCGCAACGTAGGGGACGCTGAGAGGAGAGACATTTCAAAATAATTGAAAGTGACCGATATTAGTGTCGAATCTATAGTTTTCAGGGTCGCTGTGATTATTAGTGAAATGTAAAAATGAAATGAAATCTTTAAAGTTAACGTCCAAAGATTATACCAGTTTAGCTAAGGGAGTGGATGATTTAAGCAAGTGAATGATGACAACAGAATTGGTAAAATCATAGTGTGTAAGGAAAAATGAGTACCCCGAGAAAACTCACAAATACTATGTTGTCCCTCAAACTTCGTTTCCCGGGGATCAAACCATAGGCCACACATACCAGAGGTAAGCGCATTGCCGTTGAGCTACCGTTCTCCCCACGAAATGTAAATAAAATTGTCTGTTGTGATAGACTGCGCCACCATATCGCGTCGTCTCTTCTTGAATATTTTTGGTAGAATTCCTTAGCTTCCCCGCAGGTGGCAGCACAGAGATCGGCCAAGGCACTATATAATTTCAGGAAAAAAGTGAAAGCTTGCTGGACCTTTGCTTTAGTTTCAGTTGGAAGAACACCTGTGATTGGCGTACGGAAGATTACGAATGCTTCAAATTGTTAATCAAGTGGTGATATTTTGATCTAGACTTGTGTTCTTCAACTTTTATTTTATTTGTGTGTTGTGCTCTCCTGCAATTTTTTTCCCTTTCTTCGCTGTCCAACGTAGCAGCCTCATCTGACGGATGCGTGCTTAGGCCACCTAATATGGATACTTCTCTGCCTTCCAATTCTACAACTTCCCATCCATCCAATGTACCCTATACACATACTAACACCAATTCACATAAGGAACACCACCTTGGACCTTTTGTCGTCCACGTTGCATCTACTTCTTCTTTGGGCAAACAACATCCCATGAAACTTGATAGGCTTCTATACAATGATAATCTAACTGATGTCACTGACAATCGTACTCTTGGCCATCAGGGCTTGAAGGTATTTTCTCATACCGGCAAAGCCGCCAATGATTTCCTTCAACACCCATTATTGATGGCAAATAATTGGCGTGCTTACATTCCCAACTATGCCGTTTCTTGTCAGGGCATTTTACGTGGAGTGGACCCGTCCTTAACGGACGATAAACTTCCTACAGCGTTGCGATGTAATGCTCCCATTTTATATATTTCTTAAACGTCCTTCCTCTGATGATTCTCCTGTTAACCACCTATCTGGTAAGCAATCTTGTGTCACGTGCGGCCAAGCTGGCCACACTTCTTCCTCTTGTTCTTCTCCTATCAAGTGCAATCACTGTACTGGTGACCATGTGGCTAATACCATCAGTGGGCCGAACGACTCATCCAAATTCAAATTAACACCCTTATGGATACCGAATATTTATCCTAAACTGATGCTAAACGACGATATTAAAGTACTACCTCTGCTCAACGCTCCTTAAAGGGAGATCAACCTCCACATTCTCATTCGTCCTTCCCCGCCACTTCTAGTTTCACTCCGACCTCTATCCCTACCTCTGCTTTTTTTTCATATTCAGCCGTTATCTCTCGGCCTTCATCTTCTAATTCTCCTTCCTCTCCTTCTGGTGTTAGGAAAAAGCACTCTGTTTGTCCTCACTCTTCGCCTTCTGTTTCCGCCTGGCCCCCATATCTTCCAATTAAACGATCCTCTCTAGCATTTTTCCCCTTCCCAGCACCGACACAGCTTTTCAGAAACCGTCACATACGGCAGACCCTACAGACGGCAGACCCTTCTTTCTCCTCCGCTGTCTCTGCTATCCTTTTTATTTTGAAAAAATCTCAACATAAATTTTCTCCTCCCGTCTATAAATCATGTATCACTATACTCAAGCTCTTACAATCAAATTTACCATAACATCATCTGGTTCACTCTTTTCCAATGTTTTGCAATGGAACATGAGGAGTTCTCGCAGTAAACTGTACGCCTTACGTCACCTAATATCTTTGGTTCATCCTTCTTTACTACTACTACAAGAAACCTGGCTTACAGATACCTACTGTTTAACATCCCCTCCTATCATTGGCTTCATGACGTTCTTCCTGATGGTCGAGGGAGACTGTCTCTCACCATTCATAAATCTCTTTCTTATGTTCTACACCTTCCTCCCATCCAATACCCAGTCGTTCAATGTCAAATGGTCACTGTAAACTCTCTCACCCTGGTTAACCTTTATATTCCCACTCACGTTCACCTTCCTGATCATCTTTGGCTCTATCTATTTAATTTCCTTTCCCTTCCCTGGATTTTAGGCTGTGATGTTAATTGTATCCACACATTCTAGCGGGCTCCCTTTTCCAACCCAGCTGGCTCTGCCCTTTATCGCGTACTTCCCACTTTGCCCTGTAGTCTTCTGAATAATGGCCCTCCAACACGTCATCCCCGTCCCCATGAACTAACTACTGATCCTGATCTTACCTTTTATTCTCCTGCTTACTCTAGCCATCTTACATGGACGTTTCTTCCCATCCGTACGGTAGCAATCACTTCCCGATCCTTTTACATAATACATCTCCATTGCCTTTTTTATGCTCTACAAGTCTCCCATTTTCTACTAACCTAGATTGATCCGTTTATTCTTCCTGTTTTGACCATTTATCACCTCCTCCCTCGTCTCGCGATCCTTTATTTCTTCACACTGCTTTATGCTCTCGCCTTTCCGAGGCAGTATCAACTCCCGCAGTGATCCCTCCCGCCCAAGTCGTTCCTCCATCATCCATTCTATATTATCCTAAATAGTGAACTAGGGAATGTCAGCAATGAATTTTCCGAAGGCGTCGAGCCCTAAAACATACCTCGCTACTCTATCCTATCCCAACTTCCTGGTATATCAACAAACCCAAGCTACCACGACCCGTATTCTTCAACAAACCCGTCGTAACGCCTGGCGACAATTTTGTTCAAGCCTTCGTTATGGTTCCTCTCTATCCTCAATTTGGAAATTTGGGAATTTCCCTTCGTAACAAGACGTGTCCCCCTCTTTCTGGAGACTCTATTTCTTCTCCCTGGCTCCACCAATTCCATTCCCAATTAGAGCCAGACATGTGTCTATTTCCTCCTCTCTGGCTTTCTCCTCTTTATACCCTAGAACAATCTAGCCCTATCCATCTTCCTTTCACCATGTCAAAACTCACTCTCATCTTATCTCGTCTACCCCACTCCTCATCTGGCAAAGACGGCATACATTACCGTCACCCACAATACCTCCCTCTTACGTATCAACTTTTTACTCACCCTATATAACACTGTTTGGTCAACTGAACGAATTCCCCCTCCATGGAAACACTACCTTATTATTCCCATCCTCAAACCCACAAAACAAGCTGGTATTGCTGAACATTATCGCCCTCTCCTCATGTCTCTTAAAGATCTTCGAACACCTCCTCAAGGAACGCTTCCAATGGTTCTCCGAACATCCCCTTTTATTTTACAAACAATACGGTTGTCGAATTGGTTCTAGCGTTTCTGACTGCCTTTCTCATCTCTAATATTTGGCTTGCTTTTTCTCGTACTCAGTTTGTTTTTGCTGTATTCATTTACCTTTCTCAGGCTTATGATTTTGTTCCCCTTTATGACCACATAGATATACTTTGGCAACAAGTCATCCCTTCGAAATATCTTTGTATTATACACAACCTTCTGGTCCAACGTACCTTGTATATTCGCCTTGGTTCCCAACTCTCCGATGGTCGCACCACTTCCCTAGGTCTCCCCAAAGGTTCTGAATTATCTCCTATTTTATTTAATCTCTTTGTGGCACTTATTCTTCGCGAATAATGTAACACTGTACGGATTCTTTCATATTGTGACAATTTAGCCTTTTATATTCCGTCTACCCCCCTCAACTCGCTATACCCGAACTCATTTCTGCTCTCACCGCATTCTTCACCTGGTGTTCCAAACATAGATTAAGAATAAACTGGAACAAAACTTTCTTTCACGTTTTTACCGGCAAACGCATTCCTGCCCTACCCTCCCTTACATTTACCTGTATTACCCTTCCCTCTGTTATATACCTCGAAATAGCATTAGACTCATCTTTACGTTGGACCCCCCATTATCAATTTCTACATCTAAAAACATTTTCCTTCTTAGGTTTAATTCGCTCTATCTCCACTTCTGCTTGGTCTACAGATTTCCGTGTCCTTCTTCTGTTATATAAACAGGTTTACTTACCTATTTTGATTTATGGTGTTTTTTCTTTCTCCTTCTCCTTCTAGGGCCTTTCAACGATTCCAATCCCTTCAATACTCTACTCTCTGCCGTAATCTTAGCCTTCCTTCCACCACTGCTGCTACTGCGCTTTATTCTGAGACTCGAGTTCCACGCTTAGCAATTCAACTGAAACACCTCTCCGACAAATTCTGTCTTCAACGATTCCAACTTACCCGATCCCCTCTCCTCCCTAAACTCATTCTGCTACGGCACCTTCATACAGCCCCCAAACGTTCTCCATATCTTGCATCTATCCCTTTCATATCACAAGTTACCTTGACCTTGCACTACATCTGATACATACACAGCGCATGTATACTCTCCCTTGCTACCTCCATGACTATCCTGTTTCTTTAAATCTCTTTCTATCACTTCCCCCAATACCCTCCCGTCCACCTTTCCACTCCCGTCTCTTATCAACATCATTTCTCCTCTTCCATTCCTCCTCTCCCTCCGCACACTGTACATTTGTGCTGCGACGGTTCTGGCCAGGGCTTATATTTGGGATCAGCCTTTTACGATTCCTCTCTTCAGCAATGTTTCAACTTTAAACTGCCCCATTATGTCACTACTTTTCTCACTGAAGCTTATGCCTGATTTGAGACTTTTCTTCATTCTCTTCAGTATCAGCATCCATCTATCTGTATCGGTACTGATTTTGAATCTCTACTACAATCCCTACAATCTTCCCCTGGATACTTTATGAAATTCGTCTTCTTCTACACCGTCGCGGGTCGCACTTGTCTCAACTATACTACTTGCTTAATCTGGTCTAAAGATCATGTCAGCATACTCGGGAATTCCCTAGCAGATGTCGCAGCCCGATTCGGAGCCCTGCACCGCACTCCCATTGATCTTTCAGTCTCGCCTATTGACCTTTTTCCACTACTTACTACACTTCATTATCAACGATGGACTGATTATAGTGCATCATGTACAAAGGCACGTTGGTACTGGCACCATCCTTGTTCTCTCCGTTCCCCATCTTGGTTCTTTCATTATAATCTCCCTCCCTCTTACCTCTATTTTCTTCTCCGTAACAGACTTCACATTTTCTATACACCTCAACGCTTATATCTCATTCGAAAATGCACTACTTCACTTTGTAACTGTAGTCTTGATACTGGCTCCATCAATGATCTCATTTTCTCTTGTCCCTTCTACCAGCAGTATTGCCAGTCATTTCTCGCTATTCTTCATAAATTTCATGGTTCTGGTCCAATTAATGTCAATACGACAATTTTCACCGTATCTCCACCTGTTCTTCATGCCTATTATCTTAACGCCTATTATTTACAACGATCTACATTATTTCGCATCATATAAGCGTCTCTAAAGATTCATCTCATTTCATCATTTTTTTCTTTTAAAAACACCGCATATAATTGCCGGGAGAGAGATCTTCGTTAAGGCAAGAAGCAACCGAAGAAGAAGAAGAAGAAGAAGAACCCCACTTTTACTTGCAATACGTATGGTTTGTCTGAAATACTTGTGTGTACAAGTGACTGATATTATAATGAATAAAAATAAGGTAAAAGAAGGTGAATAACCATAAGGTGAAATTCAAGTTTGATACCCATTTGCATTGCAAAGCGTGATTGGATGGGAGATAGAAGCAATTGAATTGAGGAGCAAAGATTTTAATAATACATTTTTGGAACCTACAAACACTTTTTTGCCCGTCCCTTTGAACCTGATAATATAACGCAATGCGTGCAAGATGTTTGGGAGGCATCTGCATCAATATGCACCGTTACGTTACTGAGAATCACAACTGAAATTGCCGCTGAAAGTTATTCGGAATATAACTGTGGACAACATTTTAGTGAAGCTCATATTCTATCACATGCTAGAAGATATAGAAGTAAAAGAATCGAACCAATATCGTGCAGACGACTGTTGAACAAAACCAACGTTTTACACATTGTTCTAAAATTGCATTGTTCGACAAACTTGTTTCTCATTTCAGTTGATTCATTTTTGCATTAAATCATTGGCTACAATCAAAATAGAAGGTACCACTTAAAAGAATTTTACATACTTTATCAAATTACAGAGGCGCCTATCTTTTATAAAAACACATTTGAGATAACTGTTTCGTAAATACAATTTGCAAAAACTAAGATCCTCATTTGCAATTTCATCGTTTCTACTTGCTTCACTCACTTAGGGAGGGAGGTTAGAGCGATAATTTTCTAGGACTTCGTTTTCCTCCTTTGCATTATGACACTTTCATTCTAATCACTTTTTCCTCTGCTGCAACATTCTCGAGCCGTGGATTGATAAATACCCTCTGTGATTTCCTATTCGATTTTCTGTTCTGTCTATTTATCTTTAACCTTCTTCATACTAGTGGTACTGGACGTTTTATCTGGCGAAGATACCATGTCTTGGTGGTCATTTCGAAAAGGGTGACCCATACGAAGAATCTTTAGCAACAGTGCTCTTTAGCTTTTAAAGATATGTCGAACGATGTATCAGTCACCCCAAGTATCCACTTACAATTTTGAAGTTTAGCCCTCGACACCCATGAAGGGTGGCCCTGGCAGTTACCGCGACAAGACCAATCAATGTGCCAATGACATTTCCTATTTGAGTTTTTGTTTGGTTCACTTATGTTCAACCATTTTCGACATATATCCGTGGAAATATTAAAATGGGCCACCCTATATATATATATATATATATATATATATATAGAGAGAGAGAGAGAGAGAGAGAGAGAGAGAGAGAGAGAGAGAGAATTAATGAACTATACCGACAAACTGTAAGAGGTGATTCCTCATATCAAAACAAGAGAAAAAGATCATATGGACCTATGGCGAAAAATGCATAGTTTTAGAGCTAGAGCTGTCCAAAATCACGAAAAAAGCCAAATTTCAATCGGCCCTATTTCGAATTCCAGAAACTGTGGATGGTAGTTCTTATTAGCGTAAAGGAAGCTACCCATATACAATCCAAAATTGCATATTTCATCAATTGTCAATAGGTGTAGAGGGTATTTCCTACAAGATGTAATTCTCAGATATGTTTTCAATAGAATTTCCAGTTATACCGTGATCTCAAGAACAGTCCAAAGTAGGCAGGAGGTAAACCTTGACAACAATGGACATCCAATGCTTCGGAGGTAAGGCAGAAGTATTAGAAACAAGCAGCTCCATGTTTCTTTTTGTTCGGAATAACGCGTGATTGTATGTATTTCGTCACGGTATATTTGACGTTTTCTTCACTTATAAGCGTGAAAGAAAACATCACACCATGCGTTTTCCCGAGTACGGGAGGTCGTGCTGCTGACAATCCTTAACACTTCCGACATCGCGCCAAAGGATTCAGTGTTCACTGCTATCAAGGCTTCTCGTTTGCCTACTTTGGATATGCTCATAAATTCAGAGCATATCTCAAAATTTGGTTGATGGCATGTCTTGGAATTTCACACTGCAGGGAATAATCTACATCTCTTACTGTGTAGCAGCAGTATTTCTGCTCGTACACATTTCCATGGTTAGCTCCTATTTTACGCTTCAATTGAGAGTCATACTAACACCAAGAAATGGAAGCATTTGTACGGTACGCGTCAAGTGAACGTTTCTAGAACACTCATTCGCACGTGAATGACAGAACAACACTTTGTTCAACAGGTGTGCTTTGACTACGACGCATCGCAAGCTGTGTGATTGCAATAATATGCACCGGTTTTGGTTAAAACAGCAAAGTTAAGAGTACAAGACATTTGTTTTTTCGTTCGTTATTTAGTGATCTTCGTTCTTAGTGAAAGGTTGGATACAGTTTTCAAAAAAGAAAGCGTATTTTTAAAAATCTGAGTCCTATATTTCATTGCAATTGTTTTCTATTTTAAAATTAGAATTAAAAAAAAAATTCGCAAAATGAATTATCATAGGGGAAAACCAGTGATCCAGCTTTCATCTCTGTGAGAAGGAGTTCAGTAGTAACAAAAAAAAAATACCATGATATTTTATATTTGCAAATAATAATAATAATATCTACGGGTGTGCCGCGAGAATTCAGGTTACACCCGTAGTGTGCCGCATGTTGAAAAAGGTTGGGAAACGCTGGTGTAGAGGGTATTCCCTACAGGGTGTAATTCTCAGATATGTTTTCAATAGAATTTGCAGTTATACCGTGTTCTCAAGACAGTCCAAAGTAGGCAGAAAGTAAACCTTAACAACAATGGGCATCCAATACTTCGGAGGGAAGTCGAAAGTGTTAGGAACCGGCAGCTCCATGTTCCTTTGCATTCGAAATAACGTGTGATTATATGTATTTCGTCACGGTATATTTCACGTTTTCTTCACTTATAAGAGTGAAAGAAAACATCGCATCATGCGTTTTCCCGAGTACGAGAGACGGTGCTGTTGACAACCCTTAACAATTCCGACATTGCGTCAAAGAATTCAGTGTTCACTGCTATCAAGGCTTATCGTTTGCCTACTTTGGACCAATCATAAATTCAGAGCATATCTCAAAATTCGGTTGATGGCATGTCTTGGAATTTCACCCTTCAGGGAATAATCCATACACCCATTGAACATTAGTGGAAATATGCATTTTTGGATTGCGTATCCGTGACTTCCTTT
The DNA here is from genome assembly GCF_964235325.1 of Thermobia domestica. Classification (NCBI taxonomy): domain Eukaryota; kingdom Metazoa; phylum Arthropoda; class Insecta; order Zygentoma; family Lepismatidae; genus Thermobia; species Thermobia domestica. Next base: position 42,188,872 of record NC_137459.1, on the reverse strand, counting down.
ACGCTGATAAGGACCACGATCTACAGTCTCTCAAATTCGAAATAGCTCCTATTGAAATTTGGCTTTTTCGCGATTTTGGACAGCCCTACCACTGAAACTATGCACTTTTCGAAATAGGTCCATATGAACTTTTTGTCTTATTTTGATGTGAGAAATCACCTCTTAAAGTTTGTCGGTATATAGTTCATTAACACCCTATATATATATATATATATATATATATATATATATATATATATATATAGATAGATAGATAGATAGATAGGTAGATAGATAGATAGATAGATAGATAGATAGATAGATAGATAGATAGATAGATAGATATAGTGGATCCAGGATATGATCAAGGGAGGGGCTAAACCATATTTTGCCATTTCATCCAGTGTAAATCAGGATTGAAGTCCATTTTATCCAGTGTATACCTGAGCGTCAAGGGGAGAGGGCTATAGCCCCTATAGCCCCCTCTTGGATCCACCACTGTATATATATATATAACCATTAATTACCCGCTTCGCTGTGTTAAATTTAAAAAAATAGTAATATATTTCGTTAGTCAGTCACCTTTTACTATTACTAAAGCGCTCCTTGATATTGGTGATTTTCGATGATTTTTATATAGTATATCCCTTCTCCTCCCCATGCGAGTCACGGCAAGTGGCATAGGAAGTGTTATTGTTCATCTTAGCGACCCCGAAAAGTATGAATTCGACACTGATATTGGTCATTTTTGATCATTTGTAAATGTCTTTCCCCTCCTTTAAGTTAAATCGTCAAAATTATATGACAAAAAAACATCTTCTGTTCGAACTTCATCTAGGTTGAAAATTTGATCGAGATCGGTTGGGGGGTTCAAGAGTTATTAAGTTTTATTTATTTTTATAGATTTCTCCCCTCCCTGACCCTAAGTTCTACCGATAAAGTGATATGATAAAAACCACTTCATGTCTGAACCTCATCTATGTTGAAAATTTGGTTAAGATCGGTCGGGTGTTTTAAACGTGATGAAGTCACAAAAACAGTCACTTTTATTTTTACTTCTTTGACACATATCTTCTCCCTCCCTCTCCCCTTCGTTACACTGTAAAAGTGAAGTGAAGAAAACATAAAAGGCCCGAACCTTATTTATATTGAAAGTTTAATCGATATCGGTCAGGTGGTTCAAGAGTTATTAAGTTTTATTCATTTTCATATATTTTCCCTCCTCCCCTCCCCCTCCCCCTCCCCTAAGACCTACTGTCAAAATGAAATAACAAACAACTTCCCAGATTTGAACTTCATATATGTTGAAAGTTTGATTGAGATCAATCGGGTGGTTCAAAAGTAATTAATTCACGAACATAGTTACTTTTATTATTATATTTATTGATTTTTGTATATCTCTCCCTCCACCCCTCCCTTACGTTGCTCCGTCAAAGTGAAATGACAAAAATCATCCCACTTCCAAGCTTCATCTACATTGAAAATTTGATCAAGATCGGTCAGGTGGTTTAAGAGTTATTAGGTTTTATTTATTTTTTCTATGTCTCCCTCTAGGGATGCGCACGAGTCGAGTCGAGTCGAGATTTAAGCCTGTCTCGACTCGTCTCGAGAAAATGTTGTCTCGACTCGAGTCTCGACTCGAAAATATGTTTCTGTCTCGACTCGACAGTCTCTATCTCGACTCGACTCGAATTCGAGTCGAGACGTCTCGAAATTCGAGTCGAGACAAAATGTACGAGTTAAAATATACGCACACATCAGCCAGACCATTATGACTACCTACCTAATTATCAGTATGTCGACCTTTGGAACGGATAACAACGGCGACGTGTCTTGGCATGGAAGCAATGATCCTTGGTAGGTCGCCGGAGAGAGTTGACACCGATCACACACAGGTCACCTAATTCCCGTAAATTCCGGGGAAGGGGCAATGCGCCGTGACGTCACGTTCAATCACATTCCAGATGTTTTCGATTGTGTTCAGATCCGGCGAGTCGAGGGGGCCAGCAAATCACTTGGAACTCGTTCCTGTGTTCCTAGAACCACTCCATCATATTCCTGGCATTGTGACAAGGTGCATTATCTTGTCGAAAAATCCCACTACCGTTGGGAAACATGATCATCATGAAGGGGTGTCCGTAGTCTGCAAGCAGTGTGCGATACGCCTCGGCCGTCATGATGCCTTGCTCGAGCTCCACTAGACACATGGATGCTCACGTGAATGTTCCCCAGATAATAATTAAGCCGCAGCCCGCTTGTCTCCGTCTTGCAGTAAAAGTGTCAAGGAGCTGTTCCGGACAGACGGATACGACGGATTCGCACCATCCAATCGTCATGATGAAGAAGTATCGGGATTCATCAGATAATGCAACGCTCTGCCACTGTGCCAAGGTCCAGTGGCGATGGTCATGTGTTCATTTTAGTCGTAGTTGTCGATGTCGTGGTGTTAACATTCGCACATGAATGGGTCATCGACTGCGGAGGTCCATCGTTAGGAGTGTAGGTGCAATGTGTGTTCAGACTAGTGTTGTGAAAGCCTGGGGGGAAAAAGGAAATTTTGGGTTTAAAAGAATATTTTTTACGGTTCTCCCGAGCTTGGAGAAAAACGGAAAATTTGGGTAAAATTGAAATTTTCGAATGTTTTATTATATTATGCTTTCAAAATTAAAAGTGTTTTATATTTACTAGTTTAGAGTTAAGAAAATTGAGTACTTATGTTTCTTGTATTAGAATAGGGAAATTTTGTGCACAGCTCATCCAAACACTTCAAAGTTCGCACAGTGATAGAATGGAGTTATGGCTACAAAAGAAACTAAAATATAATCCTAGTTAGCTTAATTAGTATAGATGCATTAAAATTATCTTGAGCAATCTTATGAAGTTCCCCCTTGATGGTAGGGAAGTGTCACTTTAGTTAATATGTTAAATCAAGCATATATTTTATAGAGATATCTTCCTTGTTCTTTGTAAAATTTCCTGAAATTTTGAATCCATTAGAAAAAAATAATTTGTTCGGAAATATTGGCAAAAACAGGAAAATATAGTTGAAACTATTTTTGGCCTGAGGCTAGTAATCTTACTTGCTGTAATATATCTGCAGCATATACAGTAGGAAGTCGAAAATCCGAACTAATTGGGACCACAGGTAGTTCGGATTTTCTGCAATGACAAAAAAATCCATTTAGGCTTACATATACTGTACTGTATGTTCTTGAATCGATACAGTGGTTATTCAGTACATACGTTAAATACAATACCGAACGTAGGGCTACTTACATTTAATGTTTCTGAAGAACCTGCACATACACTAAATTACACTGATCTTGTAAGTCACACTTAAATCTTATAGGCCTAAGAGAAAATAAAAATAAAAATATGTATGACAAAGAATTACATATGAATGACCGAGTTCGGATTATCGACGTCCTACTGTATATATAATGTATTTCGCTAACGGAAAAATACTTAAAGCAACAGGTTTTAATTCTACTTTTTAGTTTTCTGATTTCTGGTAAAATCCCTCTTTATTCTTTCTATATTTTTTTCGAAAAACTCAAAAAGAGAGAGGATTTTATTTACACATACACACATATACCGCACAAGTGAGTGAATTTGAGCAGCGAGAAATATATTAAAGGGTTGAGTATGTGACACTTCCGTTCGTTATTATTACAGACTAGCAGAATACCCGTTTTTCGCACGGGGAGAATACGTTTCATTTTGGACACAAAGGGCACAAAACTGTCACCAATGAACTTATGGAGCCCCAAAACTATGAATTCGACATTAATACCGGTAATTTTCAATTATCTTTACATGTCACCATCCCCCCTTAGAGTACTAATGGAACTGATTTTCGATTTAAACGGCCGGAAGTGTCACTGTGCATCTCAGCGACCCCGAAAACTTTGGATTCGACAGTAATATCGGTCATTTTCAATACTTTTTATATATCTTCTCCCTCCTCCAAGTTGTGGGCCGAATTTTGATTTAAAGGGCAACGGAAGTGTCATTGTTCATTTCAGCGACCCCGAAAATTATAGATTTGACACTAATGTCTGTCATTTTCCCTTCTCCCCTTCCCTCAAGTTTCACCTTCAAAGTAAAATAATAAAAAACATCCCGAACATCATTTATGTTGAAAATTTTATCAAGGTCGGTAAAATATCCAAAAATTTTGAACTCATTAATAAAAAATATTTTGTTTGGAAATATTAGCAAAAATTGGAAAATATAATTAAAAAGCTATTTCTTCGTCGATGCTAGTAATCTTACTTGCTCTAACATGTTTGCAGCATATATACAATGTATTGTGCTAACAGGAAAAATACTTAAAGCAACAGGTTTTAATTTTACTTTTTAGTTTCCTAATTTCTCGTAAAATCTTCCCTCTTTACTATTTGTATGTTTTTCGAATAACTTAAAAAGAGAAATGATCTTCTTTACACATATACACATGTACCGCACAAGTGAGTAAATTTGAGCAGTGACAAATATATTAAAGGGTTGAATATGTGAAAGTTCCGTTCGTTATTTCAGACTAGCCGAATACCTTGCACGGGAAGAATACGTTTCATTTTGGACATAAAGGGCACCAAAACTGTCACTAACGAAATTATAGAGCCCAAAAATTATGAATTCGACACTACTGTCGGTAATTTTCAGTTACCTTTACATGTTCCCGTCCCCCCTTAGGAATACTAATGGGGCTGAATTTGTGGATTTAAACGGCATCTTCTGTTCATCTCAGGGACCTCGAAAAGTATGGATTCGACGGCCATTTTCGATCATGTATCTCTCTGTCTTTCTCTCTCTCTCTCTCTCTCTCTCTCTCTCTCGATATATATATATATATATATATATATGAATTTGGATTTAAACGGCCGGAAGGGTCACTGTTCATCTCAGCGACCTTGAAAACTATGGATTCGACAGTAATATCGGTCATTTTCAATAATTTTATATATCTTCTCCCTCCTCCAAGTTGTCGGGCCAAATTTTGATTTAAACGGCATCGGAAGTGTCATTGTTCATTTCAGCGACCCCGAAAATTATGGATTCGACACTAATATCTGTCATTTTTCCCTCTCCCCTTCCCTAAAGTTGCACCTTCAAAGTGAAATGATAAAAATCATCCCGAACCTCATCTATGTTTAAAATTTTATCAAGGTCGGTCTGATGATTCAGGAGTTATTAAGTTAGAAACATAGTCACTTTCATTTTGATTGTAATAGAAAATCTGTCTCACTAGAAAACATGTTTGTTTACATACAGGATTTTGTACATAAAGTTTATATAAGTGTCTATATTAAATATTACACAATAGTAATTATATGTTTTAGTGCATGAGTATTAGTGAAGTTTGCCTACTGCTCTTTCTCTTAAGAAGTGATTTGGTTAAAATTAACAAAACTTCACTAGATTAAAGAGAAAATTAAAAACTTAGTTTAGATCAAAGAGCAAATTAAAAACTTAGTTTCATTCAATCATTCAAGAGACCTATTTGTTGCAAAAGAAACACTTCATGTTAGTAGGCTTGTATGTAACTGTAAAAGTTCTGTAATTAATGCACATAGACGAATAAATGGCATTATAGAAATAAGTGCAGACTATTAATTTTCAGCTAGCTGAACCTGCGCTCTCTACAAAGCGCATCATTCACATATGAGCATGAATCTTCTTGTCATTCCTCATATCTAGAGGTCTGCGCGGATACAAAATATGGCATCTGCATCCGTACCGCATCCGCAGCATCTCTATCTGCATCCGCACCCGCATCCGCAACATCTCTATCCACACCCGCAGATAATGAGATAGCAAATATATACAACTTACATATTCTATAATACATGTAGTTTTCTGAATCAAACGCAACAATATATTATATAAGTTTCCTCGTGATCAAATACCAACTACGATAAATAAAATGCAATGTAAACCGTGCAGATAGAAATTAGAAATTAATGAACGATTTATGTACTTACCCAAGATCTTCAAATGCCACGTAGGTAATATCCCCTCAATCGACTAATTTTAGAGCACGTCATTATAACTTCATTATAACTCATTAAAAAAAGGACATTTGTTATAAACACAAAGGCGAAATAGAAATGATCGTTATTAAGAAATAAAAATTAATCACAGGACCGCAAACACATCCACATATCCCGGACTGACACTAGCACCAGTAATTGCACTAAATTTAAAAAATAATTGACGAAACTAACAACGCAATACAGTGCATGCTTTCTCGACCAAGCTCCTTCGTTGCTAAGCGGTTAGAGTACGCACCTTTGGCGTGGGAGACCCGTGTTCAATTCCCGGTGGGAGCTCATGTGGTTCGGATTCCACATCGATCAGTAGGTCCACGCCTCATATAGCCTCGCTGCTGAACGGGACGTTAAACTCAAAATCAACTCAAGCTTTCACGACCATGCTTTTACTGAAACTAGAAGTGAAAATAACTTCGAATACAAATAGGAAGTCTATACCGTTAATTTCGGGAAGACGCAATAGAGGAAGTTTAGAATTTACTGCTTTTCTTTGCAGCCTCCACTCATTGTTGGACACATTTAGGGTAGGAGAAACAACGCATTAGTTGTTCTTTCTTTCTTTCTTTGCCAGAGGCCCAGAACACACATATATATACACACAAGAAGAAAGAAAGAGAGAGAGAAACAATTGCTGTTATAAAACTCCAATCCCTCGGAATGTTCATTGAGGTCCGTGGCACCTCTCCGAAAAGAGAAATCTGTAGGGTCGCAAATGTGCATTCAGTATCTGCTGTACTTCAAAGGAAACAGTGAAGAAATTTTTTTAAGAGAGAGGGAGAGAGAAAGATGAGCGTATGATGTTATTTGTTTACTATTTCGGTGACCTACACGCTTCACCAGTTTGTCACAAAAGGCAAAGATAATTCTGCTGACCAGTTTTCAGTTTGTGAAAAGGGATGCGGTTTTAAATTAGGGTTTTGGTTCCTGACCTCTCAGGCTAGAAAGACTTTATTTGAAGACATTGCTTCCTCTTCAAGGCGAATGGTCTGAAATTTTCAGCTTTATCAGAGGGGCTTTGGCGGCAATTATTTTTCTTTTTTACAGCAAATAGCGGTACTTGAGGAGTAGCGATGGGGTCTGTCGTTTCTTTCTGTTTAGGTCAGAGATGGCATTCACCTACAAAACGGTTGCTAAATATATTGAAAACAGTAATTAAAGGACAACTCTCTCATGTCATTTTTTGTCCTTTTGCTGTCACTCAGTCACAAGCTTCAAACACACTTGTATTTTGATTTTAGTATTTTTCAACTGGTTTTAAAACTTTTAATTCAGAACGAATGTTCCTAGTGCTCTTTCCACCATTATCAGAAAATTCACAGCATTTTTTTTTAGGTAGAAAAAATGTTGGAAACATTATCCGCAACTTTATCCGCTATCCTCACAGAAAAGAAATATATATAAGCAAATACCCATTTTGATGTGGATATCCGCATCCGCGCAGACCTCTACTCATATCTGTACATCTCCCTTTACAGATACAAGTGAAGGACGCCTTCATAAAAATCCGCAAGGGGTATCATAAACGGGAATTTTTTCGATTTTTTAAAAATATTTCGCACCGTTTGCAAGATTTGAACCCAATTATAGTTGGAATTTCTAATTCATATATGACCAGTGTTTCCTTTCTTTTTGCATGCATTATGTAATAAGTAAATAAATTACACACACAATTAATTATGTCAGAGATATACTGAGTTCATTGTGAAAAAAAAACTCCCCAAACAATGAAAATTCATCTTAGACTGGAGAAATGGTTATCTCTCGTTTTCTTATAATGTGGCCACGAAATAAACGTCTGAGGGATATACAACCCCTATATACAACTATGAGATGTTACAATATATAACTCATAGGGTATGATGCTTTACTTTTTCAAAAATTTCAGTACTTCCACTGTACCCCAAGAAAAAAGATATGATTACTAGTAAAATTAACCTAATACAAATATTTTTATTTTTTCAATTTTTCCAATTTTTCAAGAAAGAAATCGAAAAAAACGGATATGTTCAAAATTTCCGGAAATTTTACAGCACTAGTTCAGACACACTTGTATTTTGCCCAGCATTAAACTCTGGTGTTGGTTCCGACGCAGTTCGCTGCCAGTCCTGTTTTACCAGTCTGCCCAACCTACGACGTCGGACAAATGTAATGAGGTGGGGGGCGCCCAACCCCTCGACGTTTGGACGTCGTTTCCCCTTAGTTTCGCCACTTGTTGAAGACACTCACCACAACACACCTCGAACACCTGACAAGTCCTGCAGTTTCCGAAATTTTCGTGCCGAGTGTTTCTGAATGAGTATTTTCTTCAAAATAATATTAAAAGTTATAGGAAGATTTTCGAGACATTCGAGTCGAGTCGAGATTTTTAGAAGCTGTCTCGACTCGACTCGTGTCTCGACTCGAAAATTCGAGTCTAGAAATAAGTTTTTCTCGACTCGTCTCGAATTTTACAAAGTGTGACTCGACTCGAATTCGAGTCGAGTCGAGTCGAGATTCGAGACATGTCTCGACTCGTGCGCATCCCTATCTCTCTCCCCCCTCCAAGTTCTACCGTCGAAGTAAATAACTCCAGAACCGCATCTACGTTGAAAATTTGATCGAGATTGGCCTAGCGGTTCAAGAGATTAAGATTCACAAACATAGTCACTTTCAATTTTATAATATAGACTAGCATTTGGCTCCCTCAGACCCTCGAGTCTGCATTTGTTATCTATCGGCCTTTGCATCAACAGTGAATTTCGTGAACTTGCTCTTCATATTTCCTGAATCTGCCCATTTGGGAGCTTCGCCCCTACACACTGTCTTTGCTCGACCTACGGCCTCGAATCTCTTCAACCCACAATTCTTTAGTTTCTTTTCCTATTTCAACTATCTAAAAGATAAGATTTTGTATTCTAAGAAAACGCCCATTTAAATAGCATGGGAATTTCTTCATCCCTCTTTAGACCCCTAAAAATTAAAAATATTCACTTTTGGCAATTTTCCTCTCGGTTAGTCCTGGAAGGCTACAATCATGAAACGTTTCATCATTCTAATCCTGCCGGAAGTGCGCAAACATTTTGGGGTGTAGAAAACATTCCATATAAATAACATGGGAAAGATTTCTCAGTTCCCCCAAAAAGCAGTCTACGGTTGGAATTTTTTCTGATGATTCACTTAGGTAACGCTAACGGAAACGTACACGCATACCGAATTTCAAATTTTTATTCCAATTCTAAGAACCTAAAACATGAGATTATAGGTAAAAAAAAATCCAATTTAAATAACATGGGGAAATTCTTCATCCCCTGTTTAGACCATCTAAAAGTTAAAAATATTCGCTTTTGGCAATTTTTCTATGGGTTTGTCCCAAAAAGCTGCAATCATGTTAAATTTAATCCTTGTAGCCCTAAGCGCTCAATAATTTTGGGGGTGTAAAAGTGTTCCATATAAATAACATGGGAAAGATTTCTCAGTTCCCTATAAAACCACTCTACGGTTGGAAATTTTTATTTTTGATGATTTACTTAGATAACGCTAACAAAAACGTACAAGTATACCGAATTTCAAGCTTTTATTCCAATTCTAACTACCTAAAACATGAGATTATAGGTCCAAAAAAAGGTCCATTTAAATGACATAGGGAAATTCTTCAACACCTCTTTAGACCCCCTAAAAATTAAAAGTATTCACTCTCGGCAATTTTCCTGTGGGTTAGTTCCGGAAAACTACAATCATACCAAATTTAATCATTGTAGCCCTGCTGAAAGTGTCCAATAATTTATGTCAGATCATGCAGTTTTATATATAGTTAGGATATGTTTTCATGCCTATTTTTATTATTTTCTGGCGGGCTTACATTTGTATCTAGAAGATTAAAATTGTGCACACTCATTCCGTGCACCCCTTAGTATTTTTCAAATGTTTTTCATATCTGCGTTAAACCAGGGGGGTCCAGAGAGACAAAAAAAGTAAAGAAAAGATATTTATTTAAAAAAACTTTCAAACGAATTCTTCATTTTCAAACACCTTTCCGATAGGTATATAGAAAGTTCTGATAGAGCTTTTTTACTAAGCGGGAAGGGAGGTGAATCCACCTTTATTCTACATTGGTTTTAACTCGATGCAGAGGATGATTGAGAGTCCTTCAAGAAAACATACGCCATATTACGTCAAAGTCAACATACTTTCCAGGAAAATTATCATAAAACATATTATTCTAAATTGAAAATAAATATACCCTTTCATTCTTGGAAGGTTTTAACTCAAACACTGAGAATTATTGAAATGCCTTGGAGAAATTTTACACCATACTTTATCAAAATTGAATAGCTTTTATTAACGTAAATTACATTTCATTTTTATGGGTATGTTGAAACTTGCAGCATGGGCTGAATTTGATCTTCTTTTACTCCTTTATTCTGCACGAATTGCAACCCTAAACAATAAATGTATACTGAAAGGTTAGAGCCAGGTATATGAAAGTTTCATTAAAATAGGATAAGTGATACAAGAATTATCACGGAACAGAGGGAGACACATTAATTCCGATCGATTGGATTGGATCGGATTGGATTTTTGCTTCCTTTTGAGCACAGGGGCTGTATGAGACTTGGACCTGCAGCTTAAAGTGGAATGCGAACCACATGAGCTCCCGCTGGAAATCAAACCTGGGTCCCCCACGCCAAAGGCACATACTCCAACCGTTTGGACACGAGGGAGCTCTAATTCCAATCGAATCAAATAGTAAAAGCTCGATAACTTTCACCAAAGTTTAGTGATGAGCGCAAGAGTCTTGGTCTTGCAGTTTGTGCAAGAGTCTTACATGCAAGACCAAGACCAAGACCAGGTATCCCGATGCAAGACCAAGACCAAGACCAAGACTCTTGCGCAAGAGTCTTGCACAAGTGCCAGTACTACTTGATTATTGATAGAATGTAAAAGGGAAAAGGGAAAAATCATTACATCTTTCATTTGAATCTCCTGGCTTCAGTAAATATGTCGCTGGAGTGAATTGTTCCCAGTAGTTTATACAACAAGTGTGAGTCGATCTGCCACTGTAGCATATAGATACAGTATGTCGTTTTCTGAATCGGTTGTTCGAGAGACAACCGAGACAATAATTCTATGAGTTGTTACAAGGTACGGTATGAGAACTTCAGTAAAACGTGTTGTGACCGCAGCAGATCAATAGCAGAGCGTTCATCTCTAGTGCATGGGATCCCTGGTTCGATCACAGCTTGCGCCTGTGAGCTGTTTTGGTGGACAAACACCTTGTCGTGGGTTTTCTCGGGGTTTTCCATTTCCTCCTAACGTCTTCATTCCACCATTTCATTCATTTCTCATCACCGTCTCCCTTAGCCTATCGTGGGACTGCGTAAACGTGGGACGTTAAACTACACTGTAAAAAATTGTTGAGTTATTTCAACGACATGCCTATGTGTTGACACGACTGTGTTAAAATATAACACAAACAGGTGGTTAGAACAACTCACTCTCCATTACAGAAATACAGAAAATGTAATTGAATCGGTGAGTGGAAAAACACTACTAGTCCACAAAACGCATTTTGAGATATTTGAAGAAAGAACTTTCGTTTGTTAGTGCCACAAATGTTCAGTCGACATTATAGCATTCTGCTATAACGTGCGAGGTCTTGCAAATTGTACAGTTCTTCATTACAACTTGTAGCTCTACTTCTTTAGTGTTAGTTTTGCCTTTACCTCAAAATGGCTTATTTTGAATTAACACTGTTTTCCCACTCGCCGATTCAATTCTAACGTTGAGTTATTCCCAACAAGTTCTTTTTTTTATTTGGATATGTACAACCAGAGTTCTAAATACGCATAAATTCACATGAATAAACACATAATACTTATTAATGGGCATGGAAAAATTACACATTACGGGGCCTATCTTGCATACAAGATAGCCCCCAAATGCCATCCCCTCTTTCTCGAAAACTATCAGGGTAGAAACATTTTTTTTTCGGTACAAACGGTACAAACAATTTGCTTTCGAATGGTCTATTTCAATTTTTTGTGCTGTGATACGGTGGGGCTATCTTGGCGCCAAGATAGCCCCCCAAATGTCATCCCCTCTTTCTAGAAAACTATCAGGGTACAAACAAAACTTTTTACGGTACAAACGGTACAAACTATTTGCTTTCGAATGGTGTATTTCAATTTTTTGTGCTGTGATACGGCGGGGGTATCTTGGCGCCAAGATAGCCCCCGAGTTGACCTCTCAAGCAACCCTATAAGAAAAATGGTACAGACGAAAATATTTTCGGTACAAACGGTACAAATGTAGTACAAACGAATTACCTAGTCATTGTTTCAATTTTCTAAAGTGGGGGGCTATCTTGCCCCTACGATCCTGCGCGACAGGAGGTGGGCAGTCTCGTTATTTAATTGCCACACCTCGTACATTATTCAGTGCAACAAAGGACAATATACATTATCACTAACATCAACATTTTGCAGATCTCTAATAACTCAAATGTCATGGACAGTGCAATGCGCATCAATTGTCTCTTAACGTCAAATACTATGATCATGGTATAATGTATTTCGAATGAATGAAGAAACAACGTTACAAGAAATGGAAAATTTAACTTTTCTAAAGCCTTTACTTCGAAAACGTGCTGACATATCATCTCATTATGTAGATGCTTTCAAAAAACTTAAATAATCATAATGCCATTTACAACAATTGCTATTTCAAACCGTTTCAGAGATACCAAACACATGGGTAGTGATAGTTATACTGCTTAAAATGACGTATTTTTGTTAAATTTTTATAATGATTGTTACTTTCCTTTCCTTCTATATCATTACTACAATAGTTTTTGGTGGTTTTAATTACAACAAGTCGCAGTTACATTATTTTTAAGCAGTGTTGCCAACTTAAAAAAATGCTAAATATTATTGTAAATATAGTGCAAATAACATAGATAAACTGCAAAATATTTTAAAATTACTCTTATTTTTTTATGGTGTGAGAATGTTTTCAAAAGACGACGTTTTTCATAATCTTTGGGCTACTTATAATGTTAATGTCAAAGTTTTCGTTCCAGCAATATATGTAAATGCAAATTATGACTAAAATTAAACGTAACTGATAACTTTTCAGTAACACTAGTGGTTCCTCCTAAGCCTTTGGCCTGGTGTACACTTTTGATTAAAACCGTGGTTCATTACGGTAAACGTTCTAATTACGCCCTAATTACATTTCACTTGTTAAGTTTGACCACCGACCACCTCAAACTCGACCCATACTATATAGCTATATGCAATTATTCAAAACTTATAGTTAGTAATACACATTGTGTTGATTTTTTGTTTGTTTTGTTTTAGTTTAACGTCCCACGGTTACTCTAGGGCGGCTAAAGGAGACGTGGAGCTACTGATTATAGTGGAATCCGAACCGCTTCGGCTGTTCAACTGCATCCCCATCGGCAATCGAACTCAGGACCACGCGAACCAAAGTCAAGCGTGGTAGCCGCTAGACCGAATGGGGTCCTGATATTGTGTTGATTTAAATCATTGAGTCAGTGTTGCCAGATCCGAAAATCAAAAAGTAGTGTGTCTGTGCTCCAAAAGTATTGGATTTGAACTATTTGCAGCCCAAATATATAGAAATGAAATATTTGGTCACTAATGACTGGCACTTGAACCTCGAGACCGAGACCGAGACAAGCATCTGTTGATCGAGAGGAGACCTAGACCGAGACAAGCATCTGTTGATCGAGAGGAGACCTAGACCGAGAAAGTGATGTTTGCCTCGAGACCGAGACGAGACTGTACAAAGTCTAGTTTCCATACCATCCCTAGAATTTTAAGATTAAATGTAATATTTGGACATTAGTTTTTTTTTTCATAGAAATAAAGGCGCTTATAAAGATGAAGTCACACCTTCAGAGTTACCCGTGTTGTGATATTGAAATGAAATATCTGAGCTTAACATTCCACGTTTTGCTGGTTAGGCTAACGGAGACGATGATTAAGGCCATTTAATAATAATGGGAGAATTGGTGGAATGAAATGTGGGAGGAAACGAGAGTACCCTGAGAAAACATACGGACACGATGTCCACACAAACTTATTATAATAAAGTTTTCGTAAATCATGTTTCTCTGATCAAGTATTTGACAAACAAACTGAAGATATGAGGAATAGCAAAAAAAAACTTACTTTGTAAAGTGTGGCTCAGAGCAAATAAAACTTACTTAAGGAAAGATGTACAGAGTTTGTCCCAGAAATAATACGTCACATTGTTTTCTAAAGCAACTTATCCGTCGCAGAACGTTCCTGCCAGATGAAATGTGTAGTGGGGTCTCTGAGAACATAGCATACTGCGTGTGTTTTATCTGTGCTCCTAGAGCGTCACCGTTATAGCGCACAATTGAGTGAACCCCTATTTGGTAGCATCGTCGAAGTCGTGATGGAGAAATGTGACACATGGTATTGCCAGGCAGTAACACTGCCGAGATTAACAGTGACACTAATTGAATTACGAAAAAAGAAGTTATTTCTGCATTATTAGAGCACGAATGACACTTAATTTACAACTAAGAGAAAAGATTGTTATTACGTCATAACGTTCCCAAACAGTAACAAAAACTGTGTAAACATGCTTGCTGCAATAAACAATATAGAACATAAAATACAAATATGTGCATTTAAATTATTTATTTCAACCCAGCGAAGCGGATAATATATTCTAGTCTAATCTAATATAAATAAAATAAAGAGTTTGTTTGTGTGTTTGTCTGTCTGTCTCTGTGCGGTCTGGGAACCAGATGAGGGGGCCGAGAGTTACCAAATAATGGTCACAGAGTACCTTGGTCCAGGCCTCAGACTAAGATGAACCTTTTTTCTCCAAATTCAAACCAGGGGTCTCAGGGGGCGTTTATCGGGGTAGTAGAACATGATCGGTATTAATGTCGAATTCATAGTTTTCGCTGTCGTTGAGATCAATGGTGAAACTCTGATCGCATTGACCCCATTCGGGTGTGAGCCACGGGTCACCGACGGAGGATAACGAGACATATAAAAATAATCCAAAATGACAGATATTAGTAGAGTCAATATTTTTATGTAATATCAAACCCCTAAGTATGTACATAAATATGTAACAAAAATCGCTTAAAAATGTAAGAAATATGTAATATTATATAAGAATATGTAATATTACATATGTTACATATTTATGAAAACAAAATATTAAGGGTCTTCAGTACAGCGAAATTAAACTACTGCTAATTTTAGAGTTTTTTCTGTAATATCTTCAAAACAAATAAAAATATTCGAAAAGTAGAAACGTAGTGAAGTAGACAACACGATTTTGCATGTGATACCGTTATCACAACTCATCTATCTGCTTTCGATTTGCAACTGTAGATAGATTTAGCATTTTTTTGCGGATTCTGTAAATAGCGGCATACGAAAAGCAGATAGGTTAATTGTGGTAAAGGTATCACATGCAAAATTGTACTGTCTACTTCACTACGTTTCTACTTTTTGAATATTTTTATTTGTTTTGAAGATATTACAGAAAAACTTTAGAATAAGCGGTAGTTTAATTTCGCTGTAGTAAAGACCCTTAACACGCGTATGACTATGCAATATTTAAACGAATTATGAAAATAAAAAGGAACATCTACTACACTGTATCCTCCTTAATGCAAGTCCCCCAATGAAGTGAAATGCTTGAACAGCTGAGACAGCCATACGTCACTGACGTGACTGATTGCAGGATAATAAAAATCAGACGTGAATGAAGGAAGATGTGAGTCGGCTAGAGAGAAATAGGAAAGTCCCGGAAAAAGCAATGCATGCGACATTTGTACGTCAGAAATCTCATGTGGTGTGGTGTGGTCCCGTTTCAAATCTAGAACCTTTTACACTAAATGCACATCCGTCACCACGGCCCAATCTTGAAATGAATTATACGCAATATACAAATTTAAATACTAAAAGCAACTTAAGACGAAATGTATTGTTTTATATATATTTATTTCATGCAGGGAAAAACAGTCCTATATCTTTTAAACAATACCAGCTGAACTAAGATTGAAGAATATTTTCACTAATGAACATTTTTAATTTGAAATAAAGTACTTACTAAAGATATGCCTGCAGTTCAACTATGTGTTGTTGCACAATTCCAAATGATCAGAAGTAAAATTTTGTCGGCGCTCGGATAAAATATTCTTGTATGCACAGAATGACCTCTCCACATTACATGAGATAACAGGAGCGTATTTCAACAGAGGGATGTAGTTAGGGGAAATATCTTCAGGGGGGTTCTTATTTCACCACTGATAATCTCTCACACTGCCAATAGGCTGTCGTAACCCGGGTTTATTTCCAGCACTGCATTTAGTTTCTTTCGAACTTTTTCTTCTACATCTCCACACACACCTTGCAGCAGTCTTTTTGCATCCTCTATGATTTCCATGGATTTCGAAAGAGACCGCCCAACAGTCTCTAGCTTTTTAATGCTTGTAGGTAGCCAACCAAAATTGCTGTCTATGTATGCGATATCGCACACTACTTTTGAGTCATTAAACAGTTTCTCAGCAATGCCAACTGACACAGGATACTCCGATGGAAATGAATGAAAAACAGGCTTGATTTTTCGAAAATGTTCATTGTCGAAATGTACTTCCTGTATCCAAGTGCCCCATCGCGTTAGCTAAGGCTCGGAAGGAAGTGGCACGTCTGGCAGTTGATCTCTGTAAACTTGAACACTTTTGGCGCCTTAACAAACTTCTTTCGTGGAAGAAATTAGTTGATTTACTTCGCAAAAGTTGTCTCTCACCTCTTCAGCAACACGCTGAAGAGCATGGGCCATACAGGTGAAATGAATTAAGTGAGGGTAAAAAACTGTAAGTGTTCTATCCGCTTTTAACATGTACGCTGCGCTGTCTGTATAGAGAACAAGGACTTTTTCTTCCAGAACTCCTCCCAGCCACAACACTTTAAGACCATCGTTACAAAGCGAGCAATTGTGGAATGATTCGTGCGTTCCAGCAGTTTACTCGCAATAAGATAGGGTTTAGATGGAGCATCTTCACTTAACTTACCAATCACTAAATTTGCTACATAACGTCCCAAAATGTCTGTTGTTTCGTCCACAGAAATCCAAATATATGAACTACCTATTTCTGCCCTAATGGTATCTATAGCTTCCCTATAACAAACTTCTAGATAACACTTTCGAAGAGTAGATTCGATAGGAATTCGACGCGTGCAGTACTTCTTCAGAAAAGCACGGTATTTTGGCACTTGAACTTTGTTCCAAGGAATGTTTGCTGCTATCATTTAGTGATGTCAACCGGCTCGGCTCGGCTCGGTTCAACTGAGTCATCGACTCGAGCCGGCTCCGTTGCGATGAACCATCGGCTCGATACGGCTCAGGTTAGCCATCGGCTCAGGTGAACCATCGGCTCGGTTCGGCTCAGCTCAGGTGAGCCATCAGCTCGGTTGGGCTCGGCTCGGGTGAGACTTCGGCTCCAGTCGGCTCGTTTAGTGTGAGCCATCGGCTCGGCTCGGTTCGGCCCAACTGAGCCGAGGGCTCGAGCCGGCTCAGATAGGTGAGCTATTGGCTCGGCTCACTTCTCAGCTCGGTGGTGATTGAGCCGTGAACCGAGCCACTCGAGCTGTTGACAACACTAGATTAAAGTTTCTAAATACGTGCTACGAAATGTTAAAACAAAAGCTCAATTTTCAAACTTGGATTACGTGAAGACAAACAAAATGTTTTATTTTTGAGTTTGTAGTAACTGATTTGTTAATCAATCTCTTAAATCAGTGGGTACTAGTTTGAACTCTGTTCTAAATATCATTCAAGAAACTAATGAAATAATAGTACAAATATGTAAAAGTTCGAGTACGCCTACAACTATTATTGTTAAGGTCGTATAACAGCATCTATGTAGTTTTCTAAGGCATCCTTTGTGTTTATCTAGACTTGTTTTATTACTTCCATCTGTTTATCAATAACTGGAAAAATATTTCTAAGCGAACTTGTATTTTTCTTTGTTGTTAATCAGGACGATGTTGCGCCCAATCGGCTGGGCTCGATACCTGAGCCACCGGCTCAGCTCGAGCTCCGGCTCGGCTCGGCTCGGTTCGCCTGAGTCATCGGCTCGAGCCAGCTCGGTTTGACTCGGCTCAGGCGAGCCATCGGCTCGGTTCGGCTCAGCTCAGGTGAGCCATCGGCTCGAGCCGGCTCGGTTGCGATGAGCCACCTGCTTGGTTAGGCTCGGCTCAGGTGCGCCATCGGCTCGAGCCGGCTCGGTTGGGTAAGCTGTTGGCTAGGCTAACTTCTCGGCTCAGCTCGGTGGTGACTGAGCTGTGAGCCGAGCCGTTGCTAACACTACTATCATTGTTTGGCACAAGTCTTTGAAAAACTCACTCACTGATGCATTTGTGTCAAGAGTACTTGTTTTTTTTTTTTTTTTTTTCAGTTCGCAAATTTTTATTTTTCTCATGGAGTGCACTTCGTACATGAGATTTCATAGAATCCAATTTTTTTTATCACACACTTGGCACAACACAACTTTACCGTCCATAGTAAACGCATCATCGATAGTTACCCACGACCGCAATTTCGCGGATAAAGTTGAGGCAACCGGAGCCATTTCTAACTTCGACGGTCAATACAGAACACGTGCGTTTTGCAACTGCAATACTAGAGTACTGTCCTCCTGTCATTCAATTTAACAAGCGAAGTTCTTTGAAAGCTTAGGTTACCTGCTATGATATTGCCATAGTCGCCAGCTTCTTGGAACGAACTCTTGCAGTAAATTCCTGGAAGCACCTAGAATACAGTTTTAACTTGAATTGCAGGATTTGCTTTCATCTTTTTTCCCGTCCGACCTCTGATAACAATCAAATAGACTTCATTTTAGGAATTTCCTGGCCAGTCGTCTGTTAGGCATGTGGCTTGTCTTCCTCCAGAGTTGAGAATAAAGGGCTCTGCTAATGTACCCCGGAGGGAGAATTTTTACTTGTTTCTTCTTATGTTTCTTTTGTTATCGGCGAAAATTGTGTGAAACATGGTTTGACAAATAAAAAAAGAGAGAGAGATTTTTCTTTCGGTGAAGAAACGAAAAGATAGACATGAAAAAATTGAACCTAGATGCAAGCCTTGTACAATTGGAGAGTTTATTTTTTTATTTAAATTAAAATTTCAGTAAACGCAAAATTTTAAGACAGTTTTATGTATAAAAAATTTGTAGAAACCATAGAAATATGTAATATTGGTCAAAATATGTAAAAATATGCAATATGAAACTTGAGTTAAGCATCCTACAGGTGTGAATCACAAACATTTAAGGATTTGACGAACCTACATATGAAGGAAAAAATATGTAATTACTAGAGAGCGGATTTTAAGGTGCAGTACCTTTTCTAAAAATGTAGTTGTTATAACAACAAAAGTTGAAAATATGTATTTCCGGGCATAAAACGAACTGAAATGAACGCACTTTGTTGCACCTTTTTCGTGAATGTTGCACCTTTTTTGCTAGATTAATAAAATTTCCGTTTTTCTTACTTCTTTTAGCCTTCAGCACCTTTATTGTCCCTCTTTTCTCTCTTTTTTAAAAAATTGGACAAAACAATATGTTTTATTTTCAATCTAGCTTACACATAACATTCCATAAATTTAGACGCAATCTTGACGGATTTGCTAGGGATAAATTTGAACTGAATTTGCGAAACAATCCGGGCAAGAAAACCTTTGCAACGTCAACTGAACTTCCTGTCCATGTGCTTACAAGATGTCTACCACTGTTTCCGTTGATGTCGAGCGAAGTTTCTCCACATAGAAGGATCTTCTGAGCTCCAAGCGACAGAAACTAACATTTGAAAATATAGAAATTTTATGCATAATCAAGTATAACCAGTTTCTGAGGACCCAGTAGTATGTGACTGTTTCTCAAGCCACAATATTGCTAAATTAAAGTTTTCTTTTTTTTTAAAATACCGAGTTGGTTTTAACCACAATTTTATTACAAGAATGTTGAATGTTGTAGAAGTTTGGGATTAAATAAAACAATTTTGCAATATATGTCCAATGTTTAAAGCCAAGACTTTAACAATATTTGTAGGTATAATGAATAAAGAATATTCATATAACTGTATACTATGGCACTTAATAAAGATATCCGATTAGTACATTTTTGCACCTTTTTGAAAGATTTTTCAGCACCTTTTATTCTCTTTCTTCTACCACATTTTTGCAAATTAAAATCCGGTCTTTAGTAATTACATACAAATCCGGACATTAGATATTAGTGTCAAATCCATAGTTTTCGCGGTCGCTGAGATCAGCGGTGACACTTCCATTAGCGATGAGCTGCAAATTCAGCTACCATTGTGTGCGGGCCGAGGATCATCTGCGGGTGGGTGTTACAAAGTCATGTAAAAATAATCTAAAATGAGGGATATTAGTGTCAAATCCATAGTTTTCTTGATCGCTGAGCTCAGTGATGAAACTCAAGATCGAGTTTACTTTCAAATTTAGCCCCCATCAGCTAAGGAACGGGGGCCATAATAGAGGGATCATCGGGACATGTAAAAAAATCCAAAATGACCGATATTAGTGTCAAATCCATAGTTTTCGTGGTCGCTCAGATGAATGGTGATAGTTCTATAGGCGGTGACTTCCAAATACAGCCCCATCGGTAGTGGGCAGAGGCGTTTTTTTTTTATTCGAACCAGGAGTCTTAGGGGGCGTTCACCGGGATATGTGAAAGTAGTAGAAAATGACCGATATTTTTTTTCGTTCAGTTTGTTTACATAGATATTTTATCTGACCCATGTACAGTGGGTCAGAAGACCTCACGTCGCGCATAATCTAATTTTTCAAAGTGAATGTGTTTTGTAATAAGTAACACTGAGATAGTTTGGCAATACTCCAAGGCTTAAAATGCAGTACGAATTTCCCCCGTAGCTTTGCAGATATCCTGTTTGTATGCATTTAAAGTGAAGCTTTTCTGAGTGTTTGTATGACATGAAGAATGTTTTTTACATAAGTAAAATCATAGGTCATATTCAGTAACTAATAAATACAAAAAGACAAAAGGAATTCTTTCGAGTTTTGGATATAGTATCAATATGGGTTATTATTGAGTATTGCAATTATTATTACATACATTAATCATGCACATTGCAAATGTGCTGAAGGAATACTAGATAATGTAAATGAAACTGTGTAAGTTCTTGTAATCAAGATCAGTAGTTACAATTGCCTTTCAAAAAATGTACCACGATGTACACCTGAAATACAAACATTATTGAGTTCTACAATATGTAGGGTATAACATGTGAAAACTATAGCTGTCCATGTATGCCCTTATACAAATTGCATTGAGAAATGTATCATGAGGTGATGAATGCTAAAAGGGCTGTTTTTGTAAGAAATCAGCAACAATAGTAAAGACAAGTCTTACACCTTTACAAACGACATGATGATGACAAATATATAAATAACATGATGGTAATGCACTGTGTAAAGATAATGTGGCTTGTAACTTTGGAATTAATTTTGTTTGTTACCTTTACAAGTATAAATACAGAATAAGTCAACATATAGAAAACCTGTTCTACATACTCTTTGAAAAAGCAGTCATTCTCAGTCTGCTAAGACAAAGTACTTTGAAAGTCGTGTGATGGAACTACTAGAAACAGGAGAAGCAGATAAAGAAAATAAGGACAATAGTTCATCTATTATAAGGTTCTTTTTCTCAAAGGTGTTTCAGAAATGGAAGGCGAGCAACAGAATGAGCAACAATGGATCCAGAAGACGATTATATTTCCTGACCACAGTGCACAGAAACCCATTAATATTGATACCTTTAAGTTTGGATTATCGACTCTCCACGCATGGATTCGCGTTTTTGAATATCATGTACATGTCTCGCATCGGCTTGATATTTTTAAAAAATGGCAAGTTAGGAAAGCAGATAAACAAAAAATTCAAAATAACAAAGGACATGATACGTGCAAAATTCAAAATGAAATGGGTCTTTTAGTGATGAAGTGGAACCCAAACCTGATGAAGTGGAACATCTAATGAAGACAATACTGCACGAAGATTTTTCCAAGATCCAAGTCTGTCAGCAGCAATTACTGGGATTGACGAGGTAGATATTGAGAGGTTTGGTGTTGTGCTGGGACTTATTTCATGCGGATTTCACATAAATGTTCCTGCATTCGATGAGTATGCTCTTCAGACTGCCAAGATATTTCGTCGAGAAGTATCCGTGATACTACATGCCTGCGTCTGTGCATAAATTTTTGCTTCATGGTTCTTCTATAATTTCTGCTCCATTACTTCCCATTGGACTATTGAGCGAAGAAGCTCAGGAAGCACGATATAAAGACATGCGTAGATTCAGGCAGCATCATTGCAGAAAATTCTCAGGATGCTACAAACGAAGACCTGCTTTTAAACTTACTTACTACATCGGATCATGTCATTTCGTCAATGAAACATCTGCAAAGCAATAGAAACAAACTTTCAACAGCAATGCTAGCTAGCTCTTCTGGTGGAACGTTCTCATATTACAGCACAAGCAGCATAAGACAGTGACAGTAAAGACAGTAGTGACTAAAATAACACCTACTGATAGTGAGAACACGGTGATACATGTGATTAACTTGTGATAATTCAATATGGTACATACAGTCTAACTTACATCGATTTATACTGTAGAATTGCATATCCATTCTTCCTGCATAATACTTGTTTGTGTGAAGGTATTGTGTGATGTCTGACCATAAGCATAGGTTTCAAACATTATTCAATTTATATTTTCGTAATATATTTTATGTACCACTAGAGTGCACTGATCTATTTGCCTTGTAGTACTGATTCAAATATCGTCATTTCACATATCGTCATGCCACATATTTCATCCTCATCTTCTACGATTTTCTGCATGTTGAAATGCCAGATTTTCAGTAAATCAATCTAATTCACTATATTTCTTCATTTTCTTTCATTTTTCTCCATATAAAATGAATCACAATCATTGGATAATACCTACATTAATTATGCGCACAAAATTGTCAATTTCGGCCCACTGTGCTATGGGAAGAACGGGTATATTCAGCTAGTCTTAAATGAAAACAGAGTATGTTTACTTAATATAAGCATTAATATATGCATTAACCTTTGAAATATGCATTTATATGTACTAAAAACTTGAAATTCTAACTATATCATTGTTGTTAGAAACATCTGCTAAGTGTAACGGAAATGTATTAAAACAAATGAACAAATAAAATTTGCACTTAATAAAAACCCAATATCTAATAATCAAGTACGAAACGTCATATACCTACCTTCGTCTCCAACACTTCTACAAAAATCAGGTTCTAAATTATCAGATTCCATTTTGCTCGGGTTTGCCTGACAACCTCTGTTTACACTGGAAAGAAGAACAAAGCTTCTGGTATTCAGGTATTCAATTCAACCATTACACAGTGAAAGAGAAACAGATGTTTTCAAAGCACCATAATGCTTGCCTTATAAAAATAGTACATGCAAATCAACTATCAACTAAATATTTTTCGTGCATTCTTTTTAAACTTTTTGTTATACATATTTCTTAGAAAAAAGTCTTCAGTCATTTATTTAACTTACCTATGCCTAATTCAGTTTCAATAACTAACTTTATGTGTTATGGAACCCGGAAATTCAATGGCGCATAACAATTTTAGTAGCTATAAGTTTAAGAGAATTAAACTATATACAAGATAAAATGGAATAAAAATCCAAATTCTCTGTATTCCTATCGAGACCTTCTCGTAGTATGTTTGCAGGTTCTATTCTTTTTTAAAAAAAGAAGACAGAAAAAATGGTTTAAAAAGGAGAAATGAAAATATGACGTGTATTTATAAGAGTGTTTGTGAATAACACGTTGTGGTTGATATTACTGTACACTTGTAAAGTACAATCCCAAAATTCACAGATTTCCAAACCGAAATTTGGAATATCAAACAGTGACGCACTAAAAATTTTAAACAAAGATTTGAAAGTCATCAACTAATCAAATTTCTACTGATCAGCCAATCCGATTGCACAAAGGATAACTTCCCGCCAATACGTTTAGACTATGAGTCGTAACTAGAATCATTAAGCTCAATAATTTCCAAACTAAAAATTTAAAAAAAAATTAAGCAGTGATAGAGAAAGGTTAAGCAAAACTTTTTAAATAAAAGTTTGGAAGGGATTAGCCAATCAAATTAAGTCAAGAATTATTGTCCACTGATCATCCAATCACATTCCACTGAGAATAGTTTTTTACCAACGACCTTAGAATATGAGTTGTAATTAGAGCTCAAAGTGTGAAAGTCATGTTATTGCATATCAACCAATTTTAATAACTACGTATCAAAAATCAAGTCCTAAATTTCCGTACTAATCACCTTAAACTATGAGTCATGGCTACGATCCTAGGGTTTGAAGTCTAAAAGTGTTAATGTACATTCATGTCCAAAATGATTGTCGCATATCTATAACTGTTTTCTTGTAAGAATATAATTTGATAATGATTTTGCAGGGTACTTTTAACACTAACACTATACACCCTCCATTCCAAAAGAAACCGAACTTTTGAAAACAAATAGTACTACTAGTGCCATCTGTTGTAATATTTTACCGGTAGATGGCGTAGTCCCTCATTGACAACTAGAATAAATGTCATGACATTTGGATGGACGGCAACAAAGTTATTGCGTTTCAACTGTCAGTGTGTTGTGTACATCGGTCGGAAAATGAGTTTCAAACAACGAGCTGCAATTGAGTTTTGTGTTAAACTGAGTAAAACTTTTAGTGAAACGCACCAAATGCTACAAAATGCATATGGTGATGAGTGTCTATCCCGTACGCAAGTTTACGAGTTGTTCAGGCGATTCAAATCGGGTAGAGAGACGCTGGATGATGACGAAAGATCAGGCCGTCCCAGAACCGGATTATCGGAAGAAAACATCGAAAAAGTGCGTGAATTCATCAAACATAACAAAAAATCGTCGGTGAAAGTTATTGAAATGGAATTAGGCATTCCTGAAAGAAATGCATACCGCATTTTGACCGAAGTTTTGGGCCTTAAGAAGGTTAATTCGCGGTTTGTACCACACAAACTCACCGAAGACCAAAAAGTTGATCGAGTTGCGCACTGCAAAGACATCGTTAAAAGTGCTCGGCAGGATCGAAACTTCTTGAAATCGATTGTAACTGGTGACGAGACGTGGTGTTTTGAATATGAGCCCGAAACAAAGCGGGAAAGTGCTGAATGGAGAGCGCCGGATGAAGGAACACTCAAAAAAAAAGTCGCTTGGTGAAGTCAAAAGTTAAGGTGATGCTGATTTGTTTTTACGATTCAAAAGGAATTATCCACAAAGAATTTGTTCAGCCCGGCCAGACAGTCACTGGAGAGTTTTACTTAGGCGACATGAAGCGTTTGCTGGCAAGAATTCGTCGTATTCGGCCCGAATATCGCGAAATCGGCAGTTGGACTCTTTTGGACGATAATGCACCATCACATCGTTCGCGACTTGTAACTGAATTTTTGGTCAAAAATCACATTATTCGGTTGCATCATCCGCCCTATTCACCAGATCTCCCTCCGTGCGATTTCTATCTGTTCTCGAAACTGCATTTGGCGATGAAAGGAAAGTGGCACGCATCGATTGATGCCATTGAGAAGGCGACGACCGCCGTCCTAAAGACCATTCCAATAAAGGACATGGAGAAGTCGTTTGACAACTTGTTGGAGCGTGCAAATATGTGTATCGATGCAGAAGGGGAATACATTGATTAATAAAAATGATTTGTTCCAAAATGTACATTGCTTTTTGTTTTTTTAAAACGTTCGGTTTCTTTTGGAATGGAGGGTGTATATATAATCGGTAACTGTATATTTGTGTTAAATCTCATAGGAAAAGAATTATAAATACGAAAATTAGAATGAATAAAACAAAATGTTGCTAAATAGACAAGAAACTTTTATTTTCGTTTTACTGTTCTTATTTACTGCTCTTTTCACATGAAATTTGCCACACATATATGTCTTTGCCGATTATGCACATACTAACATTATAAGAAATACCGGACTTGTGAGAAATGAAATCATGAGGTGCGCTTGACATACAAAACAACACAGAGAAGACGGTTAGAGAGACGAATGTTTATGTTCTGTCCAGGGGCTACTCTGGACGCAATGAAGACGAGGAGGGGTTCTATTAGAACAGGAGAGTTACAGTGCGATATAAGATAGAGTGATGTGTGGTGGAGGGGTAGGAACGAGGAAGTCCTCGAGAAGTGGAAAGCCTGTACTATTTGACGGGAGAATGTAATGATACAACGTAAACAGCAGGGAGATTGCCGGAGAATAATATAGGGTTTGCGAAGAGTGGCAATTAAGCTTCCACATCTCCTCGAAGCACATAATAAATATCTAAGTAGCTAATATTGAGAATGTATATTATTTTTTGTATTTACTGATATGACTAATGCTTTTCCGGTATATTTGATATTTATATCAAGTAAGGAACAACATATTACATTTTGCATAACCTTTCACAAAAATTTTTAGTAAGGATATGAATTTTCTGACAACGTTAACATAAATAGATGTGTTTTCCCTTTGTTCACTGTATTTCGCTTCGACGCCGACTATATTTCGTTTCTTGCAACGATTTATATATAATTAATACCACACCCTATTACTCTTCATAGAAGTAACTTTCGTTCAATACAAAAGTTTTGTAAAAGTAGTTGTTTGATAACTTTATATAAAACAACACAACATGTGTTACTGAAATGACTCCTCATCATGTCAAGTGATCAATTTAACGACTACCATTTTAACATTTTACTCCGAGGTGCAAAGAAGTTGAAGTGGCATCAGACATGTCAAAACTCAAGTACGACAGAGTATTCAATTGAGTTAACACAGCAATTTTTACTGCATAGATATTATTTTAAAACCGGAAGCGGTAAAAATCTTCTCCACTCCCGCTTTAGGTAAAGGGGTGAAAATGAAGACGTAATATATGATTAGAACGCTGAATTCAGTTTCAAAACAGCTTCTCTTTATCTATTAAAGTTTGTTTTCTATGGTGATCAGTGGCGAACGCAAGGGCGAGGTTTTAGGTTTTAACTCTCCCATAAGCAAAATATATTATGCAAAACATCTGATATGATACGAAATTGAAAGTTTGACCCCCTTCGTAAAATTCTGCATGAGCTACTGATGGTGATCATTCTGATCAACGTTGAAGCTGGAAATAATTGATTTGAATCACTTTAGTTTCTATAGAGCAGCGATGCAGTAAACATGTTGTTTTAGGGGGCATTAGTTTTCCAGGACACAGGCATTTTATATACTAAATGTAAACCTTTTTTAAGATATAAAAGCTTAATCTCAACACACATATTACATGTCACATTCATACATACATTCGTACATATTATTGTATTTTCTGTGCACTATTTTATCTGGCTCTAGGTCTTCGCAGTGCATGTAGTTAGAACCATAGATTGTGGGAAACATATTAGTAAACTATTCATAAGGAAACAAAAATTGCTTCTGAAAGTCTATTTGTTTGCTTTGCTTTTTATATGTAGTAGGGGAGCTTAAGGCAAAAAAAAAAAGGCCAAACCCTGCACTTTGTGTTAAAAAGGTGCCACTCGGATATGTTGTTACCCAGATCCAACTAAGCAGGAATCGAAGTGGCCTCACTCCGACAGTTGGCCAGAATCCAATATGGCGGCTATCAAAGATGGCCGCCTCTGCGAATTCATAGTGTTGATTTGAGAGGCCTATATCTCCTTTGCTAATAATCCAATCTTCACAATTCAAAAACTAAACGACGTAGAAGATAACAGGGTCTAAGAAATTACCAAAACGTTTTTACCTAACACAGAAATTAACACCTACAGAAATTATTTAATTTGGAACTTTGCATTTCTTATGATGGAGTTTACTCATATTTTTTTTAAATAACAAGTAAACGGCTGGGATTATCGAAACAAATGTCGTATAACGTTTTAAAGAATGTTAAATTATCTTTCGTTTGGTGTATAGTTCATTCAGATTGGTTAATAAACAACGAAGTTATGACAATTTAAAGATTCACGTTAAGTCGATTGATTTTCCCAAATTTCGAACGAGAGTTCATTTACCGTAATAAAACACCACTGATGGATGCTGCATTATACGAAACAAATCGTTCTCTTGTGATGTGTTCTTCCTAAGTCTCATTTTCACCAGAGCACAAAACAGTCTGACCCAGCCCGGTTATATGAATCCAATATGGCGGACATTAATTATGATCCATAAAGATAAGTCTTTTTCGAAATATTGATTGAAGCATCTAGATTTATCAACAGATACGACAAACTAATAACAAAGGTTTTTCTCTCCCCCATCCTTTTGCCCCACAGAGTAAGTATGGAAAGGAATGAACACCAAATCATGTTTCAAAATACATCAAAAGAATCGGATATAACTGAGTGTTTAAAAGGCTTGGAGTAATAACAACAGCAGTATTCTTGAAGTATTTCTATTGAAAGCAACAATAAACCAAATCCCGTGTAATGTTTCGGCGGGAATAGTTCGGAATCACACAAAAGGCGAAGTTTGAGGCGCCTACGCAATCACCTGCTCACGACAATCCCTTCCTCCACCAAGGGCTTGATGTGGTGGCCAAGAGCCTGGACTATCACACTGCAACGCAATTTCCGCTAAAGCAGTGCGAAGGTATTGAGGGGAATTGTAGACCAAACCTCATGACAAACTTTCCAGAGCCGCACTCTGGTGGTGGGACGCCTTCACGTGAGGGTTTGTTTCAGAAGGCTAAAGGCGCAGAAATCCATCGGTGACACATCTGGTGACTTCACAGGTATGGACGAGAATTGTATACCAGACACACCAGTCTTCGTGGCCATACACTCCACACCTTCCGGGTGTCTCTGCCATACCACTGTAGGGTTGCGTTGTGTATAAGGGTTCCATGATGTTCGTTTGAAAGTAGGCTGCATTCACCTTCGCCTTCGAATTCGCACAATGCATTGGCAACTTCCCACGGGCGCAGATACCTGCCACCTCCATAAAGCCTTTCGAAAACTTTTCACGACATTCATGGACGAACTCGCCGCGGCCCTTTCGCATCATGTGGTGAATAAAAATGGCCCTGAGCTTATTGTTGTCATCATGGTAGATCCAGCCTTCATCCAGAGTGACAACCCACTGCCATTTATTACCTGAGAGGTATTATTCATACAACTTTCTTACATTCATGAATCTCTCTTGAATATGCCTCGCTGATAACTTTTGCCCCATCACTTATGACGTTTTTACAGTCCCAAATTTTCCTTTATGATACGGCACACTGTGCTCTGTGATATCCTGCATGAGGTGGCAAGGTTGCTTTGGCTGGGTGGGTTCTCCTTCACAACTGATGCCCTGATGTTTCTCACAAGACGTGGTGTCCTGGCTGGACATGCCCGTTTCTTTTTCACTCTTACGATTTGTCTTGATATTTAGGGCCGGTGCTCTTACAGCACTGATTTACATTTGCTACTGTACGAAAGTTGATATTGTTGTCCCTTGCCACACACATTTTCACGATCACAGACACACTGAATTGCACATGGCTTTACCCCAGGTATAGAAGGTTAACGTAAGAGAAGGAACCTGTTCCAGTGACATTGAATTAATATTTAAACAAAAAAATGTATTACTGTTTCTTATAGCTTTTGTTCAATTGCAATCAATATTGAAACCGGAAATGGCACTATATTTATTTCCAGCACTTCCTGTTTTAGTAGAGTGATAAGGGTGGAGATTGAATCCATTCTTGAGCTGTTGAATTCATTTCAAAATCACACTTCTCGGTTCTCGCTCTGTATTAACGGTTTTGCTTCTTATATCAACGTTAAAACCAGAAATGGTTTATTTCTACCACTTCCGGTTTGAATAGATGGTCAACAGAGGAGGTAAAACCTATTCTTTTAATACTGAATCCAATAGAAAAAGCTTTTCTTGCTCTCTCTTTCTATTTTCACTCCGATACCAGTCAACACACAGACGGACAGTACCGATCCATAAGGTTACAATTACTTATGCATAGCATAGTTTGCAAGTTCGTAAAACTGAACTAGATACCCAGAAAATTTTTTCGATGTGAATTTAGTGTTCCAATAATAAATTCAACTCGGCTTTAGACCCTCTATTGGAACCAGAAGTGATGTAATTCTACCATTTCCGGTTCCAATATTGATGACCATAGTTGGAGAGTTGTGAGAGATATCAACAAAATTAGATATAGACATCATCCTCACCTTTACCTCTGTACTTAAACCGGAAGTGCCAAAAAAATATTAACTTAAGTTCTCAATATTGGTCCGAAAGTGCGAAAACTAAAGTCGAAAGCAAGAAGCTGTGTTTGGTGTAGAATTATCATGTAGCGTGTACATATATATCCATACGACGTCGGTGCCTAAGTCTTCGGTATTATTCACAAACCCTCCACGTCCTCCAAACTTTCCGCCTTGAAAGGAACAATCATCCTCAAATGGCGGCCATGTATTAGTCCCACATGAACATGTTTTCAATGTTGTATTACTATTTTCTAGTTGTTATTTTAATACACCTTTTACCTAGAATTACTTCTCTCTCATTTCCGTCTGTTCACTCTTAACTGCTATTCTTAAATATTTATTATTTTCATGCTGTCTTTTGCTTTCCAATACGAGGTGAGTTACGTAAGTTTCCAACCTAACACGGTAATGGAACTCATATTTCTATATTTTAGATGTTGTTTTGCAAAAAAAAAAAAAAAAAAAAGAAAAAAAAAAGAAAAAAATATATATATTAAATATATTTCAAATACTTCTCTTCTGTTGGAGGTTTGAAGTGCCCATAGCGGAGCACATTCTCACTTTTACCAAATGTGAGAAGAGAGTAGTCATCGAATACCTCTCCTCAAAGAATATGGGAGCGAATGAAATTTTTGACTAATTGACACAGACAAGAGGCAGGCACGTAGCCAAGGGGTGGGTCCGGGGGGTCCGGACCCCCCCCCTTCCGGAAACAGAAATGAAAAAATTAAGGGAGAATGAAATAAAAAGAAACGAGAAAAGGAAAAATCAGCTTTAAAAATATAAAGCTACAGCAAGCGTTTGGTTACTCTTTCTTATGAGGTGCTTTGTGTGGAGGAAACGGGGTGTCAAATTGAAAATGGATATTATTGTAACGGATCATTCCGAATTTCATCTGGCTCCATGCTAATCCTATGGACTACAAATGACGATCGATATACCGGCTCTATAAGATAGACTCTCAGGTAGAACTTAAGAAATGCCCACAATCACCAATAATATGAGCCTGGCAACATTGTTTCTAGTTACACTTGTTAAAGGAATTTTCAATTTCGCGGCAACACTAATTCATTTTATAGGATGTTTTTACTGCCGAAAGAGATCTCGTTGCTGTCCTTGGCGGCATTAAATGAAGATAAGAAAAAGAAAGAAGACAAGAAGAACTGAGTTCGAATGACCTTGGAAGACTATATCTTTTTTAATACTTTTTTATATTCTTTTGCTCGAGATTTCTTTATAGTTTGTTATTACTATGTAACTTGTAAAACAGTTACTAGCATATCCTCATTTTATTGTCCTAACAAACCCCTATGGGTATGTTGCCAGTAAAATAGTTTTGAATGATCGAGCCCTTTGTTTGAAGACTACAGTATTTAGTCACGGACCCCCCCCCTATTACAAAATCCTGGCTACGTGCCTGCAAGAGGCAATGACTGTTCATCATATAGTACAGTGAAATTATGAGTGACAGAGTCAGTAGGGGCAGCAGGAGCACCGAAGATGAGAAGAGGTGTGGAAGACCCAAAACAGTGGTGACCGTGATCACGACATGATCCTTGCCGGCAGGAGGACTGGTCTGTTACGGATTGCAGAGACCCTAGGGATCAGTGTGGAGCATGTGCATTACATTGTACATGAAGAAATCAGTACGGAAAAATCGTCGGCAAAGTGGGTGTCCAAACTCCTCAGCTGATTATAAGTGAACAAAACGGGACTGCACAGTGTATTGCGTCGTTTTTTAGTTTGGATTTCCAACTTTATTAAACAAATTGTTGCTGTTGATCAAACTCAATTATATGTGTATGATCCCGATAATAAAATTCAATCTATGCAGTAGTTTCATAGTGGGTGACCAACGCCAAAAAGTAATGGTGTCATTTTTGGGGATTTTCAGGAGGTAATACTAAGTGAATATCTGAAAAAAGGCACTACGTTGAATGCTGAAGGATATGTGAACCTATTGGACAAATTTCATACCATATTGAAGGAAAAGAGGCGAAGAAAACTGTCCAAACGCACCGTTTGCTTGCAAGACAATTCTCCTTGTCACACAGCAGCAATCGCAATGCACAATCTGTATGAGCTGGAGCTCCATATCAATGACCATCTCTCCTATTCTCCAGATCTGACCCCCTTAGACTATGATCTTTTCTCCAAACTTAAGATGCACCTTATAGGCACTGAATTTAGAGACAATAATGACGTCATAGCACCTGCATAGGCATGGTTTGCGGCGCAAGACGAAATGTTCAATTTTTATTGGATAGAATTGCTGCAAGATCGTTGCATTAAGTATGTCAACCTACAAGGCAACTACGTTGAATAAAATGCTATTACTGTGTACTTGGCATTCATTATTTTCACTCCGAGGCCAGAAACTTATCTAACTTTCCTCGTAGATTCATATTCATCTGCATTGTATTACTGCACAAAATTAGTGCATTCCAACTATTAAGTGTTACAATTTGAAACTATTCAGAAATATTACGGAACCAATGAATCCTTAAGTTCTCATGTTCCAATGAACAGTAAAAGCAACGCACTTCTTCAGTATTATGCACATAAACTTTTTGGAAGGGTGATTGGGGTTGGAGTTCCCTATTAAATACATGTCCCTGGGACATCAAAAATTACAAAATGCAAACGCAAAGCTTTCTTTCCTACACAAGGGGATCCTTATATTCATGAAATATGAACTTAGAAAGTGTTTCTTAAATGAATAGTTGCATTAATGGATGCAGATTGACCTCAAAAGGGCTGAGTATAACTAAAGGGTGTGTATGTACACTCATGCCCAAAATTATTGTCGCATGTCTATAAATATGTTGTTCTAACAGCATAGTTTGATAACAAATTCGCCCGGTATTTCTTATAATGTTAGTATGTGTATAATCGACAAAGACATGTATGTGGCAAATTTCATGCCAAAAGAGTAGTAAATAAGAACAATAAAACGAAAATAAAATTTTCTTGTTCATTTAGTAACATTTTATTTTACTCATTATAATTTTCATATTTATAATTCTTTTCCTATGAAATTTACCACAAATATACATTTCCCGATTATACACATAGTATCAGTATTAAAAGTACCCTGCAAAATCATAATCAAATTATATTCTTACAAGAAGGCTGGTACAGATATGCGACAATAATTTTGGACATGAGTGTACATATGCCATGCATATGCCTTCCATTTGAACGTTGCAATGTATAAAACGAGAATTAACATAAAAGCACAAACCAGCTTGTGCTAGATGGCTTCTAAAAGCACAAATGCTATCAAACCGAGTTAGGAGGGGAACACAAGGGCGCCCCGAGTATTAGCGAGGGGATTCGTCCGTAGGAAGCGGGCGCGTAAGCGACGGTAGGTATACCCATAAAGAACAGTGGAAAAACACTTCATCAAACCATACAATTCATTCCTTGTGCATGGCCTACATTTGCGATACTTCTATTATTACATTTTACAATGCCTGCACATAGTACTTGATTTCCTCATGCCTTTCTTAAAGAGTACTACGTGGTAAAGAGCAAACTTTCCAATGCACATTCTTACCTTATTATAGATGTAAGAGGTAAGATCCCGATATATCTTGCTTGTACAATCCTATTGTGTAATCAAGTAACATATTTCTCCCATGGATTTTACAATATATGCCTCATAAAATAGGATAATACCCAAAATTTCCCCCCATTTCACCACACTTGGTTAAGGTGCAACTCCCCTCTTATTAGTTTTCGCTCTACATTTCTGCATTTTCCTCCATTACTGTAATAGCATACTGTAGTAGCTGTACTGTAATTCAGCATAGGTCCTAGGTTGGTTACTAACAGAGTGGGTTTCAAACACTAGCATAATATAATCTTTTATCTCTTTACCTAATATCGCATCAATGAATTAATTTATGTAGTACAGAATTTAGCTTCTTTTTTTATATCCCTAAATAATCACCCTACACTTACGACATTTGTTATCCTTTTTGTTATTTTTATGTTGAGATTTCGTCCGATTATATTAATTTCTCACTAAAACTTGTATTACAGGGCCGCCATCTGCGACAGTTAACTGAAAGTGAATAATATACATTGTATAAATTTTTCTATGGCATTCAAATTGGCCCCCATATTATAAATCTGTACGCTGCAAGTAAGCAAGTATTAACGAAATTTTTCGAATGCGCTATAGCGATCACGAAAAGAGGTGAAGCTTGACCTAAATTTACCAATTTCACCACATAAAATAACGGCAAGGGTGTGTCCCGGTCGTCAACCTCCAATCAATGAAATTTTGCCATCTCTCGCGCTATACGGGAAACATCTCTTGGGGGTGCAGTGCTGTCAGATTGATTCTAAGTTTCGCTTTGTTGTTATTGCTATTGTTCTTACTTAATATTTTTGCTATTATTGTTGTTACAGTTTAATTAAAATGATTATTAGTGATCGTTGAGTTGAGTTAATTTTGAGTTTAACGTCCCTTTCAGCACCGAGGCTATATGAGACTAGATCTACTGATTAACGTGGAATTCAAACCACATGAGCTCCCGCCGGGAATCGAACCCGAGTCTCCCACGCCAAAGGCGCGTACGCTAACCGCTTAGCCACGAAGGAACTCTTGAGTTGATTTTGAGTTTAATGTCCCTTTCAGCAGCAACGCTATATGAGACAGGACCTACTGGTTAACGTGGAATCCGAACCGCATGAGCTCCCACCGTGAATCGAACCCGAGTCTACCACGCCAAAGGCACGTACACTAACCTCTTAGTCACGAAGGAACTCTTGAGTTGATTTTGAGTTTGCCGTCCCTTTCAGCAGCGACGCTATATGAGACACGACCTACTTATTAACGTGGAATCCGAACCACATGAGCTCCCACCGGGAATCGAACCCGAGTCTCCAACGCCAAAGGCGCGTACGCTAATTGCTTAGCCACGAAGGAACTCTTGAGTTGATTTTGAATTTACCGTCCCTCTCAGCACCGAGGCTATATGAGACAGGACCTACTGATTAACGTGGAGTCCGAACATGAGCTCCCGCCGGGAATCGAACCCGAGTCTCCCACGCCAAAGGCGCGTACGCTAACCGCTACCCACGTAGAAGCTCTTGAGTTGATTTTCAGTTTAATGTCCCCTTCAGCACCGAAGCTATATGAGACAGGACCTACTGATTAACGTAGAATCCGAACCACATGAGCTCCCACCGGGAATCGAACCCGAGTCTCCAACGCCAAAGGTGCGTACGATAACCGCTTAGCCACGAAGGAACTCTTGAGTTGATTTTGAGTTTACCGTCCCTCTCAGCACCGAGGCTATATGAGACAGGACCTACTGATTAACGTGGAATCCGAACATGAGCTCCCACCGGGAATCGAACCCGAGTCTCCCACGCCAAAGGCGCGTACGCTAACCGCTACCCACGTAGAAGCTCTTGAGTTGATTTTCAGTTTAACGTCCCTTTCAGCACCGAAGCTATATAAGACAGGACCTACTGATTAACGTGGAATCCGAACCACATGACCTCCCACCGGTTGAGTTGATTTTGAGTTTAACGTCCCGTTCAGCAGCGAGGCTATATGAGACGTGGACCTACTGATTAACGTGGAATCCGAACCACATGAGCTCCCGCCGGGAATCGAACCCGAGTCTTCCACCCCAAAGGCGCGTACGCTAACTGCTTAGCCACGAAGGAACTCTTGAGTTGATTTTGAGTATAACGTCCCTTTCAGCACCGAGGCTATATGAGACAGGACCTACTGATTAACGTCTAATCCGATCCACATGAACTCCCACCGGAAATCAAACGCGAGTCTCCCACGCTAAAGGCGCGTACGCTAACCGGTAGCCACGAAGAAGCTCTTGAGTTGATTTTCAGTTTTACGTCCCTTTCAGCAGCGAGGCTATATGAGACACGACCTACTTATTAACGTGAAATCCGAACATGAGCTCCCACCGGGAATCGAACCCGAGTCTACCATTCCAAAGGCGCATGCGCTAATCGCTTAGCCACGGAAGAGCTTACAGTTAGTGTTTGTGTTATTGTTCTGCAAGTGCTATTTCTTTGTCGCTCGTTTGCCATGTCTTTTAAGTTTAACAACATTGTTGACGTACTTCTGTTGTTTAACGTTTTCTCAAGTTTGCGTTCGTAGGGCAACTCCACGAATCATACCAAATTTTTCCGATGCATAGCACGTGAGGGAAAGCAATTCCATGATTGGTGTAGAGCTCAGGCTTCACGACTCGTCGCGATCACTATAGAATACTATTTGCACCAAGAAACGTACTGTTGAAATGAGTTGTCCTGGTGTTAGTTATTCTTTACCTGTACGTTCTCTACTAATTCAAGATGATCCTTAGGAGTTACGTAAGTATAAAAGTAAATAAACAGTAATTTAGTGTGGCAATACAGGCATTAATACGGCATCTTAACAAAGTTTAATGTTTAGTATTTTTTTTATTTTTTTATTTTTTTAGAAACACGAAATAGAACAGAAGATATATTTGAATTATGACTTGTCCCAGCTAATAATTAGCCAAAGTATAAGACACATGACAGTGGCCCCGCGTAGTGTAGTCGCTAACGCTCTCGCCTTCGGTGCGAGCGGTCCCAGGTTCGGTTTCCGGTGGGGGCACTCGGTGTAAAAGCTTTTCCGGCCAGGCATCCTGAATGAAGTTTTCCTGCATTTCCGTCATTCACACCAGGAAAATACCTAACATAGAGGTCCCAGACCGCGTCCTTCCTTCCCTTTGGCCGGATAGTGTGCTCGCCGAGGGACGTCATCCCTCACCCGTGACGGTCTAAATGGCCATAGATGCCGAAAGCCCAGAAATCTAAATCCTAAATCCTATGACTCATGACGTGATTTACACTATTATTTTTTCTACAATTGCCCCCTGCCCTTTTATAAGGTATATTCTTGTCAAGCAATATGTGTAGTAATACTTGTAGTGGCCCCGTCAACTTAATGTGTACCAATAATTACGAATGTCATTTTGTCCAAAGCAAGTCTTATACAACGGTACAGGAAGGTAATTAGCGAACTTGAATTTTTGATCAATTATTTCTAGCAGTGCTCTTAAACGTAATCTGTATATTAGATATTTATGCTGAATCACGCATAAACTTGAAATCTATAGTAATTAAATACATATCATATTTACTACTGGGACTGTATGCTGTAATCCCTAGCAGTTCCGTATAATAGGCTTTTATACACTACAAATACGCATATTTTGGATTTTATGAAATTTGTCCCATTAGATCTGCCTAAATGAATCTTTGCGTTAATGCAATGTAAGATTTGTGTTTTATTTTCCGCTAATCGTCATAGCAGTTATAATTAAGAACCGCTTTGAAACATATTTTCTGAAAAAAAAATAGTAATCAAGGGATATGACACCTATTTTTCATGGGGACATTAAAATCTGAGTTCAAAATTTTAACATATCATAGAACTGGCATGAATCAGTTTATATAGAAATGTATTCACTTTACCATGTAGACAACATTCATGTGGAAAGTACTAATAAAAAACAAATTTATCTTTCTTGTCGAAAGCAAATTTTCCTAAAGTAAAATCAATTATTTATTAAGTTTTTGGTCGGGTTGAAATTCCCATATTTTACGTAGTTACTTAATGAGGAATCATTAAAATAAATATGATATACAATTATATCAAAACTACTTAATTTCTAGAATTAAATTAAATTTATAACTAATGTAAATTGTACATATTTATTTAAATAAAATTAATCTTGATTGACATCAATTATTCTCACCTTACTACCCTCAAAAAAAGGAAGATCGTGAAATCAGTGATAACAGGTACATGTTCTAAAGTTTCCGTCAAGAAATGGAAAATTTTCTTGTGATTTTTTCTTGCATCTCAGATAATATTATAGAAACAAAATATAAATAAAATTTATTATTTACAAATCTACAAATAAACAAGAGGACATTCATTCCGTTGAGTGCCATATGCTGATGAAAATAATCAAATGATCAAAATTTACAAATCACCTACCTGTAGGTAAAACTACGTTACGTTACGTTCACGGTATTAACCTATTTTAGGGGGGCACACTTAGATTCATGAAATGTTATCTTCTCTTAGCATGAAATGTACTCTTATTGTCTAAAAATGTATCGTAGATTTTGCATTTTTGGGTGCAGATTGATTTTAGGAGGGCTGAGTATAAAACACGAACCAGCTTAAAAACACCAAATAATTTGTTCTAGATTGCCACTAAAAAACACGAACGCTATCCAACCGAGTCAAAGCAGGGGCGCAGCATTCGGGCTCAAGCGATAGCGAGGCGGTGCGTCAGTGGCAGTGAGTATACGCACCAACGAGCACAGTGGAGTAACTTTATGACATAAAAACACTTCCCTTCGTGTGGTACAGCATTAAGATACTTCTATGATCATTTTCTACACTCCCTTCACATAGCATTTTACTTTATCATGTTTTCCTTATGGAGTAAAATACAGCAGCTTTTCAGTTGCCAATTGAAATGAAATCTTTTACGTATCAGGGATGCCAGCTAGAATTAAGGAGACGGTGATGATGAGAAATGAATGCAATAGTAGAATGAATAAATTGGAAGGTAACGGGAGAACCCCGAAAAAATCCAAGAACACGGTATTTGTCCACCACAAAGCTCACTTGAAGCGAGCTGGGATCCCATGCACCAAAGGTGAACGCGCGCAACCGTGCCCAGTTGACAATCGAGAACGCTCGAAAAATGTTCTCTTTTTTTTGCCACTTTTTCTTAATGACATTTCACAAAATTGATTCTTGCAGTATATTTAAAAATGTAACTTTCTTGATTTCTCGGTGTCTTAACAATCATTCCGGTACTTTCGACATCGAGTTCTTACGTTCATTAATCGGTGTCTTTTGCACAATTTCACCAGATTTTCCTCGTTCTTGGTATTTAACTGCACGAAACTAATCAATATTAAATCACAGGCCACACAGATATTTTCCAGTTTTCCATATACTCTCTTCACAATGAAGTAACATTCCAATATAATGTTTTTCATACCAAAATAGATTCGTCTTCTCTATCACCAAATTCATAAATAAACTCTCATTTCTACCGTTTTCTTATTATAGCCTGTCACACACTACAAAAAACACACACCCCAATTCTGTTTGCTAAATTTTGCAAATTTCCTGGTATCGTGGCGGGGCTTAACGGAACTTAACCCAATGCAAGCTCTGTCTTCCCTAATCCTGCAATAAGTCACTATAAAATCGTTTTCATTTACATAGGACCGAGGTGGCTTAATGGTAGAGTGTTTGCTACTGGTGCGTGAGATGCCTGGTTCGATCTCAGTTCGCGCCAATTTGGCTTTGTGGTGGACAAAACCCATGTGCAGGAGTTTTCTCAGGGTTCTCCCGTTCCTCCCCACCATCTTCTTTAGCTTGCACTGCATAATCATGGGACGTAAAACTGGGTCATACATTTGTGTAAGTCTTGTATCGAATGGGGCCACAGTGGCTCAGTGGTAGAGCGTCCACCTCTGGTGCATGGGATCCTCGGTTCAATCGCAGCTCGCGCACATTGAACTTTGAGGTGGACAAACACCGTGTGCGTGAGTTTTCTCGGGGTTTCCCCGCTTCTTCCAACTTTCTTCATTTCACCATTTCATCCATTTCTTATCATCACGGTCCCCTGTAGCCTAACCGGCATAATCGTGAAACGTAAAACGTAAAGGTTTCAAGTTTCCTTGTATCGAAACTGCATATAAAATCCCAAACATTTATTTAGAATATCATCAATTCCTAGAATAGGTACAGTAGTTAACGTTTCACATTCAGAGCCCAAACTCGCTTCACTTACAAGCCATGATATAATTTATAACAGGGGCATGAAATAAAGAGACCAGGGGTAATCTCCACTCCGAATTTTGGAAATGCTTTGAAATAAGTTGTACACTATCCATGTAATATACTAATAAGAAACGTATAACTCTCATATCAGTGAATATTCTTGCCTTCCTTCCAAATAAAACCTAAAATGACGCTGGTATATACAATCTCATCAGTTTTTGGTTTTGGAACACTTTTATGGTGTTAGTGATCTTTGAAAGTTTGTAAGTTGTAGCAGTTTTGTAGAACTTGGAATGTAGCACTGTGTTCAATAGAAAAAGTTACAATTTTCTCCCCACTACTTCTTTCAGTTTTACAATATCCTCCGTGATAGGGTGAAGCGGCGAGCGCAATTCGTAACTCCTGTATAGGCAGGGTGCGAATTACCGGAGTGAATGGGGGAATTTTTCCCCATAATCACATTTTATTTCACCCAAAGAAATAAACTGAAGTATCCCCACCGGTTGATTCCCCTCCCCCAACTATGCTTAGTATAACGCCAAATGTCACTGATTTTTGTCATTTCTTCTAAGTTTAATCTGCTAGCTGTATTTCGAAATGAGCGATGTAAACTATTCAGTTTTTGTCATTTCTAATGTCCACACAATCTTCACAATTCTTTAATTGAACTATATTATTATGATTACAATTGTTACTTGCAACCAGTGGCGTATTTAAGAGGACTATTGGGGCCAAGCGCCCCCTCCCCAAAATAAACTTGTTATATACACAACTTCATTAAAATTTGTCGGTACCCAAAAGGAAAAATATAAGTGTTTATTCACGTGTTGTGTATAGCCCCCCCCCCCAAAAAAAAAGATCCTAAATATGCCACTGCTTGCAACCGTATTCTCGTACCCTTCAGTTCGTCGTCGTCCGTGAATTTGAAGAATTACTCCATTTATGAAGGGCTATGATTAACTAGCATTTTGTATAATATCCAATAAATATAGAACATAAGTGGACTATTAGTGCTTGGACATCACTCCCTTTTACAGTTTACAGAAATAAACTTTTGAAACTTTACTCAGAATCTGAGGTCTATATTCTGTCGTGGCTATGTGTTAACGTGCACGCTAGGAATGCGTCCGTAATGAGCAGGCGCGCCAGTGAAGATGGGTAAGCACACAATTGAGGCAACTAGTATCAAAAGCCGCCAAATCCATGTTTACTGTAATTGAGTTATATATCGTTTATTTTATGTTTGATGTAAAGGACTTCCATGGAAAAAGAATTTTGTTTAAAATCTTAATATGTCATACTAAAAAACTAGTTCAAATATGGGACTTTGTACGCGTGTATGTGGAACTTTACTGCACGTTTTGCGAGATCACTCGATACTAAGCGAAATGGATGTGGCGGATTTTGATACTAGACTCTCCAATTGAAGATTTGTTTCAGCATTTACTAATACGACTGGTTCTCCATGTCTGTATAAGCCACTTCAACTGGAGCGAACTTTTAAAAGTTAACTCTTCATTTTTTTCATATTTCTTTTTGTTGTACAATTTGCTGTCCACGCCAATAATGCAGTCTGGAAAACTTCAATTAATGTTTATATTTCATTTGATAACGTAGCACATAGTGAATCAATTCAGCTGTAACTTACCAGTAAAGTAATTGTAAGGGTTGACTTCCTGAGCTTCGTCATGGAATCGATATTTTAAAGTAAGCTTGAAGAGACCAGCATTTGCGGGGAGTAGAAGTGCAAACTCAAAATTTGAATGAAAATGAAATGAAATCTTTGAGTTTTACGTCCCACGGATATGCCGGTTAGGTTAAAGCAGACGGTGATGATGAGTAATGACTGAAATGGTGGAATGAAGAACGTGGGAGGAAACGGAAGTACTCCAAGAAAATCCACGCACACGATGTTTGTCCACCACAAAGTTCACTTGGCGAGGGCTGGGATCGAACCCGGGACCCCAAGCACCAGAAATGAACGCTCTACCATTGAGCCACCGCGGCCTCTGAATCTCCAATCTCGTGTTCAACATTGTCACAATGTGCTACGGAAATAAGTGAAGAAGGTGGCAAGGAGCAGGAAGGAAGAAAAAACGAAAACGGAAAATATGTTTGTATTTCCTTTGGGAGCATATGTTGACCGTATCCGGAAGAGAAGGAAATTCTCAATCCACGAAGATGAGAGAACGCGCAGAATCGATGCAAACACAGTTCGTATAGGCAGCCAGCGAGACAGTAGTGCGAAGTGGGTTGCATATATCGTGCAATGGGAACAAAGAATGGAATGCATGTTGGAAACGAAAATGTGTGTAGGCAGTAGTAACACAAAAACAAAAATGCATTGCAAAGTAGAATGTAATAGCAGTGGTTCACATATATAAGATAAACAGACACAGTAATACCAGTACCACGCATGAGTATCAATGTTACATTACTACGAAAATACGCGTACATATGCACGTACAAAATAACAGTAAGCAGGGGTGTATGCTGGAAATAAGAAGCTTACTGCCTGAGAAGTAGCACAAAAGTAATATTTCAGGAAGAAATCATCCAAACAATGCAGTCTTGCCACCATGGACACTTGATGATGGATGGGCTCTGGCAGTCTGATTTGCAGAATAATGGCGTCAACTGATTAAAACAAAACTAGGGTCTGCATTGAATTTAGAAAGTAATCTGGTAGTGTTGAAAGATATCCAGAATGAAACCACTTGTATTGGAATAGACGTATGTACCGTGGAGACGAAAGTTGATTATGAAGTGTCAGGATATTGTCTCTGCTGTGCAGATTGATGTTGAGATGCTGAAGGTGTACCGCATCAGATACTTTGCGTACGAAGTTCTTCCAAATTCTGAAACGTACAGAGGTTGGTATTAACCCAGTTGTGTGCGAAGGTATCATCATAATGTTGCACTGCCTATCCAGTAGCATTATTGTTGTCGAGTCGGCTCGATCATAACTCATCCATGAGTCGTCTAACAGTACCGTTTGTTCATTGACGTGTAGAAGGAACACCAATTGGAACCACGTCTTAATCATATGTTCTGTCACTTTCCCAGATGATGATGCACAAATGTAAGCGGAACATTGTTTGTTGCATCAGTGGCCCAAACGTATCATGAAACTCTTTCAACACTATGAACATGGACGACAGCAACTTTCCACTTGCAGATATAACAAGCTGTATTGTGTAGCT
Source organism: Thermobia domestica (assembly GCF_964235325.1). Taxonomy (NCBI): domain Eukaryota; kingdom Metazoa; phylum Arthropoda; class Insecta; order Zygentoma; family Lepismatidae; genus Thermobia; species Thermobia domestica. The sequence continues at coordinate 42,145,412 of NC_137459.1, read as the reverse complement.
ATGTGTGATAGTAGGTAGAGATTGCATTCTTGCTGTGACATGCTTCTGATTTCGCAGAGCCAGACAGACAGCTTCCAGTGGAATTCCAAACTAATACCGCTTTGATCTGTGTTATATACGTTATCCTCGCCATGAGCACTAATGAGCGAACGCACATTTTGGACGAAGGTGTTAGCGCTTTCGTGCACTTGCGTAGCCTTTTCTGTAATACTATGTGTTACAAATTTTGTAACTTTGCGTAAAACGATGCAGTGATTTATTTAAAGCGCCATGGCTATTTCTTCAAAGCATTGAAATTAACAATACCTGTTGTTTGGTTTCTTTCTAACGCCCAACGTTGCAAGTCTGTTTCAAGAACAATTAGATGCCGCTATTTGCTGTCGTAAATTTCATATATACAGTTCGGTCTATCACGACTAGCTTCACGTTTGGTTTCACCTTCTGTGATCTGTTTCACTCGCCGATAGGTCCGTTCTGCATTTGAGACCCTTGAAATGTTTCTGTACAGCTTTCCAAGAGATCTTTCTCTTCTTTCCACGTTTCCAAAACTATGTTGCCTTCCACTTATATTCCACGTCCACAATGTCCTGCTGTTGTGACCCAAGTTTTCTGGGTATACATCTTATCTTCACTGGGCATACTTGGGATATCTCATCCATTGCTCTGTATTAGGTTTTCTTCAATGTGCCCATTTATTTTGTAACTTTCGAAGATATCTAAATTGTAGTCCTTGCGCTCCATTTCCGTTACCGTTCGTGGTGTTCTGACACAGTGTGTTGCCTGATATGCCTCCACCAGTATAACCACCACATTCAGGGAATTCACATAGACTATCCTACAACCACAAACGTCACCGTCCATTTGCACTACACCCCAATTTGTTACACACGCATAAATACGCACAGACACACACCACCAATTGCACGACAATCAAATACCACTCCGTCCAATATTCATCACTAGGTGTTACAAATAGTTGAACGTCGCCTTGCTTCTCTTGTTGATGATAGTACCTGTGAAATACGCAAATGCACATTCAGACTTCACTGGCTCGCTCAACACCTCGCATTTGGGAAGTTTGCATGTCCAATCCAACTCATATCGCAAACGCTGCGTCCCATACTCTCACAACTGGTTTTGTGTTCAACGTTAACGTGCTCTTTTTTCCGTACAGTACCTGCAAGTGCCGTGTGTTTGGGATCACGGGTTCAAGCCCTGCTCTCGCCAAGTGAACTTTGTGGTGGACAAACACCGTGTGTGTGCGTTTCCTCTGGGTTCTTCCGTTTCCTCCCACTTTCTTCATTCCACCATTTCATTCATTGCTCATCATCACCGTCTTCTTTAGCCTAGTCGGCATAATCGTGGGACGTAAAACTCAAAAATTTCATTTCATTTTCCTGCAAGTGCCGTGGTGTACTACGCCATCTGACTTTGCATTCCTTCATCTATTAGTTCTTTCTACAACAAATCTTGAGGTTCTGATATATATGCAACCCACAGTGCAGTACTGTCTCCTGGTTGTCTATACGATTGGCTTTTGCATCCTTCGTGCGTGTTCTCTCATCTTCATGCATTGAGATGAATCTGCGTATCTTTCGCACATCAGAGACGTATGTACCCAAAACAAAAACACGTATTTTCCGTTTTCGTTCTTCTTTCTTCATATTCCTTGCCAGCCTCTGTGACAATGTTGTACACGCGATTGGTCCATTTCAGGATATTCTACTTTCTTCTCATGGGTGCGTTCTATCTCATTGTCTTGTGTCGGCTGTGGGTAGTATTTCGTACATTTAACATTTTCCGATATCTTTTCTAGTTCTCGCTTATACCCCATGTTTATACCCCTATTTGATCCCATCAATGACCTTGTTGGCCAATTTAAAAAATCGTGTCGCTTCTTTTTCGATTTTCTCTATGTCTATGCAATTCTTAACTCAATCGCGTATTACACTGGGCTACCCACGCCTTGTTAGAAAGAGAGAGTTATAGTGTATACATGCCATTTAAGTCACGTCTGGCTCTCCGTTTTGTATGTTGGTCACTAAATCGAAAAGTGTACTCTCCATGGTTTATAGGTCTTATGCAGAGGTTCGATCAATAACAACACAGCCACACACACAAAAATAAAAGTTCTGGGCATCGGGCCCCAGGGTATGGATTCGATGTATTTTGTTACACAAAATCCAAATTTCAAAAACCTTCAGGGTATGGGTTCGATGTATTTTGTTACACAGAATCCAAATTTCGAACCCTCAGAATATGGATTCGGTGTATTTTGTTACACACAATCCAAATTTCGAACCCTCAGGGTATGGTTTCGATGTATTTTGTTACACACAATCCAAATTTCAAAGCCCCAGGGTATAGATTCGATGTATTTTGTTACACACAATCCAAATTTCAAAACCCCAGGGTATGGATTTGATGTATTTTGTTATACAGAATCCAAATTTCAAAACCCCAGGGTATGGATTCGATGTATTTTGTTATACAGAATCCAAATTTCAAAACCCCAGGGTATGGATTCAATGTATTTTGTTACATACAATCCAAATTTCAAAACCCCAAGGTATGGATTAGATGTATTTTGTTACACTGAATCCAAATTTCAAAACCCTAGGGCATGGATTCGATGTATTTTATTACACAGAATCCAAATTTCAAAACCCCAGGGTATGGATTCGATGTATTTTGTTATACAGAATCCAAATTTCAAAACCCCAGGGTATGGATTCGATGTATTTTGTTATACAGAATCCAAATTTCAAAACCCAGGGTATGTATTCGATGTATTTTGTTATACAGAATCCAAATTTCAAAACCCTAGGGTATGGATTCGATGTATTTTGTTACACACAATCCAAATTTCAAAACCTCAAGGTATGGATTCGATGTATTTTGTTACACACAATCCAAATTTCAAAACCTCAAGGTATGGATTCGATGTATTTTGTTACACTGAGTCCAAATTTCAAAACCCTAGGGTATGGATTCGATGTATTTTGTTACACAGAATCCGAATTTCAAAACCCCAAAGTATGGATTCGATGTATTTTGTTACACAGAATCAAAATTTCAAAATCCCAGGGTATGGATCCGATGTATTTTGTCACACAGAATCTAAATTTCAAAACCCCAGGGTATGGACTCGATGTATTTTGTTACACAGAATCCAAATTTCAAAACCCCAGGGCATGGATTCGATGTATTTTGTTACACAGAATCCAAATTTCAAAACCCCCAGGGTATGGATTCGATGTATTTTGTTACAGAGAATCCAAATTTCAAAACCCCAGGGTATCGATTCGATGTATTTTGTTACAGAGAATCCAAATTTCAAAACTCCAGGCTATGAATTCAATGTATTTTGTTACACAGAATCAAATTTTCAAAACCACAAGACGATCGACCGTATCATTTTTTATGGGCGAAAAACTGGCGAATTTTGGACAGAAACAATACACGTAAGACAGCACATACGTTTTTCGCGCATAAAACAAAATTGACACGGTCAATCCTCTTGGGGTTTCGAAATATGCATTTAAGTAACAAAATGCATCTAATCCATGCCCGGTGCACACAGCTTTTATTTTTGTGTATAGTTGTGTAATCTCCGTGTGTTGAAGTTCTAGATTGTATTCAGAAGTGATTTCTTATATTCGGTTCAGCATTTTTCTACCATTGAACCCAGCAATACATTAAAAACCGCGGAATGCAGACAGGGTGGCCTGGCCTAAACAGAGTAGATAATACAGTAAAATTTTAAGGAATCGTTCTCCAAGTATGATACAAACAATATATGTGTAAATGCAGAGAAAATTAAATACATGACTGTTCACCGAGACCGTAATACTGTAAATTATGAATGCATCGAAGTATAAAATAATACTTCCGTCAAAGTGGATACTTTCAGATATCCAGGATCCATGTTAAGGGACCGAAATATTATGCACGAAGAAAATAAATGTCGATTGAAAGTAAGAAATTCGTGTTATTGTTCAGTTCAAAATCTTTTGTCATCACCAATTCTGCAAGGAACTTGAAGCCTAAATTAATTAAAACATCTATATCATGCCTATTGTTCTGTATGGTTGCGAAACATGGTCGCTTACTCTGAGGGAAGAACACAGACTGTAAATATTTGAGTATAAATTCCTGAGACGAATATTCGGACCTAATAGTAACGGGAATGGTGAATGGCGGAAACTTCATAACGAGGAATTGCGTAATTTATACCGTTCACCAACGATTGTTAGGGACATCATGTCAAGGAGACTCAAGTGGGCAGGTCATGTAGCAAAAATGGAAGAAAGTAAGAACGCTTTCGAACTTGTAACTGGAAATCCAATCGAAAAACGTCCAGCGAAGAGATTGTCCCTCTGACCTATGGCAAAAAAAAAAAAAAGGTGAGATAAATGGGCAGAAATGTTTCATGGCTCAATTGGCCCAATGAAGAATAGAATGTGATCGAATGCATAAAACGCATTACTAGGATCTCTGGATCACCCATCATTTAAGTGTTTTCCTATTGGAGGGTTAGTTTTCTCGCGTTTAAAAATGGCCGTAATCGACGATCGAGAAACAAATATGCTTCTAGCGCGAAAATAAGAATTTTGAAAAAAAAATTCTATGACGACCAAAACTGCTCTCTAGGATCTTTCTACAATAATAAAAATAAAAGTAGAAATAAAAAGGATAAAATTCGAAATTCGGAAAAAAGAATTGTGGGTTTTTTCGCCGGATTTAGAACTTTTCTTAATTCTCTGTCATTAAAACCAACCACGAGGAAACGATTCTAAAGAAACCTACAGTCTCTACCTCTTGGACTCGAGTATAGGCGTTATAAAAGTGGAGAAGTGCGTTTGTCATGAACCTGAAAAACGAACTCGGTTTCGTGTGAAGAAGTGCGTTTCGTGTGTGGTGTGCGTATTCATTGTGTGTGTGAATGTTTAGTGCACATTATGATGAAAGCAGAATAAAAATCGGTTAAGTGTTTTTTAAAAAAATCAAGCAAAAACAATATTAATAATTTGTGTTAATTGTCATTTAAAAGCATTTCACGTATTTTTTAAAAGCACGAACATTCTAAAAAAGTAAAAACTCATCAATCATCATTTCCTTCGTGGTTGTCGCATCATCTCATGGATTTCAGTATTGAGGTGACTGATTTGTACTACTGTATTTAATTATTGTCGGTAGCTAGGCTACCCTCGTGGCAGAATGAGAGGGCAGGTTGCATAACTATGAAGGCGTAAAGACACGAACCTTAAGATCTTTGAATATAAACCCATAGTCATCTTAAGTTGGAGAAACATCAATGTGTACATAGTATGAGGAACCCTCCTTCACACATGCGGGTTGTCCGTACTTTCTAACGGGCAACATGCAGAGAACTCCACCATCGGGGAGGAAACAGAAAACAAACAAGAGAAGACCCATTAAGTCACTCAAATCCGCAAGTGGCAATTACAAGAATGGACGAAGAGGATGCGCGTAAAAGAACAAAGGAAGAAGTTTCATCAGAGGTTCAACCTCTGAAAAAGCAATCAACCATGACGTCCTATGGATTTGACACAATAGATTAATATTGAAAGCGAACTAAGCTACTTAGAAAGTTTTCTAGACTGGAAGAAAGTAGGTAAGAGGCATCTCGAAACTAAAGAAAAGAATGGTTGTCTGGGTTAAAGACCGAACACTATTAAAAGGGAAACTTCAACAGATGGAAAATTAAACGAAGAACTCAAGGGGAAATATGAAGATCTCCATGAAGAAAAAATAATGATTGAAATGTAAATCATGAACAGATACAAGGGCTTAAGACTGGAGGATAAGCAAACAATTGGGAATATACAAGAAATCATAAAAGAACAGGAAAATAAAATTGAAGAACAAACAAGAATCAAGACAAGAAAGAGATAAACAGATCCAGGAAATGGAAGCTGAATTAAAAGAAACGGACTCACAGCTAAGCAAATCAGAAGATAAGGGAACACAACTCGAAAAAGAAAATAAAAAATTGAAAAAAAGAGGTTAACACTCATTCACACGCGCCTATTTTGTTCCGCAACCACACGCGGTGCGGAGATTTCCTTACTCTGAAGATAACTGCCTTTAGATTTCTAATTTAAAGGTATTTTATTTAGAAAGTTTTACTACAGCGTAACCTACTGTACTTAAAAGAGAAAATGGGGAATTCAACCTTAAATAAAGAACTAAAGTAAATCGCAAGAAAAATCGACAATCTAAAGTCCGGTAAAATGGAGTTCGAGGAAGTTTCAGCAGCTCAACCATGACAGGGAAGGATAGGGAAGTAGTGAAGGGTAGTGACAGGGTAGTGACAGGGAAGGACAGTAGTGAGACAGGTAAGGACAGATTCCTATGAAAGATTGCTTTATCAGCAAGAGCTACTGAATCTGCAGAACTGTTTTTCACAAAGCTCCTCAAAGTTAATGCGAAGACCTGTGATGAAGCTAGATTCCTCCTTTTAGGAAAATGCAGCCTGGAGGGATTACCTCCAACAAGTGATGCTCCGAAACAGCATGTAAAAGATCCCATTACGGAACAGCAATTTGGAAAAATGCTGATAAGTGTGAGATCGGTCTAACAAGACCAGAAAACTCCTGATGGTACTTGGAAGACCAAATTCTGAAGCCAGTTTTGAAAACACTCGAAGATATTCCCGAGGGTTGTTTAGAGACTACCATGTGTAGCTGTTAGAAATGTGAGTGTGTAAGTTTGAAATGCAAATGTAAGAATCGCGGTTTCTTGCGCACTCCAATGTGTAGTTGTCGGAGCGAGTGTAAAAATTCAATATCAGTTAATGAACAGAGTGACGAAGAAGACTGAATCATGCATTTAAGACATCACAAATTTCTTTATCTTTTCTGAGATACAAGAGTGATATGACATTACTGAGAACTATTTTTAGAAATCAAATAACTTGTTCTCTGGTGTAGAGATTTCTTAAGCATATGGCTTCTTTCTATTACGTTTCTCATTATATATTTATTGTAGCAACTGAACACGGTCTTAATAATAGGCAAGGGCTTCTTCTGTAAATAAGATTTATCCGTTTAGAAACTGATCATTTATAAAGTATGTTAGGCATATCTTATTTCATGCTTGGTTTTTCTTACCGTTACAGGAAGTATTAAGACGGAAAGTTTTTAATATATTTTAAAAAATTGAATGGCAAATTGTTCATGATTCCCTCTTGGAAGACAATTTGGAATCTGGTTCCTGCTCTATTTCGTTCAGTACCATTGTAGTACATAAACCGATGGACTTGTAGCAAAAACAACCCTTGTCAAAACAAGATTTTTTCAGAAAAATGAATAGAAAGCTGCACGTTTGTGCATGTTTTAGAAGGTATCAGAGACACATATAAAGAAACAGATTTGCAGAGTTTCTCATAGTGTGTACTAGAGAAAGCTTTCTTTTCATTCTTCAGAAAAATTTGTCTTGACAAGGGTTATTTTTGCAAAGAAAAAAAAACTTCAATTGATATTAAAACTGGATATTTTTAATTAGATTATAGACAGACTTATTCAACAGAATTATATACTTGCAGGCAGACAAGATTATAGATATATATATATAATCATCAGCTGCTAATATCTACCATTTGTGGGAAGGTAACTCTTGGGCAGCGCCGTAATCAGCTCCGCACACGACAGAATAAAGTCGCTTATAACTCAAGCACTATTAGTCTTACACTAATATACGTTTTTTAAAAGAGCATAAAATAAAGAAAAACTTTTAAAGGAAACATTGTAAAGAATCTGTGACTAAAAAAACTGGCGTCACGCGCAACCAATACTAAGTAAAACGAAAACCATTATATTTAACACAAAAATGTACTAAAATTAAATGTAGAAGACAATCAGACAAACAAAATAAAAGATATTCGGATGCTCTAGCTGCAATAGTTACGGAGATATATTGAATAATAGAAACGGCTAAACTGTCCGCTTTTCCCTTCTCCCCCTCCCCTCCTCTGAGTTTTTTTTCTGGCATCCGGCATTTTTGTGATCAGTAATGGGTACATATTCAAAAAATATCGTATGCCAAATTCTCACATGATTTGCCCTTAGAACTCAATTTTTAAGCCCCGATGCCTATACTATATACAAAAACAAGAGAAAAAAAAAACATCCTTAAACCGTGAAATAGATTCTTTCCAATGGATCATGTAAATGAAGAAACAGGTCAACAGCAGAAATTAAGGGAAAACTATAACCAAATTATCAAAGAAAAAAAAGAAGATGAAGACCAAATAGACCTAGTAACAAATGAGGAAATTCAACAAATAATTTAGAAATTAAAATTAGGAAAATCCCCAGGACTAGTCGGAGTAAAAATTAAATTATATTTTAAAAATGGATATCCTCTATAGCTAAATTATGTAATACTCTACTAAGGAAGAGGAAAATTCCGCTCCCTTGGAAAGATTAAAATTAATATGGCGAAGCGAGGTGGCTCACTGAAAATTAACCAAGCGAACTGCCCTCCCCGCTAGTCTAGTAGCTAGCACGTCCGCCTTGGGTGTACGGGGTCCCGAGTTCGATTTCCGGTGGGAGATCCTTTGGAATTTTAACTGTCCTGGATGTGTATGTGTTCGTATCCCTGTCGAATTTGGTAAAGGTTAAAGAAACCTTGTATACAGAAAACTCGGGTGCTCAGGAAACTGAGGTATGATCGATTGATCTTTTAAAAGAAAAAAAATAAATCAAGTCGTAGAGCGTTGGCTTCGCATTCGGGAAGTCGTAGGTTTGATTCCCACTGCCGACCATTCTGACTGAGGTTTTTCTCAGTCCCCAGTTTTTATCTTTCACTAACATAATAGATTACTACTTAAAGAAAAAACAGACACAATGATATTGTATTTGTAATGTTTAGGCCTTTCTGAGTGCGAGTGTTCTTTCCCTCCCCTTCGTTGTTCATGATGGGTTAGGCTTTTGAGATTTTTTTTTTTTTTTTGAAAAGGGAGAGCGGTAAATAATGCCGTTGAACCGGGCTGCAAATTACCTAGTGTTGGTCCTGACCTAAAGTACTACCAATTTTAATCACTTTCAGGTTTGGAAGAGTGTTGCTGGTGTTAATGATGTTATTTTGAGATGCTGAACCGATTGCAAGAGAAACAAACTTGTCGTTATATATTACCGGACTTGTTTTATGGCGATAAGCGTTAAAACCGGAGATAATAAGGTTGAACCATTTCCCGTCTGTATAGAGGGTTAATGGAGGAAGTAGAACCTATTTTTTGGGACGTTAAATCGATTGGAAAAAGCCACTTCAGAATGTACCTTTGGGCTTTTGCCCTAATTTCTGTCAATAGACGGATAGAAGGCTGGACGTGGTCGTTCTATAAGACTTCCTACATTTGTGCATAGTATAGTTTGGAATAAAAAAAATATGGATACCCATTTAAAATAAACTTACACCCAATCCCTAATCTATGCAACATGAGTAGCCATGTAATCAGTGGCGTATTTAGGGGGGCTTCCGCGCTTAAGCCCCCCCCCCCGCGAAATCTTGCTTGCTATAGCAAAGTATATGAAATATCTTGCAAAATTTTCACATTTTCTGGCAAAGCCCTCCCCGAAAGTTAGCAAAGCCCCCCCCGAAACAAAATCGTAAATACGCCACTGCATGTAATGCATCGTGTTTTCTAATGATCAATACTGTCCTATTGTTTTCCTATTTCCAAACAGTTATTTTTACAATGAGCTAAGAATATAATGGAGTATATACGACGTATACCAACCTAATATTTTTATTGTCCAGCGCAAATACACACCTGAAATCTACGAAATAACCAGCGTATGAATGGGTGGGTAGGGTTTAGGATTTAGATTTCTGAGCTTTCGGCATCTATGGCCACGTTAGCCCGTCACGTTTTGAGAGATGACGTCCCTCTGCAAGCACACTATCCGGGAAAAGAGAAGGAAGAATTGGGGAAGAAGAAAACGGCCTGGGACCTATATATTAGGTACCACCCCGGCATTTGCCTGGGATGAATTAGGAAAACCCAGGAAAATCTCATGCAGTATGGCTGGCCTGAAAAAGCTTTTATACTTTTTTGACCGAGTGCCTCACCGGGAATCAAACCTGGGACCGCTCGCACAGAAGGCGAGAGCATTAGTGACTACGCTAAGAGGGTTCACTACGTGAGTAGATATACGATATGTAATTGAAACCGGTCGGTGCTATACCTACCAAAATTCTAGCATTATATCACTGCAATTAGGGTCTACATTAATTCTTAACTTCCTGTTTTTCATATTATTTACCGGTATACTCGTATTAACTTAACCTACACGTATATTTTAATATTAAAAAAAAGAAAGTCTTATGTACCCATAGTAATTAAGCCAACAAATATCGTAATATTTTAAAAAAAAAAATCTTACAAGAGATTAGCATTAAGTATATTGTTACAAAAATGTTTTATTTTGCATAGTAATTTCGAATGCAATTGTTCTAAAACATTATTCTAATACAGAGGTTTTATTCTGGAATCTCTAAAGTGAGCATTCAAAAGTGCTCGTTACATAATCTTAAGAATAAAGATTATATTTTTTAAAAATATATATATATTATTCTTACCTAAATTCACTAAGAGTAGTGAACTGGTCCACTAACTTACTGGAAGTTACACAAATGGGAAAAAGTAGTATGTCTACGCAAGAGATAATGTATTACTATTCAATTCTATTTTATATTTCTCCGAATCTTCGTTGCAGAACGATGGATTTACGATCACTATGATTAGAGTATTACTTATTTAGTACATTTTTAATATGCAAATATAGTCTGCTTAAAGATTTATTGAAAACAAAATAGAGACCTACTTTCTTACAGCCCATTAATCGCCCTGAAAATATCGACAATTCCATTCTACTTTAAACCATAGATATATTTGAATGAAGAGTATATAACTGTTAAAATTAGCACTATTAGCCACAGGGAAGGGATGATGACGTAATGACTTCTTGACAAAATTTTTAAAGAGTTCAATAATGAGTTTTCTTTCAAGTAGAAAACAAATTTTTGGTAACACGAAGTCCTATTCCGTAACGGTTTTGCACAATTTGACTATCAAACCGTAGGACCAATAATGTAATAAGCGAACACATTCCGTGACGAATTGAGTAAACGCAACGCAAAATTTGCGATAATATGTATATAACTTACAATGACTTTTTGCATTTAAAAAAAATGCTCTGCTGTATGCAGAATTTTGAGAAGACTGGTACAGAATTACTGTATTTATAATTACAATATCGACTGTAGAAATTTAAAACGCAAAACTCGCGTTTAAGTTGAAGCAAGCCGGTATGGAATAAGGCCATGGCTCGACTTTTCCATTAGCAAGAACAAGAGGTATTTTTGGGACATTATAAAGAAGCGGTTTTGATAATCGATATGTTACATGTTATGATGTCTGAAACACAAATGTAGCATTTTGCAGTCAACTATCTTAAGCTTGTACTTTCACAGACTCAATACCATTTTTTAAAGCATATTTTGCATTGAGTTGTGGTTCTCAACTTTTTAGAATACCGATACGGATGTTTAGAACTTCATATGCAATTTAATACTCATATGTAGAAAATTTAAGGCGCTGATCAAGATTAGACACACCACCTTTTGCAAACCTTACTGGTAAAATTTAATACTCTGTATAAGAAGACACGTTGATAAGGAACATAGTTATGCAAACGACAGAATTAAATATTAGGAAATACAGCTGTATTTTAGGTTTACAAGCGTATGGTTACTGGTGTAAAATCATTAAAAATGCTTTGCAACGATTAAAGTAGCAAAATTCATATGAAAGTCGAACGTATTATATACTATTTTCAGCCGTTGAAGTATTTCTTCACAACATACAAAAACATGTATTTTGTGTTTACAAGTGTAGTGTTACTAGTTTGAAATCTTTACTACTGCTATTGGGACTTGTATCATTACGAAAACCCACGAGCGTTCACTACCCTTGCTTACGTGTATACCCACATTCATTAAGACGCCTGCTCTCTTCAGACGCATCCGCCACGCTATCTCACGGGCCAACCAGCTTTGCTCTGCCCTGCCTCGGTTAGACAGCATTTGTGTTTTTCATGGGTACCTAGAACCGGTTGGTTTGTGTATTTTGCTCTGTAGTTTTATGCCATAAATCCAGACATTTTAATTATAGACAAATCGTAAAAGAATTGTATTTTTTACAACAATTATTTCTGACAGTCTTTTTAAATTTCTTCAAAACTAAGTGGGATAATGTCATATCGCCCAGTGCAAGTTTTCTTGGAGGACAATAAAATGGTAATTAGGGAAATAATTATATCTTTAACAGTTATTTCGAACGACGTGCCTATACTTGATCTGCACGAAATTTATAGCTATTTGCAATGTTCTTGAAGTTGAGAAAAATACGTACAAATTACACATGGATTTTTTATAAAATTAATAATTCGACTCTTAAAACAAGTGACTGATCATTAAAGAGGGCGGTATTAGATGTTATTTTTTGCGAGTGGAATATTTATACACTATGTATTTAACCTGCATTTTGTGTTTACAAGTGCAAGAGAAGACAAGTATTATAGAATGGTTAAAATAACGGAATGCATATGAAAGATTATTGTATTAGACATCATTTTCTGCCCATGGAGTGATTTTGCACAGTGTAGAGAAGTTTTAGTTTATGTTCAGAAATGTAACACTACAAGTGTTTATTATTCGAAGCAGTGTTGGAACTTGTATCACTTCGAAAATCACGTTGAGATAATCTAATGTCAATAAAATAATGAGTTTGTTTGTGTGTCTGTCTGTCTGTGTGCAGACTGGGGATCAGACGAGTGGACCAAGAGTTACCAAATTTTGGTCATGGGTACTTTGGTCCAGGCCCCAGATCAAGACGAAGAATTTTCTTTTTAAATTCGAACCAGGGGGATACCGAGACATGTAAAAATAATCCAAAATGACCGATATTAGTGTCAAATCCATAGTTTTCGCAGTCGCTGAGATCAATGGTGATACTCTCACAGGCGTTGACTTCCAAATACAGCCCCCATCGGCTGAATACCAGAGTTTTTTTTTTTAATTTTGAACGAGGGGACGTTTACCGGGATTTGTACAGTAGTAGAAAATGGCCGATAGTTTTTTTTATTTCGTTGTTCAGTTTGTTTACATAGATATTTTATCTGACCCATGCAAAGAATGGGTATTACAGCTACTTAGTATATCAACCGTACCTAACCTAACCTAATTACTTTACTCACGTTATATACCCAGTCAAATAAGTTAAGCAACCCCGCTCACCACGTTTACACTCGCCTAATCTACTCCACTAACCTTACTTATTTTGCTACCTTTTCCTTCCATACTAAACAAAGATAAGCTGCCGCACTAAGCAAGCCTAACAATCTCTACTATTGTCACCTAATCTATACTAATCTCCTAACGCTGAATATTTACTTGTTTGACTTTGTCTCACGGCTAATCGACTCTGCAGTTGCTACTGAATCGAAGCGACTGCGTCGGACCTATTCTTTGGATTCTGTTCAATTATTTCAACCAAAATTGAAGGCTACTTGTCAACTTCCTCTCCCTTGAAATCGACTTGAAGTCGATTTGAAATCGATAAGTAATTTCAATTCAAAGATGACCAAGCGTTAATTTGTTGTAACAATACGTTACGCAATAGCAGAATAATTACATGATGTAATTAAAATAGCAATAACAAAGGAAAAGAAAAGAAAAAATGCTCTGTAAGAGATATGACTTTTGAAAAAATAAATGAAATCTTTAAGTTTTACGTCCCATGGTTGTGGCGGCTAGGCTAAAGGAGAGGGTGATGATGAGAAATAAATGAAATGGTGGAATGAAGAAAGTGGGATGAAACGGTAGACCGCCGAGAAAAACTACACACACACGGTGTTTGTCCACCACAAAGCTCACTTGACGCGAGCTGAGATCGAAACAAAGGCTCCATGTACCAGAGGTGATCGATCTACCACTGAGCTACCACGAGAATGGATTTTGAGAAGCTGACAGGCCGGTAGCCACCCCAAGAATATAGGGGGGTGATCCAACCATATTATGCAAGCCTACCATGAAAATTTAGGGGGGCCCGTGCTACCCTACAGTCCCGTGGATACAGGCCTGGAAGGAGATATTAAACAGATCATATATTTGAATGAAAGAAATCTCAATTGAGTACTAATAACAACTGCAAAGTACGCCAACCCAATTTACCGGTAAATGCACCTCTGTTCCAAACTTTTAATTGAACCCATTTTTGTACTTTTGTTCCCCTGTATTATTCAGCTGCCGTGCTTATTCAACCTTCAAATTCTTATGTTCTCAAATATGAAACATTTCGTGGAAATAGTGAATGGTTGAAATTGAGAACAACACGTCAATAAAACAAAAACAAAAAAAAACAATAAAATCTATTGCTTCCCAAAAAAGGAGCAATGAGGAAAGGGAAGGCAATTATGAATGCGGCAAATCTATAGTACGTGCAGGTGAAGAAAATGGGGGTCAATTGATAAAATATTTGTACATAAATTTCTTGCTGTAATTAATACCCGTGTGATTTTATTCTCTTGGTCGTTTATGTCACACATTTCGCCCAAAATGTTAAGGCTTAAAAATGTTACAAATTTCATCATTTCTTCTGTTACCGAGTTAGGTTGGGTTAGTTTAGCCTATGAATTACACGAAAATCATTGATTCACCATTTCTTTAAGTAAATTTTATACATTTTTCATATTTCTATACCTACTTCCCGGCACTTAATGCTTCTCTTGGTGTATGCAGTTAGTTATATACAGGGTGTCCATAATGTCTGGGTACATGGGAAAAAGCACATTTCAATCAATTTAATGTTAATGAATAATATTTTCAACATGATTTCCGTGCTGTTCAATGCATAATTTGATGCTCTTTCCAAGATTAAGGTGAACTCAGTGGAATAGGTATGAATTGCCGTCGATTTCAGGACACTGATTGGTAATGCATTCTGTCCGGTTGTTTAAATTTCTACTCTTCATTGAGTAAACTTTCCCTTTCAGCATATTCCAGAAAAAGAAATCAAGGGGAGAAAGGTCTGGCGAACAAGGGGACCACTCACATGACCTCTTCTCCCAATCCAGTGAGGAAAATTGTCATTCAACCAACCTCTAACAGCAGCAGCAAAATGGGCAGGGGTCATCTTCATTTAAGTGATGCAATATCTGTAAGTTGTACGAATGAAACTTCTCCTCTGCCAGGATTTTGTGGATATTTGACCTTGGAACACCCAACTCCGCAGATATCCGACGAAGCGATTTCTTTGGGCTAGCATGAACCTTAACCAAGACAGCCTCTTTCGTTTTGTCTGAAGTCTTTGGATGTCTGGAACGGTGTTTGTCTAACACACTGCCTGTTTCTTTAAACTTGGTGATTAATTTCCCGACGGCAGTAAAACAAATAGGTTGACGATGAGTATGTCGAAGGTTAAATTCTCCCCGCAATTTTGCGATACGATCATCCTTCTCGCCCACTTAAGAGTACCAACTTGACTGGTTCTTCTTTTATACAGAGCCAACATTCAATCTGAAAAACAAATTATTAGAATTCCCTATGTACCCAGACTTTATGGACACACTGTACGGAATTATGTCTGGAAATATGCGTCATAATGATTAATCGTGCAAAAATCGCACGTTGACCGGTTCTAAATTGTTACTACAAACCATATTTACATCTATTTCGGTACTCTGTCATTATGTCAGTGTTGGGAAAGTTACTTGTAAAAATGTGACGCGTTACTAACATTACTTGCCCCAGAGAATCACGTAACTGTTACCCTACTTTGAAAGTAACGCTTTAATTCCGTTACGTTAATTCTGAAGACTGAGCGCCTAATACATGTAAAAAGGAAGGGGGTTAAAATGGGTCAATAAGGGCAAGATTAATCAATAATAATAATAATAATAATAATAATAATAATAATAATAATAATAATAATAATAATAATAATAATAATAATAAGAGTATCTAAAAATAAGTGTATCACATGACTATACCGCAAGCACTTGGGAAGGAGAGGAGTGAGGAATATTACCTACACAGTGTGCATCAATCAAGATTTGAGCGCATCTGAAAGTGGCCTCCGCGTTTATGCCTGTGAGGCTAAGGGAGATGGATCAATAAAGCAAGTGATTGATAATAGAAGAATTAGTGGAATGATAATGTAGGAGGAAACGGGAATACCCCGAGAAAACCCACGGACAAAATGTTGTCCATCACAAACTTACTTGGCCGGGGATCGAACCAGTGACCCCTCACACCAGAAGTAAGCGCTCTACCACTGAGCCATCGTGCCCTCATACTTCGGGTTTGAGTATCGGCTCCAAAGAGAACTGATTTCCTAACTTTTGACCAAATTCTTTTACACAAAGTTTGGTGATGATTGGTAGTTCTTGATTTTTTTTTTTTTTTTTTTTTAGTACTTTTTCACAAAAATTGGTGATGATTGGTAGAGTAGTTCTCCCGGTCAGACGCAGTGACAAGGTAAATATATAAAAGTGTTATTGTACACCAATGTTTTTAAAAACTGTACCACAGATTGTAATGTAATTTGCTCTCTTTAAGTAAATCGCGCTCGCATACCCTTGCAGGCGAGATGGGAATGAATCTTTATTCTCATCTAGCTTGGAATGTAAAGATACACATTATCAATTTGTGCAACCGTACAGAAATATGGACTTTCATACCATCTCCGATATTATAGTACATCTCTTTTAAAGATTTCATAGCAGTACTGGATCCCAATGCTTTATCTATTATGAATAAAATAGAGTTTGTTTGTGTGTCTTTGTGCGGCCTGGGGACCATACGATTGGACCGAGAGTTACCAAATTTTGGTTACGGATATCTTGGTCTAGGCCAAAGACCAAGACGAAGTGTTTTTTTTTTTTTTAATTCGAACCAGAGCGGGTCTAAGGGTCAGGGACGCTTACGGCGACATGTAAAAGTGGTAGAAAATGACCGATATTAGTGTCAAATCCACAGTTTACACGATCGCTCAGATCAATGGTGAAATCCCACACGCGTTGACTTCCAAATACAGCCCTCATCTGCTGGGAACCAGGGGCGCTTTTTTAAAATTCGAACCAGGGGTCTCAGGGAGCGTTTACCGGTATATGTAAAAGTAGTAAAAAATGACCTATAGTTTTTCTTTCGTTGTTCAGCTTGTTTACATAGATATTTTATCTGACCCATGCAAAGATTGGGTATTTCAGCTATTTATAACAAAAGGAATCAGAAAATCAACTAATACCCATATTTTGCATAACTTTCTCCTACGTAACGTTGTCTCTTTTCAACTTCTGGAATTTCATGAAAAGAAGTGTCATCCTAATACTTTCTGATAAACCAAGTCATTCCGTTTCAACTGCAGGTTCAACGAACAGCAATTTTGTGCCATATCTATTTCTGACTTGAACCATTACTTAGACTTACAAACAAGGTATGCTAGAGAAATATAGTATAATGTGTAGTCACGATGAAAGCGTATTTTTTGGCAACTTGTTCCAGAAGCACGAAATCATCTGTTAACTAGGAAAAAAAAGAATTGAAAAAAGAAGCTTGTTCTTATCATATCCTTATATTTGTAAACTAATTATTTATAAAGTAATAATTAATGAGAGAGCATATGAACGGGACAATGCACGAATAATCAAACTTAATAATAAATGCTTAATTATTGCGTAAACATTTCAATGTGGAACTTAGGTATTTCCAGAGGTGGATCGAGGACGGACTTCTGGGCGGCGGTGAGTTGTAAGACTACTACTTAGAGCTACTTTTTAGACCTCCAAACTCTGGGATGGGTTTAATTTATATATAAACTTTAAAAAATTTTTCTTCTTCTGGGGGGCGATCGCCCCCTGGATCCGCCACTGGGCATTTCTGAAGTATCTGAGTACATTCGTTAACTATTTTGTGCTAACTACCAAAGGTATATGGTGGATTGTCTCGTACCTCAGTTATTGTGGTTCTTTCAGATAATTGGGATGTCAGTGTTCAGCAGGTGAAACAAGGGAATATTGAACACCAATATTCCTTTAGGATTCTTGCATTTTAAAAAAATGTTGACTTTGAGATATGTAGCTACTGTTTTGTTAGTATTCACCATCATAATATTATAGTTCGTACATCATTCTCTTCAGAATAAAATAAGCTTTCGAACGTGTCATAATGTAAGAGAGAAGGAAAAGTTGAGTAAGACAGGAAAAGTTTCTCCAAAAAATCCTTATTTTGAAAATTAGTGCCCACTGCAGCGGCCACGGCTACAGGTATCCGAATATAATCTACCTTGGAAAATACTACTGACTATACGTAATACAGCATTCGTCCAGAAAGTGGTAGGATTGATTTTTTCCCGCCAAAACGTGGTGAAGGAGGTGGATGTTACTGCGCTGGTTCGGTGATGGGGGCCTTAGCCACCAGCACACCAGTCGCCAGTCGTCTCCAAGCCTTCACAGAGTGTAGATTGAATTTAAGGTGAACCCCTTTCAAAGTACTTTGTTATCTCCGCAATGAATCGTTTGTTAGAGCAGCCTTACGCAGTGCACTATCTGCTGCATTCTACGTGAAAGTACTAGAAAGACCAGAAAGTACTAGAAAACGAGTAGCCCGCATCCGTCTAGCAATCACTGGATCATGGAAGTTTCATCACGACAATGCACTGAGCCACACCTCCTTGGCTGTCATGGATTTCCTGACCAAACATGTCATCACACAGGTTCCCCAGCCACCCTACAGCCCAGATGTCGCTCCTGCAGACTTCTTCTTCTTCTCCCGACGGAAAAGGATCATGAATGGACGGCACCACGGCTCGGTCCAGGCGTTCAAGAGGCCGTAACTAGGGAGCTGAATAGAACTCCAATTTTTGTGTTCCACGGAGCATTCACTGATTGTCAGGGACGCTGGGGACGTGTGTTGGTGCAGAAGGGGTGTACTTTTAAAACTATTAAGTTGATGTGTCAAAATTGTGAATATTTAAAGAAAAAACATTCAGTTTACTACTTTCAAGACAAACCCTGTACGTGTGCCAAATTTCGTTGCAATATCTAGAGTAATTATGAGGGGAAAATACTTCCCAATCCTGTTCGACAATACAAAAGAGAAAATATCGTAGAATCGAGCCCAGTAAAAATACCCTCGTCTTTCTAATTTCACTACCGTACCCAATTACCATTCACTAATAAAAATACAACGAGACCTCTGTACAACTGCCCAATTTCTTTAGAAACACAATTCAGGACATTTCACAATTCAGGATTAAAATCCTTCTACGAAAACGCACAAGGAGAAAATAACACGGAAGAGACAAAATAAAAGAAACAAATACGGTCTCTACACAGCTAGTTCAGCTTTCAAAAACACGTGCTACATGCACTTATATTACAAAAAAAGAAAGAAAAGAAAGAGAGAAAGAAAGGAAAAAAGAAAAAAGAAAGAAAAAAGGACAAGGAGAGGTCAAACTTCAGTCTCCCAGAATCATTGGTCCTTTTACGGATCGCATGTTTGTTGATGACATCCGTCGTCAGAGCATATTACTATATATACAGGGTGGTTACAAAGTGCCGCTATTCACGGCAGTCCAGCACGGGCTGTAATCAACGTATTACATTGAATTTTCATAAATGTGCTAATGAGAACATGCGGAAGCGAGTAACGCAGGAAAATATATTAGTTCCACTTTCCGCCACCAGAGGCAAAATATGGCGCTCTACAGGTAATGCGCACGTGGAAATGGTCCTGAATGTATAGATAAGACAATTATCTAGGTCGAAAAGATCAAACATGTGAGATAAATGTAATGCAAACAAGGAAAAGGGCAGTATTTCTTTCAGACATAGTGTTCCGGGGGGCACTGCTGCTACTATTTTATTTATTATTATGTTATAAACGTATTTTTTCCAGGAAGCACTCTCGGTTCTCCAGGGGCAGTGCCCCCAAAAAACATGTCTGGAAGAAACACTGGTAAAGGGCAGATGATTTTAACAAATGGACATTTCCGCTTTTTTTATTATTATTATTACTCTAAAAGAAATTCAGAGCTAACTGATTACGGAGAACACTTCCTTTCGCTCATGCGACGATTCTAACTAGTCGAAATTTGCGATTGAATTCCGGTCTACTACTAGTGCGTTTAAAACAACGACCACCATGTTTGTACGTCACAAGTCAGTACATGGAAAAGATCTCCGCCACTCACTAGGGAAACTGCTTAGCGAAAGTTACGATGCATGTTTTTCAAATGTGTACGGCGTTGCTAATAACACAAAGAATAAGAAAAGTGACAGAATTTAAGTTTTATTTCAAAAGAAAACTATTTGTCTATTTATTTATTACCAATTATTTGAATATACTTGAATATCTTAGGACAAAGTTGAAGTGTACTAATTTGCTATATTATTGACATTGTTTGCAGCCTGAGGTAAGAAACTAATTAATATTCTCATCTTTCGGTCACCGATTGACCTTACGAAGCGAATTTTATTCATTCTTAAGAAGAATGTCAACAATATAAAAGCATAGTTATTTGATGGTAGAGTGCTAATTTCTTATAGCAAGCTCATCATAGATTCGATAGTTATGAGCTCAGGGGGAAGCCCAAGGAAATTAATACATGAAAAAACATTTCTCTAAGTAAAAGTAATCTAAATTCTTTATTGAGTTCAACACAAGGACGCACAAACTTACGATGATATTTATGTTCATGAGCATTCTGATAATTTACCAGTGTATTTATTGAACTACTTTGTACATTAGCAATATTATTTCATCATAATATCTTCGCGCTTACTGTCGTTTTCTTCAGCCCATGGAACATACTCGTTAATTGTTTATATTAGTCCATGTGAACATTTACAAATTAGATGAAGTGTTTTGAGCACATGAGTTAACATTTAAGCCAACAAATAAACAGATATGGTCTCACAGCAATGATAACAAACTAGTTACAGTGGCCTATTACTGAATAAAATAAAATGAAATACCTATTTACTTTTATGTTTCACGAATATGTCCTGTAGGCAAAGGGAGACGGATGATTAATGAGAGTGGATGATTATAAATGAATCGGTAGAATGGTCATGTGGGAGGCAACGACAGAATTGTGAGAAAACCCACGGATACGATATTGTCCACCACAAACTCATATGGCTTGGATTCGAACCAGGAACCCCTCACACTAGAGGTCAGCGAAGCGCTCCACTATTGATCCACTGTGTCCTTTGATAATGAATGTTTGTGATATGTCATGACGAGTAATGAACACAATATTCTGTTCCAATGAGTGAAACAATATAAGAGAAATCTATCTACTGGACACAGGGGCATCATTTAGGGGGCAGGGGGCAACATGCTCGCAGTAGTTCCGGCGGAATTTTTGCGACATGTCGCCTTATGCTGTCCTTGAAATCTGCCATCAATTGGACATTTGCTGATAGGCCCGACCATAAGCGGAGTTAGGAATTGTCTTCTGGGGACAGATTGGGGGGTCAAACCCTCAAAACAACCGTGGCATTCTAATTTTTATCTTATAGGTGGCATTTTTATTTTTCTCAAAAAGTTGGCGGGCAATGCTCCCCTATAACTCTGCTCATGGGCCCTACCTTTCAGATATCCCCACAACCAAAAGTCACACAGATTTACGTGTAGATTGGGAGTTGCTGGCCACGTCTGTGGAAAACCTCAGTAGATGATGCGATCAGCAGTGAAGGTTTCACAAGGCAGATCTAGCACGTAAAGATTGATGTGCGTTGTTGCCCATCTTACAGTCGAATCCAAACAGATTCATGCCTGTAAAGCAGGAATCATGTGTTGCTCTAAAAGGCCCCTATAACATGCTGATATCACGGTACGGGTGACAACTTCTTGGGGTGTCATCTTCTCAAAGAAAAATGGACCAATAATGAACGTTCCTGTGAAACCACACTTCACAGTCACGTGTGCAGAGTGTAATGACTGTTCCTGCACAACATACGGATTATCCGTTCCCCATACTCGACAGTTTTGCATATTCACTGTCCCTTGTAGTGTAAAATGCGCTTCATCAGTCCATAGGATACCCACTGCCACATGCCATCCACTTCCATTCGTGCTAAATAAATAAATAAATAAAAATAAAAAAAGATGAGCACACTCAAGGCGTTGCGGATGGTGGGGTTCCAGTTACTGTACTGTGTGAATTAAATTTTGAAGAGAATGAATAAATGAATGAATGAATCCTGTAAGGATACGAGTGTAAAATAGCCCTAAGAATTTCCTCACTGTATACCATGGGATGATAAATTCAAGTGACCTCGCCCGAGCGCTGGTAGCGTAATATCTAGCATGTGCTGCGAGGTCCACAACAGACACAGAACCTCGTCAACAACCTCCGTTGGAATGGGTCGTCTTCCTCTTCCTGGAGTCACACGCAACTCATCCTTGTCTCGAATTTCAGTACCATTTTCTTTAAGCCATTTTTTTGATAGCGGTTCTCTTCTCATTCTTTTCAGACGACAGTATCCCCTCTATGCTGCAGTGTAATTACTTCCGTTCTGATAAACCAATGTTAATAACAGTGCACGGTCACTCTTATCAATAGCCATACTGCTCCTTACGCGACTGTGTGTATGAAGTGTGAACTCTCGTGCCTTAGGCCTATACAGCGCTGTATTTTCCTCTGGAGACGGAGAGTGGAAGTAATATTTTTCCAGTATAACTCGCTTTCCGCATGGTCTTATTAGCATATCTACTAAATTTCAATGTAATAAGTTGATTACAGCCCACGCTGGACCGCCGTGAATAACGGCACTTTAATTATAACCACTCTGTATATGGCGTCACAAACGACTCCTTCGTACAAGTATCACTGTACTTATTTTGTACTGATTTTATATTTTACGGTCGTATTGAGTTTGACGGACAAGCATGCAATTACCTCTTCGATCTATATACAATCTTTCCGTTACACCACGTGAAAGTGTGGTTTGTATGGCGTGATATTTTGTCAATATTGAAACCGTAAAATGCTAGTAGATTTCTACCACTCCAGGTTGTAGTAGCGAAGACGGAATATAATCTTTAGATGTTTAATCGAGAACAAAAGAAAAAAAAAAAGCACTTTAGAATAGCTGTAATTCATCGTAAAATTGAGAAAGTTTTGTCATGAATCGTTTGCAGATGAATATTGATTCGTTTTGCATCTGGTGTATTAGTGAGTTCAGTGAACCTGGATAAAGGAGAATACATACGCACGCAAGTCTGAACCAACACTCACTAATGTGTTGAATAATGTTGATGTGAATTTATCGGGCCAGGAGACGTGTTGTAATTCATGCTGATGTTCAGTGAATGACGCATCAACCTCCAGCAGTTTGAAAAATTGTCAGTTTGAAAAATTGTCATTGCCCAGAAACATCATCCAGAGAATATAAGCAATCACCTAAAATGTACGTATAAACACTGGTTGTAATTAGGGATGGACGAGACCGATTAAAAAAAAAAAAAAAAAAAAAGTTTCTAGAAAAATTGACGTTACGATCATCTCCAAAAAAAAACAGTTTAGTTTTTAACCGGGCTGGTTTTAATAGCCAAGCAAATGGGTTTATAAAAACAAACCGCTTTTAACCTGAGTTGGTTTTTGATAAAGAACCTAAATAGGTTTTAGTAGAAAACGAACCCGTTTTTAAAAATCTGTTTGAAAACCAAAAGAAACTGTGTGTCTACCTCTAGATATAGTGAATAGAATGAAATTGTGACCCATATCTTAACAAAGATGTCTCCATTTTTCACAGTAACAAGGAGAGAGTTCGGAGAATAAACAATTTTATGCGTCTCCCATACATAAATATGGCTTATTAATGAACAAGTATTTAAGGAATGATCCGAAAAATGGATCAAAAGATTGCGATCTTGGCCAAGAATTTTAGAAATGATAAAAATGCATCCAGATATTGTAATCATGGCCAATAATTACTTTTTGAATCAGGGGCCACAAAATTTTTGAACGGCCCCTAAATCGAGTTTTTGTATTTTTTTACGGAATAAGCACGTCATACTGAGTTACGTGATAGTTTGGGTTTGACTACAGTATATGTAGTTCTCCAGACATAAGGCGAACAAGAAAATTTTTGATTGAATCTTTTGATCCAAAAATGAGAAGAGTAATTCAGCGGATATTATTAGGGGTTTTCAAACATCAGGGGTTCATTATACATGTTATCGGCACCAGTTTCCTTTTATTAAAGTGTAGTTACTGATTAGATATTGCAAATTTAGAATCAGAACGAAATGTTTAAAAAATTCTTTCCTAGTATTATTTTTACAATACGCTCTTTCAAGAACTGATTAAATTCCACAGTCACTTCTGTAACATTTCATCTACAGTTCTTGCTGATAATTCTCTTGTTTGATTGCCAATCCCTTTGGTTCACTATTACTTTCTTTGTATTTTTTTAACTGAGTTCTTTAGACCATCGTCACTTTCGGCACTATTTCTCACAACACATGTACTTGCTCCAAGTAACCGGAAACTCTTAATCTGGCCTGCTTTATATTTTCTAGAAGTCACTATACCACTACAGTCTTGTACCAGAGGTGGCGTGGACCATTTTCATTGACCTATAACCTACTGACTCAACATGATCCACCATGACCCATTCTGACTCACCACCCACTAAAATCCATCGTCATCAACTCTGACTCATGATCCACGCCCTCCTCTCCACTGACCAAACAGTTAACACTTGTAATAAAAGAAGGTTGTGAATTTATCACTAATCGGAGTTTCAATTTCTTCTTTCAATCGCTCAAGCACAGCTCTGTTACAATACCTGTGGATCTGACCTTTATGATATTAAATTGTAAAGTGTTTGTCATGGGCCGTGTTGCGATGAATTTCATTTTAATTGTCATACACAATTATTTCCTTGAATTATAGATACTTTTCAGTAGAAAATAGGATGAAATTTGAACGTCTCAAATCAAGGTAAAGTAGACCAACGTAAAGAAATAAAAAAACATTGTAAAATTCGACTGTCTCAAAAGCCAAGTAATAACCCCTATTGCTGTTGTTACAATTATAAATATCAAGATCCAAAAGTGCGTGAAGTTCTTTCTTTTTTTTACTTAAATGTACTCATGTCAGATAAGTAAACAGAAACAAATGAAAAAGGAAAAAATGGAGGCCTTGAAGGTAAAACGTGCACAAATATACCAGTGTTCAGAAGATGCTGTCTATAATGCACTCAGTAGAGTGTGTTGATGGGTCGTATTGAAGTCGGTGGATTAGAGTGGGTCGGTGGATCAGAGTGGGTCATGGTGGGTAGTGAATCGCAGTGGCTCACGTTCAGTTGACCCAAGGCCCACTAACAAATCTTAACCCACGATTCACTGACCCATTCCATCTTTCGTCTGTACGCTTCATCACACGCCTCCTGCTGAGTTACTACAAATCAGCTCATAACACACTATTAACAACGGTTGGACTCTGCACGTGAAATCTCATTGTTACTATAATCTGTTTCACGCAACCTGATAGGAAAAAAAAGAAGTTTTTCCCCCACCACGTCAACCACAGGTGAATGTTGGTGTTTCATCTTCCACCATCAGCCCCCGCACACGGAGGTATAGAGTGTATCTAAATATGTCTAAATAATAAATTACAACTTTCGTAATAACACTATGTATTTTAAAACACTTAATTACATTTGTCTGTATTAGTGAGGTAAGTAACACGTGTTATTATAATGGAAATTTATTGATCAGTTGTATTGTTTATTTTCCTTCTTTTTCGCAGCCGGGCTTGTGACATAATGTTGGAGTGGCAAGGAATGGCAGGGTTGGTAATTGAATGAGTATTTACTTATTGATACAATAATTTCATAATATAAAATCGAAAACCGAAAATGAAATCTTTATAAGTTTTACGTCCCACGGTTATGCCGGCTAGGCTAAAGGAGACAGTAGTGATGAGAAATGAATGAAATAGTGGGGGAGGAATTGGGAGAACCCCGAGAAAACCCACGCACACGGTGTAAAATCGAAAACCAAATACAATATGTATGTGTAAATTATCAGAGCGTTAAGATGATAACAATAGAACCCGAAATGCTAAAATTAAAAAAAAAAAAAAAAAAACTTCTCGTTTCCTCTCTTATTAACAGATGTTCTTACATTAAAAAGAACAAGAGGAAAAAGAACTATATATATACACACTGATAATAGTTTTCCAATAATAATTTTATTTGCTGAGCCCCTCTTGCAGAAGAGGGGAAAATGACTTTTTATTCTCTTAGAAAGATTATCGGTGTCCATTAATAGGAATAATCATTTGCAGTAATTAACTTGCAAGAGAGAGACGGTTATGGCGTGCAGAATATAAAACCAAATGAAATCTTTGAATCTTACGTCACACGGTTATGCCGGCTAGCCTAAAGGAGACTGTCATGATGAGAATGAATGAAATGGTGGAATGAAGAAAGTGGGCGGAAACGGGAGATCCCGAGGAAACCCACGCACGCGGTGTTTGTCCACCACAAAGTTCACTTGACACTAGCTGTGATCGACCCAGGAACCCCAGACACCACAGGTGAAAACTCTACCACTGAGCCCCCGCGACTTCAAGCGTGCAAGATAATCTAATGTTGTAACAAAGTTGATTATTGTATAAGAAAGAAAGAGTAACGATAAATACGAGTTCGTTCAATTATACAAAAATAACGAATGCTTTGGCTAAAGATCTCAAAGGCTCATCGTAGCAGAAACAAACTTTTCCATTAGATTTTAACCTGCGAAAAGTCAATGTGTCATGTTTATCAACCATTCTTCAAAGATCCTGCTTTACATTGTCCGGAAGCCTTCTCTTTCGCCCAGCTAATAGTCTCCTTCTCCTAAGCTTTTTGAGTAGGACTTGGTGAATTGGTGCGTACTTTCCATACAAGCAACGTGTCATGCTTATTAACTTCAGTATTTCTATAATACTCGGTGACCTGTAGTTGTTGTGAAATAAAAGCTTGTATAGCATTTTAATTCACCTGAATCTATACCTTTTTTGCTCCAAATATTTTTATCAGCATTTTATTTTTGAAACCGAGCAGTTCCCGTTCTTGTATTCGTGTTAGGGATCAACTTTCACATTCATACAAAATTGGGCAGATTGAGCTCTTATTAACTCTAATGTTTTCGATATTTGTTAAGACAATAAAATGTTTTACAGTGGAGTAAACTTTAGTACATAAATAATATGCAATACTTTTCTACAAGACAAAAATTAAAATCAGTAATTGTTTGTTATTCGGGGTTGATAGCTAAAAGGAACAGCAGTCTTAACATCAGGTGCGATCGAATTGACGTATAAATTTAGAGTTCACACGATTCTGTTTATTAGAAAAGCTTCGTGAAGGTCAACGACTAGCTTTCCCCTTCTGCAGTGGCAAGTGTTGGGAGGTAGGAAAGTTTCCTATCAGGTTGCCTGGAACAGACTTTAATTTAAACATCTTACATCTTGCAAAAATGCTGGTGTTTATATTATTTTGATAACCATTTAGTAAACTCTGAAATATTTATTTTAAACTTGTAAAAAAAAAAAAAAAAAAAAAAAATATATATATATATATATATATATATATATATATATATACTGGTAATTAAACTACAATCTTACGGAAGTCATTTATAACATTCTGCTTCGTGTTTTACTTTTACAAACTTTCAGCTTCAACTTACTATTTCTCTTGCTGTCAACCCTAGAATAGCTTATTCACACCTAAACGAAAGGTGTATACATTATCTACAATATGGCATCATGAGTGTTTCGTTTCAATTTCTTTACCAAAAAAAAAAAAAAAATTCATTATTAATAATCTGTTTTACTATACCTTATAACAATTATTCGTCGAAAGATTTTATACGTTAATTAGATTTGATGCGTTCTTTGTAACTACATTTAACAATATAATATAATTGATGATAAAATGTGTTCATTTACACATTACTACAATATCCATTAAGTTGTATAAAATCTGTGTAAGCAGAGTCTAGAGTCCACATTTTCTATTTTAGCTAACCAAGTTGTTGTTGCACATATAATGCAAGGATTCGTTTATATTGTAATCGATTTATGAAGTGTATGAGGTAATATTTAAAGTAATATATGGGGTATATTTTAAAATTGTGTTTCCTAAAGTTTAGTGCTATAGAAATAATTGACCACGATTTTTTTTTTTTTTTTTTAGTAATTGCTGAGATTTTATATATGTATGCGCTGTATCCGTGAAAATAAAGATGAAATGGTGGTTAATTTTGAAGTAATTGTCTCAGTTTCAAAACTCTTTATGTAGCCTATATACTTACAATTCATATTCTTATTAGCAAGATAAACAGTTCTATTTATGCGAATATGTTACTAGGTGTAATACACATATTTTTAGTGTAGTATAATTTCGTTCAAACTGCAGGGTAATCAAGGATATTGATTTTCTTTTACTCGATAGTATCTTTAGTATTCTTTAGACTGCCAAGTATATGGTTTAGAAAGTAAAAGTAAAAAAATTGACAGTTAATGAAATATTTATTGGTTCTAAAAGACAACTGAATATATGTTTCCATTTTAAAGTTACAGTTTACGTAACAAAACCACAATTTATGAATTGTTAAAAACTGAAGCAAAAATTGCTCATTTGGATCATATTTTCGAATTGCTTCATTTAAGTCTTTGATGATAAAAAAAAAAAAAAAAAAAAAAAAAGTAATAACATCCAAATTTGCATTCGCTCTTTGTGGATTGGTTGTTCCAATTTGGAAACAAAATGCAGCTGCTTCCCATGGTCTTCACACGAAATAAGAAAAAATCCGGTGTTGGCACATAACCTGAAAAAATATTGTATAACATTATTAAGATTTCTATGGAGTTTATTTGCTCGGAATTAAACATTTTAAGTCATTGTTTACAGAGTAATATGCTAAAATGATATTACACTCTTTCACCCGCGTTCGATTCCCGGAGGGAGCTCATCTGAGAAATATGCACGCTGAGAATTATACCTGTAGGGAATACCTTGCATACCTCGTATTTAAAATTAACGAAATATGCACTTTTGGATTATGTATGCGTGGCTTCATTTAGGCTGATAAGGACCACAACCCACAGTTTCTGGAATTCGAAATAGGGCCTGTTGAAATTAGGCTTTTTCACGATTTTGGACAGCCCTAGCTCTGAAACTATGTACTTTTCGCCATAAGTCCATATGAACTTTTTCTCTTATTTGATATGAGGAATCCCCTCTTATAGTTTGTCGGTATAGTTCATTAACACCCTGTATATATATATATATATATATATATATATATATATATACAGGGTGGCCCAAAAGTAGGTATACGCCCCTGCATTGATCACGTATAACATTCTAGTTTATGGATTTATTTGCTTCGACTGTTTCGGGCTTAAGTTATAAGTAAAAAGACATTAAGAACAAATAATAAAGAAACTAGGTCTACGTCCTTGATAATAATAAGAAATTATATAAAATACGGGACGGAACCCTATACCTACTTTTGGGGCACCCTGTATATATGCAACTTTGGTCGGAAAAACGCCTAAATACGGAGATTGAGCAAATTTATGGTAATTAGTGGAATTGATCGTACGATGACCACATTGAGAAAAAAAAACCGACAAATTTCGCATACTTCTTACGTTGAGATAGTAGTACTGACAGCGGTATATCTCACCAAATCAGCACAAATCAAAAATCTCAGCAAATCTGCCTCAGAACTCAGGGTCACTGGCCCAGAGTCAATGATCCAGGGGTACAAAAGACCACTCCCTTTTGATTTTGGCAAGGGACCTTATCCTATCCCCTAATTTTTAGGAGGGGTGCATAGGAACGCTTTAATTTTTGGAAATTGCCAAATTTAAATACGTATGTGACTTTGGGTGGTCCATTATGTTCTTTTTTGTGTAAAAAATTACAAAATGTAAATTTCGCAGGTCTCTCCTTGATGAGACTTTATCAAGTTATATGGGTAAATACGGGGTCTTTTCTTTTTCGTAAGATATAGGTACATTAATGTTCCCTACTCAAAATTTGGGACGGATACATAGGGCCACTCCTTAAATTTGGGAATTGTCAAAAAATAAAATTTTGTAAATATTGTCTAAGACTCAAACGCATAACTCTGTAAATTTGAGTGGACCTGCTTATACCTTTCTATGGGAACAAAAAATTGCAAAATATTTGTATTGCCAAGTGCTCACCTTCTTCGATAATGCTTTATAACGTTAAGTGGTTATAAGGTTGAGTACAGGTGATCAATTTTCTGTTATAGGACATAGGTACGTCGATGTTCCCTTCTAAAATTTGAGAAGGGTGTGTTGGCCCACCTCTTAAATTAGGGAATTGTCAAAAGACAAAATTCGGTAAATGTTATGTACGGTAGAACTCGAATATATTTTGGTAAATTTTGGTAGTCTTGCTTGTTCCAGTCTATGGGTAAAAAATTGTCATATATTAGTATTGTCATGTGTTCACCACGTGGTCAGTTATTGACCTAACTTAACTTCTTAGATAAAGCTTTACTACTACGTATGGTTATATGGCTACGTCCAAGAGTATATGGTATACTCTCTTTCACAAAACATAGGTACATTGGTGCACTCTTCCTAAATTTTGGGAAAGTGTCCTGGCCCACCTCTTACACTTAGAAAAAATGTCAAAAATTAAAATTTGATAAATGTTCGAAGGAATCAAATATGTAACTTCGTAAATTTGGGTGATTCTTCTTGTATTCTTTTATGATTAGGAAATACCAAAGCTATACGTAAGTAACACTATATATATATTTTGGCGACAATTTGGAATTTTAACGGGAAATTTGAATTAGCATGAGACGGAATTTTCAACTTACGTAGTTCCCCAAATTTCACTAACATAAGGCATCATTACAAACTATAATCATTTGGATAAGAACATTGCTTTTTTTTTTCACTTGAGTAGAATATGGGTACCACGATACTCTCTTCCAAAATTTTGTTGGTGTACATTGGACCACTCTTAAATTTTGGAAATTGTCAAAACTAAAACTTGGTAAATGGTCTCTAGGACTAAGGCATATAATTCTGTAAATTTGGACGGTCCACATGATTTATTTCTAAAGTTACAAAATGCTAAAAATTGAAATTGTTGAAATTTGTAACCTAACCCATCTTCTAAGATACCGTTTTATTGTAATATAAGATTACATAGATCAACCTCATTCATTCATCCTGCTCATTTTGGTTCGTTCGACATGAGTATCCAGTCATTTTTCTTTAATTTTGGGAGAGCTACACTTAAACTTAGGAATTGTGAAATATATATATATATATATATATATATATATATATATATATATATATATATATAAGTTGGTAATTGTTCTCTACGACTTGGGTATAGAGATCCCATACATGAGTAAAACATTACCAAAATTTAAATTTGGAGGATTTTGACCTCATCCAAGATGAGACACTTCATTAGGATCACGCAGTAAGACTTATAATGTGTTGTTTGTACATCCTGTCGTTACTTGCCACGATAACTCTTGAGTGGATGTAAATTTTTTTAACTCTATTTTTTTTTCAAATAGATAGCTAGGGTGAGTATTTTGGCCTAGTTCGTTAATGAAGTAAATTCGTTAAAGGATTAAAGGATAACGGCAACTTCAACGATGGCTGCTAAGTACTCGTATTCCATACACGTAACAGAGTTTTTGAATTCTTTACTTGCAGTGGGTAGCAACAGGGATTATCTCAACCAAATTCGTTAATGGACAGAATCCGTTAAGCCGCTAACGGATAATGACAACTTTACTGGTGGGTACCTATAGCCCATGTTTCGTACATGTAACATGATTTTTAATTCTGTTGTTTTGCAACAGGCTATGAAGACCAAGTTGGTTAATGGGGTCAACTGGTTAACTCACTAACAGATTACAGCGACTTTACCATGAGTTATCTCATACATATCCCATACTTGCAAGAGAATTTTTGAATTCTATTTATTTGCTACAGATAGCTAGATCAATTATCTTGACCAAGTTTGTTGGTGGTGTCAATCCGTTTACATATTAAGGCAGTGTTCCGCAACCGGTTCGCCACGGTACAGTGATATCCTGGATAGCTGAAAGGTGTGATGCGAACAGTCACCTATTGTAAGACATTAGTTGAGGAATTCTTATTATGTTGTCTCAGTTACTGTGTTTCGTATGCTTCATTCTTACCTGTATTTTAGTCTCTGTACAGTATTTTCCTCGTTGTTGGAAAGAAACGAAAAACAAAGAACACTCTTAACTACTGCAGTACGTATTCCGGAAAAAGAACTGACATTTCATTATAAGGTAGTCGAACTTCACACAATCTCAAAAAACCACTCACAATAAACTGAAACGTTCTAATATTCTGCTTGTGGGGAGATGGTGAAAATAGTAGTCGGTTGTCAAATTTCAAAACTTCCTCACCATGCTGACGCAACAGATCGGGAACTTTATTTTCAACGACTCAATTGTCTGAACTGCGCTACTCGACTTTGACTGAAATTAAACTTCAAAGAGAGTAGGACCCAAATTCATCAATGAAGAAATAAGATTTGCATTCTTTATTTATTTGTTTATTTATTTATTTATTTAACAATCACCAGATACAGCTCCGAGGCCATTTTACACTGGATATCCAACAACAACAATAACAATGGAAAGGATTTGGGAAGGCATCGGCCAGGGCCTGTTTCAGTAGATACCATCCCGGCATTTGCCTGGTAGGACTGAGGGAAACCCTGGAAAACCTCAGTCAGGATGGTCGGCAGCGGGATTCGAACCCACGACCTCCCGAATGCGAAGCCAACGCTCTACCACTTGAGCTACTTCGCTCAGTGATTCTTCCAAGGATCAGCCGCCTGTGCAGATAAGCAGGCGAAAGTATCACATCGAAGATAAACCATAATTATTTTTTAATTGTTTATGTTTTTTTTTTCAGTAGAATAATTTCGTGTCAAGCTAAAATTCTCTGAACTTATTTTCCATCATAAATTGTTATAATTGATATTCATAAATTATTAATAAAGGAACATTCGAGTTTGGTTAATAATAATAATAATAATAATAATAATAATAATAATAATAATAATAATAATAATAATAATAATAATAATAATAATAACACGTTGATTACACTTCATATTTATATGTCATATTATGTTGGTATGTTTTTCAAAGCAATAATGTTTTGGTGCGTCATGGATAGTTCATACTGTGCCCCAGATAGAAAGGGATACATTACATTGATACGGATGTGTTACATTGATACCTGCAAATGAATGGACACGTCCGAATTAAAAGAAAGTAAGAAGAAATTATTGGAAACAAAGAATAAAGGATTTTTTAGTAATTTATCTAACTAACACTAGTATTCAGAGTTGTTCTATTACTTTTAAAAATTTTCATGTGCATTTTTATCAGTTAAATGATGATAGAGTTGGCAACATCGCTTTGCTTTCGTGGTGAGAGACGACCCTTCAAGGTATTGAGTTGTTCGTTATCGCATGGAGGTACCGGATCTGGAGGGAATTGTGTGCACTTGTGTGTTTCCATGGTTCTTATCTTTGTCCAAGCCTTGGATATGTAGTTGAGTATTGAATAGCCTCGATTTGAATTTGAGTTTCGGAAAGAAAACGAAAGTGAAGTGAAAATGTCATTAAAATAATGTGTTACTTATCACTTACGAATAACAAAGCAAATTCAAGTCCTGTTATAGTATCCTTTGTAGCATTCCTTTATAATCGAGCATTTAAAATTAATCGATTACTGGCCCGGTTTGAGTCATTAGAGGAACCACTAAGTTCTCGTTTGTTTAGTCCTAGAATTTAAGTACATGTTTTTTTTTTTTTTTTTTTTTTTGCGCTAATCATACCCTTTTTTGTACAAGATTCTGGCTCTTTTGTTTAGTTTTGCTAGTTTCTCAAGAGTGAATTTGTTCAACCTGATTCACTTCATATTTGGTGCATGTGTGATTACGATCATTTCCTTGGGTCAATAGCACAGAGACAAGGCTGAATGAATGGATGCAGATTATTCTAGTTGTTAGTAAGTCTAAAAACTACAAATAATGTGAGTTGCTTTTGACACTTTTTTCGTAGTTGGTGTGTTATGGCAAATGTATTGGGTTTTGGATTGTGCATATAATATTCTAGCAGTAATATTATATGCCCTTACCGACGAAATCATTAATTTTGCGTTAAATCTCATGGCAAATGCTGTACAGCGATATATTTGGTTCAAAGATGGGTGCTCTTATATTTTTAGTTAATATGGAATATCGTATTATTTTCAGAAACTCTTGTTTTATTATTTAATCATGTAAAGTGTATTGTGTCAATAGTTGCAAATAAGTTTGTGACTTTCTTTGAAATGGCGATAATTTATACCGTTGTTTGAAATGTATGATATGAGCAACTTAACTATTAAGCTACTTTCGTCGCCTTTGTTTTACATTTTCTTCTTAAACTTTAAAAGAGTTTTAGGGTCCGCGGTGGTTCAGTGCTAGAGCGTTCACCTCTGGTGCATGGAGCCTCTGGTTCGATCCCAGCTTGCGCCAAGTTAACTTTGTGGGGGACAAACACCGTTTGCGTGTGTTTCCTCGTGGTTCTCCCGTTTCCTTCCACCTTCTTCATTCCACCATTTCATTCCTTTCTCATCATCATTGTCTCCTTTATTTACTTATTTATTTATTGAACAAATTCCCAGATACAGCATAATTGTGCCATTTTACACAGGGAAATGTCAACAAGCGTAAAAAAAAAAATTAAAAATAAAAAAAAAAACAACAGTAACATCAATAGTATTAACAAAGAGTGCACAAGTAATATTATTTGGCGAGCACGCGTTTTATTGCTCTTTCAAACACCGGGTAGCTCGAAAAAATGTCCACCTCACTAGTTAGATTATTATAATAGGCCGGTACTCGGTGAAAAAGAGACCTCTGTATAATTGTCAACCTAGGGCATGCAAGATGGAATAGGTGGGTTGATTACTGTAACAAAGGAAGATTCCAGTTATCAAAGTCGTATAAATTATAACATAAATATTCCCGATACGGTATCATTGATACTACAGAACATAAACAAACCTATTTGAGAAAAAATATCGTCAGTTACCATCTGCACACAAATGTCACTGGACGTTTCGAACAAAAAGTCAGACAATCTATACCCCTTCTTATCTATTTTGCTCCCCTGTATACGTAATAAAATAGAATGTTTAAAAATTTATTTGCCATGTATTTTGCATGCCTATTTTTCTACTATCTGGTATACATATTTTAAAAATGTACTAAACTGACAGGAAGCTCAAATTTACATAATATAACGGAAGTGAGTGTTAAAAATGATCTTTCGCTAAATACTTCATAAAATAGATGGGAAAGAGATAGGAAGGAAACAAAATAATAACTTTGAATTGGACACTTTACAGTTCCTTCTTCTCTTTCCTATCTTATGAAGAATTTAGCGAACGTGTTTTTCTATTTTAATTGCGCATTAAAATTAGAGTTTAGAGTTGCTTTTAGCAGCGAGGCTATATGAGCCGCTCAGTTACAACTTGAAGTGGGATCCGAACCGCATGAGCTCCCATCATGAATCGAACAAGGATCTGCTGTGTCAAAGAAAAAATTACAGCGTTTGCAGTGTCGCGGGTCGATGATAATTAACGCACTTTATCAATACCAAAATTTGAGTTTGAATCCTGTATACCTAGGTACATAACATCATCTTAATGTTGTTTTATCTAAAGTATTTTGGATTGGTACTTTAAAGTGATGGTGCTTTCAGTTATTTTATACAGTATATTGAGTAAAAGAACATTGTAATATTTTACAGTTTTTCTATCTTTTGTTATACTAACAATTTAGCATGTCCGATGTGTATATACCTAGGTATATAAAAGCTGAAATGAATATTATACAAATATAATGCATGTCTTAGCATTATTCAACCACTTTTTATAGTATTTAAATATATTCCAAGCGGAACTGCATGTAGGTGTTTTACACTATATCTGTAAATGTCGCTCTCCCAAAGCTTGTACAAATGAATCAGTTGTAATAAATTATGTTTTAGCTTGTTTTTAGCCGCTAACTACATTTACATGTATATTAATTTTACGTATATCATATGCTACTGTTGTATTCTAAACTGCAGGCAAGGTGTTTAAAAACGTATAATGAATTTAAGATCACTGAGTCATTTAACACAATCGTAAGTGTGGAATTGTCAAAATAAAACTAGTAAATAACAGTTATTAGTTAAGACATGAGAAAGGTGTGATTTTGTAAAATTTATTTTAATTGTCTGATGTTGTGCGTCAAACAAGTATTTAGTTTCTGTGAATAACATCGAAAGAATTAACTCTTTGAAGCACAGGGGTACTAATATTACACCACCTTTTATATACCACTGTGCTTCAAAGAGTTAAAAGGATGCGGTAGAAAATTAAAGTTTATGATTTAGCATTAGAAAACTTTAAAAGAAGTGGTTTCTAGTCTTTTAGTCATATGCACACAATAGCCCCACAGGAAAGAGGAGGAACTATGAATATCTGGAGGATCCACACTCCCTTGAAAAAAGTCCACACATTGAGGAAGATCACAGAACGAGTAAAAGTGGTCGAAAATTCGATATATATATCGGGTGTCAAAAAATTCCACCAACAAAGGTCGGGAGGTAAATCCTCTCATACGAAGAAACAAAAGCGCTTAGTAAACATGGGTCCGGAAACGCGTTGTTTCGGAAATATAAGGCGCCGAAACCGTGGGAAATGAATCTTCAAATGCGTATATTTCAGAAACTATTCAAGGTAGAGGGTGCGGTTTGAAAACTCACCAGCGAAGCCATACCTGCTCTTGTTAAACATGCATGTTTCATAATTTTGCAATGCCTGCGGAAGGGATTCCCCAAAGGAGCATAGGGATTCCCGGATAATATGCCGAGTGAAGATGGCTCGAAAGGTGTATGAATGGACGACTTCCTCACCTGTTAACAGTACTTCCTTGTACCAAGAAGATAACTCAAACGGATACAAAATGGTGGACACTTGTATACATGCTGCGTGTGGTTGCATAACCGCCACATACGGATGTTGCCCAATAATGAAGTTCGGAATAAGAAGTACTGTGAATATGCAGTCGAAGGTTCGTAATGAGGCACGTGCGGTGTTGCTACAGCATAACACACGAAGCAGAGTGATTGAGAGCTGTTGATACTAGATGCAAACCCGCTATCAAAATGTACATAAATGATCGTGGACAAATGTATGTTAACATATGCAGCATTGTGGAGTATAGTATTAACATACGTAAGAAACAGCTGACAAATGACTTCCTGGGAACAGCGATAATGTGATTCGCATATTAGTGGCATAGTTGGTGGCGTGCAATGCTTTAAAGCATAACCTCCAGGCACACAAATAAAATACACAAAGCACAAAGACAGAAGAAAACGTGTCAATACAGGAAATGGTGTTTGTAATTTACTTGTACCTTACAACGTCACGAAATCTACTAAAAATGTGAACCATTGACTTCAATGCACAAGAGATAGCGTCGAAGCACTTCGTCTCGCACACGAGGAAAAACGTCGTGGTTAATACGAATTCTTGCGGAAGCGGCCCACAAGGTCCAATTGATTCTCCACTGGTGTCTGGTAGACCAACTCCTTCATGTGTCCCCATAGGTAGAAGTCCATAGGTGTCATATCCGGTGATTTAGGAGGCCATGCTACGTGACCACCATGCCCGATCCATCGATTCCCAAACATATCAGAAAGTACATTTTGAACACGCCGTGGCCGATGGGGTGGAGCTCCGTCATGCTGGAACCACATTTGTCACCGGACTGCAAGGGGGACACTTTCTAACAGTTCCGGGAGTACCTCTGAAAGAAACACACTGTAAGTATGCATGTTCAGTCGTGGAGGTAATGCATAAGGTCCTACTAAGACATTATCCACTATACCGGCCCACACATTAACTGTGAATCGTTCTTGATTACCTCGGCGAAACATTGCATGCGGATTGTTTGCTGCTCACACATGCCTATTATGAGCATTGTAACATCCGTCACAAGTAAAACTACTCTCATCCGTGAACAAAACATGCCGCGCGAACTGCGGATTCTCCACACACTGCCGCAGGTACCATCGGGCAAATCGCACACGTTTGGGATAGTCTGTAGGACGCAAAACTTGTACTCTTTGAGGGTGATATGGATAGAGATGTTCTTCATGTAGGACGTTCCACACTTGCTGGTGCTGAATATGCAACACATGTCCAACGGCCCGCGTGCTTGTTGAGGGATTTTGTTCAAATTGGTCCAACACACTCTCTTCGAATGCTGGTGTTCTCACTGTTCGTGGTCT
Source organism: Thermobia domestica (assembly GCF_964235325.1). Classification (NCBI taxonomy): domain Eukaryota; kingdom Metazoa; phylum Arthropoda; class Insecta; order Zygentoma; family Lepismatidae; genus Thermobia; species Thermobia domestica. Next base: position 42,106,911 of record NC_137459.1, on the reverse strand, counting down.
TCCTGCATCAGGCCGGTGAATATGTAAGGAACCTGATTCTCGCAGCTGCCGATCAATTGACGTAAATGTAGTGTGATGGGGCACCGTCGTTCTGGAAAACGTTCTCTATACAGTCTTTGTGCCTCCCTTGTATTTCCCAAAGCTGCATCATATGCCAGATGCATATCACTTAATTCTGCCCAAGTAAACTCCATTTCCCACTACGGTGTTTTATAAAGCACAGACAGAAAGCACTGTACACAAGCACAGTCGCTTCCAGAATACACGTCAGTCTTCGGTAGACTAGCTTCTTTAGGTGCTCGTCTGTCATATGGCTTAGAGTCGAATCCCACTAACAGCATGACTCTGTTAGTCAATGTTTATTTTATCTCTTCTATCGTATTTTTGTTCCTATAAACAGTTTTGGACGTAAGAAAAACGCTATGTACTGTCATTTCAAGGACAATGTCTTTTTGTTGAATATTCTGAACTCAGTTAAAATTATCGTATAAAACTGAAATACCTCTTACATGTTTTAATATTTGAAGAAGACCAGAAAACAATTTCCTTACACACAGTAAAATGATAATCAATGTTGTTTTTGTTTTTAAAGATCGACAATACCCTCCAGAGTTCGACTGCGTGTGCATTTGAATGCAGCCTAAATCTGTTTACATTATGAGAGTTAATTACATCCGACGACTAAAGTTCAGACACAAATGCAGGCAATCTTGCGGCCAGAGCGTTTATAGAGGTACCATCTTGGTATTCGACTTGTGAAACTGAAGAAAGCCACTCAGAATGGTTGAACAAAGAGTGGCAAATCTAGGCTGGGGTCGGGGAGGCCTTGGTCCCCCAATTTTGCTGCGTTACTAGAAAATCACTAATATCATAAATACCAAAACACAGTCCAAATTACGTATTTTACATAGCAAAATACTGACACCCCCTCCCCCTCCATTTTTTTACTTTCAAGATCGGCTACTGAACACAAGGATCGTACCCGGTTCTCTCTACACTTAATCTACTCTGGTGTGCTAAATTGGAATAGGCGTACAGATTTGAGGCTCCAGCAGTTGGGTTGTAAGCAAAAATAAACATGAGAAGAGTATGACGATATGATTATTATATTGTAATAAAGTCCCTGCCTTATAGACCTAACAAAATGGACACGAAGACAATCTTGATGTAACTTTAAATGGAGGAATAAAGACAAGGTATAAAATATGAAGGTGGTTTATTGGAATCCGTTAACACGAGCGGCTTGGGTACCCGAACAGAAAACGAAACCGTAGCAGGACTTACATTTAATTTAACGAACTAAACCAATTCATTTAGATATCACATTCGCGCACTACAGTATCATTCAATTGTACGTTTATAAGAATTGTTTATTGTTTGATTGTTTATTTGTTAAGATGTTCAACGTCTCTTTTCAGCAGCGGCGCTATATGGAGACGGGACCTAAAGTTTCAATGCGATCCGATCCACCTCTTGGTTGTTGAGTCCAAAGCTTGGACTCTTAGTGGGGATTGACCCCGCAACACGGTGGGTCAACGTGCAACCTTGCTTTCTGTTCCTTCCTTGCTTATCCACTTAACGGTGCAACAACTGAAACGAACAACTACCATTGAAATCAGGTAGACGGTTGCAGACTTATTAAGATAATGCATATGATTTCAAATCACAAATCTCTTATACATTTAATCAGATCATTCATGTAATGTATTTAATATTGGGTCCGGTTCATTAGTGACATTCACTCAGTTCACTAGACATAACGATATTTCTCGCCATTGCTAAACATTACTCATATCTGGAAATGTGCTGACTGTATTCGCTATCGTGCTATTTGGGGTTTTCCTTTGCATTAAGTGTTTTCACAATTTCAATCACTCTGCTTCGTGTGTTATGCTGTAGCAACACCGCACGTGCCTCACTACGAACCTTCGACTGCATATTCACAGTACTTCATTATTGGGTACCATCCGTATGTGGCGGTTATGCAACCACACGCAGCATGTATACAAGTGTCCACCATTTTGTATCTGTTTGAGTTATCGTCTTGGTACAAGGAAGTACTGTTAACAGGTGAGGAAGCCGACCATTCATAAACCTTTCGAGCCATCTTCACTCTGTAGATTATCCGGAAATCCCTATGTTCGTTTGGGGAATCCCTTCCGCAGGCATTGCAAGATTATGAAACATGCATGTTTAACAAGAGCAGGTATGACTTCGCTGGTGAGTTTTCAAACCGCACCCTCTACGTTGAAAAGTTTCTGAAATATACACATTTGAAGATTCATTTCCCACGGTTTCGGCGCCTTATACCTCCGACACAACGCGTTTCCGGACCCATGTTTACTGAGTTTTTTTGTTTCTTCGTATGAGAGGATTTACCTCCCGAAATTTGTCGGTAGAATTTTTTGACACCCACTATATATATATATATATATATATATATATATATATATATATATATATATATATATATATATGCACATATACACATATATTCGTACATATATTTTAACTATAAACAGATCATTTACATGTACATTGAGCTGTTATTCAGTTGATACAAAACAAGTTGATTAAAATATATAGCTAAGCCAACGAAATAATTTGCAAACTTTTTTTTAATACTGCACATGTTCAACAAGAAAAGATCACTCTTAACTTAGATATTGGATTTAAGAAGAAGTTGGTCAAATGCTATATATTGAGCATTGGAGTGTATGATTCAGAGACTTGGACATTACGGAAGTTAGACAAGAAATATTTAGAGAGCTCGAAATGTGGTGTTGGAGGAAGATCTAGAAGATAAAATGGACAGAGAGAGCAACAAACCAAGATGTTTTAAAACGGATACGAGAGAAGAGGATACATCTAGCCACTATCCTTCGTAGAAAGGCCAATTAGAGTGGACACAACAAATACGAAACGCTACACCGATCCTTCAATTGTCTTCTTCACAGAGCCATAGAAGGAAAGATGGAAGGGAAGCGAGGAATAGGAAGAAGAAGAACGCAGCTGATCAATGATTTGAAAGATAGGAGAAAATATTGGGAGTTAGAAGAGGAAGCTGAAGATCGAGAAAACTGGAAGAAACATTTCTAGGCCCAAATCTAAAAATTGAAAAGAAAAAAAAAATAAATAAAAATAAAAAAACCCACATTAGTCCCAGGACCTGCCGAAAGGCAGAATAAATAATGATAATAATAACTGCACATGAATTTTCTGCAAATGGTATCGGAGATAAGGCGAATAAACATCGACATGATACGGTCGATTGTAGTAAGCACATATAGAAGGGTATGCAGCGAGACAAATTACACTGTTATTTTTTGGTTGGGAAAATTATTAAAATCTGGATATATAAGAACATTGGTAGCCGTAATAGAGTGTGGAGGCCAGCGATAAATCTTACTTACAAGTAGGCTAGAATGTTGCCAGATACGTTGAATTCCTGTACAAAATTGCAAGCGATGCTCAAGAGTATCTATGTTACTGCAGTGAGCACATATATTGTGAGCCACTATACCTAGTTGAAGGATCGGTCTAGCGTTACGTATTTGTTGTTTACTATAAAATACCAAAGCGATCTCTGTTGAGTAGTTAAGAAAGGAGGGTTAATATTTCGCCAAATATAAGCCCAGTGAAGGTTTGGTTCTTTCAATTGAATATGAGGCGTGATGAAGTGTGGTGTCTGTTCGTAACGGCGATAAATTGCTGTAACAGGCATGAAGTCTAAATTGCTTCGGGCAATCAACCCATAGGCTATATCAAGAAATATCAAGAACTGGTTTACACAAGTGTGGGAATTTAAATCCCCAAGGAAAAATTAATAAGTGTTTCAAGGTCGACGCAAGCAAAAAAAAAAGCAGTGATAATATTAATAGATATACTGTTCTTATCGTTCGTAAACACGTCCATGGTTCTTTTCAATAGTAATGCTTTAGCGTGGATCGCAATATCTTGAAAGTTCATTCCACCTTGTGCCGGGGATAGCACGAGTTGCTCACGTGCCACTCGTAGCAGTTCATGATGCCACAGAAAGAACAAAGCTTGACTAGTGAGAAATTTGTATAATTGTAGGGGAGAGAAAAAAATAGAACAAACAAACCACAGAAGGCTAAAAGCTTTTTGTCTGAGAAATAAATTTCTACTGATCATGTTTATATTGCGAGGTTTATGTCGTATTAGAAGACCACATATTTTGTGTGATATTATATCATAATTGAAAGTAATGGTTTGTTTGATGTTATTGAACCATTCAATACCCAGGATTATGACGGAATTAACAACCGTGTAGTACGCATTGTATTGATCCTGGTATTTGGGATGAATACAGAGCAGCTTTGTTTTCTGAGTATTTAGTCTTGCGCCTGAAATTCTTTGGTATGTGGCTAAAAGACTCTGAATATCGTCGAGGATGGAAATACTGTTCACATAGAAGGGTACATCATCTAAGTAGCACGGACTGAAATTGAAGCGTGGTAAATTTTGATGCCAATAAATTTGGTCTGTGTAGAGTATATTAGAGGTGCGATCGAGATACTAAATATAATACTGGACATGGTGTCACCTTGAAGAATTCCAGTACACAAAGAATTCCTTGCACCCACGATACCCATCAAGGGGGAGCTAACCCTCTCTCCATTATAGACGTGGCAATGACCATGGAGCTAGAAAGACGGAACAAAACTTACGAACCCCCACTTTATGCCATTCCAACATACAGCCCCTTTAAAACGTAATTTTCTGTGCAATTTTTGGCGACTTCATGTATTGGTTTGCAACCCTGCATATTTATTTAGAAGCAATAGTATATATTCTCCGTGTACCTCAGTCTCTCCTTTAAGCATTCGTTTTTGTTTGGTGTTCGTCTTATTCTTATGTCCTGCGCAACTGTAGTCTTCGTATATGCTTGCAAATGCAAAAAATGACACTCCACCGACAACAAAGATGGCCGCCATTCAGGAACACTTGTACATACGACAACGTGGATGGTGTTATTGACCTTCTCATATGCAAGGTTCATCACACTCCAGTTTTAATAATTTTCGAAGATGGTCGAGCTACCTGCTCTGGACCACTTCTTGTGAATTGACCCAATAGTTAGTCCACCACATTCACAACTAACAACTACCCTGAAGTTTCTTACCGAAAAAGAACTGCTACTGTAAAAATAATAATAATAATAATAATAATAATAATAATAATAATAATAATAATAATAATAATAATAATAATAATAATAATAATAATAATAATAATAATAAATAAATATAAATATAAAAATAAAAATAAAAATCGGTTCCCTGTTTTGTTTTTAATCCAAATTCTTAATCTTCATTTAGTTCGATTATAAAGATGATTATTTCAAAAGAACTAATTAGATTTCCAAACTACGAATCACTACCAATGTTATTAATTCTTAGTTGTGATTATGAGAAATATAATATCTTCGCTGCAATGGACCACACATTATATACCATAAGTATTATAAAGAGTTGCTAATTCGTTGTGCATTGCTTCCCTGCTGACAGAATACTGTTACCATGGCCGGCTAGAAAAAAAAATATGTGGTCTCTTCTGACTTCGCGTAATATATTTATGTGAAAGTACAGTAGAAAAGTTAAGGGAATACACGTAGTTCCACGACATCAACCATACTATTATATGTTATTATACCTAATGGAACTTTCCGAATGCATAAAAAAAAAAAAAAAAAAAAAAGTTACGCTATTGTATAAATGTGATAAATAAAAAAAAATGAGCACCTCAAAAATTATTTAAAACTGATTTATACAATTTATTTAGACGGTACATGTAACAAACGAAGAAACCAGTTTCACATCTTTGGTCTTATTTGATCTTGTATGGTTCTTTTTAGACAGCCAGTTGAGATTTTGATCAGAGTGGAGGCCCTCATCCAACTGGAGGCCCAGGTCTATAGCTCCCCTAAGCCCCCCTCTTAATCCGGCCCTGACTGTTACTCAGCTTTCACCTACTACATTAAACAAATAATAATAATAAAAAATGAATATAAATAAAAGAAAAACGATTACTTTTCTTCACAAGTGTTTGTAGGGTCTAATTCTTATTTCTAGCCCTTCCCGAGGGTCTCGTGGCTAGCATATGTGTTTTCGGATTCTGTGGGCCTGAGGTCGATTCCAAATGAAAGAGCACTTAAAATTTCAATGTATTCAGGTGGTTAGGGTTCCATCTTAAACTTTAGGTCCACGTCTCATACAGCCTCGGTGCCTGACAAAGACATTAAACTTCAACAAAAATTCACAAAAGCGCCTCTTAGTAACATTTTTCTTCCTTTTTTTCCCTCTTTGTATGAGAACAATTTATAGACAATCGAGAAAGTTTATATATTTTTAATATTAACCATTGTTATAAAATTTTTATTATTATTGCTTTCGTTGTTTTAATTTTTTTACAATGAAATATCTTGTTATATATTTTGTTTGAGAACATTTTGCAGGCGATCGAGACAGTTTATGCATTTTGTAAGTGTTATGTGTATACATATATTTCAAAGAAATTTGCTTACTGTTCTACTTTCACATACCGCAATAGGATTGCTTTAAGTGCCATAGTTTCGAATTCACTCCTTATAACACATTTCCTGCACTCAGTTTACTAAGTGGTCTACTCAACAAATTTTCAACCTTTCTTTTTCTCGCTAGAAGAAAGTACGGAAAGTAACTTCCCATGAGCAATTCTAGAGCACATACCTCACAGGAGGAGTCAGAAAATGTCAGTCAACCTTCGGATGAGCGTAGTTAATACCCTCAGATTTCCATTCGCTGTGAAATGAAGGAATGCATTCAGTAGCGGTACTCCATCAAAAATTTCCGGAAGTTTGGTGATACCTCGCCGAAATTGTGGAAAGATTCATCAAGTTTTCGGCGACAATGTAACCACTCCCACGGAAAGAAGTTCGAAAAATAAATAGTAATGAATGGCAAAGTCAAAATTATTTTTGTTCATTTTAACACTCATGAGGTAGTACATCAGAAGAACCTACCAAACGTCCGAAAGAATCCTGACATATAGTCCAATGATGCCTTCGACCACACCTATAAAAGCCAAGAAACTTGTCAGCTGAATCACGACAACGTACACAAGCACCCAATTTAGCCTTGCTGACCAAACAATTTACAGCTTGTTAGAATCTATTGTGCCTATAAAGACCCCTTCTGCTTTTTAAATGTTTCCCAATCTGAAAATGTACCGATTTGAGTCACGAGAAATACTATTCTAGTCCATTCCCAGAAAAAGGTCTTCCGAAGTGGTGAAATCGTTGGGAGAAGTGTGTGCAGACTCAAGCAGATACTTTAAAGGGGACTAAAGCATCAGACCTCCAGAAGAACAAGTATTTTTTCAGGCCAAAAGGACAGATACTTCTTGAATAAAACACGAATATTCAATTACCTACTGCCCATCTAGATGGTACTATCTAAAACATATCCTGGTACAAATATAGGACGTCCTATTAAGGTTTAGCATAGTCGACACTACTTAAAAACTACACATGTAGCAATGTCACTTCACATATAGTAACTCCTTTCTTCATATGCATGCGACGTAATCAAAAAACAGACTTTTATGAACAAAGTATACTAAAACTTATGTCATACAGAAAAAAATCCAAGAGTGGATGTTCTGAATTTGAAAAATAAAGCCAAACATGTGGTTTAATTGTGTATACTTTTTTGTTTGACTGTCTCCAGGATTTCTGGTTAGAAAAAATAATGAGCCTAACTTTACGATCTCCCGTCATATCTCACGAGTTAGGTTCTTCGCTAAGGCACCTCCATTATTCTGTATTTTAGTGTAAAACTTATAGATAATGAAGAATAAAAAGAACGTAGAAGGTAAGTCACGTAATATCTACAAGACTTTTTTTCAATAAACTAATCTTATGGTTCAGAAATTTGAGTACTAGCTTATGACGTTACAGCTGTCGGGTACCTAATTTATACATTATACGAGAGGTCTTCGAAACAATTGTTAGTTGATATAATAGCATTTTGTAGATACTATCTGGCTTACTTTATATATATATATATATATATATATATATATATATATATATATATATATATATATATTATTCTTTGCCCTTTAAGTTATTTACTCAAATTTTTTTTAAAAAAGAGCCTTAAGCAGTCTACAGTATATGAAAAGCGTTGACTATTCCATAGTTTTAAATCAGCCTTTGAAATGAAAACGTCACAGTCTAATCAAACTTATTTTTTATTATTTTACTTCTTCGTATTTTGTTTAATAAAGATGGGCAAACTCATACGGCAGGGTACCGACTTCAACATCACCCTCACTCATGGCTAGCTTAGTGACGTGACACTGAGAGCCTGATAGATGACCTAAGGTCATAGTTAACTGAAAATTCCCACCCCTGCTAACAACTAGACATGCATGAACCAAAACACTACTCAAGTTTTGGTTGGTTCATAGAACATAGTCATTGAAAAAATCTCACATAATTTGACATAAGCCAAAAAATTGTTTTCATTCCAGAAAATATATTTGAAGTGAACAAAAGCCTTGTGTACAGTCTCAGTCGAAAGTAATCTAACAAGGCTTATCTAGTTAATTTCTTAGGCTAGCTATACACTATAGGATAGATCCTAGGAAATCTCTTACGATTTGCCCTAGAGTCAAAATCTCAACGTGTATGGCATCAGATCGCATGTCATTTTCTGTGTTCTGAACGATCCTATGAGATTTCTCTTTTAAGAGCACGTTCTATTTCAGAAAGAAAATTCGTAAGATTTCTATTTAAGCGACATCAGGTGAGAGAAAGTGAAAATAAAACAAGTGAAAACACAATTGATGAGGTATCTTCTGATCGTGCAGGTTTACTTTAGGTGTACCATTCGAAATAATTGTTGAAAAATTATAATTTGTCACTATTTCCTAAATGATTTAAGTTGACCGACATGAAAATATCTCATATAGCATAGATAAAATCCCTCAAGGGGACCATCAAAAGCAATTGTTGATAAACTACAATTCTTTTACGATTTGCGTACAAATATGGGGCCCAGATATATAATATAAAAACTATAGTGCAAAAAACGCAAACCAAGGTGTCCTAGCTGGCCTCTGGAAAGTACGAATGCTATCTAACCGAGTCAGAGCATGGTGGAGTGGGCCTCGAGCGTCAGCCAGGGTGTGTGAGAGAAGGAAGCAGGCGCGTCTACGAATGTAGTGAAAACGAGTGGGTTTTGGCAATGATACGTGTTTGAATAGGACTTGTCATGGTATCGTGGTAGTAGCGCTCCACTTGTAAACATAAATTATAGCTTCTCTAAACTATGCAGAAATACACCGGTGGTGGAAAATAGTATCACCGGTCATCTTTCATATGCACTCACTTAGGTAAATATTTCGCAGAAGGGGTCCAGAAGTAGGCAAAACATACAAAATTTACAGGAGAAATGGAAGATGCAATTACTTAGACCTAACACAACCTAACCAAATCTAACCTAATGAAATTATCTAACTTAAACTAACCTAATATTAATAGAAGTAAGCAAAATTCTATCACCTTTTGAAAATTGTGCTGGACCCACATACTAATATAATCTAACATAACCGTAACTAACCTGGACCAGCCTAAACTAAACTAATGTGAATAGAAACTACCGAAATTGTAACATTTCTTAGAAAAACTAGCTGGGCCCTTTCTGCTAAACATTATTCCTCACGTATTTTATCCGTCGTTAAAACATTTATTAGGATTTTACACTAGTAACCCTACAGTTGTAAACATAAAATACAGGCGTATTACTTTGTATTTAATTCTGTTGCTTGTAGAAATTTGTTCCTTATAAATATGTATATTCATGCACAGTATTGAATTTTACTTGGTGCTCCAAATGTATACCAGCACCCTTCTGACTTTTAAGTTTTTTTTTTTTTTTTTTTTTTTTTTAGGTATCCAATTTAACAATAAAGCGCGTGGTATTAATAACAGTGGGATGTGTAGTGTGGTTAGCATAGTAATTCTTCAACTTTGTACTTTTATTAAATAGAACTATTTCACAATGTTGATAAACGTCATTCGGTCAGACAGGAAAACTCTTAACGTGTATCGCACAAAAAGGGTAGGATTTCCTACAAGATTTGTCATAATATTTTTCCGAATATAAATCCTAAGATATTTCCTAGGATTGATCTCGTAGTGTATAGCCCGCCTTAGTGCATTGATTAAAAAAAATGTAGTTTGCAATATGTAATATGTGCGAGTTTGTAACACTGAAAATGAGTGTGCAGCACCTGGTCATGGTAAGTGGTGTGATAGGTAAACATCTGTAGTACGTCAGGCGGAGTAGCATGTTCACGCAGGCAGACGGTGGTGATGAAACTGGGACACCAAATTGTTGGGTTTCAAATAGGCCAAATTGTGAATACGCAAGTTAGTTGGCGCAAGAATTCTAAGGTGACTAAAGCCTGTTTCAGGCCCTGATAGGAAACTCCCCTACCTCCCACCACTTACTATTGCAGAAGGGGAAAGCAAGTTGTTTACCTTCACAGGGAGGGAAGCTTTTCTAATAAACAGAATCGTGTAAACTCTAAAGTCGTACTTCAATTCACTCGCACCTGATGTTGAGAAAATACTGCTGTTTCTTTTAGCTATCAACCCCGAGTAATAAACAATTACTGTTTTCAATTTTTGTCTTGTAGAAAAGTATTGCATATTATTTATGTACTAAAGTTTACCTACTGTAAAACATCATTGTCTTAACAAATATCGAAAATATTAAAATCAATAAGAGCTCAATCTACCCAATTTCGTATGAATGTGAAAGTTGATTCCTAACACGAATACAAAAACGGGAACTGCGAGATTTAGAAAATAAAATGTTGATAAAAATATTTAGAGCAAAACAAGCAAACATTCAGGTCAATTAAAACGCTATACAAGCTTTTATTCCACATCAACTACAGGTTACCGAAGATTATAGAAATAGTTATTATAGAAGTTAATACGTAGTATAAGTATGAAGTGTTGCTTGTATGAAAAATATGCACTAAGTCACCAAGTTCTATTCAAAAAGCCTAACAGAAAGAGAATATTAGCTGGGCGAAAGAGAAGGGTTCCGGACAATATAAAGCAAGATCTTTGAAGGATGGTTGATAACAAACATGGTACATTGATTTTTCGCAGGTTAAAATCTAATGGAAAAGTTTGTTTCTGCTACGATGAGCCTTTCAGCTCTTTAAGCCAAAGCGTTGATTATTTTTGTATAATTGAATGAACTCGTATTTATCGTTACTCCTTCTTTCTTACATAATAATCAACTTTTGTTACAACATTAGACTATCCTGCACGCCATAACCGTCTCTCTCTTCCAAGTTAATTACTGCAAATGATTATTCCTATTAATGGACACCGATAATCTTTCTGAGACAATAAAGTCATTTTCCCCTCTTCTGCAAGAGAGACTCAGCAAGTAAACATTATTATTGGAACACTATTATCAGTGCGTATATATATAGTTCTTTTTCGTCTTGTTCTTTTCAATGTAAGAATGTGGAATGTTGTTCTTTTCAATGTGTGTGTTTATAAGAGAGGAAACGAGTTTTTTTTAAGCATTTCAGCATTGTTATCATCTTAACGCTCTGATAAATTTACCTACACATATTGTACTTGGTTTTCGATTTTATATTATTATGAAATTATAGTATCAGTAAGTAAATACCCATTTAATTACCTACCCTGTCATCCCTTTGAGCGTGGTGAGGGGAAAACTTCTTTTTTCTACCAGGTTATGTGAAACAGATTATAACATGCTTGATGCGTCGCGAAGAACATCGTCCAAGGTGATTGCGCCCTACAGAGCTCAAAGCAAAACAACAGTAGACAGACGACTCAGAGACAGGGGTATTGAAGAATCCTACCATCAACTACGAATACCGAATGGGAGAAAATTGACTGCGAAACTCAAATCAGAACCTGGAACAGCCTACTGCTACAATCACAGTACAATGCATAAGTTAAACAACCACGGTCGGTTTGAAATTTCCAAACCACTTCTCAACTTGAACACTTCTCCAAACCACTTCTCAAATTGATCCCGAGAACATGCAAAGTGAGTTCATGACTAAACGCGTAAGATGGTTAAATTAGTACTTTTTAACCTTATTTTTAACAACAGACTGTATTCATGTATAGCACACATCCAACGAACTTCATGCTCTGATCTGTCTTTTCCTTGCTGAGGAAATTACGACGGCAGCTCTATGATGCTACGGGCCGCGATTTCCTTGTATTCCGTGAGTCCTGCGATTCAACTCACAGGATGCATTACTGCCAGTGACTATGTGGACATTTTAGGTGACCACAGACATTTCTATGGTCCTAATGTTTCCAGAAAATGACGCAGTTTTCCAAGATTACAAAGTAGCGATTCACATTGAAGGAATCGTTGAGGCATGGTTTCTTGAACATTGGAAAAACTACAACACCTCTCCTGGTGCATCCTATTCCCAGATCTGTATAGTATTAAACATCTGTGGTGAGTTCTGGAGCTGACATTCTCTTCTATCCTCACTGGTGGAACTGAGCGCTGCTCTGACAAGGAATGGTAGAATATTCCTCTAGGAACCATTCATGACTTGTACCTCCATCCACGACAAATCAGCTTTCTACGGACTAAGAATGGTTCCACGCCGTATTAAGGCTTTTTCAGGTGTTCCCATTATTTTGATAACCAATGTGTAGTGTTCAAAAGTGGCGTAACAAGACGGGGGGCAAGGGGGCATTGCCCCCTCCCAAAAGTTCTGGTAGAAGTTATTGGGGGGCGCCAAGCCGATTGAAGATTGAAAAGTTTATGTACAAAAGCAATGTTTTGTATGCACTGCCAAATCTTCGACAAAATATAGAGTGCAGTGCTTTGTAAACTAATGAGCACTTTTTCTGTTGATTGTATAGGGCACCTTTGATACAATAAAATAAAGAAGTAAAACATATCTATATGACAGTCAACCACCGAAAAAAACATTTTCTTAATCCTTTGTCGCCCCTCATTATGTACAGGCGACATAATGCTTCGATAGAATAAAAAAGGAAATAATGTTACAATGACGGAACATTGTAAATATGTTAATTATTCCTTTCGTCATCCCTGGCAGTATAGGAGCGCCTTAGATAGAATAAAAAAACAAAAAATAATATTGCACCAAGGGGCGCTGTATATACATTAATTATTCCTTTTGTCGCGCTTGATTGTATAAGGCGCCTTCGATAGAACAAAAAGGGACATAATATTGCACCAAGAATGCTGTAGATATATTAATTATTCCTTTTGTCGCCCCTGATTGTATAGAGGCGCCTTCGATAAAACAAAAAGGATGTAATATTGCACCAAGGGCGCTGTAGATATATTAATTATTCTTTTTGTCGCCCCTGATTGTATAGGGGCACCTTCGATAGAACAAAAAGGATGTAATATTGCACCAAGGGCGCTGTAGATATATTAATTATTTTTTGTTGCCACTGATTGTATAGGGGCGCCATCGATAGAACAAAAATGATGTAATATTGCACGAAGGGCGCTGTAAATATATTAATTATTCCTTTTGTCGCCCCTGATTGTATAGAGGCGCCTTCGATAAAACAAAAAGGATGTAATATTGCACCAAGGGCGCTGTAGATATATTAATTATTCTTTTTGTCGCCCCTGATTGTATAGGGGCACCTTCGATAGAACAAAAAGGATGTAATATTGCACCAAGGGCGCTGTAGATATATTAATTATTTTTTGTTGCCACTGATTGTATAGGGGCGCCATCGATAGAACAAAAATGATGTAATATTGCACGAAGGGCGCTGTAAATATATTAATTATTCATTTTCTCGCCCCTGATTGTATAAGGGGCGCCTTCGATAGAACAAAAAGGATGTAATATTGCACCAAGGGCGCTGTAGATGTATTAATTATTCCTTTTGTCGCACTTGATTGTATAGGGAACCTTCGATAGAACAAACAGGTTTAAAATATTGCACCAAGGGCGCTGTAGATATATTAATTATTCTTTTTGTCGCCTCTGATTGCATAGGGGCGCCTTCGATAGAAAAAAAGGATGTAATATTGCACCAAGGGCGCTGTAGATATATTAATAATTCCTTTTGTCGCCCCTGATTGCAATGGGGCACCTTCGATAGAACAAAAAGGATGTAATATTGCACCAAGTGCGCTGTAGATATATTAATTATTTCTTTTTACGCCCCAGATTGTATAGGTGCGCCTTCGATGAAAGAAGAAAGGATGTAATATTGCACCAAGGGCGTTGCAGGTATATTAATTATTCTTTTTGTCGTCCCTCATTGTATAGGGGCGCCTTCGATAGAACAAAAATGATGTAATATTGCATCAAGGGCGCTGTAGATATATTAATAATTCCTTTTGACGCCCCTGATTGTATATGGGGGTCTTCGATAGAATAAACAAGGATCTCCTCAGTTACTGCACAGGGAACAGACCCCGAAAAAACTAGAACACTCGCAGTCATCCGCGAAAAATTACCAATTCAACACCGCAGAAGAGAAATTACGCGCAACCTATTATGAATGTTTGGACAATATCATTTGCAAAATTTAGTCGATTCAATCAGCCTGAACTGAAGAAGTATCGTGCGATAGAGGATGTAATTCTGGAATGTAACTTTTCTCACGACATTAGTGACATTTTAAAAGAATACAATGTCAATCCGGACCGACTACAACTACAGATGCAACAGTTACTCACCACTATTCCCACATCAAAAAATCTGAGAGACCTGCTTGAGAACTTCAAGAAACTTTGTAAAGAAACAAGAGAGTTGTTCCCTGAAGTGCTGAAAGTCCTTGGTCTCCTGCTTGTCATCCCGGCGACATCTGCAACTGCCGAGAGAAGTTTCTCAATGTTGCGGCGTCTCAAAACTTATCTGAGGTCCAGAATGACCCAGGCAAGACTGAACCATTTTTCAGTTCTTAATGCGTACTCAGACAGCCTTGACTCACTGGACGTGAAGGAACTGTGGAGAGAAATCACAAATAGCTCCTACCGTGCAACTGTCTTCGGAAAACTGTGAATTCTGCTCTTTGAAGTGTGCAGTTTTTGTGTCGAAATGAGCTATAGGATCACAGTTGCTCGTTATTTTTTACATAGAACATTTAATCAAATTGAAGCTATATTATTCCGTTCTTGTTAAATATATTAAAAGTTGGATATTACATACGCAAGGGCTTAAAAAAGGGCTTTTAAAACAGTTTTTTTTTACACTGCTTTTATGCCTATCAAATTTTGAACTTTTTCTTTTAATATTTCAACTTTAATGAATAAAGTATTTTCCACCTTTGTTCCCCATTATAAGAAGAAAAAGAGGCTTAATTACTGCATTCTGAAGAAAAATAAATATGAGAAGTTCAACAATCAAGAATAATTGATCACTCATAAGAAAAAGGAGGCCAGATATATTAACTCTTTGGGACTTTTGGTACAGATCTGAACCATGGCGTCGACCTTCGGAACTTTCTTTATAAATCTCTAGTAAAGCTTTTCACATCGTGATTTTGCATTCATTCAAGCGGGGAAGAATCAAAGTATGTGTTTCATGGGCATTTTGCAGTCACACTTGCGATGCCTGGGGGCAGTGACGTCACAAACATGGACGAAGAAACAAAGAAAAGGATAAATTTTAGAGCTCTTTTTTTTAATCCTAACACATCGCTATTAATCCTAGGATCATGGTCCATACCTAGTTGTGTTAATAATAAAGAAATGTTTCCAACTGTATCACTCAAATTTCCCTATTGTGTACCAGAAGCGGGAATATCCGGCCCAAAGTAGAAAAAATGGGATTTTTTCAGATCTTTTTCTTTTTTCGGGAATTCCTCCCCTCAGGAACATCTGAGTGGTACCGTTTAAAACCTACCACTATTCCAAACAAAACAAGGTACAAACCATGATCGTAGGGCAAATAGTGATTTTTCAAAAAAAAAAAAATTCCCTATTACACATTTTTAGTCAACGTGTTTAGTAAAGTAGCTACAGGTCATCCCTATTTGTCGTAGGATCATGGTCTGCACCTCATTTTGTTCGTAATGATGCAACGTTTCCAACGGTACTACTATCATTGCGCTGTCATGTACCTGAGAAGATAAGATTCCGATAAAGTTGATTTTTGAAAATTTGAATTTCCCGCTTTTCTTTATACATTTTGGGCGGGAATTTGTCCCCTCAGGTACATGATAGGGACATGCAAGTGATACGATTTAAAACGCGGGTTCATTACAAACAAAAAGGTACAAACCATAATCCTAGAATAAATAGTCTTGGTGCTAGAGCTGATTTACTAAATTACCCTCCCCATTTTTGGGTAATAGTTACTAATGTATTGTTATTCATTAAGCTCTAGCGTCAAGAGTGTTCATTGTAGGGACATGATTCGTACCTCATTTCGTTTGTAATGAAGTAACGTTTCGAACTGTATAATTGCCGTGGCGCTTACATGTGTCTGGGCGAAGAAATTCTCAAAAAGGTTATTTTTTCCTGACAAAAATATCTTTTTCCCAATTTGAGCGAGATTTTTTCACTTCTGGTACATAATGGGGAAATTTGAATGGTACAGTTGGAAAATTCCTTCATTACAAATACAAAGAGTTACGAACTATGATCCCACGATAAAGAGTCTTGGCACTAAAGCTTGTTGAATAGTAGATATTATGAAAAAATAGTAAATGAAATATAGCGCCAAGAGTATTTACCCCAGTATCATGGTTCATACCTCGTTTTGTTTGGAGTGAAGCAAAGTTTTTTTTGGGGGGGTGAGGGTAACAATCGCATGTCCATGTTGTGTACCGGAGGGAAGAAATTCACTGGAAATGGGGACTTTTTAAAAAAAAAAACACTTTTTTCCCAATTTGGACAGTAATTGTATTGCCTTAGGTATATATTAGGGAGATTTACAAATTAGGAAAACACTATTTCATTCCGAATAAAACTTAGTATGAACCATGATTCTACGATAAATAGTCTCGACGCAATAGCTGCTTCGAGACTATTTAAAAGTCTAAAATTTACCTTAAAAAGTGGAAATCTCAAAAAGGTTAATGTATAGTGTTTTTTAGTTCGAACGAATTGTTTGTATACTGTATTCTGAAGAAAAATAAAAGGTAAGAGCCACCGCACTAATCTTTGTTGCTCCAATCATATTATGCTGCTGTTATTAGTGAAACATCTTCTTCTGAAATATGAAGAAAATTATGAAGCCTTCTCGGCTCTAATATTAGGTATTGAAGAGCATCTGAAACAAGAGTGTTTCTGGAACGGCAGTGATACTTTTTCCTTGTCTGCCAGTTTGACTTTAAGCAACCCAAACAACACATTTCAAGATGTATAAATTTCAAGAACTTGATATGGTTATGCAACCAACGTGGGACTTATGAGATCCTAGTTGTGCCCAAAGAGCGAAAATTTCCGTTTTCTTTCCTAAAGCCGTTTTTTAATGAAAATAAAGCACGTCTTAAAAATCCAGTTATTTTGCATCTCTAGTCCGGTATATCAATACAAAGTGCAGTTCAATCTATGTACTGAAACATTTGAAGATTAATGAGGTGTGAAAGTAAAATAAGAAAAGTGTGAGTGTAGGTGTATTGTAAGAATCTGTTGATCATTTTTTTTTTTTTTTTTTTTGTTGTTGTTGTTGTTGTTGTTGTTGTGATGTCTTCAGCCTATGAGTTCTAGAGAGTGAGAATGTGGCTTTAGTGCCGAACGTATACTTAACAATCATGTCGTACTATTTAGTGATTAATTAATAGTAAACTGTACTTCATACATATCCCGACACAAATCAAATGAGGTCTAGGCCTACTAGTTTTACTAATGTACGACTCTTGTGTTGAATGAATACATTGGTGAGTGAAGAAGCTGTCTTTACTTCAAGTCAGTCAAAATTTAAATTTTTCAAATGTATAGCTGTTTTCGGAAATTACAATTACTTTCCCCCCACACACGAAAAAAATACATAACAGTAATACTGTAAAGATGGAAATTACGCGCTGTAATAGGGGGGCTTTGTTGTGAGAGGGGCGCAACAAAAAGACTTGCCCCCTCCTATATTCGAAATGTTGTTAGGCGGCTGGTGTTCAATGCCTTATACTAGAATCTTTAAGAAGTTAAAGAAAGCTATACTGAAATTATATAGTTATTCCAAGGTTGCAGAGAAATTAATGGAAGTATTAGAAAACTTTCCAACATATCTGTACTCTTGATTGCTACGCTGTCTGGAACCTAAACTTTAAAACTAAAATACAGAGAAATAAGCTCTGTATCCGTAGTAGAAAAGCAAATAATATCGCTCAGCAATTATACATATGACAAGGGCATGGCAAAACTTAAGAAGTCAACAGAGAAGCAAACAAAGCAATAGCATGTCAGACTCAGGGCGAAGGATAAAAATTACAAATAAATAAATAAATAAATAAATAAAATGAAATCTTTCAGTTTAACTCCCACAATTATGCCCTTTAGGCTAAGGGAGACGGACGCTTAAGGCAAGTCAATGATGATCGAAAAATTCGTGAAATGAGAATGTGGGAGGAAACAGGAGTACCCCGAGAAAACCCACGGACATGATGATGTCCCAATTACTTGGCCGGCAATCGAACCACGATCCCCACGCAACAGA
This sequence comes from Thermobia domestica, assembly GCF_964235325.1. Lineage (NCBI taxonomy): Eukaryota > Metazoa > Arthropoda > Insecta > Zygentoma > Lepismatidae > Thermobia > Thermobia domestica. The sequence continues at coordinate 42,088,212 of NC_137459.1, read as the reverse complement.
GGTAAGCACTCTACCATTGAGCCACCTTGTCCCCTATAAAAATTACAACTTGCACTCATTTCGACAGGCAAACTCATAATAATAATGTTAACTTAAAAGCAAACTAATTTTATTGTCTCTGTTAAAATCGTAAAGAGGTGTAAAAAATTCTAACTTGTATCAGTTTCACATATGATACATACTTTTCCTGGTAAATACACACGGATAAACGAAGCAGTAGGAAAAACTCCGTATTAAAAAAAAAAAATTAAAAAAAAAAAAACATTCTTTGATTTTCTCGATTAAAGAAAGGGGAATATAAAAGTGTAACAACCACTTTTAATAATCTACTATGTACCTTTTGGAACGACAGAGAATAACATTTACAAATATTACATTGTATATTTCATTGAATTACTTAGAATTATTGATCTTTAACACGCATATAATATTTAACTCGAAAAAATGTTTATTATTTTAAACAATGGATCATATACATTTTTGAACAGCAGAGATCAAACAGAGTAAATTACACGTTTCACTAAATTCCCAAGAATTCTTGAGACTTTCGCGGGATACTAGAATATAGTTTTTCATTGTTTTTATTTTACAACACGTTATTATTTCCTTACTAATGTTCTGAAGGTAACTTTAAAAGGCTACGTAAGTTGCTGTTAATGAAACTGACGAGGAATTATTTAAATTATTTCATAACAAGCTAAATACCACAAGCATCCCTAGCCGAATAAAATTTGTTATTATTATTTAGTATACACTACGAACAGTGAAGTCTTTGTTCATAAAATAGTGGCTGAAAACAACTCAGAAACTCAGCAGTGTGTAGAGCATTTAGCAAAACTTCGCCCAAACCAAATGTGAAACCAACTAGTGAAAAGGCCAGGAAATAAAATCGTATATTCTCTTGTGACGAACTCAAAAATAAAAGTAGTTCATACGTACCAAAATGTACAATTTACAATATTTGTTTATAAAATTATCTTTAATAAGAAAATAAATAAATTAAAGCAAAACCAAGTAATAAAGCTTAGCACTGAAATTTTATTTTCACTGAGGACTGCCAAAATGTACAATTTACAATATTTGTTTATAAAATCATCTTGAATAAGAAAATAAATAAACTAAAGCAAAACCAAGTAATAAAGCTTAGCACAGAAATTTTATTTTCACTGTAGATACACAAACACCACAACATTAAAGCAGCTGTCTTCCAAACTTATACAATTATCTACAAACCAGGTTCATCCAACTAGGATTTCTACATTCATACATACATTTCAAGTCACAATAAGGTCTCTAAGTTTATGAACAATACTCTCTGAGAAGTGAGATCGCATATACAAAAGAACAGACAGCACTCAAGGTAAAAAGTTATTTACTTAAAAATGCCCAGAGAAAGAATTAGGTCTATACACAAAATTACACATCGATCGTCTAATCCCAAACGCAAAATTACACAGTTCACTAACATACACTTTATTCAAGCGTTTTTGATTGCTTTTATATCACTTCACTGTCGCATAGGCAAGAATTATAAAGTACTGTTATCATTAAATAATGGCAGTGTGCACACAATGTCTAGAAAACTCCACCAATACTTCTACGTGTCTTATGATACAAAAGTTATTTCCTACGTAAGTTTTCTTAGGTACAATATCTGTTTCGTAAAAAAATACTAGTGTGGAGAAACAAACAACTCTTTAAAGCATTCCTACTGGTAATTCACTTAGAACAGTCTCGCCTAGTAACGGAGAAATAAAGCTCGAAATACTTCTTTCAATACTAGGTCAAGAATTTAATACTGGGATTAGAAAAAAGTACTTCCAATGTATCTTATGATAATAATAAAAAAAACAATAAAAAAATACCAAAGTATAAACATGCAAACACATAGCAAAGTAATAGTTACTTGTTTAAACGGCAGATTGGGTTGTCGTGAACCATCTGCAAATTCACTTTGGGTCCAACGAGGTCACGAATATTGTCCAACCCATATTTTATCATCGTTGGCCTGAAAAAAAAAAAAATAAGAAGAAAGAAAGATGTAAAATCATATTCTGAATAGTATAATATTAAGACAGAGCACAATTTTAATAAAAATATGTCAGTTTTACATAAAACAGAAATATGTGGATAGTAGACACTAATACGGTTAAAGCTATTAGTAATATACTCATCAATACATGCATATTTGGCAACTGAACGCAAAAGGTTTTTCATTAAGAATATTTACTATGCTATCTGCACTTTTTTCGATTTCAGTCAATCACTTGAAAGCAACAAAGAATAAGTAATAAAAATAAAAAAGTGATCTGTTCAATGCCTAAAAAATAATATTAAATGAACCAATAACTTCGACTAACATTCCTATGCATCTATCACTTAATAATTACCAAAGTTTTAATTCGAAACTCCCACCTTCTGGGGTACTTTTTTAAAGCCCTGAATGCAAACTCATAAAATCATACCGCATAACAAAGAAGTATCAAACAAAATCATTTCTTCTGGAAATAAAAATATACAAATATCCCGCTTTTATAATGAAAACTCTTAAACTTCTGAAATTACTAAAAATTTCCCAGATTGGTGCAGATGTATTATACAGTTGCAACCTTGAGACTATAAATCTTAGTAATCTTCTCCTTTGAATATGGTAATGCACTCAAGAGTGCAATTTCTGTTACTATAATAGAAAAGTACTTTTATTTCTAGAAGGCAGTTTAGATTGAACTTCTATATCATAACGATTGATGCCATGTGATCAGATTAAGAGCTTAGAGTCAATTCTTTAAGTTTGACCCCGCTAAAGAAGATGAGACTTTTTACTGAAAATTTCGGCTGACTCAATAACTAATTCCACCTTTGGTTATAGGCCAGCAATCTAAATATACGGCCCTAAATATTTTTGTTCCGCATTCTTGAAGAAAATAACTGTTGTACTAACCAAATTATAGCCGTACTAAATACATGTTACTAGATTATTAGATGACGTGCTGGGTTGGTTACACAAATATTCATGCTCAAATCTAATATAGTTCCGGTATACATCCTATTAAGTTGGAACAGTGCAGTTTATATATATATATATATATATATATATATATATATATATATATATATATATATATATATATATATGCAATTAAATCATCACAATCGTAAGTTAGAAAATAACAGATTCGCTTCATTTCACTACAGGAATTATTTTATATTGCAAGAATGTTCTTACACATTGATTTATACCTCAAGCGGTAGCTTCAGTAATTTTAGATCTGCAGCTTCCCTTTCACTAGACACAGCGATACACAGGGGGACTGTTAATTATCAGAAATTAGTATTACTCATAGACTAAGGCAATTTTCTTCTATAATAATGATTGTGTTTCATAGAGAATAAATATTTTGGATTTTATATAAATAAGTACAATATTATTCACATTTAGTAGTGAGTGTTAATGGTAGTGTGCTTCATGTGGATTGGCGACAAAGCTTGTTAAATATTGCATTGTCCTTAAAGTAAACGGTAAATGTGAAAAACTTTCATATTAAATGTGCATCTGCATACGATTTTGGTGATTTGTTAACATCCTTCTATTTTCACTTAAGCTATGGTTTATTCCAATCAAGAAGCATACGATATGCAGCAAATATTAGAAGAATATAGAGGCAATCACAATAAAGCTCAAGGAGTGTAGCAAAAACGATTTTACACATATATTCTCACACATGAAATGTTTTCATTGCTGGCTAGGCGAGTGAGAAACAGCGGTATCATTCAGCCTCATCATAATAAAAACAAAAGATTCGCCGCACAGTGGATAGTCTTGGAAACCGGACAAAAATATTTACCATTTAGTATCGCAAAATAAATTAAATTAATTTGTGTTTACCTACAGTTTTAAAGATACATTATAGCCAAAGCCTGGTTCTGCAGTTTGGAACAGTCACGAAAATCAGGGAAATTACATTATCTTGTGTATTAATTATTATTATTATTTTTTTATTGCTTTAAACTGTTTATGGTAGATTCTTTGAAATATTTTAAGAAAAAATTCTTAGTTTTGCTATCCATTAACATTTGCTACGTCAAATAATGGATAAAAAAGTAACATAAACATAAAATAGAAACAGCAATACACTTTTTTAGATATACTGTACAAAGTGTGGACAAAATTCTGGATAGGGATAAATATTTGAGAAACTGTAAATGCAGTCGATCCGAAGTCAATTGGGATCAATGTTGGTGGTAGGGAGAAACATTATGACGTTGTTAAGATTGTCGTCCGCTATCTTGATGGCCGCCATATCGGTATCAACTTGTTTATTTTAAATGGCAATATGGTCATGTGACATATTAAACGTCATCCCCATTAGAAGAGAAATCCAACGGTAAAGTTATTTTTCCAAAATCTGCAACGGTTTCGAAGTTGTAAATGAATTTAGGATAGGTTATGTTATCTTTCAGACTTAAATTTTGTTATGTGTGGAGCATTGTATAGACGGAAACTGACCGTCTCTATTTTTTTCTTGTGGGTAGTATGGGATGTTAACTCGAGAGGAAAGAATCGAAATTATTCTTTTGGCTGGAGGACGTAATTAGGATGTCGCTCATTCAAGACAGCTGCTATTATTGGTGCACTGCGTCCTGTAAGTCGAAAATGTTTGTTCCTAACCTCAGCTGCCTCTTCTCAGAGTTACTCAATAGGCAAAATAGCATGTTTTATGATTGCTGGGCCATGAACTAAAACTTTATGTAGGGCTGGAGTCATCGTGTACCAATCATATAGTTTCACATAATGTTCTGCAGTGGCAGTAGCGAAGTTCTGAAATTTCTCCATGTCTATTTCATGGCCACTAGAAATTGAATACAGAATAATCTTTTTTTTTTAATCAAGTTTAAATCCAGATTAGTTATTCGGGCAGCAGTTTCGTGGTCAGCAAAAAACTCCCTGAAATGTTCCCATCGTTCGTATTGCCATGGCCTTGCTTAGGAACGTCCACTAATAAACCCATCTCTTGACTGCTAAAAAAACTACCTCGTCTCTGAAATTGTTTAGAATTTATTTTCTTCGTCTTTTTAACTATGATTTTCTCTTCTTCTGATTTCAATTGCCATTGTTTAATAGAGATTTTGTAGGCTAGGTGTAATATTGATTCGAGAAACCTGATCTTTGTATGAAAGGACAGATAGTCCAAACAAGGACAGACAACAAATTTCATGCGTCATAATTCATGGTGGAGTTTATGAATTTAAAAGTTTCGGTAAATGGCATACTTAAATACCTACCCCACTTGAATAAATTACTTCTACTTTTCTGTATAAACTCAACCAACTAAAGATTAAACTCAAAGGTTTATATCAGGGAATTGCTGTAAGGCCTTCTGAACTTACGTAAAAAACAAATTAGATATAATTTATATATATATACATAATTTCCATGGGGCAGTTTCGAGCAAAATTATATTCTTGGAGTAAGTTAACAAAAGAGTGAACTTTTAAATGCAAAAGGCATCATTGATCAACTAGAATCAGAACATAAACAAGAACACTTCCTAACTTTATAAACTTTACATTTTTTTCTTGCAAAAAGCTCTTGACATTTCATTACATATTTAACCACCAAGACTTCGAGCTAAAATCTTCACATATCATAAAATTAAAATTTCTATCAATGGCTTTTAAACAATACAGTATTTTGTTGATAATGACCTTAATACAATTACTAAAATTAATACCTCAAAAACTGTACTTGCGGCCACACTAGTTTAAATTCGCATGGCCAGAAAAATTGAGTGACTTCAGCAATTATCATTTACATTCATTTCATATTTTAATAGTGGAATCTATGTTTACAAGATCCGCCAGTTATCGAAGAACAAGAAATAAACTTTATTTCATGTATTTTTTAAATTTTATTTTTTCGGCTTTTGTTCGGGTTTTAGGGTTGAATACTCCACTGTGAGTCGCTTAGAAATGGAAGAATCTCAAATATTATTGCATCGGCAAATGTGTATGTTCATGATTCTCTAAGGTGAAGATCAATGCGTTCTGGTGTCAGTAAATGCACAGTATTTCGTATTTTGAGAGAAACCAGATTTCACCCGTACAAAATATCTCATCAGGATCTCACACCAAATGATATTCATGAGATTCGAAAGGAGTTTACCTAGGGAATTCTAGCCTGTTCAATTGCTTTCGCTGGATACCCTACCATAATCATATAAACACACACACACACACAAAAAGGAAATATAATATATAACAAGCTTAACCTGCGCTCCGTACACAGCGCATCATTCACATATGAGTATGGATCTCCTTGTCATTCCTCACAACATCTGTACATATCCCTTTACAGACAAGTGAAAGACGTCTTGATAAAAATCGGCAATGGGTACCATAAAGGGGAGATTTTTTCGATTACTTTTTCAATATCTTGCACCATTTGCAAGATTGAGCCTACTTCCGGTTGGAGTTTCTAATTCATGTATGACCAGTGTTTTTTCTTCTTGCATGCGTAGTAAGCAAATACATTACACACACAATTAATTATAATGTCAGTAATATATGGTGTTCATTGAGCAAAACACTACAAACAATAAAGATTCATGTTAGTTTGGAATAATGGTTATCCTTTGTTTTTCATTACCATTTGGCCATGAAACAAACGCCTGAGCGATATACAACCCCTGTATACAACTATGTTGTGTTGGAATGTATGACTCTTAGGGTATGATGCTTTACTTTCTTTTTTTAATTTAAACACTTCCAGTGTACCCCTAAGAATGTAATAAAGAAATAATGGCTACTTTTTTTAATATTCTATTAAATCTGGACAATCTACACAATTTTGGAATCGACCAGCGTAAACGGCACGTTTCTAGCACTTGTGGTTTTCAAGATCTCATTGTCGAAAACATATAAAACTAACATTTTAATATATAGATTGAAGCGGTTAGAGGATAAAGGTGGTATGTAACAAATTGTACATTTCGGGACAATAGACTTTCACAGTATGTTAACATACCCTTCACCGTTTCCAAATCTCTTCTCTGGAACGAGGACTCACTAAATGATGTGTTATGTAGACAGTGGTGCCCACCCCCCCTTATGTCCATGACGCACCCCCCCCCCCCCAATTGTCTATCCGTAGGTGTTCTTCCATGAAAAAAATCTCCTTTTCGATTAATTATACCCCCCTCATCAAACATATTTATATAGATTTTTAACCCCCCCAAATATTTCAATGACGCAGTTTGCGTCATAGCCCCCCCTTGTGGGCACCCCTGATGTAGATGACTAACATATAACACGTGCATGAACCGCCAGAATTCAACGTTTCGAAAAATGTAACATAACACCTTTATCTTGTAAGCGCTTCAATTTTAGAAATAAACAAAAATCCAGTATGTGATTGTTTTAAACGAAATATTAATAAAAAGAAATACTAGATACTTACAGATATTAATAAAATTTACGATGTGATTTCGCAGGATGTCATAACTAAAATCCTAAAGGGTAGGTCAGTACCCTACAAGTGGGCTACTAGACAATGTAATTAAAGACATTTTTAATCTCAATTTGTCTCTCAAAGTTTAGAATCCTATTCTTTGCTGATACCAATGATGTCATGGTAACTCGATGGAAAGTTTATTTGATATTTTAAACTAAAAGATTGTAAAATTAGGCTGTTTCAAGGATTTGAGTCTTGAGTGTGGTAGGGGATTCTATTCATACTCTATTCAAGCTGAAATGTCCGTTCTTCGCACGGGGAGAATAGTTTTATGGAAGATATTTGAATCCCGTTCTCAACTTAGGATACACATTTCAGTGAAAGCGTAACGATAAAAACACATAAAATAATTTATTTTTGACATAAATGCTTGAACCCCCATACCCACTTAGAATACGCCCTTTAATCACAGCGACATAAGAATTCAGCTTGAGGTATGTCCTAACTATGTTCCAGAATTCATTTCAAACTGGTCAAAAGTTTTCCCGTGATGCACCACAAGCAACGGATAACGTCGTTATTGGACATTTTTCACCCCATTTCCAGTCCTATCCCGATGGGGGATGAATTTGGATTTAAACGACAATAGGAATGTCACTATTCATCTCAAAGACCCCGAAAACTTATAAAGAAACTTAATTATTTTGTTGGAAAACGAGTATATACCTTTAATAGTATTCCGAACTTAACTACTAAAAAAAAATGATGCAAAAAGTATTGTGAAACCAAAAGTAATCATATTTTTTTATTCTGAGAATTAGTTATTTGTGTTCACAACGAGAGTATGAGAATGTATTTTTTTTTTCTTTAACATCTAGCCGTGACACCATGTGTTTCGTATTCTCTCACGTGCGCTTGGGCCTTACTGAGTTCTGTTGCATAACATATTGTTTTGAAATTACATCTCTGAAACCAAGATGAGAAATTATCTACATTGGGCACGTTCATAACTTTGAAACTGTAATCTAAACAACGTACTTATTGCGAAAATCATAACTTTTTTTTAATATATGGAAACTTTCATGCAACAACTTTGAAACTGTAATCTAAACTTTGAAACTCTAATCTAAACTTTGAAACTGTAATGTAAACTTTGAAACTGTAATATAAACTTTGAAACTGTAATCTATACTTTGAAACTGTAATGTAAACTTTGAAACTGTAATCTAAACTTTGAAACTGTAATCTAAACTTTGAAACTGTAATGTAAACTTTGAAACTGTAATGTAAACTTTGAAACTGTAATCTAAACTTTGAAACTGTAATCTAAACTTTGAAACTGTAATGTAAACTTTGAAACTGTAATGTAAACTTTGAAACTGTAATCTAAACTTTGAAACTGTAATCTAAACTTTGAAACTGTAATCTAAACTTTGAAACTGTAATGTAAACTTTGAAACTGTAATCTAAACTTTGAAACTGTAATCTAAACTTTGAAACTGTAATCTAAACTTTGAAACTGTAATGTAAACTTTGAAACTGTAATCTAAACAACGTACTTATTGCGAAAATCATAACTTATTTTTTTATTAATATATGGAAACTTTCATGCAACAAAGCACTAGCGAGAATGCTGAATCACCAGCACAGATGGCATCAACTTGTACCTGATGGTGTTGCCTGTCAACGGAAGTCTCTAGTCCTCGAGAAACTCACATTTGGTCTTACTGTGGTACTTATCTTAAAAATAGAAATATAAATGAATGCCAATAGTGCAAAGTGCGTCTCATGAAACGTGAATGGGGCTTCATGGATTCTGTTTATGCGACAAGAGAATTCCATAACTTTAAATGCACAACATGAATGTTTAAATGGTATTTTGAGGAGAGGTATGGCTTTAAATGTACGTACAAAATTTAATAAAATGTGATTTTGCCCAATAAAACAAAATTTGACTCAACTAAACTCACTGGGACGTGTTTTCCATAACTCTGTTGGCTACTGATCCAGTGCATACACTGATGTGCAACTTGATAAGCAATTTTCGTGAATACATGATCACTTCTGAAATAAACCTCTTTGCAAATTAACAAAACTTTACAATGAAAACACAGAAACTTAAATACCACTAAGTGTATTCTAAAATCCTTTGATTTATGTTATAAGCTACATTCACTTAATGCCAGAAAAGAAGTCCTGAAGCTACGGGAGAGTAAAAAGGAATAAAGATTGGATTTATGTGTTCGTCGAAAATGAATTTACCATTGCATTTTGTGGATAATTCACCAAAACGATATTCCACTGCACAAGCATAAAATGCAAAAGATAATGCACACAGCTCAACATAAGTTTGCTACACGTCGTTAGTGGATAAAAACCAAGCACTCAACCACATCTGAAATCATCTTAGAATTTTCGTTTTTAAATGTTTCTAAAGTCACGTTCTTAGCAAATCGAAATTCCCTGGTTTTTGGCAGAATTTCCTGTGTTTTCCTTGTTTCCTCAGATTCGTTTACACTTTCCCAGATTTGTCACCACCTCCTTTTGTTTGTTTGTTTGTTTCTTTAACGAGTGACGCTAAAATATAGAAACTGTAGACTTTCTACATAGCTTCATTTTTTAAATCTATACAAGTATTTGTAAGACCCAAATTACTCCTTATAAGAATAGGGTATAAAAATTAATATTTTAGGAACATTACCTTTATTCGAAAGACTTCCTGTAAATGGACACAGCTTTAATGCCTTTATTAACAGCTTGCTCTGCAAGTCTGTTCGGCAGAACAAGGCGCACAGCGGTTTGTATGTCTGTACTGGACATTGTTCTTCGATTGATTTTCTTTGCCAGTTTGGCGGCTTCCAGAGCAATACGGTCGAAGATGTCATTCACAAAGCTGTTCATGATACTCATAGCTTTGCTAGATATACCAGTGTCAGGAAGTACTTGTTTTAATAATCTATATATATAACAACTAAAATTATCCTTCCTCCTCCTCTTATTCAACCTTCTTCTTCTTCTTCTTGCCTCTATCTGTCGTCTGGCTTTCATCTTTCGTACGTGGTCTAGTAGGAGCTCCTTCAAACTCTATAAAATAATAATAATAATAATAATAATAATAATAATAATAATAATAATAATAATAATAATAATAATAATAATAATAATAATAATAATAATAATAATAATAATAATAAAGTGTATTGGTATTTAAAGTATCGAAGACGAAGTTCAATAATAATTTTCAATATTCTAAGAGCAAACAAATATGTCTGACAATGTATTTGCGTGACACAAAACTAATAAATAAAATATTACTCGAGCTCAGTGTTTGCATTGATCTCTTCATATTGAAAAACTATTACAGCATTACAGAAATAAACAAGAAATAAGAAATAAAACATTGTTATTACATTTTTATGTACCACCCAACTGTTATTTACTTTTCAGCTTGGAATGCGCTATTATTATAGCATAGTGTAGACAACTTTTTTTTCTATATTTACTAAACGATAAATTTGCTCGAGCCGTGAATGAATAATAGTTTAAGGTAATGCTAATATGTACCCAGTGATATTTATAACAAAATTGTCGAAGTGTTCGTAAATTAAAGTTTATAAAGAATTATTTTACACGGAGCTAAATACAGAACATAATTTCAAGTATTCTTCGTTTATCACTAATGATGTAACATTTTGCGTCTTCAACAAGTGAGGTGTTGGGTAGTGGCTATTGACAATCGAACGATTAGTTTAGTTTCTGAAGCCTGTCCCAATAGTAAATGAGAGAATTACCTGTTTTGGGAACAAGAACAACTTTTAACTGAATATCCTGTAGAATATAATACGAAAACTATTTATAAAATGCAATTACTACTTTTCCCGGACATTAAATAAGAACATAGTTTAAGGTAGAAAAAGGAGGTAGTAACAAGAAACCTTGCCCTACTGCTTACATCCGGCAACAAAGCCATGTCTTGCCACTGCTGACGAGTTTGGTTTGAAGATTTTTTTCTTTTTTTAGCTTGAGAATTTATTTATAAATGATAACATTATGGTAATGCCGAACAGATTAAAAATTTGGGTATAGTGTTTGACAGAAATATGAAATTTATCTATCATATTAATGATATAATCCAAGGGACGAAAAGAATAATATGATTTATTTTCCCACAATGGCTTGAATTTAAGAATGCCAGTTTGTTACGTATATTGTAAGGTTCCGCATGTCTTCACACCAGGCTGTAGCCATGTGTTTACTACACGTGTTGGCAGTAAACAAATATAACGCAGACGACAGTACCGAAGAGGAGTCGCCCACCATCGCCAACAGTCAGCAAGACAAAGATCACCGAAGGTGGCCGACATTTTAGGATAAAAGACAGCAGCACGTCTCAAGAAGCATCAATCTTTCCAGGTTGTTCAAACGACCAAAGCCCTAAGGCGCCTGGCCATTGGGAACACCTTACCCTCTCACGACGCTTAGTCAATTGAGAGATACCTTTCCTAAAAAGCCCTACGACGCTTGGTCATTGGGTTCCCTTTCTCTCTCACGACGCCCGGTCACCGAGAGACACCTAACCACACAAACTCGTTCCCTCTCACGAAGCCTGGTCAAAGAGAGTAACCTCACCTACAAAAGCCCTACGACACTTGGTCATTGGGTTCCTTCCTCTTTCTTACCTAAAAATATTAGAGGAAACTACTTATTGTAATATATTTCTGTATTCAGGAGTATCTTTTATAATAAAAGGTGATGGGAAAGTCCAATCTCTCGTGTACGATAATTGCTCTACCCTACATAAATAGAGAGTATTACTTATTATTAAATAGAGAAACTTAATTTTACAATATTTATACAAGACGCTTGCAAGATCAAGACTAGAGTTTGGAATAGTATAGGTATAACATTGGCAAACAAAATTAAGTCAGTCCAAAAATGAATGACTAAAGACGCCCAAATTGCAAGCCGTATTCGTGGAGAGCGTGCATAAGTTTTAAACTTAGAAATTTATTTACTAATCTTTTCCAAAACTAGAAGCCATGGATAAAAGTATACAGAGTAATCAAATTTTCGTCGTGTAGATAGTTAGAATTCCATAATAACCACCATTTTGATTACTTCAAAAGCACACAAATTAAAAATATAACAACACAAATACATAAACAATGTATTAAAAACAATAAATTATTAGAACCATCTGCAGAATAACACAATTGGAAACAATTAAATTTATAACATGGAATATACAAACTTTAAATGTCATTAAGAACAAAGAATATAATATCACCTGAGACGTAGCATCCCAGGGATAAAGTTCCTGTAACGCAATTATATATGGCATATTAAAAATTTTTCTTTCTTCTGATAACCGATCACAAAAATTACTACCGTTTTGTGTAAAAGTAAGAAATAACGTGCTTTAAGTGTATTTTTCTCCAACTACTGTATTGTAATTTCTGAGTTGTACTGTAGAAATATAATTTTATTTTTAGATTCTGGTTTACAAGATAAGTTAATGATGAAACGGGATTCTAAAAAGTGAGTATATATTCTGGATACTGACAAAATGGAGCTAAAGACTTTTAATTATTTGGTACGTTTAAGAGTAAGGAAAAAAAAAACAGTATCCATAAAACCTTCGCACAGTAACTACTGTATATTTATCAAGGTTATTCAAGTTTAACGTTAAAGAAAGATGGAACATAAAAGAACTGATAGATTTCATCGAGGTAAACAAAATCATTTGGCTAAGTGAAAATCTCCATGCGTAGTTTCAAAGAAAATCAATCACGCCACTTATTACTAATCCTAAAATACACATTAAACAAGCATTTCATTTTGACACTTGCAAGACGACAGTATATAGTATGCTTAATGAAATGTGCTGCTACTGCATTAGATTTTAGCGTCCTTTTCAACACAGAGGTTAGTGGAGCCGTAGTGACTCAGTGGAAGAGCGTTCACCTCTGGTGCATGGGGTCCTTGGTTCGATTCCAGCTCATACCAAGTGAACTTTGTGGTGGACAAACGCCGTGTGCGAGGCTTTTCTCGGGGTTTTCCCGTTTCCTACCACTTTCTTCATTCCACTATTTCATTCATTTCACATCACCGTCTCCTTTAGCCTAACCAGCATAACCGTGAGACTTAAACCTAAAGATTTCACTTTATTCAACACAGAGGTTATTATGAAACAGATACCCATGGTTTAACTTGGAATCCAAACCACGTGAACTCCCATTGGAATTGAACCTGGTCTCCCACGCCAAAGACTAGTTAATGAGACACGAGACCCTCAAATTATGAGAAACTCTTAAACATTCTTTTTTTTTTAAATCATGATATTGTCCAAGGAGAAAGCATATATTGGTCGATATATTACATCGAGATTAAGAAAATGGCATACATAAAGGTGAATACTCATGTGTAGTTTTCGAGAAATCGTGAGAAGCAAATTTTATAGCATTAAATGCATGTCGTCCGTTGCCAATCTGGTAGTTCTTATTCTAGAAAAGTTATTATTAGTATTATTATTATTATTATTAGTAGTAGTAGTAGTAGTAGTAGTAGTAGTAGTAGTAGTAGTAGTAGCAGTAGTAGTAGCAGTAGTATCGAAGCAGGCCGAAACAGTCAAGTTTCTTGGTCTTCTGATAGATTTGTCCTGGTCTCAACATATTGCAAAATTATCTTATGAATTATCCTCCGTAAGTTTCCTAATAAGGTCACTTGTTCCCATTTTAAGCAGAAAAGCAGTACTAAGAGCTTACCATGCACTGTTCTACAGCAAAATCAGACATGGAATAGCCTTTTGGGGTTCATCCACTGAATTTAAGAAAGTTTTTAGATTCTAAAAGAAAATGATAAAAATAGTCACCAATACTTCATTTGATACTTCTTGCACAACGTTATTCAAATACCTAAATATTCTTCTACTGCCTTCATTATATATTAGGGTGGTCCTTATTTTACAACATTGTAATCTTTTTTCGGAACACCCCTTCATTTGGTACCACTTGTCGAAATACTATCCTGTGCAAAATTTCATTCCAATCGAATGAGGATAAATGGTGCCACACAGAGCCTAAAGTTTTTGTTCATTTATTGGGAGCTTTTGAATTATCCAATAGATGGCAGCACCTATAAAGATATAGTAACGAACATTTACAGGCGACATTTTCAAATTCTTTCGTGTGATTTTTAAGAAAATGTAGTAAGTTAAGATGTGCTAAAAAATATATTGATTACATAAATGTCATATTTAATATGTTTTTTTGGCATAAAGTTTATTTTAACCACATGCACTTGATTTTATGTTTCTGCTGAGTACCACAGGGTTCTAGTATCAAATCTTTGTTCCTTTTGTTCTTCTTTGAAAGCTTTTTCGTTGATAAAATTCCATCTTTCAAAATTATTTTTACATGACAAAATATTGGGTTTTATCAGAGCTTCTCTAGTGACTGATGGAATACGTCAAAGATTTTCTACAGAATCATGAGATATAATAAATTGCTTACCGAGCTGCTTTTGGAGCTACTGGAGTACTCCGAAGATACACCCTCGCCAGCTTGTGAATTCTTGCTCATCTTCACTTGTGAACCTGCGCAATGGAATAAAACAGATTTTGTATAAAGTGTTCAGAACAATATAAACAAATTTTGTATATACATAGAGATATAATTTATTATATATCGACAGAAGAAAACCGTTTTACATACTCTGCTATATCACTAAATTAATCCCGACACTAGTCAGATTATTACATGTTTCAGACCTACATATTAAACGAAAACTTACAATGACACACATTATTCAGTACAACAACTAAGAACACTGTAGCGTCACAAACAAATTTTGGATACATCTATAACAGTGAAAATGCAACTGAGACGGACGAAACAACGCACAACCAAAGCATGAAATGTTGCGACTTAATAGGAACAAAACTACAAGGGATTAAATATTTTTACTTTTTTCTAAAGGATTTTATTTAAAAAAAAGAAAAACTGCTTATTAAAAAAATATGATGCCGTTTACAGCAATTTGATATCTTAAACCGATCCGGAGACATGAAAAACATTGCTAAAGTTTGTAACACTGTAATATTATATGGTTGCGAGAATATGTTACGGCAGCTGAATGCCGCTAATTCTAGCTTCGCAACTGCGTGTAGCTTAAATAAAAATGAAATCTGATCAAAACAAATACTTATAATTACTACTATGTGTTATAAGTTTCGCCAATATGTTATTGCCTTCATCAGACAGAATGTTTAATAATAATAATAATAATAATAATAATAATAATAATAATAATAATAATAATAATAATAATAATAATAATAATAATAATAATAATAATATAACAATAATAATAATGTTTATTTCTGTGCCATGAACAGCCTAACGGCAAAAATACAGCACTTTATCAGACAAGATAAAAACGTATTACATACAATGTAACCTACTTACTGAAACAATAAAACAATGATAAAATAGCATATAAGATACAGTTCATTATATCTAAGACTAAGTTATAGATTATATTTAAGATAGTTCATAGATAAACTCAGTTCATACATAAATTTTTAATATATGAAAACTTATTCTGTATTCTGTTGTGCTTTTGAAGTGTGGGATCTGAACATTCGTCACCTCGGAATTAGAGTTATTTATTTATTTATTTATTTCGGAAAAACAACAGGCAAATGCCTATGCAGAGGAATGTCGTCTTGCTTTCCTCACTGTAAATTTTGTGCGAGGCATTCTGTTACTAAAACACGAAAAGAGTTCTCGTTACATAATATCATAATATGTTCTCAATTTTATTCAAAATTAATCACAACTAGCACCAGTTACCCGCTTCGCTGGGTTAAATTAAGAAAAAAAAATAGTAATATGTTTCATTACTCAGTCACTTTTTACTATTACTAAAGCGCTCTTTCATATCGGTCATTTTCGATGATTTTTATACATCCCCTCCCCCATGTTGCGGGGCACGGCATCGGAGTTGTCATTGTTCATCTCAGCGACCCCAAAAACTCTAATTCAACACTGATATTGGTCTTTTCGATCACTTTTATATATCTTCCCCTGCTATCTCCCTCCCTAAGTTCTAACGTCAAAGTGAAATGATAAAAAACATCTCAGGCCAGAACCTCATCTATGTTAAAAATTTGATCGAACTTGATCGTTTGGTTCAAGAGTTCTTAAGTTTTATTTATTTTTTAACTCCTCCCTCCCTCACTCCTAAGTTCTATCGTCAAAGTGAATAGATAAATGCCATCCCAGACCCGAATGATGAAATCACAAACACAATCACTTTCATTTTTATTTTTTTACATATATATATATATATATATATATATATATATATATCTTTCTCCCCCCCCCCCCGTTGCACCGTCAAAGTTAAATGGCAAAAAATATCCGAGACCCAAACGTCATCTATGTTGAAAATTTGATCAAGATGGTTGGGTGGTTCAAGATTAAGTTTTATTTATTTTTATATATAAATCTTCCCCTCCCTTCCCCCTCCTAGGTTCTATCATCAAAGTAAAAATATAGATAAAAAAACTTTCCAAGCCCGAACCTCATCTATAATGTTCGGATTTGTATGTAATTACATTTTTTTCCCCCTTCATATAGGTTCGTCAAATCCTTAAATGTTTGTGATTCACACCTGTAGGGTGCTTCAACTCAAGTTTCATATTACATATTTTTACATACTTTGACCAATATTACATATTTCTATGGCTTCTACATATTTTTTTACATAAAACTGTTTTAAATTTTGCGTTTACTGCAAATTTATTTATTTTTTTTTAAAAAAAAATAAACTCTCCAACTCTGCAAAGCTTGCATCTAAATTCAATTTTGTCATGTCTATCTTTTCGTTTATTTACTGAAAGAGAAATACTGGTATATCTCTCTTTTTTCTTATTTGTCAAACCATGTTTTGCAGAATTTTCACCGATAACAAAAGAAATATAAGAAGAAACAAGTAAAAATCCTCCCTCCGAGGTACATTAGCAGCGCCCTTTATTCTCAACTCTGGATGAAGACAGATCACGTGCCTGACTGGCGACTGGCCAGGAAATTCCTAAAATGAAGTCTATTTGATTGTTATCGGAGGTCGGACGGGAAAAAAGATGAAAGCAAATCCTGCAATTCAAGTTAAAACTGTATACTAGTGTGCTTCCAAGAATTTACTGCAAGAGTTCGTTCCAAGAAGCTGGCGACAATGGTAATATCACAGCAGGTAACCTAAGCTTTCAAAGAACTTCGGTTGTTCAACTGAATGACAGGAGGACAGTACTCTAATATTACAGTTGCAAAACGCACGTGTTCTGTATTAACCGTCGAAGTTAGAAATGGATCCGGTTGTCTCAACTTTATCCGCGAAATTGCGGTCGTGGGTAACTATCGATGATGCGTTTACTATGGACGGTAAAGTTGTGTTGTGCCAAGTGTGTGATAAAAGAAATGGATGTTCAATGATATCTCAGTTAGAACAACATGTACGAATTGCACTCCACGCAAGAAATAAAAATTTGCGAACTGATGAAAAAAAAAAAAAAAACAAGTACTCTTGGCACAAACGCATCAAGATACTTCAGTGAGTTTTTCAAAGACTTGTGCCACGCAATGATAGCAGCAAACATTCCTTAGAACAAAGTTCAAGTGCCAAAATACCGTGCTTTTCTGAAGAAGTACTGCGGGCGTCGAATTCCTGACGAATCCACTCTTCGAAAGTGTTATCTCGAAGTTTGTTATAGGGAAACTATAGATACCATTAGGGCAGAAATAGGTAGTTCATATATTTGGATTTCTGTGGAGGAAACAACAGACGTTGTGGGACGTTATGTAGCAAATTTAGTGATTGGAAAGTTAAGTGAAGATGCTCCATCTAAATCCTATCTTATTGCGAGTAAATTGCTGGAACGCACGAATCATTCCACGATTTGTAACGATGGTCTTAAAGTGTTGTGGCCGGGAGGAGTTCAGGAAGAAAAAGTCCTTGTTCTCTATACAGACAGCGCAGCGTACACGTTAAAAGCGGATAGAACACTTACAGTTTTTTACCCTCACTTAATTCATTTCACCTGTATGACCCATGCTCTTCAGCGTGTTGCTGAAGAGGTGAGAGACAACTTTTGCGAAGTAAATCAACTAATTTCTTCCACGAAAGAAGTTTGTTAAGGCTCCACATCGTGTTCAAGTTTACAGAGATCAACTGCCAGACGTGCCACTTCCTCCGGAGCCTGTGCTAACGCGATGGGGCACTTGGATACAGACAGTACATTTCTACAACGAACATTTTCAAAAAATTAAGCCTGTTGTTCATTCATTTCCATCGGAGTCTGCTGTGTCAGTTGGCATTGCTCAGAAACTGTTTAATGACTCAAAAGTAATGTGTGATATCGCATACATAGACAGCAATTATGATTGGCTACCTACAAGCATTAAAAAGCTAGAGACTGTTGGGCGGCCTCTTCCGGAATCCATGGAAATCATAGAGGATGCAAAGAGACTGCTGCAAGGTGTGTGTGGAGATGTAGGAGAAAAAGTTCGAAAGAAACTAAATGCAGTGCTGGAAAGAAACCCGGGTTACGACAGCCTATTGGCAGTGTGTGAGATTCTCAGTGGTGAAACAAGACCCCCCTGAAGATATTTCCCCCAACTACATCCCCCTGTTGAAATACGCTCCTGTTACCTCATGTGATGTGGAGAGATCATTCTCTGCATACAAGAATATTTTATCCGATCGCAGTCAAAATTTTACTTCTGATCATTTGGAAATGCACTTTGCAACCCATTGTGCAACAACACACTGTTGAACTGCAGGCACATCTTTTGTAAGTATTTTATTTCTAATTAAAAATGTTCATTAGTGAAAATATTCTTCAATCTTAGTTCAGCTGGTATTGTTTAAAAGATATAGGGCTGCTTTTCCCTGCATGAAATAAATATATATAAGACAATACATTTCGTCTTAAGTTGCTTTTAGTATTTAAATTTGTATATTGCGTATAATTCATTTCAAGATTGGGCCGTGGTGACGGATGTGCATTAGTGTAAAAGTTTCCAGATTTGAAACGGGACCACACCACACCACATGAGATTTCTGACGTACAAATGCTGTGTGCATTGTTTTTCTCGGGGCTTTCTTGTTTCTCTCTAGCCGATTTACATCTTCCTTCATTCACGTCTGATTGTTATTATCCTGCAATCAGTCACGTCAGTGACGTATGGCTGTCTCAGCTGTTCAATCATTTCACTTCATTGGGGGACTTGCATTAAGCAGGATAAAGTGTAGTAGATAAGATTTTCCTTTTTATTTTCATAATTCGTTTAAATATTGCATACTCATACGCGTGTTAATATTACGTTTTCATAAATATGTAACATATGTAATATTACATATTCTTATATAATATTACATATTTCTTACATTTTTAAGCGATTTTTGTTACATATTTACGTACATATTTAGGGGGTTGATATTACATAAAAATCCGGACTCTACTCATCTATGTTGAAAATTTGATCGAGATCGGTCGGGTGGTTTAAGAGTTATTAACTCACGAACATAGTCACTTTTATTTTTATATATATTGATTTTAGTATATCTCCCCTTCCTCCCCCTCCCCTACGTTGTTCTGTCAAAGTGAAATGATAAAAAATATCTCAAGCCCGAATCTTATCTATGTTCAAAGTTTTATCGAGATCGGTCGTTTCGTTCAAGAGTCATTAAGTTTTATTTATTTTTTATAATCCCTCCTCCCCCTACCCTAAGTTCTACCGTGAAAGTGAGTAGCTAAAAATACTCCCAGGCCTGAATCACATCTACGTCAAAAATTTGATATAGATTGGTTGGCCGGTTCAAGACACTAAGAGTCACAAACATAGTGACTTTCAATTTTATAATATAGATAAAAGATTGTCTTTTCGATATTCAGGTGGTTGCGTGGTTGATTTGAAATTTACCGTCACGTTCAACATTGAGGCAAATAAGATGTGGACCTACAAATTTAGGTAGGATTTTCTTCTCTAGAATGGAAATCATAATTTTTTCATAATAATGACTATGAATATGAAATTTGTGGAAGAAGGAAAAGTTATATATAACCCTTAATTTCAAACTATTTTTAATGTATATGTAAGAATTATTTTCAGTAATTATGTGATGGAATCCAAAGCTTCAATTTTTCATTGATTTATTTTTTAATTAAGAACCAAATATCATTACCCTTCCATGCTTTCACTGACCCAATTGAAGAAAGCAAGAAAGCTCTCGAAATATAATTGTGACGCTAAAAGTCATTGAAAGGAGTCCAGGTGAAGGGTGAGTAATGGATACTCATGTGACTTGTGCCTTGTGTTTATTATATAATTTGGAAAATCTAGTGTTTCTTGTTCTTATTCATTATGATATACAGTATTTTATGAATAATGTATCTTATCTATAAGGATTTAGAATTTACAGACATAGATTTAGATGTATGTATGTTGCTCAACAGTTTTTTTTTTTTTTTTTTTTTTTTTTTAATTTTCGTTTTAGAGCAAGATAAATTGCAACTTGTAGTTCTCAAGTGAAATAGAGCAAATACATACACTTCATAATAAATTATTTGTGTTTCTAATGCTTTGTAAGAATATATCAGAAACTACAAAAATTACAGTATTTCAAGCACCTTACTTTCATGTTCCTGTTTGCCACTTATGCTTAATTTTCGATGATATCATACTCATGAATTTTCTCGAGGTTTAATCCTGATATTTATAGATATGTATAGTTCGTTTAGAACATTTTTAAACTAAGCGTATGGAAAGGAACCTTCCCTGCTCCTAGTTAAATAGTTTGAGAAAAGGAGGCAGACCCAACAACCAATAATAATAATAATAATAATAATAATAATAATAATAATAATAATAATAATAATAATAATAATAATAATAATAATAATAATGTACTGTTGCCAATTTTCGTAGTTTCCAAATTTAAGTTAAAAATTCACTTTATATATGCTACCGAATTATGTGTAAATATGTATCGTAATTTTTTTATGATAAATACAAATCAAATTCCTGAGTTGTTTTATTGAAATTCTTGCTTATACCTCTTTATACCATCACATGTTCTATTCCGAATATGTTTATCTGTGTTCAAAGAGTGGAGCATTAGTAAGTTTCCTAACTTTCTATTTGAATTGGAGTGATTGTTGAGTACGGATTGGTTCATAGTCTAATTAGTAAGAAATTAGTGTAGAAATCTTCTAATTAGTTCGACAAAGATAATCTTGTTCTCTGGGTACGTTAGAGATCTACAAGGGCCGGAATTTTTAGCCCGGGCCCGGCCCGGCCCGTGAATTTATAATATGAGGCTCGACCCAAGTCCAAAATATGTTTTAGCCTTTAAACCCGAGCCCGTGTGATAATCAAATCAGCCCGAAATAAGCCCGAATTACAGAAACTTAATTAACGCAAAATTTTATTTTGTATTTACAGCAATTAGAGGTTTAATTTTGCAGTTTCCTTTTGCAGCGCTTACTTGTTCACTATACATATTCTCCTTTTTGTAATTTTGTAATATTTTAGATACTCATTGTGTTGTAATTCAGATTCGGCACATTTGATTTCTCTTTCTACAAGTGAAAATGGGAATGCTATATTTTTTGTGGAGATTTTGTGAAAGAAATGCTTCCAATATCAGCAAAAGAATGAAATAATAATAAAAAAAACTAAAATATAAACTAGCATTATCTTGAAGAAGAAATAAGACTTGTTCAGAATGCTTTTGTCCTTTTAATTCAGTGTAAGAAACAGTACCTTTCACTCACAGATAAGCTAAACATGTTTATTTTTGTTACTTTTAGTTTTTCTCTCCACTACACAGTTAGCTTTACTCTCAATTGCATAATGATAATCAGAATTTTAGTATGGGCATCTCAAGTTACAAATTTAGATGTGATTTAAAAATTCTCGAGAAAGAACGGTCCGATAAATATCATTGTACAGTATATTCACAAAATTAGGCCCGTGAAATATGATTGTATATTTAAAAATTTATGACCCGTGTCCAAAGTGATCTATGCTTTGCAGACCCGAGCCCGGCCCACAAGCGGGGTAGGGCCTAAGCCCGCGGGTTCAGTCCGAGCCCGTGTAGACCTCTAGCGTACGTGGTCTTGAATTGGGTTATACGTGGAACGGATCTCGCGTAAAACTAGATTCACGTATGATACGTCTTTGGTACTAAAAAAATGATCATAAATACTAAACTATTCTATATAGACGTATTTTTCGGCCTGATTAAAAACCATACATTAAATTGAATAAAATATAAAGAACATGAATACTGCCGCTAGACCAATTTAAGAAGAAGAACAAAATTAGACCTGGGACAAGCAAACAAGACGCAAAATCAATTTCCCCACGAAGTTCGAAAATTGATTTATCTCCGTGCTTTATAATCCTTAGTACACATAATGAATATCTGTCAATGTGCGTTGAAATCACCACTTTCAATAAATAAATAAATAAATAAATAAATAGATAATAATGAATTATGACTATTACATCACATCAAATGCAAGGTGTAAGATTAATCTATAACATACAAAGCTACATGAGCTGACAAAATCACGGGTACCTACGGTTAAAGTGGAAAGTTGAAGTTAGTCATGCTCAGGGACGTACGCAGGGGGGGGGACCGAGGGGTCCGGACCCCCCCCCCCGAAATTTCGAATTTTTAAAAATTTAGCCTAATTTTAGGGGCAATTTTAGGAATTTTAATATAAAATACCTTGATATTTAGTTTGGATCCCCCCCCGAAATAAATTCCTGGGTACGCTACTGGTCATGCTTATAGCTTTAAGAGAGGAACCGACGGAAAAATGTCAAAAGTAAATTTTTTTACACTACCAGGAGGTAAAAATTTATGATGAAAAAATTCTCCATGTTACTTACTTTTTATTTTATTTTATTTTTTCTTTTTTTATTATTATTATTATTTTTTTTGCATAAAATCTCATGTTTTACGTTATTGGATTTAGAAAAAAAACTTGAAATTCGATATGCTTCTATGTTTTTGATACCATTATCTAAGTGAATCATCAAAAATTAAAAAAAAAAAAATCAAATTTAGTGGGGTTCTATGGTGACCTGAAAAATCTTGCCCATGTTATTATTATTTTTTTTTTATTTATTTCATCTTGTTTTAGGTGACGAGGCTAAGGCGGAGACGAAGAAGCGTTAACTACCACCTAAACATGATACAGAATCATAAGCAATGTTTTACAATCAAAAAATTAGAAAGTAAAAAATACAAAAAAGAAACAGACGCTCACTTAAAAACACACACAATGCAAGTATTATAGTGCTACATAAGATATATATCTAGAAAAATATATACATACATGTTATTATATGTAACGTTATCTCTCTATGACAAGCTTCTCTATTAGACACTTTCATTAGGATTACAATGATGAAATTTGGCATGTTGTAGCCTCCCGGGACTAATTCACAGAAAAATTGCCAAAAGTGAAATTTTTAGTTTCTACGGGGTCTAAGAGGAAGAAGAAAATTTTCGTTATGTTATTTAAATAGGGTTATTTTTCAACGAAGAAACGTTATTTCTCAATAAAAATGTTCTCATTTAGGGGATTTTTTTTTTTTTTTTTAATAGATGATGTCGTAAGCCCAAATTTGGCTGGCGAACAGAACATAGCCTCATATGGTCTACATTTTATGTCTTGATGATAAGCTCTATTTTTCATAAATTGAAAAGTCTTAAACCATCAGGTCAATGGTTTGTTTGGTTAGATTCCTACCACGAACTTAGCATATTTTCCACATCTTTGTTTGCGCGTTTAACTGAACTTTGTGACTGTGCGGCTTCCCGTGGGTTATTTTCAGTTCAGGCTACATTGCACATGTTTCATCCTAATGGAAAATTCCCGACCAATATAACTTTGCAGAATGCTTGGACCTCCAAAAATTGTCAAAATATTTAATAATACAACCGCGACTTCCTCTGCATATTTACTTTTTAACGGACCGAGTTAAACAAATTTTGTGACATGATTTTGATATACGAGACTAAATTTCTAATCCCTATCTGGCTATGATTGAATATCTATTAAGTCTTCCTGGCATCTAGAGTTTTACAGTAATTTCTTAGAATATCATGGGTCGAACTATTAGTTCTGTTTTCAGAACTTTACACTTCTGACAAGTTTCACACAAATTTAAGTAAATCATCACTTCGCCACAAGTTACATTCTTATACACCGTATGCAGTTCTTTCATCATTCGATTTCTTGCACCAAGACCAATTGCTAAATGTGTTTCATGAATTACGGTAAAAAGTTATTCCGTGTGAACATAATATCTAACAGTGGATCTTTCTTCATTTATAGGATATATAAGTTTATCACAGTCACCCACTCTCATAATGTCACATCGCTTCAGTTTTTGATAATCGGTTGGCACTATTACCACTTACTTTAGACTTATTTTCTCTCACTTTATTAACCAATTCACAATATTTTTGCTTAGTCAAAATGTCACTGTTTTTCTTCTTATATTAATAATGTAATCTAGTTTACACTTGAAGCGTTCCAACATCACTTTTCATAACCTGTATCCATAATTTTCACTCGCTTATTAAATAATGAAAATAAAAATGTCGCATCACCGTGAACAAGATGATTTTCACAGTACGCAGCTGAACAATTCCTACAGCTACTCGTACTAACTTGATAGAGACTTGGCGGTACTCTTGGCGGGCTTGCTCACTACTGAAGTACTTGTAATTGTCAGCCTCGCGAATAGAAATAGTTTTATACATTGTACTTAAGCAATAGTTAGCAGTCCACTTAATTTAGTTGTTGACAGAGAAATTGGCCCGCTTCGACTGTTCATTGTTGACGTGGAGAAAAGAGTGAGGAAATGTGGTGTGAGGTGCGCAACAGCTTTTTCTAATAGACTGCAGCGTGGACGTTCACAAAATAAATTAACTTACGTCGAAGAGGCCAATTTATTGCTTTTAGCGTCATGAACTGGTGATTACATATATATAACTTCCGGTGTGAGTGGATGATTATAGGAAATATCCGATGTCAACAGGTAATTTTGTATCATAACGAGGAAGGAAGGGTAAATGTGATAAATTATACAGTACTTCCTACATTAACCAAATGCTGTGGATATTATCCATAATAACCGGATATTATTTATAATTTCCGAATTTGTCATATTTTCCGTAGCATATATATATATATATACTGTATGTGTGTGTGTAACGAATCTTGTTGACACGATAACGTTCGCAATCCACATCGTTGTCTGATATTCTGTTAACTTAGTATACTTCTAGATAATTGTACGAAAGAGATCTTAGAGTATTTAGAATTTCTCAAATGCCTATACTATGTGGAGACAAGGTTTAAAATTTAAGACAAAAATAATGTATCTCACCAGCACCTTTAGTTAAGAAAATAAAATTTGGTATATAAACTTCTTATTAGAAATAAATAGAAACGTACCTCAGTATTTTAGAAAATTTCGCTTTTGAGAGGAGTAGTAATTTCTACTATATTTTTTCTCAATGCGGAAAGAACATAGTCGACGTCTGTCTCATCATCACGGCTCACGAGATAACGGCTGCACCGTTTATGTGAGTTTTGAAATATAACCAAATATTAATTTGTCATTTTCATTAAAATGTGCATCTTAGGAAGGGAGGGGGATTGAAATTTATGCCAACTATGCAAATCCGTACAATGTCACCGTTGGAAATTAATTTTTGAACTTAGTTTAGCACTTGGCTAGGAATTTTCGCGTATCATGTCATTTTCATTAAGATATGTATGCTTTGGGGTTACGGAATCAGAATTTAGAGTATCTCAAGAGTTCCTTAAGTTAGACAGATGAAACCTTGAATATAAAGTCACTAATAAGGCGATACGTGTTCAAATGTTTACAAAAATTCCATTTCTAAAATAGGATGAGACAAGTGCCATATTTTTTTCCCTTCCACAATCAAATTAGTGTTGTCTTATTATCATAGAAAAATGGCTCAGCTGCTTCAGATAAATTTGGGAACAGATCAATATTTGTCTCGAACAGAGCTTTTACCTTATCACTTTCTTTAATTCTTATTCTAAAGAAGAAGGAGCTTTAAATTTATGTTCTTTACACAAATTCACATCGTGTTTCAGTTTGAAACTAATTTCTGAACATAGTTAGCATTTGTCTCGGTCGGGTTTTTATCATTTGACTTTCATTAACATCGGAATTTTAAAGAGATGAGGTGGTAAAAAATTAGTGTCAGAAGTAGATTTTCTTACGAACTCATTCACTTAGGCAGACGAAATTCGATATATAAACTCCTTATTAAAAACGAGTTAAAATATGTTCACCTGTTTTCGAAAGCTCCGCTTCTAAAGGAAGAAAAAGGGGCCTTTTCCATACTTTTTTCTCTGTTTCATCATCGCAGGAAAACCGCTCAACCGTTTCAAATGAATTTTAAAGATAAATAGTACTTAACTCGGCCATAGTTTCATCATGTTATTTTGATCAAAATAAGTATTCTGAGGGTATTCACAATTTCTCGAAAATAGAGAATCTAACGATCAATTGAACCGTTTAAAATCAAATTTTAAAAATAGCACTTAAGTCCACATTTTTATCAGGTTAAAATGCGTCTGCTTTTTTCTTATTATTATTATTATTACACAGAATAATGACTACATAGCTTGAAACAAACTTTTGAACGTAATTAGTACTTAGGACGAGCTGGGTACTTTAATATTTTGTTTCCGCTGAAGTACTTATACTATGGTGAAAAGGCGGTTCAAATATATCTTTCAAATATTTTCTTGAAACCTATTCCTTTCCTGCAATGCCAGGTACTTCATCTTGTCTAATACAATTTTATTTTGTTTTATTTTATTTATTTTTTAAACTTCATACAGTAAGTTGACACGCTATAGAATATTACCTGAGCTCCTTCGTGGCTAAGCGGTTAGTGTACGTGCGTTTGGCGTGGGAGACCCGGGTTCGATTCCCGGCGGGAGCTCATGTGGTTCGGATTCCACGTTAATCAGTAGGTCCCGTTTCATGTAGCCTCGCTCCTGACAGGGACGTTAAACTCAAAATCAACTCAACTCAATATTGCCTATTCCCTTACTTTAAATTCCAACTCCTGAATGATCCTTATACTTCCAAGCTTTCGACTACCCGCTTCAGTGTACTTCATAGACGTAAAAGAAATAATAATAGTAATAATAAAAAAATCAGAACAACACAAACAAATGGAGTCATCAGAAAAGAATAGTGGAGACACACCTTTGGCTGTATATTTCTGCGATTCACTCGTCAATTTGCCGCATGGAACGCTGTAGTATGAACAACACCGCCATTTGATGAATGTATCGCAGCAATATAGAGGAAAAGGTGTATCTCCATTGTTCTTTCCGATTTTTTTTTTTTTTTTTTTTTTTTTTTTAATGCCTATTTCTATCCTCCATGAACAAGGCTTCAGGGCAAAGCCACCAGCTTTGAAAGTGTAAGGTTTATTCAAGAATTAGAATATTAAGCAAGCGAAATAAATTTATTAATTTTCGTTTCTATATATTGAGAAAACTTTGTTCGCAAGAAAATCGTCCGAAAATTATGTTAACGTTAACAATCCATATGTAGAAATTTATAAGTGTTACATAAACTATTCCTAATAAGAACATTTTTTTTTCTTTCTTAAAAGCAATTTGTTCTTAATAATTTGGTTGATTTATTTGTAAGTGATTATCAGTATAATCAGATTACCAACCAGTAAGTGACTATTAGTGATTCCCATAGACGTTTGCCGTAGTTTAACAGAATTCATATGTATAAAAATTACATTAAAATGCAGATCGCTGAGCAAAGCAACTATTATTTATTAAATAATAAACGTGTGACAGTTTCGCCAACTAACTGAATATATTGGCGTTATCAGACACTGTCTTATTCAATATAGCAAAACTAGTATGAATCAGTTAGAATTCATATGGAAGTCCATGTCTAGTATGGTAACAGTGTATATCTGTGTTTCTAGGATTTCAGTTTATCTGTTTTCTACATACGATTTAAGGAATATTAATTCAGTACTTCCTAGGTAGTTGAACGTGCGCTATTTACACAGCTCACAGTTCTAAAATGAGCGTGAATCCCCTTCCCAGTTCTTACTATATTTGTGCAAGTCTCTTTGCGATAGAAGACACAAATAGAAGACGGAAGACTATCAAAGGGAGTGAATTGCTATAGACAAACAAATAAATGTAGCCTAGTATTTTAATATATAGAATGTTGGGGTGAGTTTGTGGCAAACTTGGACAAATGATAGATGATACCAAGTGCAAATACTGTTTATATATATATATATATCTATATATATAAAAGAGAACGTACAAAATCCTTTGTCCGCTCATCACGCTAATACGGCTGAACCAATTTCTTTCATTTTTGGGGGGTTATTAGGATTTGGACCCTAGATGGTTTTTATCATATCACTTTAATTTTTAATTACCAGTGTCTTGAGATAATTGACCATTCAAGTGTCCATAACGTACAAATCCTTTGTTATTAGTTCATCATAGGTAAAAATAAACGTATTTATATGCAACCCGCATGACCGTGTCACTCGGCGGGTTAACATAAATGACAGGCGATATACAGCGGAAAATAGCTTGAATCTTCTGTTTAAAATTTTTTAATTGATTTGCTTATTTTTACAGACACTTTTACAATATGCCAGCACCGGGATGACCGCAGCGAAGCGGGGCGGGTTAACATAAATGACAGGCGATATAATGTTAAGATTTACTGCAATCTTCTATGGTTTTTATCATATCACTTGAAAGCGAAAAAGTAAAAATTATCTAAGTAACAAAGTTTATTGCGTTCCGGGGTGACCGCAGCGAAGCGGGGTGAACGCTGCTAGTATATATATATATATATAATTCCATATCCGAGTACGCCTCATTGTAGCTCCACAAACATTCGAAGTTAAGAGTTTGCAATAGCTTCTGTCATTCAGATTAAAGCAAATCGCCTAAAATGTCCATCAATCCGCCATACGTAGTTCCTCCACTGGTTGCCTTTCACAACGGTATCAACCTTAACGATCTACGGGTAATATTAAACTAATAGGGTCAAAACGACATCTAAAATGTGGAATAGAAAAATAAAGACAAGTTTGAAATAAGAATTGAAGCTTTCCTGGCCCTGGCAGCGAATATTATAGAGATGTTCTCGGGATATCAGCCAGGTGAAAGCCGACGATAGAGCCGACGTCTCAAGAACTGACATCGTTTTCGTCTTCAGGGAGATTATACTGAGACCAATTCGTGTGTACTATATATAGAAGACTGAGGAAGGGCTTACGAACTGGGTTCAGTGTAATCGTCCTGAAGACGAGAACGATGTCAGTTCCTGAAACGTCGGCTCTATCGTCGGATTTCACCTGGATGATATCTCGAAAACATCTCTATAAAAGACTTTTTTTTTTTTTAATTTGAATGAGAACTGGTAAGTCTACACAAAATTTGGAATCGACCAGCGAAAACGGTACGTTTCTAGCACTTGTGGTTTTCGAGATCTCATTGTCGAAAAGATTGGTCACAAACATATAAACTTTTCTAGCATTTTAATATATAGGTACAAAAATTATAACACTGAAATTATTGTAGTATGTAAATATTTAAATCTTGTATTTTGTAAATTTATGTTAAAAATATATATAAAATAATGTAAGTAATAGATTATTTGTATTAATGGGCAACGATTTCGACTTCAGTAAGGGAACCTGGAGCCCTCTTCTGGTCCACAGTACCTTGAAAAGAAAGTAACTGTCTATCATCTACAGTCCTGTTGTTGCTCCGAAAATGCTGATTCCTTCTAGACTTACTTGTTACAGCACACTTTTTTTTTCTTTTAATGATTAACATATTCATTTTTCCAAATACAATGAACTTTGTAATACAATGAAAATTTGTAAGGTTTATTTATACCGTGCGACAAGTAAATGTACATTCATCTTCCGCTATTCAATCAGAGTTAGTAAATCCTGTGATAAAAGTTTTGTGCATTCAATCGTGTAGAAATTTAAAAAAAAAAAAAAAACGGATACATTTTATTTTACAAATACTTGTATTTATATTCAAAGACATGCTGACTAGAAAATATAACCTGAAACAAATAAGCTATTATCACTGTCTATATATAAAAACAGATCCGATTCGGACACAAATGACATTTAACAAGTTATTATGCCGTAAAGTGCGTTAATGATGTCAGAGCAGTCATCGATTCCAAGGTTATTTATGATTACTGCCATAATACATAAGTGACTTCGAACAGAAATTCATATCATTATCATTGTTAATACCAAAATACGAACAATTCTTACATCATTAGACCAGAACAAGACTTCAGATTTTGCTACAGGAGCCGAAATCGTTATTCTTTAATCAGGGTTCCTACTGATCTGGAGAAATCTATTTTTCTGACTTTTGACAGGAAATTCCCTGACTTTCATGACAGATGTCGGATGACATTGACACAAATAACGAATAAATAACAGTGAATATTTATATATGAGAACATTTATTCTATTGAGACAAATAGTAATCAATTGCTCATACGTACATTTCACTTACCTTCCATAAGAATCTGAAGAACGTCAATTATAATGGTTGGCTAAGCTGAAATTACTATGCAATAATTGTTAGAAAACAAATATTTTTTATAAAATTTCCCTGATTTCCAGTCTTTTTCCCTGAATTCTCAGAGTTTTCCAAGACCATTTCGAACACTGTTAATACAAATACTTTATACTCCAGGTATGAACATTATTTTATTTATATATAAAAGCGAATTGCAACATGAAAACATATTATTTTTAAAAAAATATATGTATGGCTTGAATTTGTCTGACTTCAATGGATACTCGAAGTTATTCTAAAATTTAAAAGAAAAAAAAAAAAAAAGATTGTTAAGACATTATTTTATTCTATCAGATATACACGTAAAACCCTCAGATAATGAACTTTGAGAGGAACACAGAACACATTACAAGATTTCATACAAAAAGCCCTATGGATTGACCCTAGAATCATTCATTTATAGGCCTCATCAACATCTATTTCCACACTCCGAAACATTTTTACACAAGTTGTCTGCAGTGTCCCCAGGAGCACCGGCTTTTGAAAATCGCTAATGCTCTCGCCTTTGGTACGAGCGATCCATGGTTCGATTCCTGGTGCGGACACTTGGTTGAAAAGGTTAAAGATATTCCTCAATCTTCCAGCCATCCTGAGTGACGTTCTTCCTGAGTTTCCTTGATTCACATCAGGCAAATGCCGGGATTATACCTAACATACAGGTTCCAATTCCCTTCCTTCCTTTCCCACTTCCACGGACATTATCTCCTAGGGACGTCATTCTTTATGCGTAACGGACTTAAGAGGACATAGATGCCGAATGGCCAAAAATATAATTTCTAATCCTAATAAAATATCGCTATCGGACATTATGCTCTGCCAATATAGTTTGGATTATTACACGTGTCTCTAACATACGATTTTGTTTTGCATTTGTCCTCCCAACTTCTTGGTCTACACAAAAGTCTCCTTTCACCAGGATTTCCGACTATAACACTATACATAAGTACAACATGTATCCTCCATGGTCAAGAGGTGTCCCGCCGATCTTAGGTATCTCGTTGTATTATCCGAATGGCATTCGGTGATCTAAATCTATTGTGCAGTTCTGCAATCTGTAACTTAAATTCACCTGCTTTTCCTACAAGAGTTCGTTAAACAAACCAAAAAAAAAGTCATTGTAAGGAATTAACTGGGCATTGTTGAATTTACAACCTATTGATTTAAACGGAGATAAGCTTTCCTTCTTCGCACGTGGCGCGGAACGCGTATTTTGAATTTTTCTTTCGAAGTGTATTGATCTTTTATTCACAGACAATAAATATTACACTTTTAGTAATAATGGATTCCTGGAAAAAATTGCAGAGAAGGACATACGCTTATTAAGATCCTAGATGTAAATATGATTAAAACGTAATAACGTGTAAATGAATATTCTAAAAGTATCTAAATTAGTATAATAAAAAGTATTTATATCGTCGGATTGGTTGCTTCCTTTCTTTTTTTTTTTTTTCTTTCTGTAGATAGCCATTTCAAAAGTACACGTTTATGAATTTTATGAATAGTACAATCAAATTCTTTTGATGGGTTCCATAAATTCGATTCTGACTAAAACACCACAACATTTAATATGTAAAAAATGTTCATGCATATTTTAGTTACGTTCTGTATTGTTTCTTAAGAACATTCTCTGAAAGTGAAGTATAGGAAATACAAAAAAAAGATAAAAAAATGCATCAAAAGATTGCAATCTTGACCAACAATTAGTTTTTAGATCAGTTTTGGATCAGAAAAGAGTTTTGAACAGTCTCTAAATAGAGTTTTCGTATTCTGTTTACGGAACAAGCACATCATACTGAGTTAAGTGATACTTTGGGTTTGGCTATACTATATGTAGTTCTCCAGATAAGGCCTACAAGAAAAGTTTTGACTGAAATATATTATATTTTTTGATCCACCCAAAAAAGAAAAGAAAGAATGTTGAATACTAATTATAATGTAGTCGAAATAACTTCTAAGTAATAATTATGACTACATTCAGAAGCATTGGTGTCTGACAGTCTCGAATGTATTGTAAGAAGCGAACTTACATCTCCTGAATGCAGTCAAAATAATTCATAGTTAACAATTAGCATTCGTTACTTTTACAAATATTCTATATTTCATTTGTAGAGATTGCACTTAAAATAATCATAAAACAGTTAACATTTTTCTTTGTAATTTTTATCTTCCGGATAATGTTTAACATTTCACGAAACCCGAAATTATGAAATTCACTATCACGAAAAATTTCATTGAAATATTTATAAAGTGGATTTTTGAACATTGGAGCCTATAAAAATTTCAAGAGGGAACGTTCGCTCTCAGTTGTAAAATATTCTACAAGCGACCATGCTGAAGATATAACTAATTTTCTATAATTAAGATATTGAATGACTTAATTTACACTTTATTATTAGAAGATACCGTTGTAACCAAAGATAGCAAGGACTTCACAGTTCAATTTACGGGGAAAAAAGTATTTTCAGAGAAAAGTAGACTTAACCAAGTTTACGTAATAGTCCTCACATATAAACTCAAAGTAGTCATAATGTTAAATAGTGTTCAGATAATCTAGAAATATAGGTATACCTGATGGTTGTTTGAACAGGATAGATACTAGTATCCTAAATAAAGTAGCATTAAATTCTTTCCACATATGAGTATATATAATAAATAAATAAATAATTTACAGCATTTTATCGCAGCAGTGCGAAGTTTTATAACATATATGTTTAGAATCACTATTTTCAATTGATAAATTTTGTCTTTAATAGTAGAATACATTTTAAAATTGAATACGATCTTTAAATATCCGTGGATGTAATTGTTACTTATTTAAAGTATTTACAGTATTATGTTTCATTTGTCAGCATTAATAACCTCAATAGCTCGGTCACATTTTTCGCGGTGAAATTTTATCCATTTATTGTGGCCAATCTGACCTGAACATAACTTAATTTTATTTTTTTAATTTCTTGGAACACAGAAATCTTTTTTTGAAACAAAAGAGTTTGTGTAATTATCTCAATTAAATCCTGATTTTGAATGAACAGTGCAAATAGACAATATTTGGTATTTAAACAATAAAGACTTTGTGGTGGACAAACACCGTGCTTGTGGGTTTTCTCGGGGTTCTCCCGTTTCCTCCCACTTTCTTCATTCTATCATTTCACTCATCTCTCATCATCACCGTCTCCTTTAGCCTCACCGGCATAACCGTGGGACGTAAAACTTAAAGATTTCATTTCATTTTAAACAATAAAATATGCAATCTAGAGTAAAATAAACAAAATAGAAAAATAAATTTTCGTTAAATTGAAGTGAAGGCTCACAAATGAACTTTAAAGAGTTTATTCTGTCTCTAATATTAAGAAAGAGGTATTTTGTTTAGCATCTGGTCTCTAGTTACATTCTTCATAGAACTATAATTTATTATGCTAACATTAATTAAATTTGTAAAGTACAATTAGTTCGTTCAGAACTCTCTTATGGTTATATGGTTAGCACACGTGCGTTCCGCGCTGGAGGCCCGGGTTCGATTCTCAGTGTGAAGTCATGTGGTTCGAATCCCACGTTAAGTTAGGTTGTCATTCTGCAAGGATATTGTAGCTGTCATAAAAAAAATATTGCATCCCTACAATATTTCTCCTGAAAGGGACATGCAACAATTCATCTTGCAAGGAATCAAACCATGTGATACTTTCTGTGTGGTCTTGCTTGCTACCTGCTATCGCCCTTCCACTGACATAAGAAAAAGAAAACACAGTTTCGCCGCTTCCGAAATGACGGATACTTTTGGACGGGGAGGGGAAGCGCTCCAAAATACACGTTTTTAATGAAGAAGGTTCACTAATTGTCCACTAGAGTGCAGTGCTGCATGGGTGGAGATATCCTTCTTGCTTTCAGAAGTTGTGAAGTGTAAACAGTAAATAGAAATATGGGGCTGCAAGATATTTTTAATGACAGCTACCAGATTCTTGGATCATGGTAACCTAGCTTTAGACAGTAGGTCCACGTCTCATATAGCCATTTAGTTTATTGCAGATTACAACACTTCTGAGTTCATCGAGAATTTCGCAGAGCATAATAGTAAGAATCCTATAAGTGGAAAACTAGGATGAACAGTGACTTCGAGTTTCATTTCAATATTTACTATAATATAACCTTATTTACAAGTGATTCATATAAAACGAGTGAATTTTAAAATTTAATTTATGTTTATTGGAAATTATGAAGACACGACTGGTACAGTATCTCTAGAATTTTTACCTGCTATCACATGAGAAGTGATCATATTTTTCCGTATGCGTATCCGTGCGTTTTGCTACATGTTTTGCTCAGTCCGCTGCAACATATCTGTTAACTGTTGATTCGGTGAACATAGTGTTCCTTAAATCATTGCATGTTCGTGACCGATGCCAATATACACAATATTTAAGACTACTCCACAAGAAATAATCTGATGATGACATACCTAGTGATTGGTGTGGCCACGAAATTGACAAAATGACTCGTTGAAGAAACTACTGATTAGAGCAAGAGACTCCACTCGTGTAATATATATTGGTCCACCTTGGTATAAGTACCCCTGAGTCAGTTTTGTGTCGTCAACCAATTCAACGATATTTTCGAAGTTCCTTTTATACCGCTCTATGTTCGAAATGTCGTAGAAAAGATTAAAAAAAAAAAAAAAAAACTAAAATTTAAAAACTAATCAACGACCAACTCACACCATATTTCCACCTTCCCAGGGTGCAGTGCGCGTCACGCGCAGCGTGTGGGAGCTCAGCGGTCCTATACATCTTTTGGGGTATGTTTAGTACAAGGGGTCCAGAAGCACGTAAAAAACACAAAATTTACAGGAGAAATGAGTGATGCAAGTACTTAGACGTAACATAACGTAACCAAATCTAACCTAACCTAACATAAACTAACGTAAGCTAACCTGAACTAACCTAAACTAATGTAATATTAGTAGAAATAAGCGAAATTCTATCATTTTTTAGAAAATTATGCGAGACTCCTACAATAATATAACATAAACTAAACTAACCTAACGTAACCTAAACTAGCCTAACCTAACTTAAACTAACCAATCCTACCGTAAACTAACCGAATGCGAGACGTCAATCGGAAGATAGCAACCGGTACTCAAAAGACCGAAGTTAGGTCCTGCGGATGTAAATAGTAAACCAAGAAAAATAGCTGATGGGAGCAACAACTATTTGGCATTTAACAAATCTTTAAAGTTTTTCTACGTTGTTCGTAGAAAGCTCCACCCCGAAAGATTAAGTATTCACAATGGTATAAGTATTTCAAGAGCACCTGTTTTATATGAATCACCCTGTACATATGTAACAAGATGCCAATAAGTTACTAAAACAATGGGAATCACGTCCAAACTCAGATAACATCTTGTTCATTTCGAGCCAGTATCATACGCAAGGGAGTTTCGGTGTCTTACCCCTTCTTCTTGAGCGCGATTTTTGCAAAATAAACATTTACT
The DNA here is from genome assembly GCF_964235325.1 of Thermobia domestica. NCBI lineage: Eukaryota > Metazoa > Arthropoda > Insecta > Zygentoma > Lepismatidae > Thermobia > Thermobia domestica. The sequence goes on along the minus strand of NC_137459.1, from coordinate 42,051,513 downwards.
ATATTAAATCATATGTACAAACATTACACGTGGCTGATAGAATACGACTCTATTTGAATCTATCCCCTTTGGTGAAATTTTGCGTATTCCACCGTTCTAAATGAATATTCCTACTGTGCAATTTTATATTGTATCCATATACGGTACATGACGTCTCATGCGTTTAATGTTAGAGTTGTATCACACAGCGTGTATGTGAATTACATTTTTATCATTTCTTAGATCTTGATCAAAAATGCAAACTTTCACTCCCATAAATGCCATATTCAAGTGTTCTGAGACGTGCCTTCGGTATTGGACTCTCACGGTTTGATTCACAGTTGGGACTGATGCAATTCGGACAACACTCAAGCCAGTGGCTCCCAACCTTCTTTACCTGGCACACCTTCGTAAACTTTGCGTACTTCACGCTCCCTCCAACCCACAACAGAGACAAAATATCACACATGTATCGTCTATGAAGTTTACTAAAGCTTAAATTACAAATGGTCAAATACAAGCAATGATTTATTCAGAATGTTACAGCTTATTTCTCTGAGTAGTTTGTGCTTCCCTTGCTTGTTCAACACGTCCCCCAGAAAGGGAGCTTCAGGTTGTGGATCACTGACTTAAGCTATCGTAGCTTTTTGGCGTATACAGCTTCAGCGTCTTAAAGGGACGCTACACTTCAAACTAACCAGCCGTCCCTGTTGGTCTAGTTGTTAGCGCGCGCCTTTGGTGCACCGGATTTCTAATTCGATTCCCAGTGGGAGAACCTTGAGATTTGATCGTATTACATTGGCCCGGAATCCAACTTAAAGTGTAGAATTAAGTCTCATATAGCCATGGTGCTATAAAAAAAAAAAAAAAAAAAAAAAAAAAGAGTAAACCCCAGTCAACCAACCCATGCGTTTCTCTTACGTTTAAGTCAGCCGTGTTACCATCTGAGCTAAGGTAGCCCCAACTTATCCTTATAGTGCCGGTATATTTTACTTTATCAGACTTCCCTGAAAGCATATAGGCTAACACGTCCTGCCCTTAATATGCACCCACATAAATTTTGGGAAGTTGGCGCCGTTGAACCAACCACCGTTAGGCTATCAAATATAAGATTTATCAGTTATAGGGTCCTGTGTGTTCATAATCATTTTTACATGTATTTTGTCCCCATTTTAATGGGACACGTACGATAATGCGTAAACATAGCATGGGATACACTCAACATTCTGAATTCAAATCTATACGAATTACTTCACGGAAAACTCTGGTTTTCATTTTCTAACAATGTCCTGACATCAAATGTGCAATTAGGGAAAGTTTTCTTTTCATTTTATCCCACTTTTACGGATGATTTTGCTGACTTAAGTAGCAGGTGCCCTATATGCATGAAGCAGGTCATTTGTTAACAAAACAAAATCCACATGAAAATGACAGTTTCCTAATGAACAATTATTTCTTGTGATTCATCAATATCGCTAAGCTATAATAAAAAGTCGAAAGTAGTTTGTTTTAACATTTATATTATTACAATACGTCAATGCTCAGAAGTTTGCCACATAATTTAATAACTATCACTATTTTAATAATTATAATATAAACTATGAAATTATATCACTTATACGTACTACAATACTTACGTAATTGGCCACTAGACGAACACTTCTCACTCACGAACTCACAAGGTTATAGAAAACCAGTAAATTCAAATTGGACTAACCAGGCCACCTGGCGCCGCTTATCAACAATGAAAAACTACTCTAGTCAAACAAATTAAATTAATTTATTATTTGAAAATTAATATTTTCAAAGACTTTCTTTCAGATATTCAGGAAGCTAAGCATTATTAATGTATTATATACCTAATATTACAATTATTATTATTTCGATAGTAATAATAATACGCGAAAACAAACCTGCACAATTCTTGTTACAAATGCTGAATTTTACTATGTTGGTATGCACGCTCGTTACTGTGCTTCACAGTGTTTCCAACCAACAGAATATTCAAAGTACACAGAAACTTATTTGAATTTAATGATTTATCAGCAAAGAAGACAAACTGTATATATTTGACGAAGTATTTTCTCTGAAATTACTAACCACTATATAAACTGCTGGAAAGAATACCGGACAGGGACGCTCACGGCGGTTTTTCCAAGAAAGGGGACCGACACACGAACAGTTGTGAATACATATGCCCACACCATGATGCAGTGGCGTAGGGAAGGGGGGGCCAGATGGGCCGGCCCCACCCCAAAGAGGTCCGACGATGTATTTTGGTACTTTGATGTTTGTAATTTTTTATATTTTTTTTTGTTTGTAATTTTTCTATATGTACCTATAACAACACTTGCCCCCCCCCCCAAACACACATCCTACCTACGCTACTGCCTTGATGCATACATGCAAATAGTAAATACTTCATATAAAACAATTATTTTCACGCATAACATTATTAACGACACTAGATTTACTATGGCGTTTAAGATATTAAAGTCCTCCATGCTGGTCTAGTGGCTATCGCGTACGCTTTTGGTGTACATGATGACGGGTTCGATTCCAGAGTGGAAGAGCACTAAAACTTAATTTCACAAGCATCTAGGCCTACTTTCATTCGTCATTCGTCCCCTTTTAGCCTAAAGGGTATAATTGTAAAAAAAAAAAAAAAAAAAAAACTCAATTCCATAAATATACTAGCTGAAATTCCCGTTAGTCGCACGGTGAGAATAGGACTATTGAGAATGTTTGAACCCCTTAGGATACGCACTTTAAAGAAGGTGTAGGGGCCGCGGTGGCTCAGTGGTAGAGCATTAACCTCTGGTGCTTGGGCTCCCGGGTTCGATCTCAGCCCCCGCCAAGTGAACTTTGTGGTGGACAAACACCGTGTGCGTGGGTTTTCTCGTTGTTCTCCCGTTTCCTCCCACTTTCTTCATTCCACCATTTCATTCATTACTCATCATCACCGTCTCCTTTAGCCTAACCGGCATAACCGTGGGACGTAAAACTCAAAGATTTCATTTCATTTCAAATAGAATAGTACCGTGTGAAAATAGTATGTGCCCCTACGAATACTAAGTGTCCCCCCACGGAATTTTTCTGAAAGAAGCATTGTTTGTGATCGTATCACGGGAAAACAGTTGACCCGTTTAAAATTAATTTTGTAACATATTAGATAGTACCTACCTTAAGCAGGCATTTTAACCTGTCATTTTGATTAATAGGGTGTAAACTAAGGGGCTGGGACACGAGTAAAGTTATTTTTAATGAAGAGTTTACATACTAAGTTTCATCTTCCTAACTTGATAGGATCGTGAGAAACTGAAGTTGTTACAAAAATTTTTGGCTCCCGCTCCCTCCTTAGAATACGCATTTCAATCAAAGCTACATAAGAACCTAATTCAAAGTAGGTGGTAACTGTATCCGGAAAATCGTCAAGAACGGTTCAGCGTTTCAGCGTGATGTGGTCACAAACAAGATTATTTTTATTTTTATATATAAAAGTAACCAAGAAAGTTCTGTCGCTTTTTCACTCACCACCTTTGAACATCGATATGCCACCTAAGACGTACCCGGAAGATCAAAAATAATCCCGATCAGCATTGACAACCTTCTGCCAACGTTCTGAAAGACCATGGATTAAATTGCGGTAGAATTTGGTGGGCCATGAAGCGAAGAAGGTGTCAAGTGCATTTTGCACCTCTACTAGGGATTTGAACTGGCGTCGTCTAAGGTGATGGTCCAAGGAATGTGGTAGGTGATAATTGGACGATGCAATGTCCGCCAAGTATGGCGGATGCAATACTTAGTGTTTCCCATCCAAGGCGTAGAATTGTGTCCCGGGTCATCCTAGCCACGTTGGGCTTAGCGTTGTCCTGTAACAGGAGGATCCCATTGCAATTCAGAAGTGCCGGCTCCAGAGTTTTGAGTTTTCCTTGAACACAGCTCAACAGTACACAGTTGCATTGATGCTCTGACCAGCTGCTAGCAGTTCCCGATGCACGATGCCGCGAGCAGTCCACCAAACACACAGAAAGACCTTCTTCTGGTGCAGTGCTGGTTTCGGCTATTTTGGAACAGGTTCATGGATTGCTAACCAATGATGACGGAGCCGCGGATCTTCGTACATGACCCACTTCTCATCACATGTCAATACCCTGTCCAAAAATGGCTTGTTCCCCAGACGAGACAGCAAAGAAACGCATGTGTCTACTCGCGTTACCTCCTGGCCCGGAGTCAAATCATGTGGGACCCATCAACCCAACTTGTAGTGCTTCCCAAGTTGATGGAGATGCTGCCGAATACTTTCTCCACTCACACTGAATAGCAATCCTCAGTTCCTCACATGTCTGGCCAATGTTCGCCTCAATTGCTGCCTAAAAATCTTCATTCTGTACATGTGATGGTCTTCCGGCACGTGGTGCGCCTTCGAGTGTTTCGTCACCGTCCTTAAACTTGTTAAACCACCGCTGCACTGTCCGAGTAGTCACGACGCCCTCACTAAAGGTCTGCCATATCTTCCGTCCCGCTGTAGCGGCGTTTGACCCCAGTTTGAACTCGTACAGTATACACGCCCTTATGACGCTCTGTGGATGCCTCATGTTCACTCTGTCCTTACGCAAGTTCATGGTATAAGTAAACTGCCACAACCAAGTAGTATGTTGGACATACCTACATCAACAACTGATCTTCGTCTTATCTGGATTCGCTTTCAACTTACGGTGTGAGGGCTAATTGAACATAGACCTCTACAAAAGGCGACAGAACTTCCTTGGTTCGTTTTATATAATAGATTAAATAATTTAATATGTAAGTAAGAAAATTTAATATGTTTTGACATGTATTTCGAAAAACTGAGCACCTTAGAAAGTCCAAGTGGGGTAATTGCTCCCCTTGCCCCACCAGGCGGTGGCCATACTCGTGTGAATTATTATTCCTTATTGTATTGGTTCTTAATAGTCGGTGATGAATAACTCATCTCTTGAAGATTGTGGGGTACTATACACCGTATATATCTCTGGTAAGTTTAGAACTGGAACAAGTTTACTGAATTCACTGCCTGGAATTAATCCATAGTATTTCAACGTAATTGAATACACCAGTAAGGAATGAAGAATGAACACACAGAAACCACAGTCCCACGTGATTCAACTTCTATAGACACTCTATACGTCGTACACTGTAAGTAAATATGCCCACACACTCATACAGCTATGGACAGAAGGTATAGGATGTTTCAGAAAGCATGTAAATTGATTGTGAACTTCTTTTCTGCTTCGATCTAGAATTCCTCACTTGTATGGAGAGTATCATGAGGATGCCGCATGTCAAGGTACATTTCCTCCACCTGTAGCAGAGTTGATGAAGAATTGTCACCAGGACTACAAACCGGACCAGACATCCTCACATAAACTTCCATACATACTCAATGGGGTACAAGTCGGGTAAACCTGGAGGCCAAAGGGTATGATGAACGAATTGAAAAGTATATTGGATAACAGAGCGGTATTTAGCCGGTCATTGTCCTATTGAAAGAACGTATTTCTTTGTCCTTGTAAGATTAGCAAAAAGAACTGTTTAGATGTTCTGGAAGTACTGTGTACCTGTTAGCATATTTGACATAACAACAGAGATGAACTGTCATTTTAGGCTATGGCTTCTCACATGTCATAACATTGACCTTGTGTATTCTTATCGTATATATTGTACAAGGTTACTCAATCAATTTATGTCACACTTGCAAATCAAAAGTGCGGAAACGTCGCTCATCACTAAACACAATGACGAGCCATTCACCCTGCTCCTTTCAAGGTTGTGCAGTCGGGCTGATGATGCTGAGCCGTGAGAGGAAGATCTCTGAAGCCTACAATGTGAAGAAGTCCTCAATCACAAGTTGCACAGCCCGATCATCAAGGAAGGTGTTGACTCCCTAGGAAGGTGCTCATGATGTTGAAATATATGGTAGTCAATGGGAGAGATACCTGGAGAATGCAGTAAGTGAAGAAGGGTTTTGCGTTGGAATTCATGGCGAGTCTACACCGTTCTTTGTACGACATGTGTAGTAAGCTTTGTCATTCCTCATGAGGACATATGTCTGTTGACTATTGATGGATGCTTACGGGCAAAGTTGAGGTGCATTTCGTGTATTTCAGTACTGCAACTATCTGGACGGAGAAAGACACGATGAATCAACTTCATCATATATTACCACACGAGAAATTACCTCTTCTAATGAAGCCGTCCTGCACTTTGATCAACATCAAGTCACCGCTCTGACCATTTATGATTGTCATAGTGCATCCATCTAAAATCTTAAGTGACAATCAAATGCAGGAAACATTTCCGATTCTTCTTCACACTCAGAGAACTGTACACCTTCTGAGGGAGATTCCTGTTGGTCTGTATCATATCATATGGTACCCACGAGTCGAGCCTTTTCATCTTACCGATTGCACGGAGCTACCGATCGATAGTAGTATGGTATATGCTTAATCAGTGTTTTATCAAGGCATCTTAGGAGGGGAAAATCCCCCCCCAAAGTTGTAGAATCCCCCTCCCGAATTTTTGGAGATGTAGGTATAGCCATATACATATTTCTGGTTTCAAATTTAACGTGCAATTTATGTTTTTCCAATTTGCAAGTTTTCAGTCAATGTCGGTTTTCATATTTCGCAAAAAGCCACATTTCTTTTTTCATGGTACCATTTTTATATTTCGCACTTCTCTTGTCATTAAGAGAAAACGATTGCTAAAATTCCCTGCAAAATTCTCTTATCTGAGAGGCTGAACACTAAGAAATATGTATCAGCACGAAGCAACGATAGAAAAAAATCAGTGTGTTGATCGGGTGTTAATGTGGTGTATTTGTCTTTTCTGAGGTGTAATGCTTGGAGGGTTATATTTCTTTATAATAGAGTTATTTAAAGTATCCGAAATTTAATCGACAAGAATGTTGATGATAATGTGCCATGTTTAAAGAGGAAAAAAAAAGACTCACTCGTTGCTTTTACCACTAGACAATGGTAGCGCTCTTTGTTCAGTATGTAGTAGGGCTATATACAGGGACGTACGGAGGGGGGGGACACGGGGGTCCGGACCCCCCCCCGAAATTTCGACTTTTTAAAAATTTAGCCTAATTTTAGGGGCAATTTTAGCAATTTTAATATAAAATAGCTTCATATTTAGTTTGGACCCCCCCCGAAATAAATTCCTGGGTACGTTACTGGCTATATATATGATAAAGATAGACCACTTCCAAAACGTTCTGATAGTACTTTCATAACGAAAGGTTTCACAAACTGGAATAAAAGTACAAGTAAAAATCCAAAAGATAATAAACTTTTAAAACATGAACAAAGCGAATCTCAGAAAAGTTCTTGGTAGTGACTGCGAGGCAAAAAAGAATGATGGAATAATGTACTTCTGTGAATTCGATGTTGCACACACAATCTAAAAAACAGAAAGAAGAAAATGTTTAAATGTTAAATGACAGTTTCATCAGTCACCGAAAAACCACGCAAAGTTAAAATCAATACAATCTATCATGAATGGTCCCAATCTGGAGCTTGGGAGGGTAGAAGTCCATCTCACTTTCGGATTGTAAAGGCCTTTGAGCGTTCGTAGTAATTCTACAAGAAAAACATACAAATTGAGGGATTTATCTAACAAGGGAACCTTCCGAAAATGATAGTTGCAGCGAAAGATATGGCCTATGCCAATTGAAAGAGCTGTAACAGAGATGAGCATTCCCCAAAAATTAGCTGCCCATAGCAATAGGTTCAAGAAATATAAGAGGTGGAAGTTCGGGAAGCAGCAAGGTTGGACAAAGGGGAAAAGTGCAAATTCCGCAAAAGAGGGGAAGACGGCAAAATACAATGCTGACAAGTGATGTACAGAAAGAGACTTGCCACAATAGGGAACAAATGGAGGCCACCACTGGGGTTAACAGTGTTGCCAACTGCAATGAAAAGTACATGTTTTGCAAAGAGGACTATATGTAGTGAGTGTCACGTAGAACAATATTCAGTGTCATGTAGAACATAAGATATGACGTGTATAATCAATGGTACAATCTAACAAAAGAGAATAGAAAAAACAGAAGTACGAAAAATACGGAAAAGACGAAGTTGGCCATAATGCGCCACATTTAATCACGAGCTGTGCATATTAGAATGAACAAAACATAAAGCACCAAGTATGCAGGAAACTTCTGTTTTTTTTTCTATTGTCTTTTGTTAGATTGTACCACTGATTATACACACCATATCTTATGTTCTACATGACACTGAATATTGCACTCAATTCATATAGTGCTCTTTGCAAAACATGTACTTTTATTACAGTTGGCAACACTGTTAACCCTACTGGTGGCCTCCATTTGTTCCCTATTGTGGCAAGTCTCTTTCTGTACATCACTTGCCAGAATTGTATTTTGCCGTGCCCCCCCTTTTTTGCGGAATTTGCACTTTTCCCCCTTGTCCAACCTTGCTGTTTCCCGAACTTTCACCCCTTATATTTCTTGAACCTATTGCTATGGGCAGCTAATTTTTTGGGAATGCTCATCTCTGTTACAGCTCTTTCAATTGGCATAGGCCATATCTTTCACTGCAACTATCATTTTCGGAAGGTTCCCTTGTAAGGCAGGGGGATTGTTGGTAGTAGTCCAAAACAAAAAGCTAACCGTCTTATTATTCGCTATATTGGAAATGTTGAAACCAATTAATTCCTTGACTCTAATGTTACAGACCGAAAATTTAATCTTAGTCAGGGGCGTAGAAAGAGGTCTGAGTTTGGAGGGGGCCATATTTGCAAATGGAATAACCCCCATATATATTTATATACATAGTGTACTCCCGAAAATTAGGGGACTCTTTCCCCCTCAGCCACAGTGTTGCCAGCACAGTTAAGGGACTAAATAGTTGACATTCTATTCTCTGTTTTGCCAGAATCTTATTGAACATAATAAAAATAAGAAAGTAACTTTACATTCAATACCTTCTCGTAAACCAATTAAAACAAAGTACTATCTATGTTGCAAAACCCAGCAATCAGGAAGCACTCTCCTAGCCTGAGTCGAATCGACCTTTCAGTTTTGTCTTTGTCGGTTACAAAACGTAAATTCGCATAGATTTTTAGCTCTTAGTACCTCAAAGCGAGTATAAGGCTCTAATCACTCTAAGGGCTGGAAGAACCTCACAATATTAACGGAGAGGAAGGCCCGGCCCCCAAAGTTACTGATCTTGTATTCTTATTACTGTTCATTTAGCGTTTAAGGAATAGCCTGAAATGGATTTTAAAAAATAATCTTTTCTTAGAAGTATGAATAATTTTAGTTTACTGTGGATAATTTTTTTTTTTTTTCATTTACTGTCGGATAAAAATATTTTTAACATATAATTTGAAATAAATATTTGAGGGGGCCAAGCCAAGATTTGGGGAGGCCGGTACCCCCGTGCCCCACTTAGCTACGTCCCTGCTCTTAGTGATTTACCAATGAAGGTGTCAGTAGCAAACTCCTATTTGAAGGATATTATGAGTGAGTCATCAACTTATTTGGAAGCATTTCATAAGTATCACAAGAAAGTGATGGAAGAAAGTATGTACGCATTTCTGGAGGCACATTTTGAAGACTATGGTAAGCTTCATAATGAAGCTATGCTGCTATATGTGATAGCGTTGCTAGAAAATTTTGATAGAAGATTTGGGAATAGTGTTGGCAAAGTTTCTTTATCGTACCAAATGTTACACTGTGCTGACATTATGCCTATGGATAATGCAATGCAAGAACTCAAATCTTTGTGTGATTTTTTATCTTTGAATTTTGAAGGGTGCGTAACTGAAAATAAGTGTTTTCATTCAACTTTAAAGAAGTATGCTTAGAAGAATATGAAGTTGAATGATGTTTTATGTAAACTTCAAGTGGATGATATTGGGGACGGTTTTCCTACACTACCACTAGCTGTCATATAAAGTGTGTGTCTATAGATATTATACCTGTAAAGTTGAAAGATTATTCTCAAGTACGGCACGAATTTATACTAAATTAAGTCAACAACTTATACTTACACCACACCACTTAAGTTCACTTGTGTCAATATCCATGGAAGGTCCTCGCAAACTGGAACTTTTCCATATAAGAAATGTTATTAAAAAATCTGGTATATACACATCCCAAAGAACAACTGCATTGCCTTCTTTTTAAAATTTAAAATGTAAAATATGTTGGTTTATTAAAAATGTGTATTTAAAAATTTAGTTGATGGAAAGGTAAGAGCCTTCTGGATTAGTCTTAATATTTTAATAATTGAATAAATATGAATCTGTATCCATTGACGTCTCTGGCAGAGTTGGCGTGGGTCAATGAAAACTTGACCCACGACCCACTGACCCACCACCCACCGTGACCCACTCTGACCCACGACCCACTCTGACTTACCACCCACCGTGACCCACTCTGACCCACCATGGCCCACCACCCACGGTGACCCACTCTGACCCACCACCCACCATGAACCACTCTCATCCACTGTGACCTACTCTGGCTCACCAAAATCCATCGTCATCAACTCTGAACACGATTCACGGCCTCTTCTGTACTAACTAAAGAGTTTACACTTGTAATAAAACATGACTGTGAAATTGTCACTAATCGGAGTTTGAATTTCTAGTCAATCGCTCAAGCACCCCTCTGTCAGAATAACGGTGGATCTGATCTTTATGATATAAAATGGTAAAGTGTTTGTCACTGAGGAAATTGAAACAGTTCGAGGTGAGGGGAAATTAGTGTGTGCGTAAAATATACTTGCACTAAGAGAGTATTCTTGCAAGTGTTAATTTCTCAACGGATTCCAAAAGAAACTTCTATTTGCAGGAAAATACCCCTGTACAATATGGAAAAGGTTATGGTTTCTCAGTTCACAATATTTTCCTCACAAAAGACTTGAAAAATCAGTTTTTCATAGTGTATAAAGGTGCTCGGGTACCCTATATGAGAGCATATCCATAAAGTATGCTCATAATTGTAATTTGTGTAATCACTAAACACCACGTTAAATTTAAGTTACAAATATGCTTAATTGCAATTATTATGAATATTTATTCAAAGTAGTTTACCTAAAGCAAAGAAGAGACTTACTAAAAAATAGGTACAAAATTGAATAGCACAAATAAGCCATTAGCAGTGGCGTATTTAGGGGTGGCTTCCGGGCTTAAGCCCACCCCGAAATGTTACTTACTATAGTAAAGTATATGAAATATCTTGCAAAATTTTCACATTTTCAGGCAAAGCCCTCCCCCGAAAGTTAGCAAAGCCCTCCCCGAAACAAAATCGTAAATACGCCACTGGCCATTAGTAATACAAGTAGGCTTATACATTTTCTATAGCTCGTAATTTTCCACTTTAAAACAAACCTGAAATCGGGTTTATTTCCTGTTGGTAACATTTTCGTGGTAAATCATCCGCAGCGGAATGGTGTCTATCCTTCAGCCAAGAAATAAATAGCTCGTCTACTTTGAGCTTGTCTAGCGGTGGGCCATTAACATTGATGAACAACAAGTTAGACAATGTTTGAGCACTTAGTCTATTTTTAATATCAGTCATCTGTAAATTCATAAGGGGAAGTCCCCGTTCGCACTCTGTCGTGGAAATTGATAATACTTCTACCCGATTTCTGCAACTCCTCATCGACAATCTGCTTGTTAGACTTAACAGTTTTGAAATACTCAGCAAGAAGTATCATCTCTCTATCACCATACAACATCTTTTCCATATCGACCATGTCAGTTGGCAATGTCGACTCATGGAGAACAGAAACTTCATCTACCACGCCTTCGATAGGGAATCTTGTGAATAAATTATCAATTAAAGCCTGATGAACTGAAGATTTCTTATTTCTTTATAAATTTAATTTTTGTAATTACACATGAAGGTTTGATGCCATTACGAAGTTTCCTCTCCCGTCTAGAAAGCGAAAGAGAACGTGGTTCCTGGAAAGTGTTCAGAGGTGAATGGGAATTTCTCTCCTTCTTCCCCTTCAATTACCACACCGCTGTTTGCCATGTGCCAAATTACGATGAATTTCAATTAAATTATCATAGTATAATTATTTCCTTGTTGAATTATCAATACTTTTCAGTGAAAAAAGGATGAAATTTCAAAGTTCCAAATCAAGGTAAGTAGACCAACGTAAAGGGAAAAATGTGTAAAATTTTCCATATAATTATGGGTACAATCCAAACTTAAAATTTCCGTGTAATTAAGCTTACAGTACAAATTTTATGCCTATTTTAGTCACAAGTTTTTGGGTTGATTGCCCTGTGCTGTAAGCGCTCCATATAATAAACATAAGCTTCAGCAATTATTATAGTAGAAAGCAATGGATATATGAAGCCAAACACTGTATTTTTTGTTTCTGATTTTTTTTTCTTAAATAACATCGATCGTTTTCGATCATTTTTACAAACCAACTCACTACCAATTTTACATATATAGAACGTGCCCCCCTCCATAAAGGAGAATTTAAAAATATGCTAGGACACATTCTGTTTATTTTCAATAAAGAGTTAATGCACTGAATTTCAGCTCCGTGAGTTTAACGGCTTGCGAGATACTCATTTTTTTCACAAAATTCCGATCCTCACTACGGTACCTCCTTAGGATATTATGCATTATAATAAAAGCAATATAACATCCCAATTTGGATTAAGGCCTAACTATATACCAAAAGTAATTTCATTTGACTTTGCAATTTGACCGTGATAATCAGGCACAGATAGTTACATTCAATTTTTTATATAATAATTTATATATTACAGTGATTCAAAAATGTATTTTTTCCAGTAGTTAGCTCTAAAAACTCACAGATCTCGAAAGCCAAGTAGTAGTAGAAGTCCTATTGCTATTATTACAATTAAAAATATCAATATCCAAAAGCGCCTGAAGTTCTTTTTTCACTTGGTTAGATATACTCACCTCAGGTAAGTAGACAGAAACAAGTGGAAAAGGAAGGGAAATGAAGGTCTTGGAAGTAAAACGAAGATAAATTTACCAGTTTTCAGAAGATACTGTCTACAATGCAGTGAGCAGAGAGGGTCGGTAGATCATACTGAGTCGGTGGGTCGCAGTGGGTCACGGTGGGTAGTGGGTCGCAGTGGGTCACGGTGGGTGGTGGGTCACAGTGGGTCACATACCGTTGACCCACGACCCACTGACCCACTAGGAAAACTTGACCCACTTGACCCACTGACCCACTCCATCTCTGGTCTCTGGCATGTAATATTTGAGGAGGACATCGAAGAAAGTGATTTAAATGGTACTACCTAGCCCAACCTGTTTCGATTCCATTTGTTACCTTTCTGTTTACCTTCACGGATCCCCTGAGGTATATCAAGAACTCTGTATAATCGTTTCGCAGCCTGAATATTATATTCCAAATAAATATAATAATTATTATTATTTATATGTTATTCTGTCGTTAGTAAATAAATTAAATTAGAACAAAGTATTCAATAGTTTGTACTTCTGTCTTTATCTGATTAAAATATTGTTAGTAATAATTCTTGTACAGTACCGGTATATGGAGAAGCTTTATATTTCAAAAGTTAAAAATTAATGTGTAGCAGTGAAGAACTAAGATACAGTTCTCTGAAAGTATATAGACGGTTTCTTTGTACATAGTATATATGAAGGGTAAGGGGAAGAAACAAGGAATTTCCATGCATGCTTTACCGGGTGCTTTGTCCTACCTGTTGGTGATTCTTGGCACTATTTGATTGTATATGCCACGCACGCGTAGATGTAGAAATATCCATGTAAAAAGGGGCGAAAGATTTAATAACCCTATTCTTTGTACGCGGTTTTCAATATTAAAATGCCGTTTTCTCAAAAATGTAATTTTGTGACATTCCTTCTTTTTTCCCCTTACCCTTCATATAGAGGTATGGATTGCACAATGTGCATGGTTACTTTCCACATTTTTAATGAGCTCCCCCCACCCTAGAACTTCAGATTTCCCCCCAAAACCGAGAGGACTGGATAAAACACTGACTTAATTTGTCTTCAAGGACAAGAATACTTTTCTGAGGGCCTGCTTCTACGATGTTTCTGAGAAGACCACCCGGATATGATGTTCGTCGCCGCTCAGGGGGTGTCATTTTGCGATGTTGTATCACCGGGACAAAACTGACAAACCAACGCCGAATAGTGCGTTCATTTGCCGTTCCTGACCCAAATAGCTGTTAATGTTCTTTGAAGCTTGCTGCGAAAAAAATGAATATATATATATATTAGTTTATTGTTCCACGGTTATGCCCTCTAGGAAATGAAATCTTCAAGTTTTACGTCCCACGGTATGCAGGCGAGACTAAAGATATAGTGATGATGAGAAATGAAGGAAATTGTGGAGTTCAGTTTATTTTAGTTTGGTGTCCCTTTCAGCAGCGAGGCTATATGAGACGTGGACCTACTGATTTAACGTGGAATCCGAACCACATGAGCTCCCGCCGGGAATCGAACCCGGGCAGGAAATGATGGAAAGAAGGGAATGAAAGAAAACGGGAGAACCCCAATAAAACCCACGCACACGGTGTTTGTCCATCACGAAGCTCACTTGGCATGAACTAGGATCGAACCAAGGACCCCCTGCATCAGAGATAAACGCTCTACCACTGAGCCATCACCACCCAATTTCCTCTAGGCTAAAGGAAAGGGCTGATTGACTAAACTGAATGATTGTGAAATTAATTTTTGTGCTTCTACCGGGAATCGAACATGGGACTAGAAGCACCAAAGGCACATAAATAGTCACTTTTTTTAAAATTAACTGATGAACAAAACTTCATCAGTAACTTTATTCCTCAATTACCACTATTTTCATAATTACAATTTTTCATTCTATTTTCTACTTAACATGACAGAGGTACGAAGACAGAAATATTGAGGACAACTAAAATTCCACATATGCTCTCACAACCGGGAATCAAACCCAAAACCACGTACACTAAAGGCGCACGTGCTATCCAGGTGACCAGCGGAGAGAGCTTGCAGCTTATTGTGAAGAATTTTGCATTTTGAACCGGAGTTCGCTGCCTCTTAATTCAGTAGCATCCCCAATTTCGTCATGATGATGGATCACCACTGCAAAAATTTAGTGTTTCCATCTTAAATACAACCTGGGCCACGCAAACCGAATTGATGTGCTCCATCAATTCGCTAAGGAGGAGCTCAATAACATTAAAAAAAAAAAGCATCTACTTTCTATTTCATTGACTTCTGAAAAAGTGCATGTATATATGTAAGCCTAGGGTAAGTAAAACAGCAGTGGCATAATGATAACTCTACGGGTCCATCTGGAAAAATAAATTTTGGCGGGGCCACAAAATTATAATAAAAACTTTCAAAAAAAAAGTAGATAATTTACTGTTAGTTATCAGATATCGCAGCACAAAAATGCAAAATAATGTCATGTTTGTCATTACTAAATATATTATTTCTGGAACTTTTTTCATTATTTACTAGATAATTTATTAATATTGTTTTTGTTAATATAGAGTACAGAAATTCAATTTCAATGAGCATGTATCTTTATCTGCTGTTCCATTGTAAAATGACACGAAAACTAAATAATCTTTTTTTTTTTTTTTTTTTTTTACTTTTCACATATCATTAAATTAATACTTGGAGTAATTTACCGGTTTTAAATCAATGGAAATTACCGTAAGCTGGAAAATTACTCAATTTGATTCTGAAAACTTCTCTTTTGTACATGGTAGAAGCATATTTCTAGGTACGAAGGAAAACACGAACTACCATACCAAGTATGAGATAACCCTGCAATTGAAGACTTCGGGGCAAAAACCCGTCAACTCCAAAAAGTGAAAGTGTAAAGGAGATAGCTTCACAGGACAGATAAATCGACACGTTTTTTTTTTTTTTTTTTTTTGTTTCTTTCGGAAAATAGGTTAAGGGGGCAAAAGGTCACTTTTCGAAAAAGGACCCCCTTGATTAAAAGAGCCACATTAAAGAAACAAAACTCAGCCGATGTAAAGATGACTTCAAAGTAGGAAATACGTGTTTTGTGGTTTCTGCGAGAAAAGGGTTGCAGGGGACAATGGCCTCCTTCGAAATGGCAAATTTGCCGAGATTAGTTCAAGCGTCCAAAAAGTGAGACCCCGAATCGTTTTTTTTTTTTGGGGGGGGGGGGAACCGTTTGGCAGATGGATAAATCGGCTTCCACGGATACCATTATGTTTGTGGGCACACGTTTTGAAATAATATTTTTGGCCTCAGGGTCCCCATAGGGTCCGAGACGGGGTCCGACAGAAAATTTGCAAATGGCAAGAGGAATGAAGCAGCACAAAATTTGAAAGTTGTTAAATAAGGAATATGTGTTTGTGTTCTGAGGAAAAACATGGTAAAAGGTGGGAAAAACATGGTAAGAGGTGGGGAAAACATGGTAAGAGGTAGGAAAACATGGTAAGAGGTGGGAAACAAAAGCCAGAGTTCATAAATGCCCTTTAACAAGCAAACGATGGTATGTCAATTCAAAGACCCGTATTCCATTAATTGGTAGCAAAAACAGACAAGTCGGAACGTAATTGAATCATGGGGCAAAATTCTTTCCACTAGGTGGAAAACACGTCACATTTGTAGCCCAGGAATTAGCTGGAATTAGTGCAATGCAGTTTGTCAAATGTGTTGAACGAGCAGTGAAAATAAGATATTAGGTATGGGTAGAGAGTGTGCTTCTGGTACAAGTTCGGAAGAGAAAAATGTGAAGCCAAACACATCGAAAGATTGCAGCGAAACTACCAAGTTAAGTGAGACAACCAACAACTCGAATAATAGAAAGGGTGAAAAAAAGAAAAGAGTGAGAAACGAGCAAGCGAGGAAAAGAAATGTTATGAAGTCCAAGAAGGCGAGAGGAGAACAGCATGTAAATTGTATAGATAAATATGTTCCGAAGAAAATTATTGGAAGAGACTGCTAATGTAAAAGGAAGTGCTTTTCGAAACTGTGACGTGCAAAAGAACACACTACTAAAACAGTTCTACGATATTGGTGATAAAAAACATTCTCCATTTGGAACATTCGGGAAATTTAAGGGTAAGACTTTATTATATCCTGTCAAATTTTAAGATGGAATGCACCAAGCAATTACTGTCTTCTGAAAGAAAACAAAGTCCTGTACTTATCCATATGATCTTTTAATATTATAAAGTCTCGCCTTAGATGAAGTCAAAATCCTACAAATTTGATTTTTTGGGGGTAATTTTGGCAAGGAATCAATTTGAACCATTCAAACTTACAAAAAATATGTATACAAGTCCTAGAGTACATTCAACAAATTTTGTTTTCTGATAATTCCCAAATTCAAGGGATAGGCCAATGTATATCTTCTTCCAAAATTTAAGAGAGTATCTCAAGGTGCTCATGTCTAATGAAAGAATATGAAACTCTGTATTCGTCCATATAATGTGTTACAATAAAATCACATCTTAGAGAATAAATTAGGTCATAAAACTCAAATTTTGAATTTTTGGCTTTTTTTTTTTTTTTACCTATATAAGGAAACGATATAGACCACCCGAATTTACATAAGTATATGCGTTAACTCTAGAGATCATTTACCAATTTTTAAATCTGACAATTCCAAAAATGTAAGAGTCGGTTTTCCCAAAATTTCAAAGGAGTGTATCATGGTACTCATGCCCTATTCAAAAGATAAAATAAATGTACTCATTTGAAGGGTGAACTGACCAAACTTACAGAGGTACAGTACATACT
The DNA here is from genome assembly GCF_964235325.1 of Thermobia domestica. Lineage (NCBI taxonomy): Eukaryota > Metazoa > Arthropoda > Insecta > Zygentoma > Lepismatidae > Thermobia > Thermobia domestica. The sequence goes on along the minus strand of NC_137459.1, from coordinate 42,033,755 downwards.
AGCTTCCTTCCCCTAATAGTATTCCAGACTTTTAATGGCCTTACTCAAGTCTTCAAGTCTGTAAGCTTGCACAATCTTGCATTTACATAGCTGCAGGCCTAACCAAGGCAGTAACAAACTTTTTTTTTTTTTTTAGTTCTTCGATTGAAAGCTTGCTTCAGACTTGCCAATAATACGCCATACAAGGCTACCCTTAAAATTTCTTTAAATTCATTCTTCTGTCAAGTATGACTTAAAATTTACATTTGGCAAAGGCATACACAGAGAGAATCTTTGAAAGCTAAGTCTAAGGCGCACACGTTTTAGAGCAACCTTCATTCTCACATCTGGTCCAATCGGGTGTTTCAAAACAACACCGACAACGTTTGGGAGGGGATTCCTGACACCAAGATAAGACAAAAAGTATAGACCAACCTGGGTGCACAAATCCTTCCCTTCGGAGTTATAGGCTGCCGAAAACACACACACAAAAAAAGAACTTTAAAGGTCCATAGCTCCAATACTATGGGACCTACCGTAGTCGGGTCAAGATTTCACTTATTAACTAGTATGCGCCCTATCCAAAAATTTAAGTTTCAGAATTCTGCGCTACTTCTGCAACAATATTTATAGAGGTAGTTGGTGAGTACTTCAAATTACATGCCCGCAGCCAAACTCCCTCTATAAAAATTGTTTCTTGAGTAGGGTCTTGAATATATATTCGGGTAGTAGAGAACGTTTACCAAATTTTATATTTTGTTAATTCACAAATTTAAAGAGTGGGCCAAAGTACCTCTTCCGAAATTTGAAGGCATGACAGAGGTTAATAGCGTAATCTATCTTCCTTAAAAGTTTATTCTAGAACCTTAATTATTCATTGATTAAAAAAAAAAACGCTGTGTAGATTTTAGTTTAGAAGAAGATATGCAGGGTGCAGTGGATTTAAACATTATAATATAAATTTCTTTAATTAAATAGCTCAGAAAATACATTAATATAGCTATAGATTGGTTTTAAAAATATATCGATATTTTATTTCTTTTAAAGGTATATACTGAATTATATTGACACATTCGATCATTTGCTACTCCCGGGCTGGCAACACCACTCAGTGTTTATGTAACATCAAGCTTACGATACGATAATTTAAGGCTTAATGCCACATACGATAAAACACTTATGATACGATAATTTTAAAACACATACTTTTGCTGGAGTTCTTGAATGTGCAAATAACTTGTATATGTGCACTAAGTAATTATAAACACACACTGAGGTTCTTAACAGTCATTCCCGCTGAAATTAACCAATAACGACTTAAGAAATGTCAAATGGCAACCCTGCATCCATTTTTTAAAAATTCAATTACGTTTACAACGGGGATGGAAACATACTTGTTGTCAGAATAATGTTAATAATGGAAAAAAAGAGGGTGAGAAAAGTGACGTCGATTTGGAGTTCGAAATAGAAGATTACTAGATAAGTTTTTATATATTATTGTTATTATTATACTTGTTTCTACAATTATCACGTAATAACGAATATACGATATTTTTTTGTAATATACGATAATTTTAGTCGAAAGTTGATAATTTTGTTCTTTGGGGTTGGCAACTTTGATGTGACATTGTAGCTTGGAGGCTAGGCTTTAATGTAAATGGAAGGGAACTAAGTGAAAAAGAAATAGAAAAAACCAAAGAACTTCTTGAATTTTGGTGGAAAAAGAAACTGGAAAACGTTAAATGAAATAAAAGCTGTACTTACTTTTATTTTTTTTCTTTTTTTCAGGATCCAAACTTCCGAAGAGAAGGAAGGAAAATACCTTGAACCTGAACCTGAACCTGAACCTCGACGCAGTGATGCCAACCTGTGGGGAAAATCCCATATCGTAGGAGTTTTTGACCTTATTTTCTTGGAAAGGGATTAAAAAAAACAGCATATATATATGGGATTTTGCGAGAAGATCGAAATTTACGGCTTATTCATTTAGACATTGTAAAAAGTGACTAACACAGAGAAATTTAAGGTTCAATATTATAACATACTTTTAACTATTATAGCGTGGGAAATTCATACGTAAAATGGAACTTTTTGCCTCTCGACATGGGATTCCATAATGTTTCAAGTTGGCATCACTGATTTGACGCACTCACCTCTCAATTGTTCAACAAATTTAATGAACCCAGTCACCTCATTAGAGATCTTCGGATGACATTCTTGCTGTTTTATTTATATAATATACAACATTTCCACTGAAATTATTTATTAGCTAAATTCTGCATTAAATACTAATACACGACACTTTTTGCAGGTAATGTAAAATAGTTTGCAGCCTGTCTAATTGTATCATTGGCTGCTGTGTGAAAAAAGACAGCTTGTCTAAAAAGAAAATATTACATTTTCTATGAATAGTTTTCATACTTATTCATTTATAATATAGCATAGTAATAACTGATTCATATGCCCTTGTTCAAAATTAGAGTGTGTCTCTTGAGTTTATTTAGCCTATAAACAATAGTTAAATTGGAACAAAACTTACAGAATAAATACCAAGATTCTTTTTTTCTATATTAGAGTGGAAATTTGTATTGTCCAAACTACAAATAGTTAACACTCGGTTACGTTAGGCTACATAACACACATCTGATGAGACGTGCAAATTTTCAATTCGTATACGTTTTTGGGGGGCGGGGGAGAATATACACAAGCCCTACGTATTTTACTTTTTAATTTGTTCCCATTTCACACCTAAAACGACAAAATGTTGTGCATTTATCAGAAAATAAAGGAGAATATTTTATAAGTTTAGTTCTGATCCGGGTACTTCATCTAGGTTAGTTTCAAAGCCGAACCTTAAGCAAATTTTCATTTTCTCGGGGGAGAGCATAGGAGGAGCTAGGGATTCTCTGCTGGGGGACAGACCTTTTGGTCGGACTCGGAGGTCTTGGTAGGTGGCTATCTTATAGGTGGCATTTTTACTTTTTGTCAAAAAGTTGGGGGCAATACCCCCCATAACTCCGCCCATAGGGGAGGGGAAGAGCTATCAACTATAAAATCGTTTCACCGTTACTATAGTTATAAAACTAGAACACTTATACCTAAATTCAACATTACTGATTGGAATTCTTTCAGCTTGTACAGGTATTCTAGTTTGGAGATTAAGATCGAAGGATATTCTTTTTTTTTTTTAATGGGCTAAACTGCCGCAGATGGCGGCCCCGGATAAAACCCACATAAGCTTCTTTTAAACTTTGTATTACTACTTATTCGTTATTTCTTTAATGATGACTATTCACTTTGGGTATCGTTTAGTTTATCCCCCAATCTTGCACATAACCAGATCTCCAGTGTTATTTCACAAAATATAGCTGAGTGAACGTGAGTGGGGTAGAAGCTCCCCAGGCCTCGTTGTATTCTACCTTTATCAGAATTTAGACAAAAACAAGATATTTCTACTCCGTTCTGGAGCCATGAAACAAGTTGGGGGAGGTTGTAAATGCAATCCTTCACTTTTTTTCTGATTCTCATGCTGACATTTCTTCTGATTCTATTCATTTTCCCGTAAATTTTGTATTTCGGGGCCGCCATCTGCGGAAGTTAACCCAAAAATGTTCTAGTAGTTTTATAGGCATTTCCGCTGTATCGCCGGACCACACGAAAATCAAAATAGTACCAAAATGTACTACATTAGGTTAGATTAGATTATTTTAGGGTGGTTAGGTTCTGTTATGTTGAGTTAGAAGTCACATTCAAAACAGGGTGGCGTATGTACTACATTAAGTTAGGTTATGTTGGTTAAGGTATATTAGGTTAGGTTAACTCTCCCTCACAAACCAAAATAAATTCTCCATTTCACCAGGTAAATTTCCTATAATTGGTCCGGCGCTACAACAGTTAACCCATTTTGTATGTAAAATGTTTGTGTTGAATTCCAATGTTATTGCTCTGCCCGATTCCGCATCTACAGCTTGTAATTGTGCTTGCAAACAACAAACTGCATTAGACGTCAGATTAATATTCGTTTCTTGGTTGGTTTGTAAATTAACACCCTTTTCAGCATGGAGGGCTAAATGAGATATGGACGTACAACTGAGACAAGGATCCGAACCAGATGAGCTATCACTGAATCGGAATCACATCTACCCCGCGTACACTAAGTGTACATATACACGTAACTAACAGAAACTCTAGATCAACGCACAGGAAGAAGTATGTAGAGCCAGTCCCGCCTTGTTACACTCAGAACAGAACTTTCTGTGATCAAGAGTGCTGGAAAATGTAGCCAACGGAATAAAATAACTATGACAGCTCTATAGTATGTGAAGACTATTCAGAGTATTAGATATAATAATAATGATAAAAGCCTTCTAAGAACTGAAGAACTTGCCTTCGTTCACTACTGGCCAAATTGTTGTTCTGAAACACATACTAGTAACAATGAGTTGATTTAGTTTTCTGTCTTTTTACTTGGTGCTAAGAGAATACAAACTTGAGATAGTGATAGACATAAAATTAAGTTTTTAAGAAATGTCCAATGAAGGAGAGTCGAAAGCTGTACAGTTTCCATGTGTGAGGCGTTCAAAAAACAGCGAAGGCGGAAATACGAGGTGTGTTCAAAAAAGAAACCGAACTTTTACAATAGCGCGCCAACCGGCAGTGGGAGCGTGCTGCGACTACAGAGCGCACTTCGCGGCAGGTTTACACAATAAACTGTTATTTTCTTCGTTTTGCTATAACCATTAGTCGCTGAGCTACAGCTGCTGAAGTGAGCACGTGTGCAAGCTGTTCGTCGTAATAATGATAGTACAGCGTTAACGAAAGAGCTTGAATAAGAACGCGTGTGTGTGAAAGTTAGTAACAAATTTGGCAAACCGTTTACAGAAACATTTCAATTGCTTTTTAGTTCATTCAGTCTCCTTTCGAAAAAAAAGCATATAAATTATGAGTCCGTCAAAGATCAAGGTAATGTTTTTTTTTTTTTTTTTTTTAATTGGAAAGTCATTGTCCATAATGAGTTTGTATTCAAGTGGTCAGATGGTAAACAAACAGTTGTACCAGAACACTTGAGCGCGGTTGAGGGATCTTCTGCGCAAGAGGAGACCTGAATTGTGAGAAAACTATTTGGATGGTGCACCATGCTAATGTGTCTACTTACGATTCGCTCCTCAAACGCAGTTATCTGGCAAAACATCAGACTCCCACACTTCATATTCTCCGGACCTAGCCCTGGAACCTTTTTCTGTTTCTCAAACTTGAAACCACGTTGAAAGGGCGTCATTTCCAAACCATAGAGGTAATTCTGGACAATTCGACAAGAGACCTGCGCGCCATCCCAAAAAGTGCGTTCCAGGAGGCTTTCCGAAAAATGGAAGAAACGTTGTGAACGGTGTATTGCCAGTAGAAGGAACTACTTTGAGGGGGGGGGGGGCAGTAATTAAAATGTTGTACAATGAGCCATATAGATGTTATAGCGGAAGTTTGGTTTCTTCTTGAACACACCTCGTATATTGCCGAATATCTCACGAACACGAGAAGATATCGCTTTCGGTTCAAATTACATAGAAAGTCGCACCGACAAATGAAGTGATGTACAGATGGGAGGGGAGCGGTGGTCTCGCAATGGGATCTCTACAAGCAGGTGGAGGATCCACACATTCGTTCCCCAATTGTAGAAATCCCCACTCCGCTAACATCTGTACGTCATTCATTTTATTTGTGAGATACGACTTTCTATGTAATGTTTTCATCTTACAGCGATATTTTCCTGTATTCATGAGATATTCGGCATTGTATCAGCGCTTTTGCTGCTTTCTGAACTCCTCTCACTTGGAAACGGTGCAATTTTCGACCCACGACTTTTTTCATGAGACTCTTTTTCCTTGTTAATTTCAGGTCTGTTATCACCTTCTTCATTTTGTCAGTGTATTATCTTATCACCCTATATATTGGTGAGTTGACCTGCCGTTGGCAACACTAAAAAGCGGACACCAAATAACGCTGTGTGAATGAGCATCCAAGACTACCACCTGCACTTCAGTGAAAGAGAGAGATGCACTATATTTGTTTCCTCGCAGATACCGTAAAAGGTGGTTTAAAGAAGCTAGCGCACTGAGACAAAATATGGCTTTAGTGTCACTGCAGAGACTCTTGTACTGGGCTCTATTTCTTTTTCTAAATTAAATGAAAAGTGAAATCTTTGAGTTTAATGTCCCATGATTACGCCTTTTAGGTCAAGGAAGACGATGATTAAAGCAAGTGAATGATGATGATAGAATTGGTGGAATGAGAAAGTGGGAGGAAACGGGAGCAACCGAGAAAACCCACGAGCATAATGTTGTCCACCACAAACTTACTTGGCCGGGGATCGAACCAGTTGCGCACAAAATTCTACCTCTCCAATCTCTCAAAAACTGTCCTGAATCATCTTACAATCAGTGACTCATCATCTGTATCATGGGCAGGTGCTGTCATTTGACTGAAATTGACAGAGGCTTAATTACATTGTAAATGAGATGTATGCAACCCTTGCTACACATAAGATTACGGGTTACCATGTACATATAGAAAAAAACAGTAATACCATCTCTCTCTCTCAAGTCATATTTGCTACAAAAATGTTTGTCCTTGATTTGAAAACCTGTACCTTCATAACCTCTTAACCGTAAGTCTATGACACCTGGCCAATACATATCCTAAAGCATGTAGAATTTTTCGAGATACCTTTCTTGTAGCTAACTAATATTCGGGTCCCAACAAAGGCACTCAAATTATTTTTAAAAAAATACTCCCTTTTGAAGACAATTTCGGGTTGGGTCATAACACATGGATATGGTACCATTCGAAAGTCTGGTTTATTCTAAAAATAATAACGTACAAACTATGACCCTATGATTTCGCAAACCTTTTCTGTTTTCATACAAACTGCCCGTACGTGATTAAAACTTGGCAAAAGTATACCCTTAGACACGTAATAGCTCTTGAGATATCTTTTGTGCAGGTATTAGTATATAGGGTTCCGATAGGGCACCACAAAAAGAAACAAAATATGTTTCTGGTTAATTTTCCTAGAGTCCCCTGAATTTTCCATCCGTCAGACATGTATGTAGTGTTATTCAAAATTCTGATACATTCTAAAGATAATGACGTACTAGTCATTGATCTAAAGTAATTAGAGTATGAGTAGAGGCTTCCTAAAAAGTGTTCCTATTATTATTATTATTATTATTATTATTATTATTATTATTATTATTATTATTATTATTATTATTATTATTATTATTATTATTATTATTACTATTATTAACCAATATTGAACGATTTTTTGATTCAAAAACATTTTTTCTTTATCTTAATAGCTCCTTTCCGTATTTTAAAGGTTCGAAAAGAATCTCGAAGTCATGTGTTATTTTTGAAATACCTTTTGTTATCCTGGACCCAACTGGGAGCGCCTAAATCGGCTGATGGAAAATCATTTTCTCGAAAATTCTTAACTTTATTCCGATTTCTGCATTCGGGAGGTATATGTATGGTGTCAGTCAAGAGCCTGATTTATTCTACAGACATTTCCTATCCTAATGTACAAAACATAAATCTAAGATAATTAGGATAGAACAGCACCTTTCTAAGTGAAAATTTACAGTTTCTATTAAAAGACAAAACTGACTTTTAAAGAATCAAGGAAGATTGGGGCAACATATTTCAGGCTTTCCTGATTCTCATCGTCAGCACACCAAACAGTTCTGCAAGTCCGGGGTAGTAATACATCTTACTGTCGATCTGAACTCTGTACTCATGACAACTTCCATTTTGTGTTCTCTGTCCATTTGCTTTGCATCTTCTTTCTGGTTTATCATGTCGTTTCTCTACATAGCGGAGAATTACAGCCATTCTTTGGTAACATAGTTGGCCTAGTATCTGCACTCATATGTTGGTCACTTGGTGTACCTGCAGCATATTCCCAAAAGTTAGGAGTGAAAATGTATTTGCTACCATGTGCAATTGTCAAGCAGTGTTAGTTTGTATTTTATAAATAATATACTAAGTATTCCTTCTGTAATATAAAATAATCCCTCATCCACTATAATGTAATTGTAACTTCAATGTGCTAATTACCTACAAAACTTTAAGGCATTTCTTCTTATTATTATTATTGTTTCATTTCCCCGCTTATGACGATATATATAGATAGAACCATCAGTTTAAGGAAGTGCTCGAAATTCTCATGTTCCATCACCCCTCTAATTCGCGAAAGACAACTAGCAGTTCACACTTGTGAATTTACAAAACTTAAATTGACTATCACCTTAATAATGGTTGTTGACTAGCAAGAACTTTTATTTATTTATTTATTATTTTTTGTTACTTTTCGATATGAGTATGTTCGTCATTTGTTATAAATTTCCTGCAAGTTCCTCAGAAGATAAAGGCTGCTAACATGTGACGAAAATAAAAGGCATCCATCCATAGCTCAATAAATTTGTTTCAACTACAGACAATACAAAACCACGCTCAGGACTTCTAACTATCATTCTACTTACAAATTCTTGTAATTCCTGAATTTTCTTTAAACTTCCAAGCTTTCGACTCTCCCCTGGAGTCTTGGTCACGGAGCTTAAAAACAGGAAGAAAAAGAATAGAAACACCAAGGAATAAAAAAGGAACGGACTTAGCAACGGAAGAGCTCTGTTGTACGAAAATAGTTGTCAAATATGTCAGTAATCTCCAGATGAAGAGAATGCAAAATGAAACATGGCGGAGTCAATTTTTGCGACTTTCTTGTTCCTTGTTGGAAAGTTGCGAACTCATGTCATTATTTTTATTGTCATGCCAATACTGTGAAAAATTTGTAATTACTAGCTCCCATTCGTCACTCAACCATCCCTTATCTAAATTTAATTTCGTTTTTTTAATGAATAAATAAATTTTTAAAAACCAGTGTTTCTACTTCATTTCTAACTCCAAATAAAATTTTAAATCATCTACCCTGTGTTGCCTTTCTTTTAAATGTTTCGATAAACCTGATACTGGATTTTCTGCTTTTGAATCTCTAATAGGCGTTTACTGGGACATAGATTTCTTTTCGTTTTATCTATATAACTTTCTTGGCAATTACATTTTATTTTATAAATCCCCGTGTAATAACTCTTAAATTGGGTGGTGTTGTTTTCCAAAGTTTTGGTGGTTTTAAGGCTGTACGAAAACCGTATAGTGTATAGATTCTAATTAATTCAGTTGTCAATAGAATCCAATAGGAAAAATAGGCAATCCAACCCATTTTTTTTTTATCATTATTATTTTATGTCGGTTTCAAGTTTATCAGGACTTAAATTCCTTTTAACCTAATTATATCAATTATTTAATAATGAAGTTTTGTACCCATTCAAACTACCCAGCTTCATCAGGTATTTAATCTCTATCTGATTTTAAGAAAGTTAGACGTATGTCACGTAAAAAGAAATTCTTCCAAATGTTAGCTTTGGTACCTGTTAAATGTGCAGATTTATAATGTGAAATTACTGACGCACTTGACAATGTGTTTCAGTACAACACAGTTCCTACCTTGGTAAGTCCGTTCCGGTTTTTTTTTTTTTTTTTTTTTTTTTTTTTTTTTTTTTTTTTCGTTGATGTTACTATTCTTTTTCTTCCTGTATTTAACCTCTGTGACCAAGACTCCACAGGAGAGTCGAAAGCTTGGAAGTTTAAAGAAAATCCAGGAATTACAGGAATCTATAAGTAGTATAGATCCGTCTCAACTAGATTACCAAGTGCCTTGCAATATAGAAAGAATATGAATGGAAAGGCATTTCTTCGTACACTAGCTGATAATAGACAAAAAAGTAGTCAACAGCACATTCTCCTTCTGTATTTTTGGAGATGTTACTTTCAATGGAAAACTTTTCACCCTTTCTCCCTTGGCTAAAACAAAGATATCCTGCAAAGGTTTCTAAGAAATGAGGATGGTCACGTTTAGTCTTAAATGTTCAGATACCCAACAATCAGTGGTGAATTAATCACTAATAGCATAAAAAAATAACGTTACTTCCAAGCGCCCAAGTTCCAAGACAGAGAATTAGCTAACCTATACAGTAATGATAAGTGATGTATGTCTTATGAGAAAATGGAGGTTTTATAAAACTGGGGCCAGGTTACCAAGTTTTAATATAATAATAATAATAATAATAATAATAATAATAATAATAATAATAATAATAAGACGGCACCAATTACTTGGAAAAAAATTTCCCTGAATTTCCAGACTAATTTCTTAATCAGCTTTTATGGATATACTAAACTAGAGACTACTTAAATATCATTTATTTAATATATACATAGCTAGTAAAAAATATTTGACATTTTTTTTTTCGGGGAAAGTGTAGAGGTAAATTGGCAAGAATCTGAAGAAAGCCTTCATTTGCGAACATGAATTTTGTTAAACTTCCCGGACATATCATCACTATGAGAAATCTCATGTGTAAGTTCCTGTGTAACTGTCGCACATCAAGTGTATCAAGATTTGCTAGAAACCTGGAGATACACACACGGAATCAATTTGCAAACTTCAACAAGAAAATTACTTAAATATGGAGCCTGTTTAAAGATTTGTCTCCTGTTAGGACATCGTCAAAAAATTGCACTTCATAGGAAGTGGAGAAGACTTGACTCTTGATCTAGAAAGATCATCATTTGACAATCAGGAAAAGTGTATCCAAAATTAATATCAACAAAGATACTGTGTATTCAATTTGTAGGAAGGATTCAAACATGCTCAAGGCGGCAGACATTTTGTGTCCAAGCTACTTCAACAAGAATAGCAAATATTTCTGCTTCAAGTACCGCCAGACATGCTTACAAATTATCAACAGTGATGAAGAGTTCCATAACAACATGATAATACTACATGAAAAGTAGATAACCGGATAACCATAGCGCCATCATCAGAGTAGAAGCAGAAATCTATGTCAAATTCTAAAGAATCACAACAAGTGCGGAGCAAAATTAAAGTACTGCTGTATTTTTAGACAGGCATGGCCTTATGTATCATGAGCATACAACAGAATGATAAAAAGACCAAATAAATAATACCAAAACAATATGACCAAAGCATCGTCCTTGTGATGCATTTCGCCGTTAGAGATAGGACATTTGTGCCACACAAAAGTGTCAGCTTTACTACAATACCCGGGTCCGTTCATCACACCTAGTCTAGAATTTCATAGCAACATGTCATTGCAATCTTTCGCCATTCTCTTACTCTCTAATGATGGCGTCATATGCAAGTTTTGGTTATTTCTGAAGTTCAAATCTACAATAAAAGATTGTCCTAGTTTGGTTTGCCAGACAAGAGATCATGATGTGTAACACGGCGGCAAGTCATTCCAAAGTTCTTCCATGAAAGAAAGGATCGTTGGGCTGCATGTATGGTTTTTCAAGAGGTCTTTTTTATAGGGTCTTAGGACTAGAACAGCACCAGGTATGTAACTTTTCTTTTAATTCCAAAGCAGCATATCTTTTAGACAGAATGCATATAAATACACCCTGTATTTGTAAACACTTCTATAATGAAATAAATAAAAAATAAATAATAATTAATAATAATAAAGCACGTAGATTAAATTCAGACTCGAAAATCAAGATAATTACATCCTGGATTTTTGTGAAACATATGTTATGATGAAAAATATATTAATTGTTATACCATCACAACGTGTTACTTTCTCCCCAAGAATTTTCACCCAAAATATGTTGCCTTACAAGTGCGCACCCAAGACTTTTATTGGGAGAGACAGGGTTCAAATTATTATTAAGTAATTCACTTAAGAAAAAATATTTGAGAAAAATTAAATCGAGAAAGGCGAAAAATATACCAAGCGAGATCTAAAGACCAATATTTTTTTAAAGATATACAAACAGCGAGAGAAGAACCCAAGTTGATTACGGAGAACAATTCCTTTCGCTCATGCAATGATTCTAACTAGTAGAAATTTGCGATTGAATTCTGGTCTGCTACTCGTGCGATTAAAACATTGACCACCATGTTTATACGTCATACGTCGGTACAGGGGAAAATGGTTGCGCTGCTCAGTACGGAAGCGGCTTAGCAAAAGATACGATGCATGTTTTGCGAGTTAAGGTTGCACAACATGGACACTTTCAGTGCATGATTATTTGTCTTTTGGACTATCTTGTCAATGGAGTGTAACTTTTTGTACGACGTTGCTAATAACACAAAGAATAAGAAAACGTCCTAGCTTTCACTCCTGTCTGTAGAATGCAGTGTTGATTCGCTTATGTAACTTGGTGCCATATCCTGATACCGTTCCAGTGAGTTAGTCCCCGCTTCATATAGTGTGCGAATTCATTGTTGTATTCATCAAAACGGTCCTGACAACACATAGAAATTGATTTTCGTATTGCTGGTAATGTAACGTAGTTTTAACTTCCTCCTCTTAGAAAATTCCACCACAACCATGAAACCGCATAGGTACCTTTAGGTGCACTGAAAAACTCAATTACTTCTTCGTCCTTTGGCATCGGCAGTTCTGTACCTAATTACCCGAACCTTTACGAAATCGGACAGATATATTCATACTTGTCTATGGTCACTACAAACTTGCATGATCTTTTGCTAGGTGATGCTTGTGGAGCTCTCTGGAGTTAAAGTTGCACAACATGGATACTTTCAGTGCATAATTATTTGTCTTTTGGACTATCTTGTCAATGGAGTGTAATTTTTTGCAAATGGAGTAATGGGTAAGATGTTGGGACATACAGAAAGGTTGGAATTCTCCGAAGCCGTCAACTCCCAATTCCACACAACATTGCTGGTGTCAGCTCTACTAAAGTCTGTATTGACTGTGGATAAGTCGGTAATACACTGTACAGGGACGCTCGCACAACACATCGTTGTACTATGGCATTCAGATTGGAGGGGCCAACAGCAAATCCATTGTTGGTGGCACTGCTTAATTATGCTGGAGAAACTGAAGCATGTGTATCGGGCAACGCTAAATTGTAGCTTTCACAGAATCTATTCAGTATTAGCACCATTAGATTTCGCACAGCATGACAACTTAGCTAGCAGAGACATCACATACTACTGCCTCAGTGGTGCAATTGCCAATTTTCTGTGCTGCGCGTGTGGCGTATCGTGCCCTATGCATTTTGTTTATTTGCAAGGCTGTCAACTATTTTAAAATCTAACGCATGAATTAACTTGTACAGTCAACGACAAAAGTTCTTTCCGTTTGTTGAAATTAGTTTCGTAAATAACTTCAGAATGGAAGGACAATTTGAGTACAGTTTTCAGCAAATTAAAAAGAATGTAATTTTCTATACATTCCAGCTATACCACCATTTTCCCCAAAATAAATTTTGACAAACGGAAAGGACTTTTGTCGCTGACTGTACACAAGGGCGTACAGCATAATTTCCTTCAATGATGATTTAAAAAGTAAAGTCAACATTTTTTTCAAACTAGGCGAAAGAAATTGGTAGATTCTGGTTCGTTAAAAAAAAAAAAAAAAAAAAAAAAGTGACATGTAGTAGCTGTAAAGATGTTTAAATCAGAGTCTAGAAAATTGGAAACTGAAATGGATCTCAATCCTCAGTCATTCAAAAACATAAACGAAATTTCAAAATCTATTAAAACTGAGGGCCACTGGTTTTAAACGCTACTTTGTAGACAAAGAATCGCTTAATAAAATGGAGGCGATAGCTCAATATTGACATAACCAAATGTACAGTCTTGTTGAAGAAATTTTAGCCACCCACTTTGCTTTAGAAAGCCATGATCTGGCAAGCATACGTACGAAATTACAATACTTTGGCTTTGAAGAAAGATCTCAATTGACCAAAGAAAATCCACATTTGATTTAATTCCAACTATAGGTGAGAGAGGTGAGTTCTACAACAGACATATCTTTAAAAAAAAAAGTAGTAAGAAAAGAAAAGACTGTTTACATTTATGCTTAGACGTTTGGAAAGTGGAATGGTTTACCTTATATGGCAATTTTGCGTTGTCATCTGGAAATTATTAGTTTGAGGTGCTGCCATCTATAAGAATTGGTGTGAATTATTACAACGTCTACTACTATACATTTCCGCTTAGGTAATCGTTTGCGATAGATCGGCAATTTGTGTGTCCAATTATGTTACGTTTAGAATGTGACTATTGCATGATTTAAATTTGTAAAATGGATTGAAGATATGGGTTTGTAAAACAAGTTTATTGGGGAATTGGCCTCTGAACATATGTAGAATTATTATTTGTATTATTTTATTTTACTTTTGTATGTAGAATTTGTTTTCTGATAGATTTAACCCTTTTCCACGGTAATCCTATTCGACATACGATCAGGTACTGATTGTCTAATAATCTTGGCAATATATTTAGCATTATATGCCAATTCCTATTTTCATGCAAGTTTAAAACTGTTTAATCGCGGGACATACAAATTGGAATCTTGCCTTTCGAAATATTCATATACAGGGTATTATAAAAGCATATCACAATATTTTGGGAACATATTTCTCACATCTAAGTAAGGAAAAAGTTCATATGGACCTGTTCTCAAAAGTGGATAGTTTCGAAGTTATTGGGTGACGGAAATATGAAATAAGTGAATTTTTAAAAGTTCATATCTCCACTACCATGGGACCTATCGTAGTCGTGTCAAGACATCACTGAGGAATTGGTATATGAACTATCCAAATATCCATGTTTAAGAATGCTCCAATACTTCCACACCCAATTTTAGAGAGATAGATAGTGAGTGATCATGTAGTCCCAAACAGCGTCTCTAAAAATGATTGTGACAAATTTTATAACACCCTGTATATATGTCTTTATATATATGTACAGGATGTTAATGAACTATACCGACAAACTGTAAGAGGTGATTCCTCATATCAAAAGAAGAGAAACAATTCATATGGACCTATGGCGAAAAGTGCATAGTTTCAGAGCTAGGACTGTCCAAATTCGCGAAAAAGCCAAATTTTAAGAGGTCCAATTTCGAATTCCAGAAACTGTGGATGGTGGTCCTTATCAGCGTAAAGGAAACCACGCATACACAATCCAAAAGTGCATATTTCGTCAATTTCCAATAGATGTACAGGGTATTCTCTACAGGATGTAATTCTCAGATATGCTCTCAATGGAGTTTTCAGATATACCCTAATTTCAAGAAGGGTCCAAAGTAGGCAGGAGGTAAACCTTGACAACAATGGACATGCAATGCTTCGGAGGGAAGGCCCTATTTAGGGACAGACAGCTCCGTGAAGGAGACCATCGCAGCATGCGTTTTCCCTTGTACGAGAGACCATGCTGCTGACGATCTTCAACACCTGCGACATCGCGCCAAAGGATTCCGTGTTCACCGCTATCAAGGCTTATCATTTGCCTGGTTTGGACCAATCGTAAAGTCAGAGCATATCTCAAAATTCGGTTGATGGCATGTCTGGGAATTTCACCACTCTATACACCAATTGAGCATTAATAAAATATGCATTTTTGGATTGAGTATGCGTGACTTCCTGATAAGGACCACCATCCACAATCTCTCGAATTCGAAATAGGGACTCTTGAAATTTGGCTTTTTCACGATTTTGGACAGTCCTAGCTCTGAAACTATACACTTTTTCATACACGTCCATAGGAACTTTTTCTCTTATTTTGATGTAAGGAATCACCTCTTACAGTTTGTCGGTATAGTTCATTAACACCCTTTATATATATATATATATATATATATATATATATATATATATATATATATATATATATATATCGTTTCCACGGTTAGTTATATATTTTTTATGTGTAATAAATTGTTCTATTTTTCGAAATTGCATGTGTAATTCTAACTCCAAAAAATTTCTCATTGCAAAATGTGGCTAAGAAATACCTTCATTAACCCTTCTTGATGTCCTCTAGTACTGACCGCACCAAACGAAAGACTCAGTACATTTCAGTTCCCAAAATATTTTGAATAAGACTGTAGAACAGGTTTTTTTGACTTTAATCAAAACCAGAATTATAAGGAGCATATTAGGGATTGAAGAGAAGAAACAGTAACCAATGTCAGTTTTATCAAACCATTTTTTCCCATATATTTATATTATAAAAGATACATGTTTTTGCATACAAAAATGAACTTCACCAATAAAAGGAAAAGCTACAAAATCCGAAACTTAATGCAGACAAACATAATTTTACCTTAAAAAGAATGAATATAATAATGATTTTTTTTTATACCAGTATACACTAGTTAAACTTCAAGAAAAATTAAATCCAACTCTCGAACAATGAAATCATGCCTAAGAAATTTTGTTGAGTTTATAGAAGTACAATAGGGTAATCCCTCGAATGTCACCTATATTATCAACGATGTAAACGGCCCACCTTCTTATTTATTAAGTGAGTATCTTATCGCGATATAACTTTATACAGGGTGTCTCAAAAGTCCCCTGACATAGTATAACTGTTATTGTCAGAGTTACAACAAAATATAAGAGGGGACGGTTTCCAAATATGATGTTTTCAATCTAAAGTAAAGGATTTTTTTTTTTTAATCGGACCAGCCGTTTGGGCTGTACACTCTTTATGCGCCCAATGTTAAATGAAAATGCAACGTTGCCATTTACCTGGACAAACAACATAAGTGAATGAAGTTACTGTGTTTTAGGCTAACATGTCGATGACCAGCCCCCATTTGAAGCAGTAACTTCATTCACTTATGTTGTGGGTCCAGGTAAATAGCAAAGTTGCATTTTCATTTAACATTGGGCGCATAAAGAGTGTACAGCCCAAACGGCTCGTCCGATTTTTTTAAAAACATCCTTTACTTTAGATTGAAAACATCATATTTGTAGACGGTTTCCCCTCCTACATTTTGTTGTAACTGATAATAACAGTTATCCTATGTCAGGGGACTTTTGAGACACTTTATATATGTTTTGTAAATACCAACTGGATTCTAGTGAAGTGAAAATATCTGTTTTTTTTTTGTTTGCTTTTTGTTTTTTTTTTGTTTTTTTTTTTAATTTTGTAACTATTGATGTGAAATCAATTTATTTTTGAGCCATTACCTGTGCTGTTACAAATATATTCTGATGTGTAAATGAAGTTATTAAAATAGACAATATGTGAGATTATATTCAGTAAGAATTTTTGTTTACATTGAACTGCAAAGAAGTGACTAAAACGCTTCAATGTTTTGAGAATTTAAATATTTGTCTTACTAAATGCCTGTTAGCAGGATCAAATAATGCATCAATCGTCTTGCTCACACTCGTCCACAAATAATGTATTACCCTATTCTGCTTCAAGAACTCAACAAATATAAGATAAAAACTTTACAAAAAAAAATTGAAAAAAAAATACAGGTAGAACCAGCACGATCAAATTATTGGCAAACTTATAGTTTTAAGCTGTGATCGATAATTTATCCTGTTTAATGTTATTTTCTAAAGAATCTTTAACGAAACGTAAATAACCACACCCTTAAAGAATAGCTAATGTTAATTTCTGGTTTTAGCCTAACTTCCCAATACGTTCACCTTACAACTACTCCTCAAATTACATGAACGAAATTGGTTTAGTTACAAAATAAAATGTTTTAATAAGCAATGTTTAAATGTAATGTAGTTGTATTCTTCAAGAAAAACAATATATATAAATCTAAAACTGAAAGGATAATATCGCTGGTTTTAATAAACAATGTTTAAATGTAATGTAGTTGTATTCTTCAAGAAAAACAATATATATAAATCTAAAACTGAAAGGATAATATCGCTGGTTTTAATAAACAATGTTTAAATGTAATGTAGTTGTATTCTTCAAGAAAAACAATATATATAAATCTAAAACTGAAAGGATAATATCGCTGACATGTTTAAATCTGGTTAGAAAATATTAATACGAAAGCTGCAACTCAATCCCTGGAATTCGTTACTCCATGTTAGTAATCGGCATTCCGTATTTGCAGCAAATATAAAAAGACAATGACAGTGATTCAACCCTATTTGTATGTTACATGTTTTTCACAAATAGAGTAATCATGAAAATGTCACATATTGAGTAATATTTTCACTCATTCTTCTTATCCTCCGTGTCGCCACTCTGCACTTTAAGTTTCACCTGAAGCTTACTATGTTATTCCAAAAGACGATCGTATTCCATCATCAAGGATTTTGCTTGTTGCATCAGGTTTTCCTAATGTTTCCTCTGGCGTTTGAATGCTGTAAGAAAAAATACACCCTTCTTAGCACATTTGGTACCTACGAAGTTATAATAAGAGTTTTCATTGGCTAGCATATTATAACAGCCACAATGATCAGCTAAGATTGCTTACAATAAAATACAATATTTTAAAGAATTGAGGGCCGATTTAACAAAGTTCAACAAACGCATTTTTTTCAAAATGCGTTTTTTAACGGATTCTTGTACTTTAATATGAGCCTCACACAATGGCTAACAGAAAATACGACGAAACTAACTATTTGCCGCTGTAAAAGGCGCCTAAATATAGCTTTTTTTTTTTCTTTACAAAACTCAACATGCCCATTTTTCAAGATTCTGCAACTATTTCCATTTTCAAGATTATTTCTTAATACGTGGGCATAGCTTTTTCACTCGTGACAGTTTTTTTTCTTTTTTTTCTTTTTGGCATTATTGAAAAAGAGCTAAGAAAACACGAAACAATCACTCTGCTCTGAGAATATTATGACATTTTGTGAAAGTTTGGGGAGGTTCAAGTTTGGGGTAAAGACTAGTATAGTTACGATATGAAATCAATCTTCAAACGTTTAATGAAAGCCAAATTGCCTTTTAAGATATCTGAAGCAAAAGTACTGCATCGTGTAAGAAGACCTGAGATCAGAGCACAATGCCTTTTTCAAAATACTTACTTTGCTTCACCGATAGACGTTGAGGGTACCTGGAAAGAGAAGTGCTTCAATAATATTTGAAGCACTTCAACTTCCGTCAGTAAATCATGTAAGCAAAAATAAAGCTAATGACGTGAAGAAGTTGATGTGTTACTTTGACAATAATTCAGAGGAAAATAAAGTGCTAGTGATACTGAAGACAAAATTCTGTATTATGAAGAACCTTTACATTAAAGAGGGTTGTGTTCCTGTATTGTTCTTACATAACATTACAAATCTCAACATTGTATTATGTGCTATTGTTTTGGTTGTCATTTCAATGTACGACTATGAGTTCCATAATAGGTTTAAGATGTGAGAAACAGATTTTGTTACTGAGGAAACTTCTGTTCATGTGTTAAAAGGAAAATGTAAATTTACTAATACACTGTTACAGCCGCGTAACAAAATTTCCAATATAGGAGGGGGCAAGTCTTTTGTTGCGCCCCTCTCTCAAAAGCGCCCCCCCATCACAGCGCGTAATTTCCACTACTCTTTACAGTATTACTGTTATGTATTTTTTTTAGTGTGTATGGGAAAATAATTGTAATTTACGAAAACTGATATACATTTGAAAAAATAAAATATTAGGGTTACTTGAAGTAAAGACAGCTTCTTCACCCACCCAATGTATTCATTCAACACAAGATTCGTACCGTATATTAGTAAAACTAGCAGACCTCATTTGATTTGCGTCGGGTTACGTATGAAGTACAGTTTACTATTAATTAATCACTAAATAGTACGACATGATTGTTCCGTATACGTTCGGCACTAAAGCTACATTCTCTCTCTCCAGAACTCAGGCTGAAGACATATCACAAGGACAAAAATTATTTCTAAAGTGATAACAGACTCTCACAATACATCTACAGGCACACTTTTCTTATTTTACTTTTACACTACATTAATCTTCAAATGTTTCAGTACATAGATTGAACTGCACTTTGTATTGATATACCGGACTAGAGATGCAAAATAGCCGGGTTTTTTAGACGTGCTTTATTTTCATTAAAAAACGGCTTTAGGAAAGACAACGGAAATTTTCGCTCCTTTGACACAACTAGGATCTCATAAGTCCCATGTTGGTTGCCTAACCATGATATCAAGTTCTTAAAATTTATACATCTTGAAATGTGTTGTTCGGGTTGCTTAAAGTCAAACTGACAGACAAGAAAAAAGTATCGCCGCCGTTCCAGAAACACTATTGTTTCAGATACTCTTCAATACCTAATATTAGAGCCGAAAAGGCTTCACAATTTCGTTTATATTTCAGAAGAAAATGTTTCACTAATAGCAGCAGTATAATATGATTTAGTTTAAGGAACTGGAGCAACAAAGCTTAGTGCGGTGGCTCTTACCTTATATTTTTCTTCAGAATACAGTATTTTTTAAAGTTAGACCTTAATGGGAAAAGAATGCTGGAACACACTGTTGTTTCTTCGCTAAATATGAAATATTAAAATAAATATATCCCAAGCCAAAAAAGCATGGAAAACATAATCGTTTAAAAAAAATAAAGAAAGAAAGTTTTTTTTTCAAGACCTTAAATCACTATTCCGAATAGTTTTTATTCCCACCACTA
The DNA here is from genome assembly GCF_964235325.1 of Thermobia domestica. NCBI lineage: Eukaryota > Metazoa > Arthropoda > Insecta > Zygentoma > Lepismatidae > Thermobia > Thermobia domestica. The sequence goes on along the minus strand of NC_137459.1, from coordinate 42,013,264 downwards.
ACTTTTCACTAGAACTTTTTTGTCGTTAAACATTATTCGAAAAACTGTACAAACAATTGGTTTGAACTAGAAAACCCTAAACATTAACCCTTTTGAGATTTCCACTTTTTTTAGGTAAATTTTAGACTTTCAGTCAAGCAGCTATTGCGTCGAGACAATTTATCGTAGAATCATGGTTCATGCTCCGTTTTATTCGGAATGAAACAGTGTTTTCCTAATTTGTAAATTTCCCTATTATGTACCTAAGGCAATCTGTCCAAATTGGTAAAAATGGATTTTTTTTTAAAGAAAAAACATTTCCTGCGAATTTCTTCCCTCCGGAACACAACATGGGTATGCAAATGTTACAAAAAAAAAAAAAAAATTTTTTGCTTCATTCCCAACAAAGCGAGGTATGAACCATGATACTGGGGCAAATAATCTTGGTGCTAAAATTCATTTACTATTTTTTCCTAATATCTACTATCAACAAGCTCTAGTGTCAAGACTCTTTATCGTAGGATCATAGCTCGTAACTCTTTGTATTTGTAATGAAGGAATGTTTCCAACTGTATCATTCAAATTTCTCCATTATGTACCAGAAGTGAAAAAATTCCGCTCAAATTGAAAAAAAAAAAAAGATTTTTGTCAGGAAAAAATAACCTTTTTGAGAATTTCTTCTCCCAGATACATTCTAGCGCCACGGCTGTGGTACAGTTCGAAACGTTACTTCATTACAAACAAAATGAGGTACGATCCATGGTCTACAATGAACACTCGTAACGCTAGAGCTTATTGAATAACAATACATTTGTAACCATTGCCCAAAAATGGGGAGGGAAATTTAGTAAATCAGCTCTAGCACCAAGATTATTTATTCTAGGATTATGGTTTGTACCTTTTTGTTTGTAATAAACCAGCGTTTTAAATCGTATCACTTGCATGTCACTATCCTGTACCTGAGGGGAGAAATTCCCGCTCAAAATGTATAAAGAAAAGCGGGAAATTCAAATTTTCAAAAATTAACTTTCTCCGAATCTTATCTTCTAAGGTACAAGACAGCGCAATGGTAGTGGTACCGTTGGAAACGCTGCATCATTACGAACAAAATGAGGTGCAGACCATAATCCTACGACAAATAGGGATGATCTGTACCTACTTTACTAAACACATTGACTAAAAATGTGTAATAGGGAAAAAATTCAGATATATAACTACGATCACTATTTACCCTACGATCATGGTTTGTACCTTGTTTTATTTGGAATTGTGGTAGGTTCTAAACGGTACCACTCACATGTCCCTGAAGGGAGGAATTCCCGAAAAAATAAAAAGATCTGAAATAATCCCTTTTTTTCCACTTTGGGCGGGATATTCCCGCTTCTGATACAAAATAGGGAAATTTGAGTGGTACAGTTGGAAACATTTCTTTATTACGAACACCACTAGGTATGGACAATAATCCTAGAATTGATAGCAATATGTTAGGATTTTTTTTAAAAAAAAAAAAAAAGGCTCTAAAATGTATCCTTTTCTTTCTACCTTCGTCCATGTTTGTGACGTCACTGCCCCCAGGCATCGCAATCGTGACTGCAAAATGTCCATGAAACACATTCTTTGATGCTTCCCCGCTTGAATGAATGCAAGAAAAAAGCACGGTGTGAAAAGCTTTACTAGAGATTTATAAAGCAAATTCCTAAGGTCGACGACATGGTTCAGATCTGTACCAAAAGTCCCCAAAGGGTTAATATATTTGCTCTTCTTTTTCTTATGAGTGATTATTCTTGATTGTTGAACTTCTCATATTTATTTTTCTTCAGAATGCAGTAATTAAGTCTCTTTTTCTTCTTATAATGGGGAACAAAGGTGGAAAGTACTTTCTTCATTAAAGTTGAAATATTACAAAAAAAAAAAAAAAAAAAGTTCAAAATTTGACAGGCATAAAAGCGGTGGAAAAAACTTTTTTAAAATCCGTTATTTGAGCCCTTGCGTAACATCTAACTTTTAATATATTTAACAAGAACCTAATAATATAGTTTCAATTTGACTAAATGTTCAATGTAAAAAAATAACTAGCCACTGTCATCCTATAGCTCATTTTGACACAAAAACTACACACTTCAAAGAGCAGAATTCACACTTTTCCGAAGACAGTTGCACGGTAGAAGCTATTTGTGAATTCTCTACTCAGTTCCTTCACGTCCAGTGAGTCAAGCCTGTCTGGGTACGCATTAAGAACTGCAAAATGGTTCAGCCTTGCCTGGGTCATTGTGGATCTCAGATAAGTTTGAGACGCCGCAACATTGAGAAACTTCTCTCGACAGTTGCAGATGTCGCCGGGATGACAAACAGGAGACGAAGGACTTTCAACACTTCAGGAAACAACTCTCTTATTTCCTTACAGAGTTTCTTGAAGTTCTCAAGCAGGTCTCTCAGATTTCTTGAAGTGGGAATAGTGCTGAGTAACTGTTGCATCTGTAGTTGTAGTCGGTCCGGATTGACATGGTATTCTTTTAAAATGTCACTAATGTCGCGAAAAAAGTTACCTTCCAGAATTCCATCTTCTATTGAACGATACTTCTTCAGTTCAGAGTGATGGAATAGACTAAATTTTGCAAATGATATTGTCCAAACATTCATAATAGATTGCGCGTAATTTCTCTTCTGCTGTGTTGAATTGGTAATTTTTCGCGGATGTTTGCGAGTGTTCTAGCCTTTTCGGGGTCTGTTTCCTGCGCGGTAGCTGAGGAAATCCATGTTTGTTCTATCGAAAGCCCTCCTATACAATCAAGGGCGACAAAAGGAATAATTGATATATCTACAGCGCCCTTGGCGCAATATTACATCCTTTTTTGTTCTATCGAAGGCACCCCTATACAATGAGGGTTGTCAAAAGAATAATTAATATTTTTCTATATCTACAGCGAACTTGGTGCAATATTACATCCTTTTTTGTTCTATCGAAGGCGCCCATATACAATCAGGAATGACAAAAGGAATAATTAATATATCTACAGCGCCCTTGGCGCAATATTACATCCTTTTTTGTTCTATCGAAGGTGTCCTTATACAATCAGGAGCGAAAAAATGAAAAATATATCTACATAGCCCTTGGTGCAATATTACATCGTTGTTTGTTCTATCGAAGGCGCCCCTATACAATCAGTTGCGACAAAAGGAATAATTAATATATCTACAGCGCCCTTGGTGCAATATTATATCCCTTTTTGTTCTATCGAAGGCGCCCTATACATCAAGGGCGAAATAAGGAATAATTAATGTATCTACAGCGCCCCTTTGTGCAATATTATTTCTTTTTTATTCTATCGAAGGCGCCCCTATACAATCAGGAGCGACGAAAGGAATAATTAATATATTGACAATACTCCATCATTATAACTTATTTCCTTTTTTTATTCTATCGAAGCATTATGTCGCCCGTACATAATGAGGGGAGATAAAGGATTAAGAAAATGTTTACATCGCTGCTTGATTGTCATATAGGTAATTTTTATTTCTTTATTTTATTGTATCAAATGTCTCCTAGACAATCAACACAAAAGGAACAGAAAAAGTGTCAATTAGTTATAATAATACAAAGCACTGCACTCTATATTTTTTCGAAGATTTGGCAGTGCATACAAAACACTGCTTTTGTACATAAACTTTTCATTCTTCAATCGGCTTAAAAGAAAGGCAAAGTAATCATTAGGCGCCTTCGGCGCCCTCAATAACTTCTACCAGAACTTTGGGGGGGGGGGGGTAATGCCCCCTTGCCTCCCCGTCTTGTTACGCCACTGCACTGTTAACTTCTTATTCTGATACCTGCAAAATGTAATATACTTAAGAGCCCATTGAATTTAAATGCTTAGAATGTATATTTATAACACCTAGCTAAATAAAATAAAGAAGAAATATGTATGAAAAAGTGGATATGTTGAGTTTTGTTAAAATTTGTAATTTGTAACTTTTTTTCCTCAACAAAGGTCGTTAAGTAATGAACTCCAATTACTGCTTCATTAATCCCCATCTACATGGATGGCCAGTATTAAATTTTTTGAGTCAACGATATTAAGGGCAACTTAAAAAAAAATAACTCTCCTGTAAAGTTCTGTAAATGGCGTTTGTTGAGTTTTGTTAAAACGGTTCTCAATTATTACAGGAATTCTAATTTCATTTTAAACTCGAGTTTGAGTTTTGTGTTTACTTCCTTATGGAACATCGAGGTATAGTATTAACATGGGCTTTGTACCATGACTGGGGCTTAAATCTGATGAAGAAAGTGGATGCACAGGCAATCATGCCAAGTTCAACTCCCAAAATATAAGCCGTTCCCCACCACACTATCTCGTCTCTATGAAAGCTGGATTAAAGAACCGTACCAGCGGTCCCGGTACTTTCAATTCGAATTGTATACAGCATGGTGGACAAATTGTAATGCGCTGAGAACCAGGTCAAATTAAGAACCATATTTGGGGGCGACGCAAATTAAAAATAAATAAAGAAAAATAAACAAACATGTAATGATGACAATTTAATAACATGTTATTAATACTCCAATATTAAACAAAAATTAAACTTATATGGGCGCATGAGAAGATGGTTCAAATTAACAAAAAATTATCTACTTACCAATGAATCCTCCCTTGGGAAGCTTAAATATTTTTCATACGTTTCGGAACGCCACACTGGTTCCTTCTTCAGTGGCAAGGTAACAAGATAAAAACGGATATGAGATAAAAGGTGTAAAACAAGAGATACATATCACTATATAAATGTAACGTAAAGAATGGATACTGAAATGTCACGAGTAGAGCACAGCGCAAAAGGGTGATCTGAATCGAAGGAGGCGCGATATCTATCTTACGTCACTACTGCCAGATTCAAAATAAACATCAAAGGTAGGTAACCAGATTCTATTGATGTTACCAATATCCAGATTTAAAGATGGTTTATATTTATGATTAAAGAGTGATTCTTTAATCTCCCATTGTTTCTTTGTTTTTGCTGAACCTATTGCATTAACCTGTTTTATATTGTGTGTATGTTGTTTTAAATGAAGCGCCAATCTCGAAATACCCTCTTCTTGTGATTTTCTTTGATTGTCTAATGTGTTCTTTAATTCGGGCGTTAATATTGCGTTTCGTTTAGCCTACGTATGAGAAGTCACATTCACATTGAACGCAATAAATTCCTGCTAGTTTGAAATTAAAAAAAAAAAAAAAGCCTCTGGCCACCAGCTTATAGGGGCTGTATTTGGAAATCAGCGCCTGTTGGGATATCACCGTTCATCTCAGTGACCGCGAAAACTGTGGATTTGACACTAAAGTTGGTCATTTTGGATTATTTTTACAAGTCTAGTTATCACTTCCCCCCCGGTGACCCTCGGCCTGCAGGCGAATGGGGTGAATTTAGAAGTTAATGCGATCGGAGTTTTACCATTGATCTCAGCGATCGCGGAAAGTATGAATTTGACACTAATATCGGTCATTTTCTACTACTTTTACATGTCTCGTCAAACGCCATTCTGAGACCCCCCCCTGGTTCGAATTTTGAAAAAAAAAAAAAAACGCTTTGTCTTGGTCTGGGACATGGACCAAGGTACTCGTGACCAAACTTTGGTAACTCTCGGTTCAATCGTCTGGTCCCCAGACCGCACACAGATAGACAAACTATTCATTTTATTTATATTGCGTTGCCCTCAAGTATGGTTCTTGATTTGGCTCTCAGCGCATTATAATTTGTCCGCCATGATCTATACAATTCGAGTTGAAACTGTCAGGACCAATGGCTTTGTTCTGAAATCCAAAAGATACTGGAATAGCTAAATGAAAACGTAAAGAAATTTATAAACATAAATCTTTGTGGATAAGTGAGAAATCATTAAACCTAACAAAAAAGAATATAAAAAATCTAAAACAATGCCAAGATCGGTGAAGATCATAAGAAACTCAGAAATGATGTAGCAAAAGATATATATACTCGTATGTTACACTTACTAACATTGTAAGTGGTATATCGTTACAAAGTGATGGAGTTCTTGTTAATAGTAACCCACCAAGTGTATTAAATAATCATTTAGCAAATGTACGTAACGTAGATAGCAAATGCATAGTTGTGTAACTGACGATGGAGAAAGAAATCTGTGCTGAACTCGCTACCCTAAAATACTCATTAATGTACAAGTATGGGGATTGAGCTGGCCAGGGAAATGTTGGAGTACATTCTGATATTTATCAAGCTACGCCCAGGGCCGTCGCGTGGGCGAGGCGACCGGGGCGATATCCCCGTTCGCCGCGACCTGAGGGGACGCCGGGACGACAAATCAACAAAATTCAAGGAATTCACATCATGTTGGTAAATGATTTCTTCTAAAATTAATGTTAATTCAGATATTTTAATAGTTCTTGCTTTTCTACAACAGAATATCCCAGTGTTTGCTGTTCTAGTCTTACAATTTGGACACGTAACAATACTTGTGAAACTAATTCTGGACAGTCAATTTTACCGTTTAATAATTTATGTAAGAGCAACAGATCAAACACCCATCTCCTTTTTCCTAATGTTTGAAAACTAAAATTCGTTACTATGTCTTCATAGAGGACGTACTTTGGGTAGAAACCGGTTTTCTTGTATGCAAGCGTTTTTAAAAATTTAAAGTTTATATTTTCTATTGCATCAGAGTATTTAGTGACATTTGGTGTCCAAACAGTACAACAATATTCTAATTTTGATCTCACATGCGAAAAATATAACCTTATAAATGTTGATTCTTTATAGAAATCCTGTCCTATCCTATAAAGTAAACTTAGGTTTATATATGCACTACTCATTATCGCGTCAATGTGTTGAGCAAAGGTTAATTTGCTATCAAATATAACTAATAAATCTTCGATAGTATTTGGGGTAGACAAGGAAGTGCCACTTATTGTGTAAGTAAAGTTAATTGCGTTTTCTTTTGTCGTGAAAGATACAGATTTACATTTGGACACATTCAAGACTAATTTCTTCTTATTACACCATATTTGAACTCTTTGTAGATCCCATTAAAGTTTCACGCAATTTTCAATTAAACTTTCTTCAGAGTATAATTTGAGACTGTCGGCAAAAAGAAGACCTTGGGAAGTTTTAATACACAGAGGAATATTACTAATAACAAGAAGAAAGGAGAGGGGGCCTAGATTAGATCCTTGAGGGACTCCCGATAGAGTATTGAACTTGAAAATTACCAGTAATGTAAAACATTGCCTAGGATTATTGAACTGGAATTCTCTCCAGCCCTCTGTAAGAAGAGATTTTTTTAATCTTGGAATTTAATATTCGTATCGTTGTTTGTCTCGATTTCAATAATTCAAAACCTGTTTTCATTTACTTTTATGTTTTAATTACAAAAGCCATTCAATTTTAAAAATTGACATAATACCAACTTCTTTTATCTTACATTATAATGTTATATTCCATATTTGAATCTAGAAGTACAGAATAAACTCTGGTTGTTTGTCATAACACTCTAAAGTAGGAAGGGGGGCGCCTTGAAATTCTCGCCCCGGGAGCTTACAATCCACGCGACGGCCCTGGCTACGCCAAACAGGTCTGTGTGTGTATTGGCTTGTTGTCATCCTTGGGAACTGTACCGTTCTCAAAGAGCAACATCCGTATCATAAAATGCACCTAGTCGCCTAAAATACCCACATAATTTCTGGTAGTAATATGTGCTGGTAAGATAATAAGAAGAAACAGAATACCGTGAAATTGTAGCCCACTCAAGCAGCATTCAATTGTACCCGTCTATATTTAACGGTAATATGTACACATTCGGGTTAGTACCTCTTTGAAAGTCCGCGTTCGGCCTCTTGTTGTAAACAAGAGAAAAAAATCCTTGTTGTGCATTGCTAAAAGTCATATTCGTTGAATCTTTTCCTCTCTCTTTTATTCCATAACAGAACTCCTTTTTATTTGAACACATTTTGTATACCACTTCCAAATCAAGAAATGACATGGAGTTTTCTTTGAAATAAACTTTAGACTTTCTTTTTCATTTCATTCGGCACATGTTTATCTTCTACAGGACAAAAATTTGTCGCTTGTTGAAATCCAAATGTTCTTAGAGTAAAGTAATACGCAAGGGCAATTACTTATGACTGCTTTCTATATAATTAGAACGCTAAACTAAAGTATAAAATATCATTTCAGAAGGTTTATACGATGAGCATAGTAAACTAGTCAAGAACCTATATCCATACCAATTTCAGGTATCGCTGTATTTATGTCAGAAATAAATTCCGGTAAGGTCACTTAAACAAATTAGTTCGTGGAGCTAATGTTGCGTAACTGAGAGAAGCAGAGCATTTGTGTAAAAAAAACATTGAATGGGAGTGAGAAGGAAATACTCTGTAAGATTTGTGCTTGAAACAGAATTCATAAATGGCTTCTAATGTCAACTGGTCAAAGTATGACACCAGAGCACGCCTTTATGCTCAAAGCAGCAAGATAGAGAAAGATTTAAAGAGGGAAGGGAGCTGTAGAGAAGTTTGGCAGTGTACGAATCTTGGATCCACGAGTGGAGTACAGTAAGTGACGAAAGTTATTTCCGGGGCCGCGGTGGCTCAGTGGTAGAGCGTTCACCTCTGGTGCATAGGATTGTTGGTTCGATCCCAGCTCGCGCCAGGTGAGCTTTGTGGTGGACAAACACTGTGTGCGTGAGTTTCCTCGGGGTTCTCCCGTTTCCTCCCACTTTCTTCATTCCACCATTTCATTCATTTCTCATCATCACCGTCTCATTTAGCCTAGACGGAATAACCGTGGGACGTAAGATTTAAAGATTTAATTTCATTTCAATTCAAAAGCTCTTTCCGTTTGATGGAATTAGTCAAACTAAACTCAACAACACGCTGAGCAAGGCTATGTGATAAATATATAAAACACACAATCACGTAACAGTTTCAACACAATAACTGTGTCTTCAGCAAACTTCCACACCTTCTGGCTACTTGGAAGTTGATCACTTCTTATATACTTCCCGGAGATCAACTTTTAATTGGATTCCGCCCTTTCGTTTGATTATTCACTTTCATCTGTACAACTGCGCACTTATCCAATTAAATATATACGTTTTTGCTGGATACAGTCTTGCCCTCTAATTATCCCTTATTATGTTCCCTTATTAATTTGTTATCTTTCTTTCTTCTTCCTTTTCTTTTCCTTTTTTCTTCTTTAAGTAGAATCTTCTCCCATCCTTTATTTATCACGAATCCTGAATTCCAATTTATCACCTTGTCTCGTGCCTTCATAAGAGGTAACCAACTTCCAAGTAGCCAGGAGTGAAAGTCTGATGAAGACACAGTTATTGTGTGTTTTATACATTTATCACATAGCCTTGCTCAGCGTTTGAAATGAAATGAAATGAAATCTTTAAATTTTACGTCCCACAATTATACCGGCTAGGCTAAAGGAGACGGTGATGTCATATAATATATATTTAACCCATTTCCACCCCCTCCCCTCCCCTTCTAATGCAAATGGGGGAAGAATTTTTTACTTTTGAGATTGTCACAATTTACCTCAGCGATCTCGTAAACTTTGAATTAGATTTTAATATGGGCCGTTTTCGATTATTTTATGCCCTCTTCCCTGCCTTTCGCGGAAATGTCATAAAAATCTAAGTTACGTCAGGATCCAATCATGTACCAAAAATCATTGAAGTTAGTGCAGCGATCTAGGAGAAGATGACGTCATACATCGTTTCATTCTTTTTTTTATTTATATAGATACAACATCATAACCACACACAGTATAGTTATTATTACTATTATTATTATTATTATTATTATTATTATTATTATTATTATTATTATTATTATTATTATTATTATTATTATTATTATTATTGCTGTATCTCGGTTTAAGCCGGTTTCAGCTCAATAATATGACGGTTGTCTCTGGCAAGTGTTGACTGTTTGAAAAGTTCTCCAAAGAACTTCCTGACCATATGACAGGTGTCTAGTATTACTGATTTTTGTAGGTTTGTTATTGCGTTTATCAGTTTAAGTTGTATCACAGTAGCTGAGCTAATGATTGGTCTCACGGTAACTTTCTTGACATTTCCATAGCTTCTTGATTTCCTCTGCCAGGCCTTTATATTTGCATATTTTTGTACTGAATGTTGTACGTATGTTATGAGTCAGTGATATTGTTACATCTGTGTGGGTTACTTCTTGGTCCATTTTAATGATAATAGTGATGTCGGGTCTGTTTGTAGGTACGGTGACATCCGCTCTTATTTTTCGATCCCAGTAGAGTTTGCACTTGTCGTTTTCAAGTACTAGACTTGGCTGGTATCTATAGTATGGCTTGGTATCGGCAATTAATTCCATGTTATGTGCCAAAAAGTGGTGAATGCTTTTTCCAACATTGTTATGTCTTTTTAGATAGTCTGTGGGAGCCATTATGCGGCAATATTATTATTATTATTATTATTATTATTATTATTATTATTATTATTAGTAGTAGTAGTAGTAGTAGTAGTAGTAGTAGTAGTAGTAGCAGTAGTAGTAGTAGTAGTAGTAGTAGTAGTAGTAGTAGTAGAAGAAGAAGAAGAAGAAGAAGATCTTTCTTGTTTGTTTCGCTGTCCAATAATAAGATATACGACTAGGAAAGCTTCTTCCCAAGAATCCAATTCAAATATGAATCAAACAATATTACAAGGAAGATATCCTCCCACAGCCCGGAAAAAGGTGAGCAGACAGTGAGAAAAAATTAGAAGCATCTTAAAAAAGCTTGTCTAATATGACAACGCGTAAAGTATATTGTTTGTTTTTATCAATAAAAATGGTTGAATTCCGTTAAAAATAGTCCTTCTTTATTGGCATTTTTGAAGAAATTGCACTGAAATGAAGAATAGTCCTTCTTTATTGGCATTTTTGAAGAAATTGCACTGAAATGAAGAATAGTCCTTCTTTATTGGCATTTTTGGATGAATTGCACTGAAATAAAATACGTTGAAAAGAAAAACTTTTACTTACATTTATTGTACTTGGTAACTGCTTTGAGGCCGGCATTAACAGCGTCCTTGGCAAGTTCAGCAGGTAAAACAAGCCGTGCAGCAGTTTGAATATCTCGAGTTTCCAGAGTCTTCCGGTTATTTTTATGGACTAGAGAAGAGGCCTCAGTACATATGCGTTCAAACATATCGTTTACAAAGTTGTTCATCACATTCATAGCTTTGTTCGATATGCCAATGCCCGGTTGAACTTGTTTCAAAACTCTACGCAGGTAAATGGAATAATTCTTACTATCCCTCTTTTTGTTGTTCTTGCCTTCCTTACGAATCTTCTGGGTTTTGCCAACCTTCTTTGCTGCCTTTACGCTAGTTTCTTTCTATAAAACAAACAAACAAACAAACAAATAATATAATATATAAATAAATAAACGCATAAATAATAAATAAATAAATAAATAAATAAATAAATAAATAAATAAATAAATGACAACCAATCTCAAAGAGGGAAATTTCAATTACCAGGCTTGTGGAATAGCAACAAATACTTTTTAATTAATATCATTTAGAATGTAATTTAAAAAATACTTATAAAAATTAAATAAGAACATAGCTTGAGGAAAGAAAAACCGATAGTAATAAGTAATTTTACCCTATTGCTACATCCGGCGGTAAGACATGCTTCTTCACTACTAACGAGTTGAGTTTTTGAATAAAATCGGATAAATTTTCTTTTTTTTTCTTTTTTCTTTTCCTAATAAGTAGATGAAATCAAACTTTTTTTTTTTTGATTAGCTTGAATTTCTTAATAAATGGTTATTCAAATAAATAAATTAAGTCTTAACAAATATTTCTAAGAAGAATTTTAGGAAAATGATCCAACATGGATCAAAAGATTGCGATCTTGGATCAGGGGTCACAACATTTTTGAACGGTCCCTAAATCGAGTTTTCGTATCTTTTACAGAATAAGCACATCATACTGAGTTAACTGTTAGTTTCGGTTTGACTACAGTATGTGTAGTTCTCTAGATGCAAGACCTACAAGAAAATTTTTGATTAAAATATAATGGATCTTTTGATGAATTTTTGAAACAGGGGCCACACAATTTTTGAACGGCCCTTAAATCTAGTTTTCGTATATTCTATGAAATAAGAACATCATACTGTTTTATGTGATAATTTGAGTTTGGCTACACTATTTGTAGTTCTCCAGATATTAAGGCGTACTACAAAATTTTTGATTGAAATGTATTGGATCTTTTGATCCGAAAATTAAACTTCCAAATACATTGATTGTTGCGAAAACAAGCATTCTAACAATTCAAAATAGTTATCTGCAAAGAGATGTACTTACTAATCATGAAATCTTAAAGGAACATTTCATCATCACGGGAAGGACATTTACACTACATTTTTAATGCTTTAAAGTTGTATCTTTCTAAAAATACAATATAAATTCTGCAAATGTACGATATATGAGCAGTACAGACGTAGGAGTATATGTAGCTGATGTTCTCAGTATTTTTTTTTTCTGTTTAGAGTAGAAAATAATAATTGCTAAACGTCTGTCACGGGCTGGGACAAAAAAGAGAAGTGACTTTTGACACCTCAAGTGAATGGTACAAAACTCTGTGAATTCTTAACTCAAAATATTTTTTATTTAAAAGGAAATGTATAAAAGATGAAATTTTCCAAAAAACTTCAGATAAGAGAAATTTGCCAAATATGTGTATTAATTTAAAAAAAAGAAAAACTAAATTTTACTGTGTCACGGGCAGGACACCGTGTGAATTAACACACAAAATCTCAATAAGAATGATTTCAAAACTGAAATAAAATCGAAAATAAGTAAATTTTTGCTGTTCTGTTGTAGCATTGTACACAAATAATTCTATTTACTTTAGCTGAGGCTCGCTTTTATCACGCAAAAATAATAATATGTATTTATAGTACAATTATTTTTCACCACCTACCCTTTAGGAAATGTTTTGGCTACCCATTTACACCCACCTTGTAGGGAAATTTGTACAAAACACTGTGTCTAACAGTATATAAAATAGGTGCTGGTATCCAGTGCCGTGTCGGGAAAAATCAGCGCCCGAAGCGAGAGTATACGACGGCACCCCGATAAATATGAGTGAGTTCGACAGACCAGCCGCAAAGCGCCACCATGGTTGGCGTGCAGCGTATAAAATTTCCAAAATAAACTCTGCTTTTCCTTGATTTTCAGCACTTTTTAATACTTTTCTCCTTCCATTATATATATATATATTTTCTTCCCGAATCTCCGTGATCTTTATTTCGACGCACAGTGACATCGCCCCACTCGCCCCCACCTCGGCACGGCACTGCTGGTATCACGAAGATTATTTGATCGAAATTGACGTAAGATACATCTTCTTCAACAGTCCTGAAAATTTTACCGCAATCGCTGACGGTCTTTATACAATTTACCTTGACTTCTTCGTCCTCTTCCACTGGGCTTTGTGCGATAGTTGCATGTCTGTGTGTTCTCTTTTTCTGTCCACTAAAGAAAAAATCCACCAACAAAAATGTTCCTTGTGTTATATCTTCAATAGCTATGGCATAACACAAGCCTTATTACCATCCAAACCTAAGTTGTCACTCAGGATAGCTTCATAACTTTCGGAATTATCATTTTCAGAATCAAAATAGACGTCTGTTAGGAATTTTAAGATTTTACACGGACGAAACTCTGATTTAAAAGTTCGACGAAGGATCAAATATTCACTGTCAAATCGCAGAAAGAAGTGTTTTGATTGGAAACATTCAATTGACAGAGCATTTTTCCATCGTCTATTCAAAACGTCTTTGTTTCCTTCAATTTCTGCTGATGATATTAGTAAAACATGTATTTTGAAACGAAGAGCCTAAAGCTGCTACGAAATTAGCAGCACATTCTACAATTACTTTCTTTTGTTTCACAAATTTCTATACTGGCCTTTTTGTATGTACTCCAATCCCATCCACTGCTCCTTTGAAACCAACAAAAAGGTAACGCTAATATTTATATGACACTTATTTTAAGTTAAAACATACTGACAGTAATAGATAATCCTTTATTTAAATAAGTAATGTTCATGGTTATAAAACGTTATTTTAGTACACATGGAATCATTTTCTATCATGAATAACCGATCCCACCAATGGCATGCCTAGTATCACGGGCGGGACAAGTTTTTAAATTGAAATAAATGGAAATATATTATTGACATTAGTCCAAAATTTTGTAAATGTGAAACGCACGTGCAAATTGATACTTCTACTACGTACGAACCACACTCTCAAATTTAGTAATTCAGCACAACAACTTTTGTTAGTTTTCTGTCACGGGCAGAACATTCAAGGTGACGTTTATATCTTTAATGATATTATAAACAATTTTTTATCCTGTAAACACTTTTTAAACTGCAGTTTGTAGAAAAAAGAAGCATGTTGAACAGCTCAAAGTTACTACAGCCAAACATCCACAATATACCATAAAATGTTACCGATAACAAGAATTAAAAAAAATTCCTCTCAGCTGACGTTACAAATTCATAATTTAGACTTAGTTTTACGTGAATTCTAAGTGTAAATAAGTTTTTTTTTTCATTGTGACAAAGTACATTTCGTTATATTTACATCATATATATGTAAAAATGCACTGGTTTTGACAGTTTTTGAAAATTTGGTTTCGGGAACAGTTTCGCATGGAATGGCCCTAAACGATCATCTCAAAATTAAACTATTTCAGGTTAAACAGTTTCATCAATACCTACATTTTTGCATTTTCCTTTCTCCTTAATATTTCTCTCGATCACTGGCGCAAATCCCAGAGGGATGACGGGGACATGTCCCCCCAAGCTTCGAACTGAGAGACTGCTCCTTCCCCCAATAAAACGATTTTTATTTTTATTTTATTTATTTATTTATTTATTTATTTATTTATTTGACAAATGTGATGATTTGTGTTCGACTGCCACAAAGGAAAGTGAGATGAAATTTATGTGCCTTGCTGTATAATATATAACAGATTCATCTACCGTAATATGAGTCTCATCCTCCCCTCCTCACCTCTCCCAAGAATAAGAATCAAAAACTGCCCGCCTCCCAATGTTGAAGACAACTATGCTACCCTGATCCTCAATAGCATTGTTTCTCAACTTCATAAAAACTTCATAGTATTTTGAACATCATAAATATATATATATATATATATATGGGAATGGTCTTACCCATCCCTCTCAAATGTTGAACACAGATTTGTGTTTCTGCCCTCGATCATAATCTTGTAAAGATTTAACTCTATTCACTGATCACTATGACATTCGATGAGTTATCCACGTCGATTATCCTTCCAAACAATGATGAGCTGTCACGAGTTGACCTGGTCAAGTGCTATATATGGCTTATTGGACTGTATGTTTCAAAGACTTTCACATTACGGAAGTTGGAGAAGAAATATTGAGAGAACTTGAAAATGTGGTGTTGGAGAAGATAAAATGGACAGAGAGAGAGCAACAAACGAAGATGTTTTAAAACAGATAGGAGAGAAGAAGAGCTAAGGACACTTCTAGCTATCATCCTTCGTAGGAAAGCAAATTGGATTGGACAGATTTTGCAAAGAAATTGTCTTCTTCATACCACCATAGAAGGAAAGATGGAAGGAAAGCGAGGAATAAAAATGAACACAAACGATCGATGATTGTAGAAACAGAAGAAAATATTAGGAGTTAAAAGAGGAAGCTGAAGATCGAACAACGAGGAAGAAATATTTTCAGGCCTAAATCTAAAATTGAAAAAGAGAAGAAAAACCTCATAAGTCCCAGGACCTGCCGAGAGGCAGAACACTTAATAATAATTAAAGCATATAATTCCTATATTGAGACAATAATGGTGAATTTCAATAGTAAGAAATAAAATGCCAAAGTTGCCAGGTCACAGTCTTTTGCTGACTGACGTGGAACTCACTGAAAATATACCTAGGAACAAAAGTACGAGACAAAAGTTAGATACTGAAAAGTTGAAAATGAGGAAGTAGGAGCAGATTAGAAATTTCGAAGCAAAGTAGATGAGTTGATGGTAAGTAGATACACAAACTAACTAGTTGTAGGTGCATTTTGAACTTTGGGAGTATATGTACGGTATCATGAAGATAGCACAGCTAAGAACAATGGGTTATAGAAGAAACTTTTTAAAAAAACTAGGGAAAGTATGGAAACAATGGTGCATTGAAGAACGCAAAATACTGTAAGGAAAGTTGAACTACGAATTGAGAAAATAAATCGATAAAGACGTAATTATAATAGACATAAAGGTGGCAAGAGGAAAGATAGAAAAATATAAGTAACGTATATAGAGGTAGCAAGAAAGAAACTAGAAACATGACAAGGGAAAAAAGCTACTACGACAATACATAATAAAAAGATGGAAATGAGTCTTTAATCAAATTTTCGTACTTTTTGTGGAATAGGCACATAATACTTAGTTAAGCGATAGTTTGGGTTTGGCTACATATATATGTAGTTCTCGAGTTATAAGGCTTACAAGAAAATTTTTGCCTGAAATATATTGGATATTTTGATCCAAAAATGTAGACCTAAATATAAACACTAAATAGTTAATAATAGAGATAGAAAATTGAACTCAGTAAATGGCAGGTTACTTATACAAGAGTTGAGCCCGTCCATTTGTCTGACTGGTAAACATTTTAATTACTTTGTTGTTGAAGTTGGAAATTTCACGAATTTTGTCTTTATGAATTGACCAAACAAGCCAACGATTTTAACACATACTATTCTTGAGAAAAGTTTTAATTCTTTTTGAAATGCTGATACTTCGCTCTGCTTCAGCTTTTGAAACTGGAGTAATTACTGCAATTTGTAGTTTTGTGTACTTCACAAAACCATTCTTTGGAGGAATGCTTCATGAAGAAAGTGAACAGATCACAGATTGAAGGAATACCTTTGAGGTGTCATTGCGATAAATCACTGACAGGTCATTTTTTCAATTTCTCTTGGCAAATAATCGGACTATAACTGGAAAAAAGTATTAAGTAAGTGGCTGGGAATTTTCTCTGAACAAAACAACCTTTTTCGCGTCAATAATCTCTAAACTACTAAACATATGAGAGTACTGGAATCGTCCTTTCACTTCCTTGATCACTATGTCACGTACTCCTTTGGCATCTGCTATTGCATTTACTACAGATCCTTTCCTTGAGAAAGCAGAACATTCATCTTTATAAAGTTGATACTTTCCGTGTTCTTTCTTATTTCAAAAACAGCTGACTACATATGGTAACTGCATTGGCATTCTGCATCTGAATTGTGTTATACAAAGTATCATGTTTCATAAGCTCATAGGAAAAATAAAATCTGGATTGTTCAGTAAGCTCCTTTTTTAAAAGCAAAAACTTCCTTATTATTGCGATAGCTTCTTTTTCCTCATTCTTCTCAAAACATTCCAATAAATACGATTTTTTTTTCATGAACACTACTTACAACAACAGACTGGAAGTTCTATTTTGTTGAAGTAACTAGGAATCCTCTTATTGTAGACTGATCCCAACCAATCACTTTACTTAGGCGATAAAGAGAAATACGTTCTGGATCCAGCAATATTTATGAAAAACAACCTAAGAAATTAACAATGAACGTACTTGGCATACAGGAAAGAATTCTGAAGAAGACTCTGTACACCCATTTGGTTGCCACACATTACTGGAGCACTATCTTAAGCTTGAGCTGTGAGATTTTCATAAACTTTGAAAGGTTCAAAAGGTTTTTTTTTTTTTTTTTTTTTTTTTTATTCTTTCACTTAAATGTTACGGAAACTTACAACCTACCATTGTTCACAGTCGTTCCCCACCAAATAACACACAATAAAAACAAAAGAGATTTTGCTTCTATTCACTCACTGTTAACCACGACTTTTTACTTAACCATGTATTACAGAAAGTTCTCTTTTTTTTCCATTAAGGTGAGAAAATGTGCAATCATTTGGTTGATAAATATCTAACCATTTAATTTCAAGGCTTCTGCTATATTTAATGGATTAAATGAAATTTTTAATAAACAAACCACTATGTTCATTTTAAAAAAAATCAGACTCTCTCGTCCCCAAAGAATTCAGAATTACCACAATAATCAAACTTTCACATACACAGCTATATAGCACGTCTTACTATTGGCAGCGGGCCGGTTCGTCCTGGCCCAAATATCATGAGGAAGAACGTACACAGAGGGGAAATAAGTGTGATTCTATCAAGTGGCAATCATTGCTGTTCAATTCGCAGAGAGTCAGTGCTCACATGTTTTCTCCATGCCGAGAGAAGCAGAGGGAACCGACCCAGCAGATGCTGGCCCCGCCTCTTCTACGAAACCAAACTCATTGTATGTTAATCAGTACGAGTCATGTTCGAATTGTTTACTTTACAGAGAAGACTCGTGAAGGAAGTCATATTCGTACAAAATAACGTTTCATCACTTGAAACTAAGGGAAAGCTTACTTAATTCACTAATCCTTCTATAAACTTTACAATAATAATTACAAAAAATAATTATAAATACATAGTAATCACAAAATAAAATGGCATATGTTTCACTATATTTATTGGTAGGTCCCGGCACCTTTGGCTCTTAACAAAAGTCCGCCCCTGGTTATCAGGTAAATGTAACTTGCTGAAACTTAGTGGAGCAGGATAGAACTAATAGGACGAGTAGGTCTGTAGGAGTGAAGAAATATTTAATGTATATGAACGAAATATGCATGGCTGTAGAGGGAAATGGATTGAAAAGTGAAAGTTAATAAAATTTTAGCAAGAGATAATAAATATGTAAATAGTAATAAATGAAAAATAAAAATAATAAATATGAAAATATGATAATAAATAAAACAGGAAGATACGGCAGAATGAAAAACAATTTATAAAAATATGCAGGGTATTACAAAAGTGTGTGACAGTATTTTGGAAACAGATCCCTCAGATCTACATAAGAAAAAAAAGTTCATATGGACTTGTGCTCAAAAGTGGATAGTTTTGGAGTTATAGGATGCCGAAAACATGAAACAAGTGAACTTTAAAAGTTCATAGCTTCACTACTATGGGACCTATCGTAGTCAGGTCACTGAGAAACTGGTATGTGAACTATCCAAATATCCATGTTGAAGAATGCTTCAGTACTTGTACACTAATTTTTAGAGGGGTAAGTGAAGAGTGATCGAGTACTCCCAAGCAGTCTGTCTAAAAAATGATTGTGCAACTACCGAAAGTTCTGAAAGATGGATATTTAGATAGTTCTCATGCTAGTTCCTCAGTGATCTCTTGACCCGACTACGATCGGCCATAGAGTAGTGCAACTAGGAACCTTCAGTTATTTTTATTTTTCGCGTTTTCGGCACCCTACACTTCCGACCACAGGTCCATATGAACTTTTTTTTTTCTTATTTTGATGTGAAGAGTCTATTCACAAAACATTGTAACAAATTTTTGTCACACCCTGTATAAGGAGAAAAAGAGTGAGGCAACAAAATGTTTCCATCTATTTTATTTTCAGTTTTGTTGAAAATACAACAAAAAAAATTGCAATTCCGTATTTCATTATTTCCAAACACTTCCAAAACTTCATGAACTGAAAAGTCACAGCTTCTCACCCCATTAAAAGAGGTTAATAAAGATTCAACTTAAGAAGAGTTGCATAATCTATCGTGTCAAAGTTTATTTTCTAACTTTTTTTTCAACAATAATTACCTTTCTGAAGTTCAACCAGTAAATATCAAGAAATCGAATTTAAACTGTTTTGAAAACTAAGCAAATCATTCAAACTTCAATAAAGAAACTTCCATGAAGAATATAATGAAAAAAAAAAAAATCAGATCGAAAATAGACCTGAAATAGACCTATTGGTTAAAGATAACAGGTGGAGTTCTTTAGATATACAAGACAAGCTCATATCTTTGAAATCGTTGAACTTCCATCGTAACCAGGGTAGGAAGCTATTCTGAATAGACTCTATAGCACTTACAAAGTACTTGGCTTCATTGTTCCAAATTACTGTGCTATACTCCAAATGAGAACGCACGTTACACATGTAGAGAATGTTAAAGGTATTAATATTTGAAAAATTACGGCAAAGCTATTTTAGCATTTCTACGTTTTTTTTTTTTTTTTTTTCTGGCTTTAGATGTGATTACTTGCAAATATTTGTGGAATAATAATTTGTTGCCTAATAGTATCCCTAAATAATAATAACATAAGTTCGAAATTCATGCAACCCACCATTGTATATTTATAAAACAAAATATTGGTTTTCCTTGAAAAAGTTACACCTTGAGTTTTGGCAATATTCAAGGGCACAAAAATATTCTCTGACCATTTAACTAATGTTTCAATATTTTCTTGCAACGTCGCCTTTGGCGTGGGAGATCAGGGTTCGATTTCCGACTGAAGTTCATCTGGTTCGAATTCCACGTTAATCAGTAGGACTCATCTCATATGGACGGACTCAGGGTAAAAGGTAACAAGTCACTTTTTTACAATTTTCGGTTTTTAACACAGAGTTGTAGTATTTTAAATGGCGCTTTTTTTGTATGAAAAGCCCTATGAGAAAAACGTGACCAAAAACAAGTACAAGGGACGTGCAAAAGGGAATAATTAAGCTACAATGGAATCCAGACTGGGTAAAAGGGAATAAGATGACTCTCCTGAAAAATGAATAAAAATGACTTGTTACCTTTTACCCTGATTCCGTCCATATAGCCTCGCTGCTGAAAGAGACGTTTAACTCAAACTTAACTCAATTTTCTTGCAACTTAACTTGATCATGAACAGTATTGATTTCTTGAAGATTTAAGATTATGTCGTCAGCTTAGGTCATTTATATACAGTAAAAACAGCAAGGGGCCAAGATTGGAACCTTGAGGTACACCAGATGTTTTGTTATAAATGGAGGAAGTATAGCCATTATACCTAACTCTAAATTTCCTGTTACTTAAATATGGATCTAGCCATTTTATTATATGACTTGACAATTTGTACTTGTACAGCTTACTTGTTAATAAATAGTGAAGGAATTTATCAAACGCTTTTGAAAATCAAAGTAAATCATACCAGTCTAACCACCAGACCAAATAACAGAAAAGAGACTATGAACAAAGCTTGCCAAATTTGTAATAACTGATCTACCATTTACAAACCCATGTTGATTTGTGTCTAACTAATCACAGACAACGCTATACAAGTAGTTGTACATTTTTTTTTTTTTTTTTTTCAAAAATTTTAGGAATAACATTCATTATAGAAATTGGTGTATAATCATTGATTTTGTCACCTTTAGTTTTGGGTAGAGGTGTTATGGCTACTACCTTCCAAGCCTCCGGATAAATATTTTCATTGAAACTCCAATTAAGCAAGGATGCTAACACTGGTGAAATTACCTCAGCCACTTCTTTTATAATGAAAACTGGTATTCTATCTATGCCAGATGCAGATTTGGTCTTTAAGGATTTAATAGCATCTCTTATATTTTTAGTTGTAATAAGAAGTCATTTCCTCCCACAGAAGGTTTATATATATAATACTGGAATGCTAATAAGAAATGAAATAGTAAAAATTACTTAGCTATGAACAATATTCAAAATACAGAACAACTAAAGTCTCCAGGATATCAACAACAACTATCCTTGTAACTCTGAAGGGCGATCCATTTAAACCTTAAAATGCTTACAATTGTAGAGACATTTAGTGAAGACTAGGATCAATTACCCGCTTCGCTGGGTTAAATTAATATATATATATATATATATATATATATATATATATATATATATATATATATATATATATATATTAATATGTTTTGTTAGTCAGTCACTTTTTACTATTACTAAAGCGCTCCTTGATATTGGTCATTTTCGATGATTTTTATATATCCCTCTCCTCCCTACGTTGCGGGCCACGGCATCGGAAGTGTCGTTGTTCATCTCAGCGACCTCAAGAACTATAGATTCGACACTAATATTGGTCATTTTCGATCATTCGTAAATATCTTTAAGTCACATCGTCAAAGTGATATGACAAAAATCATCTCATGTTCGAACTTCATCTATGTTGAAAGTTTGATCAAGATCGGTCTGTGGTTCAGGAGTTATTAAGTTTTATATATCTCCCCCTTTTATAAGTTCTATCGTCAAAGTGAATAGTAAATACCATTCCAGGCCCGAACCTCATCTATGTTGAAAATTTGATCGAGATCGGTCGGGTAGTTTAAGCGTGAAGTCATATAGATAGTCACTTTTATTTTTATTTTTATTTTTATTTTTATTTTTATTTTTATTTTTATTTTTTTTTTTTTTACATATATCTCCTCCTCCTCCTCCCCCTAACCCTCGTTGCACTGTAAAAGTGAAATGAGGAAAACATCCCAGACCTGAACCTTATCTATGTTGAAAGTTTAATCGAGATCGGTCGGGTGGTTCAAGAGTTATTAAGTATTACTATTTTTTATAGATTTCTCCCCTCCCCTCCCCGCCCCTAAATTATATCATTAAAGTGATATAATAAAAACCATCTCATGTCTGAACCTCATCTATGTTGAAAATGGTTTTAAGATCGGTCGTTTGGTTTAAACTTGATGAAGTCACAAAGACAGTCACTTTTATTTTTACTTTTTTGACATATACCTTCCCCCTCTTCCTCCCATTCGTTGCACTGTAAAAGTGAAATGAAGAAAATATTCCAGGCCCAAACATTATCTATGTTCAAAGTTTGATCGATATCGATCTGGTGTTTCAAGAATTGTTAAGTTTTATTCATTTTCATATATTTACCCTTCTCTCTTCCTCCTCCCCTAAGATCTACTGTCAAAATGAAATGATAAAAACTTCCCAGGTTTGAACTTCAAATATGTTGAAAATTTGATTGAGATAGATCGGGTGGTTCAAAAGTAATTCATTCACGAACATAGTCACTTTTATTTTTATATTTATTGATTTTTGTATATCTCCCCCATCATCCCCTTCCCTACGTTGCTCCGTCAAAGTGAAATGAAAAAAATCATCCCAGTCCCGAACCTTATCTACATTGAAAATTTGATCGAGATCGGTCGGGTGGTTCAAGAGATTAACAGTCACAAACATAGTCACTTTCAATTTTATAATATAGAGTAGCTGAACCTGCGCTGTCTACTCAGAGCATCGTTCTGTTATAACCATGAATCTTCTTCCCCCTGTGTATGTCTCCTTACTTACATAAGTAAAGGATAGGAGACTCACAAAGGAGGTTAATTGCTATGTATAGATGTTGGAGTGAGTTTGTAACAAATTTGAAGAAGTAGCACGAAATCAAGTGCAAATATTTTTTTTCTAATAAATCCATACCCCTCTGATACGCCTCATTTCGTTTCTTGAAGCCTTTGAAGTTGCCAGTATGCAATAGGTTTTGCCATTCAGATTTTAAGAGCTTGGGTTTTTAGGGTATTTTTTAGACTTTCAGTCAAGCAGCTATTGAATCGTCACTATTTATACTAGGATCATGGTTCATATCTCATTCTCTTCATACTAGAGCAGGCTTTTAAATGGTACTACTTACATTCTCATACCATATACCAGGAGAGGGAAAAATTGAGGGGAAAGGGGAAATTTCCGGGATTTTTTGTCACAATTTGGGCACCTCTGGAACGGCCTTGTGTGAACGTAGAAATCTAAAAAAATCTGATAAATACTACCCGGTAGACTGAATACGTGCACCAAGTTTCAAGCTTCTATCTTGAATAGTAAGGGCGGAAAAATATTATCAATAATCCCTACAATGCCCCTGATTAGCGCAAAAGACCCTGATCTCAGGTAAAAAATTTCCTGAGACATCCATATTCATTCTAGAATCACGGTTCGTCCATCACTCTTTTCAGAATAAAACTGCCTTTCAATCGGTACCATTCACATGTCTTCATCATGTATCTGAGGCGGGAAAATCGCAAAGAAAGGAATTTTTGGTTAAAATATCCCTTTTTAAACTTTTAGAACCTCCGGACCCCCTGCTTTAACACAGAGATCTGAAAAAAATCTAATAAATACTACTCGGTGGACTGAATGTTTATTCAAAATTTCAATCTTCTAGGTGCAAAAGTAAGTCCGCCAAAAAATAATGAAAATACGCCTAACAAAAGAAAATATATTTTTTTTAAGTTATGACGTCATCATCTCCTATGCTTAGACACAGGAAGGCCTTGAAACTATACGTAACGTGTTCTACAACGCCTCTAGACTTTAAAAAAAAACGGACGACTAAGCTCAAATAGGAGAGTTATAACGCAAAGTTCCAGAAAACACTCGTATGGTTCAAATTGTACCATAAGATCGTAAAAGGGTTAAGCAAAGCAAAGTGCCTGCAATGTCCGTCAACCCGCCATACGTAACCTCTCTACTGGTTACCTAACACCGCAGTTTAGGCTGCAATAATGTTAATCTTATGGGCTCAAAACGGCTCCTAAAATGTTGAATAGAACAATAATGACAGAGTTTTTGAAAATTTGAATGAGAACTGGACAATCTACACAAAATTTGGAATCGACCAGCGAAAACGGCACGTTTCTAGTACGTGTGGTTTCCGAGATCTCATTGTTGAAAGGATTGGCGACAAACATATAAACCTAATATTTTAATATATAGATTACTATTAACATTAATACATTTTTTGAAAGTGTAAACAAACATCAGGTGATCAACCCAAATATGCTGTTTAATATCTGTTATACCAAGGAATCCTCATTCCACTAGATTGAAATAATTATCGCTTCTGGACACTTATTTTTTAGACAGTACTTCAATATATTTCATTTAGGCCGATGGAGGGCTAAAGAAAACGGCAAGTAAATTAAATTACACTTTTTTTTTAAAAAAAAATATTAAGTGTGTATTCTGACAAATTTACTAAGCGTTCCTATTTTTGTTAAAATAGTGAAATTAGATATTTGCTACTTACGGGATTGATAGGACTCGTACATTCTGATTCTGACTCAGAAGTCGTTTCCTCTTCCAAATCTTCGATTCCATCAGCACTTCCTTCATCAGACTGTGGACAAATAAAATAATAATTTAACCATTTACTACTGAAAGTTTACTTGAAATTCAGCGTCATAACTTATATTTATAAACTATAGTGTACTGTCAAACTATACAGAATGCCTTATCTCTCTCACACACACACATTATAACAATAAATTAAACGGTGTGCTACTCTACGAATTTTCAGAGAGATGTTACGAGAATTTTCTATTACAATCATCTTTGAAAAATGTTCGTGATCTAGTTTAGTTTCAATTCAAAATGTGATTACTCTGTATGCTTATTTGGTATCCTATGTACGCATTCAAGCAATATTATCTACCATACAAATACCGTATCTGGATGCTATTCCCACCAAAATCTGTGAAGAATTTGTGTTTAAGAATTCCATTTGTTATACATTTAAATTGAGAAAAGAATTTTTTTCTTTTTTGTTTTAATTTCGTAACCAAATCGATTTGATTTGATTGACTTGTAGTTAGATCCAGTGGGGTTATTCTATTTTTTAACAAACTGTTGTATATTTAACACTATATTTTGTTACACTATATTTTATCCAAGATGGCGGTATGTCTAGTTGGTCGACCTGTAGCTCCTGAAGAAAGGCAAGGTATTGGCGTTGAACTGTGTAAAAAATGTAAATACAACATTGAATCTACTACATTAAATGTTTGTGAAGCATGCAATATAAAGTTTCAAAACAAAAATACAATATTAACACGATCAAGATCGAAATACATTGAGATGAATTCGTGTGCTTCGCAAACAAATGACGATCGAGTGGAAAATGACACAGTAAATGGTAAGTGTTTCAGCTGCATTCGGACAGAACAAGAAGTTTTGTCTTTGAAAGAAATGGTACATATTTTGCTTAGTGATGTGAATATATTAAAAAGTAAGATTCGTGACATCAAACAACAACTGAAAGGAAGTGTGATTAAAAGCAATGAAGTGCAAGAGAGGGGGGTCAGATATGGTAAAAACGAACCATTGTGACCGCAATGTAGATGTTGGTAACTTGTTACAAATAATAAACGTATTACAGGAGGACATGAAGTCCTTAAAATCAGAAAACGAGATATTGCAGCAAAAAATAAAGAGAGTACAATCAGATGTTGAAATCCAAAGGAATTCCAACCAGTGGAAGAAAGTAAGTTACAGTAGACCCAGAAAATACTCTGATGTAAATTCAAGTAGTTCAATTGTGTATGAAAACAGATACAGTGTGTTAGAAAATGTCGAAAGAGAAGCAGACAAGAATCAGGAAGGAAACTCACAAAAGAAAAGAAGTGTGAGAATACCCATGCACAAGGGACAAACTATAGTGCAACCACAAGTGCGCAAGACTTCAAACAAGATTGGTGCAAGAAGAAAGCTCCAGACAGAATCGCAAGTGTACACATATGATGATTGTCACGGTCAAGGACTGTTTATAAAAGTGAGCGATAATTCTACACAAAAGTTGGCAGTACAAGGGAACATCAAGCCTGGAGCGAAAAGTGTTGATGTGTTATCCGAACAATGTAAATAAAGAAGATAACTGTGTAGTAATATTAAGTGGAAGAATTGATGTGGCTATGAATGCAGGTAGTGAGTCTGTGAGTAGGATTAGAAATAAACTCTCTGTTTTGAATAAATGTAAGATAATAGTGGTAAAGATCCCTTACCGGTACGACCTTATTAAAGATTCCTGTGTTAATAAAGCTGTACAAGCCACTAACTTAAAACTAAAAGCAGTATGTAACCAATTCACAAATGTTGATATGGTAGATATCAGTAAGTTAGGTAGAGAAATGAATACTCAACACGGTATACATCTAAATCAAGCAGGTAAGGATGTATTAAGCATAAAGATCCGCGAAATAATTGATAAGAGCATAGCCACTACATTAGAAAGTAAAAAGGCAATAGCGATACTTTGGTCTGTACAGGAAAACCCAAATCACCCGACTCCATGAATCAATATAAAATTCTGTGGAGCCGGGTGAAAACTTTGAACCTAGCGAAGTCGCTTAAAATTAATGAAATAAGTAGAAATGTAAGTGTTAATAAACAATTAAATGTACACAAGGTAATATGAGTCAGGGAGTAGAATCAATTACAGTCAAACTTAGCTCAACCATCTAATAAAGCTGACGATACACTCTCAGTAACCAGCAAGGTTCTTAAACTATGCTTTCTTATTGTACAAGGGTTAAAGGACAAATCGCTCTTTATTTCAGATTTTGCCTACGAAAATGATTTAAATATTTTCTGTGTGAGTGAATATTGGAGTACAGACATTGAACTCCAATACAACAATATAGATGTTTTTTCTATGGTAAATAGTTACAATAAGAGTATATACATACATGGTGGGATCGCTATCTCTGTTAATAGTCACATAGAATATCGTCAATTAATTATAACTTTTCTCAATACTGAACGTGAATTTGAGTCAACTGCAATTTTTCTGGATCACTACAAGTTAATAATTGTATCTGTTTATAGAACTCCTGATAGGTCTTTTTTTCTTTTTGAAAAATTGGAGCAGTTATTGGCATTTCTTAGCAACTGGCATAATTATGAGTTAGTAATAGGGGACGATGTAAATGCACATTTTGATGTGACTACTGACAAAGGATCCATTCATGAGTTACTAAGTCTACTCAGGCAACATAATCTTCAAGAGGCTAACCGTAAACCGACTAGAGGCACAGCGTGCCTAGATAATGCATTTACCAATGTAAAAACGGAATATTTAACCAGTAATGTATGTCAATTTCCCTTTTCAAATCATGATGCCGTGCTAGTCAATCCAAGTAAAACAAAAGTAGAATCCTGAAATTTCAGTTTTCCCATCACCAAATTTATAGCAACTAGATCCATCACATAAACTAACTTACAAAATTTCATTTATCTATTATCGTGTATAAACTGAGATGTAAACATTAAGTATGATAATTTAAGTGCCAGTGATACATTTGATTTTTTTTTAACTAAGTTTCTAAATATTTTTGAAATGTGTGTGCCTAAAAGGGTGGTCCTGTATAATTCATCAAAGAAAACCAAATTAAGTAATAGGTCGTGGTATACTCCAGAACTCTCTTCTATGAAATCTAAAGTATTGCAGTATTATAATATATATAAGAACAAAATAACTAGTGAATCCAGTGATATTTGATGTCTCAAAGGAGTAAATATAAATTTGCAATAAAGGTAGCGAAAGCAATATACAATAAAAATTGCCTTGAATTATCGTCAAATAAATGCAAAACTGCATGGAATATAATCAACCAGATAAGTAATAGTAATAATAATAACAATAATGTTACGCTGCCGCCTGATACCCTTAATATATATTTTGTTACTTCTGTAGAGAAAATCAAGAAAAGCAATGCGGGTACTAATGTTAATATGTGTCACTATTCAAGTCAACATAGTCCATTTCATAGTTCTTTCGTGATTAACCACGTTACCCTGATAACGTCATAGAGGTAGTAAAAAGAATGAAAACTTCTGACAGTAAGGATATATTTGACTTATCCAAAAATTTTATAAAAGCTGTCATTAATCACATTGCAAAACTCCTTACAATATGCTTCAATAAATGTTTCTCTCAAGGTATATTTCCTAAAGCACTTAAAATAACTAAAGTTAAACCTCAAGTGGTAATGTAGGAGACGGGAGATTGTGTTCATCTAATTATCGTCCAATATCTTTTATTCCGTTTTTTCCTAAGATTATGGAAATTATTGTTAGAGATCAGATATAAAAATACATAACTGAGCAAAAAATAATTCTGGAAGCTCAATTTGGATTCAGGCCGGGGGAATTCACAACTGATGCAGTAGAATCGCTAACGAAAAAAATATATGAAGTTTTTGAGAATAAGGATTTTGTTTTAGCGACATTCTGCGGTTTAAGTAAAGCGTTTGATTGTGTAGATCATAAAATCTTATGTGATAAATTAGCATATTACGGATTCCATAGCAGCAGTTTAAAGTTTGTAAAATCCTATTTAAATGAACGTAAAAGAATAGTTAGTGTTAAGAACATGCACTCAACATCTTAGAAGTAAAATATGGGGTACCGCAGGGTTCTGTTCTGGGTCCGGTACTATTTTTAATGATAAATGATTTGCCTTTAAATACTAATACCACATCAATTCTATACACGGATGACCTACCCTACTTAACATAAATACAAACTTTGAGGAAGTGCATGTAGAAGCTCAAGGAGCATTAACAGAAGCAGCGACCTGATTTAAAGGAAATGGTTTTGTGCTAAATCGAGATAAACAAAAACAGTAACCTTTAGTCTCAATCACTGCAATGATAAAGAAAACTATGATGAATCTGAGGTTAAATTTTCTTGGTATATGTATAGACAGCCAACTAATCTGGAAACAACATGTCAAATATGTATGTACAAAGCTCTCCCGAGTACTTTTTTTTGTTAAGAAAACTGAAAGATACAGTTTCCTATGAGTATATGAGGAATTCATATTTTGCATTTTTCACAGCATACTTGGATATGGGATTTTGCTTTGGGGTAACAGTAGCCAAGCAAACGATGTCCTAGTTTTGTAAAAGAAAACCATCAGGATTATTGTTAGAACACATGATAAAGAACACTGTAAACCAGTATTTATCAGGCTTAAGATAATGACAGTAGCTAATCTATATATTTATCAAGTGCTACTTTACACTAAGCAAAACCTTGCAAATATGACACTTAGAGACGAAGTACATACATATAATACTAGATGGTGTAAGAAAATTGATATACCCTTTACTAGATTATCGAAGATCAAAAATAGTTATTTAGTTATAGGACCGAAGCTGTTTAATAAACTAACATTCTCCATACAGCAGTTGCCGTTTAAGGTTTATAATATATATATATATATATATATATACGATTGGTTAATAACGAATCCATTTTACTCGATTCAAGAGTTTAGTGAATGTCAATAAACTGTGTCGTAATTTGCAGTGTCACTTTATTTCAAGTATTATTAGGTTGTTCATTATATTATTAAGATATTCTTTTATTTTGTGATATTAAAAACTGAAGCATTTTCTTAATCTCTCGGGGAAACCAAACAATAAACAAGTAAAAGGAAATATTTTAAATAAAGTATCGAAAATCATCCTGGTAAAAATAGGGAAAAGTTAAAAACAAATATTGTAAACACGGAAGAATTTTACAGGATAAAATATACAATCCTATTTTCTCAAATCCAAAATAGAAAATGGAAGTATGGAAAATAA
Organism: Thermobia domestica; assembly: GCF_964235325.1. Lineage (NCBI taxonomy): Eukaryota > Metazoa > Arthropoda > Insecta > Zygentoma > Lepismatidae > Thermobia > Thermobia domestica. The sequence continues at coordinate 41,982,965 of NC_137459.1, read as the reverse complement.
ATATATATACTCTAAAAATCTTACAAAAATCATCACATTACAATCACAACTCAACCTCAACGCATTCGCACATCGTTCACAGTGGCGTTCTACAATCTTAGCATTAGTGGTGTGCAGACTCAGCTGTCAATTGACTGTTCCTGATCATGGACTTCAGCCAAGTGTAAGTACGCAACCATGAACTCTATCCGTTATTATAATGAAATATGCATATGACAGTCTTAACATAAGAACGAAAATATGTAACCCCGTGTAAATCAAAATATTATTTATTATCTTCTTCATACTCTCATTTACTTTAAATGTTATTCATTTCTCTCTTAACATTTTGGTAACGGTGATACATTATGTACATATATGCAATAAAATCACGTTTTGTATTATTTTTCTAAGAATCTGTTTATCTCCTTTCAAGCACTATACTACCTGTCCTATGGCAAACAATTATGTTTTTTTTTTTTTTCCGTCTTACTATTAACAATCAACTAATTGTCTGTATGTTTGATTACTTTTTCTATATCTGTATCTATGTGTATATCTCATTCGGACGCTGTCTATTGCTTGTAAAGCTCAATGACAATAAAATATTCTATTCTATTCTATTTTGTTTGCGCTGTTGCAGTATCACTGACTGTGTTGCTGTCTCAGTTAATGCCACCCTAGGTCTAATAATTGTACGGAGCTCTGTAAACGTGAACATCGTAAATTTAATTGTGTTACTGTATTATTCATATTAATATAATGAGTAAGTGCAGTTACAATTAAAAAAAAACTTAAAAAATTCATGGTTCCCGGATAAAAAAAATATCAAATAAGTTAAGGATGTGAGGAATAACAGTAGAAAAGCATATTATAAACGTTGTAAAGTGAATTTCAGAGCCCACAAAACTGACTTAAGCAAACAAGTCTCCTTAGAAATCAGAAACGTCGCCCATTTTATATTATCATGGTCTGTCCAGTCACTTATGCATATTTGGATTCTTCGGATGGGGTTTCCTTTGATATCTTTTGACGCGACATTCGTATTTCTCTCCGTTCTTGCGATATTGCAAATTGCCGACTCGGAAGGTGGCATTTTAGACGCCTCTAGCGTCCAAACGAAGCCGTATTCACCCAATGTTCGTATGACATTATTTGCTTGTTTTTCCTGTAGATTCATCTTCCAAATTTTCCGTCATTGATGCACGACCACCCTGTATATGTGCATCATTACTATTTGACCCACAGTCATTGTTCAAACGCCATTTTCTTCAGCATAACGAGCCCTTTCCAACGGTATCACTCACATGTTCGTATCGTACACCTGAAGGGAAAAAGTTGGGGAAAATCGGAATTTTTCTGAAAAAATCACCCTCTCGGAAAACTTGCGCTCCTCGGTCCCGGCCCCGGTTTCACGTAAAGATCTTTAAAAAAAATTGCGAAATAACCAAAGGTACACACCAATCTGTATGCAAAGTTTCAATCTGATATCATGAAAACTAAAAGCGTGAAAATTTTTGAAATTTGCCTTAAGAAAAAAATGAAAGTCACGTCCCTCCGCTCCCACTTGGCGCCGCCAAGTTGAACATCTGGTTAAAAAACGCACCTAGGATGTTCTTTGGTCCATCCTTGATTTGCCCAATAAAAAAAGACTGGCTTAAATACCTTTTATAGAACCTAAATAAGCGGCCAAAACGATACTACACCATGGTAATATATACAGACTGTTCCATAATTCGTGTTATTTTCTACAGCGCTGGGAGAAGATGAAGTTTATACACTATTAGTGTAAAATTTGGCACTCTTATTGAGAAATATCTGAATTTTTCGAATTTATAAAGAAAATAAGAGAAAATTGCTGTTTAGCCCCCCTTTTAGGGGTGTAAACACGAAAGTTCATTTTCCTTATGGGAGATTCAATGTTAAATTTTAGAAGCAGTTTTCTCCAATAATTATTCGTGAAGATTTTGGAGCAAATGAGTTGTATTTGTTACAAAATGCAAAAACACTCATTCACAAAGCTAGTAAAGCCATCTCAAACATTATTTAGCGAAGGTCCCCCTTTTGGGGGGCAAGGGGCGTAAAAAGATGGTGAGTGATATGTTACCAAAATCCCAAAATTTATTTTCGGAATGCCAGTAAGCGTGAGATTAATCACAAATGTCACAGAATTAATGCTCCAATGTCCTTACATGTAAGAGTGACTGATAATGGGGCTACAGCCCCCCTTCAAAAATAAAAAAATCACCATAAATATCCTTAGTAGGGACATACGAGAAGAAGGTATTTTTGTTAATTAATGTGAAATTTGGCGTCATTGTATCAAATGAGTATGCGTTTTTCAAATCTGAAATGTTATTTTGATAACGCGCCGCCTTAGGGGGGCACAGGGGGCGAAGTATTCGATGATGGATCTTTATAAAAATTCAAAATTTTGTTCCGGAAATGCCAGTGAGCGTCAGATTTTTCACCACTGTCACAGAATTAATATTCTAATGCTCCTTGCATGTGCCAGTGACTTATATGGGGCTATAGCCCCCTTTCAAAAATAAAAAAAATCACCTTAAATATCCTTAGTAGAGACATACGAGAAGAAGTTTTTTTTTAATTAATGTAAAATTAGGCGTCATTGTATCAAAAGAGTATGCGTTTTTCAAATCTGGAATGTAATTTTGATAACGCACCGCCTTAGGGGGGGCACAGGGGGCGAAGCACTCGATGATGGATCTTTATAAAAATTCAAAATTTTGTTCCGGAAATGCCAGTGAGCGTCAGACTTTTCAGAATGCATGAGATGTGTGTTTAAGAAGCACTGGAAAACGTCCGAATCATTTGTTGGCGTCCCACTGTAAGCTGATTTTAAGCAATGTCAACAAACTTTTCTTTATAAAACACCCTCTAATTCCTGACTCAACTTCTTGTTCATGTGTACTGACAACAGTTTCAGGCCTTTTCTTATCGCAATACACCAACGATTTACGAATTAATGTGTTGACAGTTCAATAGGATTTCGTGTCTGTAATCAACACCTGGGTTAGATTGACTTTTTCGGAAATGGACATTACATAGTAGGTGAATCTCGGGGATAGACTGGCTTAATCATTTGATAATTACTTGTCGTTTCCAGTATACTTTAAGAGTGCATTCATACTGTAGTGTCCTTCGATCATGCAGTCTTTAACTCAGGATCAGCGTGCTAATGTAATTGAATGGTACATTTTATCAGAAAAATCTGCAAGAGCAACAAGATCCCGTATAGTTAAAGAACTCGGATTAAAAGTACACGATATGCAAATTCACCATTTGTACAAACAGTTCCACAGCAATTGTTTTCACACTGCCCATCTTGCATCTAGAAAAAGTGCCGGAAGATATCCAAGTGCATCTACAGAAGAAACAAAAAGACAGGTGTTGTTATCTGTTACTAGTTCACCGCGGAAATCCCTTGCTCGTCGAAGCTTAGGCTTAAATATTAAGAAAACTACGCTACAAAGAATTTTAAGAAACTTGAAGGTAAAACCATACAAGGTCCGAATGGTTTCTGAATTGTGTGCAAGTGATTATGGTGATCGTGTTTATTTCTGTAACTGGTTTATCGAGAAGTTAAATGGAAACCCTATGTTCTTATTTCAAGTGGTTTTCCGATGAAGCAAAATTCTTGTTAAATGGTTCTGTGTCCTCATCACATGCAAGATATTGGTCATCGATACAGCCGAACGTGAGATCAGAAGTGTCAATGGACAAACGAGGAATAATGGTTTGGTGAGGTATAACTGCGACTGAGGTGATAGGACCTTTCTTTTTTGATGAAAATGTAATAACGTCATCATTTCAAAAGCTACTAAGAGAAAAAGTATTTGCTGAACTTGATCGTTTAAATTTAGGTCAAAGTGATGAATTATGTTTTATGCAAGATGGAGCACCAGCGCATCGCTCAAATACGACTATAAATCTTTTGAGAGAGAAATTTGGGGAACGGGTTATTTCTATGGGGTCAAGTGTCGAATGGCCACCAAGATGTCCAGCTCTTACACCATGCGATTTTTTTCTTGTGGTGATTCCTAAAACAAATTGTCTACCAAAAATCATGTAACAGTGTAGAGGACTTGAAACAGAGGATTGTCCACAGTATAGAGATGATCACTCCAGATATGTTGGAGAAGGTGTTCACAGTTTCTTTAGTAAATCGCATTAATTTATGTCTTGCTCGTTCAGGAGGGCATGCCGAATAAAAGTAAGTTGATTTTATGGGTTTTACACTTAGGTTAATGATCTTTTTAAACAATTAGTGATAGTAGAGCCAAAAAGAGTTGTTTTCAACAAAGAATAATTTCCAGCAACTGATTCTTATTCCTCGGGAAACATTTGTTTTTATTACAACCGCGTGTCCGTGTGTATTACGTCTGCAGTACATACGAGTAAGTTGTTATATGGAAAGTTGGATAATATGGTTATTGTGTAAGAAGTAATGAAAATACATGCCTTTTCTTTTTACGAATAAAGCAAACAATATTGAAACAAAGCTCACTTTTAATTTTTAAGATCTTACTTTTCATTAAGATTTTTTTTCCTACTACGTTTACCATTGTCATTTTGTGTTCTATTTCGAGATGGTTCTGCTTAAGCGTGTAGAAAATACGTAGGTGATTTGGGTGTGAGATTTTCTGCTATAAAAAGAACCCTAATTGATATTTAAAAATATAAAATTCTTTGATTATATTCCAGTGACACCATAACAACAAAGCTATATGCATAATCAGTTACGCTGACAGAAGTTATTCATTTACAGTAATTTCCAGGTTTATTGTATACTTTTTTTTGTTTTGCAATAATGACAACTTACTTATTAATTATGACATACTTATTGTGAATTTTTGTGATTTTTGGAAGGGGGCTGTAGCCCCACATCAATCACTGGCACATGCAAGGAGCATCGGAATCTTAATTATGTGTCATTTGTGATTAATCTGATACTCACTCACAATTCCAGAATAAAATTTGGATATTTTTTAATAAAGATTCAAATGTTTATGCTGCGCGCCCTGTGCCTTCCTAATACGGTGTCACCAAAATAATATTCTATATTTCAAAAACGCGTACCTTTTTACTAAGATAAATTATTTTTACATTAATTTGACAAGAAATAATGGTTTCTCGGATGTCCCTGCTAAAATATTTATGGCTAATTTTTTATGTTATTTTTTGGAAGGGGGCTGTAGCCCCATATCAATCACTGGCACATGCAAAAAACATCGCAATATTAATTCTGCGAAATTTATGATTAATCTGATGCTTACTGGCATTTCCAGAATAAAATTTGGAATTTTCATAAACATTTATCATTTTATGTTTCGCCCCCTGTGCCCCCTAAGGAGGTGCGGTACCAAAGTAACATCCCATATTAAAAGACACATAGCTTTTTAGCACAACAACACAAAATTTAACTTAATTGATTTTTTTTAAAATTGTTTCTTAAGGTATGTTCCTGCTAAGGATATTTATGGTGAATTTTTAATATGATTTTTGGAAGGGAGGCTGTAGCCTCATATCAGTCACTGACACATGCAAGGAGCATCGGAATATTAATTCTGTGACATTTGTGATTAATCTGACCCTCACTGGCATTTCCAGAACAAAATTTTGAATTTTTATAAAGATCCATCATCGAGTGCTTCGCCCCCTGTGCCCCCCTTAAGGCAGTGGTTACTAAAATAACATATCAGATGTGGAAAAACTCATATCTTTGTGCTACAACAACGCCAAATTACACATTAATTGACAAAAAGTACCTTCTTTTCGTATGTCACTACAAAGGATATTTATGGTGATTTTTTTATTTTTGAAAGGGGGCTATAGCCCCATATAAGTCACTGGCACATGCAAGGAGCATTAGAATATTAATTCTGTGACAGTGGTGAAAAATCTGACGCTCACTGGCATTTCCGGAACAAAATTTTGAATTTTTATAAAGATCCATCATCGAATACTTCGCCCCCTGTGCCCCCCTAAGGCGGCGCGTTATCAAAATAACATTTCAGATTTGAAAAACGCATACTCATTTGATACAATGACGCCAAATTTCACATTAATTAACAAAAATACCTTCTTCTCGTATGTCCCTACTAAGGATATTTATGGTGATTTTTTTATTTTTGAAGGGGGGCTGTAGCCCCATTATCAGTCACTCTTACATGTAAGGACATTGGAGCATTAATTCTGTGACATTTGTGATTAATCTCACGCTTACTGGCATTCCGAAAATAAATTTTGGGATTTTGGTAACATATCACTCACCATCTTTTTACGCCCCTTGCCCCCCAAAAGGGGGACCTTCGCTAAATAATGTTTGAGATGGCTTTACTAGCTTTGTGAATGAGTGTTTTTGCATTTTGTAACAAATACAACTCATTTGCTCCAAAATCTTCACGAATAATTATTGGAGAAAACTGCTTCTAAAATTTAACATTGAATCTCCCATAAGGAAAATGAACTTTCGTGTTTACACCCCTAAAAGGGGGGCTAAACAGCAATTTTCTCTTATTTTCTTTATAAATTCGAAAAATTCAGATATTTGTCAATAAGAGTGCCAAATTTTACATTAATAGTGTATAAACTTCATCTTCTCCCAGCGCTGTAGAAAATAACACGAATTATGGAACAGTCTGTATATGTATATATATATATATATATATATATATATATATATATATATATGTATATATATATGTATGTATATATATATATGTATGTATATACCATAAAGCTTAAAAGGGTTAATAGATAGGATGAAGGGGTACAGCACCCCATTATTGATTTTAGGAAATAGAATATATCTTTCTATCCAAGTTCCTCCACCCCTTGTAAGTGAAAGCCGATTAATGATTACAGCTGCTTAATATTGAGGGACTGTTTTGATTTACATTAGGAATACAATCGGAGTGACTAATATGTAGTAATAAGACGTAATTTAATTTTGAAATGAAATGAAATGTTTCAGTTTAAGGTGCCACGATTTAGTTTAATTGTATAAAAGTGTGCAGATGTTTATGAAAATAATGGAAACACATATTAGACGAAAAAAATATAGATATAAGTTGAGTGAGTTACTTACGGTTACCCAGTCTTGGGATAATTCTGATCGTCCTGGACCTCCTGATGCTAACACCTTCGTATTTTTTCTATCTTCAGCCTGTGCAACGGAATAAAACATAAGATCTAAAGTAAAGAATTGAGACTAACATAAACAAAGTATATATAACGTTTTGAAACAGTTTCAATTTTCTCCTAGTTATTCATCACAAATAGAAGGTATGCGGGAAAATAAAAATAATTGAGAATGAATGGAGTTTGCGTTTCAGAAGGGCCTATCCGGTTTGCCGTAAGGACCAGACTGTGTCACGTGATCAGGTGAAAAGTCAAATTGTGTACTAAATCGAATCTGGAGATTCCAAATCCAGATGTGAGATATTGCAAACACGTAACCTCCGCGTGGGGTGCAATGGGTAATTCGCAAAAGATGCACATACTTTATCATTATTATTGATTTTACTCAAACAACTTGACTTTTGACAATGTTCTATCCATATTTACCTTACGTTCTATACATCGTTTTAAAACTCTTCATTATGTCTTTGTAATAAGCTTTTAATTAGCCATCTCCTTATTATAGTTTTTGAGATATGTGGACGATTTCATTTTTTTATTGCTTTTCCGTTCACTTAAATGTTCATGTTTCGTGATTTTTTGATTATGTTCCATCCATTTTAGAACAATTTGCTTTTAGAATATAGATTCCACATAGTGTCTTCTACATTTGAGCTGAATTTCATCAATCTCCCCCAAAGTCTGTTCACATCATTGCAACCTAATAGACCCTTTACGAAAGTCATTTATCTGCAATTGGATAACCATTTATTTTCCCCATACATTTTACATCAATAATACTTTTCACTCAATGGAGATCTTTGTCAGCTGTTATACAACTAATCATGACACATTCTTTGTGTGACAGATAGAGCTTAATTGTTAGACTCAACTTCTATATTTAAGCTTAAAACTAGTAGAGATATGTAGTGTAGAAGTATAAAGGAATTTGCTAATGTCAGTGTGTATATGTATCAAGCGTTGTTTGTTATTTGTAACGACGTAGTTTTTCGTAACACCTCAATAAAGCAACTATTAATTATTATGCATTATCAAAACTGCACTGTAGCTTTTTGCTCAACTCTCAGAAATCGATTTACAGAATTACTCACTGCTTCATCATTAGCAACTTTTTATAAAACTGTAATAGGACCCTAATCTAATACTGCTCTCCTACTCTCCTATATGGGTCATGGCAGCACCTACACATCTCTCTAGATTTGATTCTATTCTCAATTTCTTTATTGCTATAGACATTTTCGTGTTCCGCACTTCGAATTTTACCTAAGGAGGTACTCTTGCGATATCTTAATATCCAGACTCCGGGAGCACGCAGAAATAACTCTGACCTGAAATTTCTTCATAAAATAGTTAATGGGAACTTAAGATCAGAATACTTACTTCAAGAACTATTCTTACGTGTCCCTCCCAGCATAATCCGAAATACCCACCTATTCCATATTACCCGCCTTAGGTTGGCAATTATGCAGGGGTCTCTTTTCTAAAGAATACCGAACTGTTATAATCAGGGCCCGGATCTTGTTGACCTAAAATTTTCTAAAAAGTGACCTATAAAATGACACTAAAATTCCTGTAAAATGACCCTAAAAATCACAAAAATTTACCTTAAAACTTGCGTTTTCTTATTTCGTTAAACATTGACATTTTTTAATATCCATTGGATTTTTAATTAACATTTCTAACTCATATTCAAAAAATGTTGTTTCAGTTAGTTGCACTCCATTGATCATTTATTTCTATTGATCAGTCAATTGTACGGCATGGTAAGTCCTAAGTATTGAAAGCGTCAATTCACCCCCGAGTTGAAACTAAGAAGCACTCTTAAACAATAAAAGTTCGCAAGTGTACACTACATGAGAATAATAGATAAAAACCTGTTTAAAATCTGTGTACGCCTTCTAATCCATTTTTAGTTATTCATGTGATCACATCCTTTGTGGTCAACAACCCAAAACTATCTGTTTGGCCACCTACCAACCCCCATCTTTCGTTAACCAGCTACAGCCTAGTTTTCACTAGCTTGTTAAGAATGCAGTTTTTCCACCCCAATAGTCAGGAAGCAAGAAAAGAGATTATTCAACTTCGTCTTTTCCACATCCGTAAACCGTGTTCATTTAAAGATTTCCTTATGAAGAAGAAAGAGAATAAAAGGACCATAAGTGACCTAAAAGTCACCTTAAAATATTAAAAAAATGAACTCAAATTTCAAAACGGCAAAAAGTGACCAAACGTTGACCCTAAAAAACTATATTTTTAGAACCTAGAGTTGATGGATAACGTTTTTATTTGAACTTGCCTTGTCCTATGCGTAACAGAAAAAAGTTGACTTGTCAACAAGATCCGGGCCCTGGTTATAATCATGTAACAACTGATGTGGACATTTTTTCGAGTTACCCGGTGTTTGAAAGAGCACTTCAACGAGTTATGACGAAGTAATATTACTTTTGCACTCTTTGTTGATACTGTTTTTCTTTTTTCTGCTTCTTAACATTTCCCTGTGTAAAATGACAAAGTTACGCTGTATCTGGGAATTTGTTCAATAAATAAATTAATTATTTCAGTTTACACGTTATTATTTCAGTTTACACGTTAATTATTTCAGTTTATATTTCAAGTTGTTATGAGGGTCGTTCTCGGATCGGAAAGAACAAAGTGAGGAGTAAAAAGATATATATATAAAAGCCTAAAAGGGACATATAAATATAACTTGTTGTGCTTGGAACATTTATTAGAAATTGAAACATAAGTCTTTGGTTAGCTGACACGTTTTGGAGTAATGTGATAATGTACCACTGTCATATGGCTTTGTCAGTATTTTTATCTCCCTGCTATTCATTACCCTACAAACAAAAATTCACTCTCTTTTATATAACTAGTGAGCATCACGAATTAGTTATCTTTATTATTATTTCGTTGTTCCATACTTCAGTGTTTTTTCCATCCAGATTACTTTTTGTTTCATGTAGAAGTTTTAATTCTTTCACAATATCTTATTCTTAAAATGTTTGGATAACCTCGAGGAAGGTTGATTTTGTAATGTTTTCTTTCAATCTAACAAACATATTTCTTTTCGTGTTCACGAGATAAGATTAACCTTCAGTTAGTTCACTATTTTGTGTACTATTTGTGAAATAATTTTTGTAACGTCTTACTATTTTTTTTATTCATACCTTCTTTACACGCTACATTATATTATGTCTGTCCTACATAATTCTTTTAATTGATTAATTATCTCCACTTTTTTATTAATTTCTTTTGTTTTTTGGATCAAAAGATCCAATATATTTCAGGCAAAAATTTTCTTGCAGGCTCAATTAAGCTACATAAACCATGTAATATTTAAGCTCAAATGTCTTTATAGCATTATTAAAGAAACTATTTGGTTGCTTTCCCTACACTATTTTAAATTCCTTTGCATACTCAGAGAACATAACGTAAATACATTTCATATTTGTGTAACAATTTTATTTTCCACTTGTAAAATCACTAATATGTATATTTAACACTAAATTATTATTAGAGCAGTTCACACAAAAATTCCCCTCAAGAAAAAATATAAGTATATGCCTTTTAAAATTTTATTAGGTAATTTTACGAGAAATCGCCGTGTTAAGCACACAAGTATACTAACGTAGTGTACATCCTCGCACACTACGCACTATGCACTCGCAGACTTGTGAACTTGGACCTTTTGACGCACACTAGGTGACGTCAGTTCCGGAAATAAGCGTACTTCGAATGCGCACTTGTATCTTTTAGACACAGCTTTAGTTTCTTCATTATTTGTTCTTAATGTCTTTTTACTTATATCTTAAGCTTGGAACAGCTGAAGCAAATAAACCTATAAGCTAGAATTTTATACTTGATCAATGCATTGCTGTTGTATTTTGTGGCCCCTGATCTAATAACTAACTATTGGCCAAGAACACAATCTTTAGATCCATTTTTGTTTATTATTCCTAAAATTCTTGATTTATTTATAGGTAATTCACACGCTACATTATATTATATATGTACTACGTAATTCTTTTAACCCTTAAGTACTACGCATGTTTTTGTCACATTATTACTACGCGGTGTCTGTCAGACTCCGAACAATATATTGCGGAGAAACCAACTGCACGATGTTAATTTTTGCATACACACTAAATATAACCAAGAAGGTAGAGGAAGCGACAATCGGGAGAGGCGGTCGAACCGAAAGTTACGGCGACAGCGGAGTCTGACAGACTCTGCGTAGTATTTACGGGTTAATTCATTATATAACTCGTTATTTGTATACATTTTTTATTTTATTATTTTTTTTCTAGGTGGAAGGGTTTGCCATTTAACCACAAAACCAAATCCTCCCTCGGTTTAGCCATCAGTCGTTCATCGAATGCACTATCTCTCTGCATTACAGTCTGCTGGAACACAAATTGAAAAACCTTCTAAATAGCTTGACTCTACATTAGCTTTTACCTACAAGGATTTATGGATGATGCATGGATGCATTAGGTTTTAGCTTTTAGTAACTTGTGCGTTAAATTCATTGTTTTGGCCGTAAAATAGATCTAAAACTAACGAATGTATTATTATTTTCTCTTTTAACCGTTATTTTCATACCGGAATGCAAATTATACGATACACCAGACAAAAATTCCAATTGCTATTCGTTTTTATAAATTACCAATATATCACCAACTTATGAATAACAACAACAATAGTACGTAAGCATGTGATATATATTTATTAATTTGCGTTTCAATACACTACAAGTATGTACATATTGCTAATATTGTCTATTTTGCTAATGAACTTTTTATTATTATTATTATTATTATTTTTAATATAAAGACTCACCTTAGTAATCTTCTTTCCAAGTAGGTGGGCATTCATGGGTGGAGAGCTGGATCCACTGCTGACAAAAGTTAGGTCAGCACTCTCTGCTTGTTCCATGATCTATTTATGATTAAAAACAAGTTAGTCTCATTATAATGCACCGACTTGATGAATTATATCTAACAATACGCATTGATAAATTATAACTTATTGGTGTGTATTTGAGGCAGGTATATAAAGTATTGGGTGTAACACTATCACATAATATGTATTTTAAGATTCATATTAATCATATTGTAGATGGGGCGTATAGGAAACTGCGATATATCTATGATTTGGAATCATATTTATATGATACATTGAGATCATATAGAAAGAACCAAAAGGAATTATCTAAAATACCCAGTGTTTCAAAAAGAATGATCAGATTTTGGACGGTAATAATTATGGAACATGGAAAGTGCCGGCAAGGAAATGAGTGTTGTTTGAATGGGCGTGGCCAAGAGTTTCAGAAAATCGCCTTTAGATGTCAGTCAATGCGTCTTCTCAGTTTGCAGTCAATCAGAAGTAAGATGGCGTCCGCTCAACAGAAGGCGTATTGTGTACTGCACTTTACAAAAACTGAGTCAGTGATTTCGGTACAATGTGCTTATCGTCGGCGTTTTGGCATTGATCTGACTGAACCCAAAAACATTTGTCGTTGTTATCGGCAATTTGAAGAGACAGGATGCTTGTGCAAAGGTAGGAGTCCAGGTCAGCCTCGCACTTCCGATAAAATGGTGGAATTTAGCTATCGTCTAGATGTTGTTCGTGATACTGCTGGTGGACACATAGAGCATTTGTAATAGCATAGCTAAAATTTGAAAATTTTGTGAGTATTTTGCAATTTATCCCAGTTTTGCAGTATTTTTTTTTTTTTTTTTTTTTTACAATACATATGGATCACGCCATTCTTTTTGAAATATCCTGTATTTGTATTATTATAGAACCCATAACAGAAATGCCTACAATGATCATTTTAGCTATAATGATGTGTTTTCTTAAGTTTAATGAGCAGATTGTTAACAAAGTGAGCAGTGCAAATACCAGTGGTGTTGGAGTTTTCTCCAGCCTGGAAATGTCCCTGTTTTTCTTTTGGGGGGAGGAGTAAAACCCACATAAGAAAGCCCACAATAAAGCCACCCCAAAAAGAAAACTTCAAAACTATACTTCAAAACTTGGATTGAAATGATAACTTTAATGTAATTATAATTACTTTTTTCGATAATATTTTTCAGCGCACACGCCTACTTTCAGAATTAGCTTAAAACATGTATTAATCAAGAGGAGTTCTCAAGAACAGAATACCACTGAAAAAATAGTATGTTCGGGAATCATGCATAACAAATTCTGTTCTCGATCGATCAAATTCGCTGTAATTGTCTTCAACTGTAAGCTAGAACAAAAAGAAAAATGCAGCTACATTCCCTTTATTTTGTAGTACATACTAGCCTAATAGTACAAACAAATAATAAAATGCCTTTTTCCATGTTTCCGTTACTTACAAATCGGAAACGACCCCTCACTTAGAAAAGGAAATTACTGTATAGTGAAACCTGCCTATGTTGGCCACCATCGGTTCCATTGGAAAGTGGCCAACGTACAGAGAATAAGTGTGGTTGGTGTATTTTTAGAATAGAATTTCTAGTATCATAGGGTAAACATTGCTTCGATGCGGCCAACTTCCAAGATAGACAGGTAGTCAACTTACAGAGTAATAAGTAACGAATGTCTAATGGGAAAATGCAGGTTCAAGATGAACCAGGCCAAGGTAAGCAGGTGGCCAAATTAACGGGTTCTACTGTACTAAAGGTATACCTCTATTTTCTTAACATTACATGTGGATAATCACACACATACAAACGACAAAGAGTCGCATTAATAAGGAATCAAAATCTTATGATAATTAAAATGCAGAAATCACTTTGCTTTTGTAATACCATAATTTAGATCAAAGACTTTTAAACGCTTCATTTAAAAGAAATAAGTTACTAAAAATCTACCTCTATTTTCTCAGCACCACACTTGGTTAACAACACATATAAAAACAAAAACAAAAAAAAAAAAAAAAAAAAAAAAGAGTTGTATTAACAAGTGGATCGGAAAGCACCCAAATTCTTCGTGCGTGTGGTGGAGTAAATGACGTATAGTACGATCGAGGGGTCTAGTACCATATCCATTTGAGAAAATGAAAAAAACGTCTAGCTCTGTTATAACAAGCGACTTTAATTTTTTTTCTTCAACAATGTAATCTGTTCATTGTGGTCTACAAAAATGTTTGCAGGCACAAAATCAAACACTGAGCAATAACGCTTTTTTAGCCAATATGCGCAGGATATGGTAGTGTTTGATAGTATTTCTCATTACTTATATGATAAAAATACACAATTTTCGCAAGGGTATTGTATTATTTCACTTGAACTTAAAAAATGCATAATTGTATACACAATGCTTTCATCATAAGTGGTTATTGTTTATTCCAAATCACAGTATTCGTCACCTACATTATTCTCAGTTACTCATTCAGTATTTCAATGTAAAGGTATATTTAAAAAAAAATAACAAAACTCAATTAGGAACTTTTTATTTGTTCTTAAACAACACAATTACACAATGTCTTGATCATGAGGAGTTATCGCTTGTCCCACTTCACAGTATTCGTCCTCTACGTCGTTCTCGGTTTCCCCTGAATTCAATACTTCAACATAATATTTCAAGCAGTCATCTTTATTTATTTATTTATTTATTTATTTATTTATTTGCCAAACTTCCAGATACAGCAAGGTAGCCGTTTTACACTGAAACTATTTGCAGACTTACATTCTGAACGCTGAACTGCTTTCTTCCGAGCAGTTACCGGTGAACAAAGCACAATCGACATACTGGTCAACAATGTTGAATTCACACTAACCTGACTACATCTAACTGAACGAAGCACAACATTGAAAATAATTCACTGTGATTAAAATGGATTGTGGTAGATTTTAAAACTTGCGCAACTTATATATATATATATATATATATATATATATATAAAACTCTATGGCCTATGGAACCCGGAGGTTCAATGTCGCGTTCACAAAAGCTCTCCACTGACTTCTATCCTTAGCTAATTGGATCCAGTTTCTACTTTGTATTCCTATCTCTGCGAGATCTATCTTAATATTGTCCTTCCATCTGCGCCTAGGTCTTCCTAATGGTCGTTTTCCTATGGGTCTTCCAGTCAATACTTTGAAAGCGTTTCTACTTTCTTCCATTGTAGCTACATGACCTACCCACCTAAGCCTCCTAGACTTGACGACCCTAACAATGTTGGGTAAACCGTATAAATTATGTAGTTCCTCGTTATGAAGTTTCCGCCATTTCCCGTTCCCGTTCCTCTTGGGTTCGAATATTCGTCTCAGGATCTTCTTCTCAAATACTTTCGGTCTATGTATTTCCCTCAGAGTAAGCGATCATGTTTCGCATATATATATATATATATATATATATATATATATATATATATATATATATGACAGACTTTGAAACATACTCCCATCTTTGCAACGTATTTTCTATGGGATGTAGCTTAGACTGGAAAATCGCAAATAGTGGATTTGGTAGATGGTGAAATACTCTACAAAATCTGTATCATTTTTTTTTTTTTTTTTTTTTTTTTAATGGATATGGTAGGTTTTGATACTAAACCCCTCGATTGTTATATTTCAAAGGTGTACATGCTTCTTTAAGAATCTTCAGCAAATGAAAATAAATGAATAAGAAGATTTTGAGGATTGGTTGGAATCAAAGATTTAGATATGTAACAAACAGTTATTTATTTTAGACGGAAGATGTATTATTTAGTGATTGTTTTGGAATCTACCGATTTCTGCTAATATGGAAACTACAAGTGTAGTATAGATTGTCTAAAATAAAATAGTTTCTTTTGTTTAATTTGTGAACAAATTAGATTAATAATTTGATTAATAAGCATTTGATCACTAGTTGCTAGTATATTATTCAGGAATTTTTGCTAGACTTCATTAGAAACACTCACTCACGATTGACGCTAAACAGACCTTTTGTCATGGACTTTGATCCACTAATAATGTAATTGCTAAAACACGTAATTTTCTTCATTATTTTGCGTTATTTTCTTTTTTCTTTTTTACCGTAAATGTATATTGTTTTAAAAAGGTCCCATCATTGTCAAATTAAAATTTCGCTAATTTTACAGTAATTATGTGATATCTTCAAATAGATAAAAGATAATCGAAATGTGGAACAAGAGTGCCCTAAACAATATTATTTTGCATGAGGTACCGTTATCATGAGTCTTCTAGTAGTTTCCGTTTGCAGCCATTTATAAACGCGAAAATAAATATCGACTTTCTAAATGGATGGAAATCGAAAGCAGATAAGTGTGTCGTGATAACGGTATCTCATGTAAAATAATATTGTTTAGCGAGCTCTTGTTCCACTTTTCGATTATATTTTATCTATTTGAAGATATCACATAATTACTGTAAAATTAGCGGCATTTTAATTTCGCAGTTATTAAGTCTCTTAAATCTATACATTCTTGGACCAATAACTGATTTCTAAGCAACTTTTGTAGTACACCAGACAAGCTCAATTTCACTTTTGTAATAGATGTAAATGTTTAAAAACTGAGTATAGATGACCACCCTTTGTCCCTATAGGAGCGGTATTTTTGACAATGCTGTAACATGTAATCTCTTATTTTCAATCTAGAGTTTAAACAAACATTTCACACCTCTAGCTTAAGCTAATTCTTACACCGAACACCGTCTGAATTATGAATCTGAAGTTTTATTATTATACTAATTGCTCCCATTTTTCCCTTTAGAAGCAAAATTTTCGAAAACGCTGGAACTTTTTTTTTTTTTTTTTTTTTTTTTTATAGATAAAAGTTAAAATACTAAACTTCGTAAGTCAAATGTAAGCGAATCTTTACATCAAATATTTTCAGAATAAATAGCGCGAAATTTGAATATTTTAGAAACTGCCTCTTCCCCCCCCCCCCCTTAGATACAGAGTTTTAATAATGCTGAAAAACATATTTAGTTATTTGCAGTTAGAAGTTTATATGTCGAGTTTTATTTCCTAGCTTCAAGGGTTCTTGAAATATTCTATTCTTCGCTAAAAATTTGAACCCCACTTACTCCCCCTTAGTATACGTATTTTCCAAAATCCTGCCTTATTCCTTGCTTTTCTGAAAAAAGGATTATTGTGTCAACATTTCCCGTCTCTACCTGTAGCGGTATGGCCAGGGTTGGGTAATTACGAGTAAAAAAAGGTTTTCTACGTGACGTGTAAAATACGCGTAAAAACGCGTAATTTACGTAAAATACGTAAGTACGTAAAAAAATTAGAAACAGGTCTACAAATTAAAAGAAAACATTCTACGCGCTGAGCTTTAAAAAAATTCTTCCTAAAATTGTATGGAATCTAGCTGGATTTTGCAAAACTTAATCCGTAAGCATAAACTGGGAATTTTGTATTGGTTTTGTAAAGTAGCATTGTATAATACGGTTTGCATGCGTGACTTTTCAAAACCCATTTCACCATGTTTCATGTTTTAAACCCTCTGTAATCGAGAAAAGTTTTATGCCAGAGAAGCCATGGAAGAAACTATTGTGCAATATAACAACAATGGTAAGACTTCGTGGTCTCCATTTGTGACGGCTTTCTGCAATGTCTGAGAAAAGCATCACGAACAAGTAGAGGAGTTTCTGTTGGAAAACCTCGGCCCTTCAGGAATAACTAGCTACCAGCAATATCGGGGAAAATGTGGAAATTTTGAAGAACTTATGAAGAAGGGAATTACAACACCACGCACATTCTGGTATTTCGCTACTCGGTAACATAAGGAGTTGTCATAATTTGCTATGAAGTTACTGAACATCCTAGCATCTTCAGCGCAAATTGAAAGACTTTTTCTCAAATTGGTCCTTTGTCCATAACGTCACAAGAAACCAGCTCAGCTTCGAACGTTCGAAGAAACTACTTCAAATATACTACACCCTCAAATTACAAGACCACTCAAGTTATGAATATTAGTGTGATTAAGAGTATTGTGTTCGAATTGTACTAAACTATAATGGAAATGGCATGTAACATTTTTTTAGAATTAAAATAATGGCTAAGTTTTAAATGAAATGATATATGCAGTTTTATTGGAACCAAGTGAAATATATTCAGTATTCGAACTAGGAAGAAAGACAAATTGTTACTTTCAAAAAAAAAAAATAAATAAATAAATAAATAAAAATAAAAAACGAAGAAACAAGTAGTTCAATATTCTGTTGAGTATTTTCTTCAGTTTTGTCTATTTATTATGAGCATGAAAAATGTCTACATTAAATGTTCAAATGATAGTCAAGTGCTAAGGGAAGTAATATATTTAGTGTTGTTGTTGGACTTGGAAGAAAAGAGCAAAATAAATGAGTTCATTCCGAAAAATGTAGTATAATGTTCTGTTGGGTGCTTTTATATTTTTTCAGTTGTGTGTGTTTAAAATGAGAATCTAATAACTTTTACATCGACAATTCGATATGTCCCAGTGCTAAGTGAAGTGGTATATATAGTATCGTTCAAACGTGGAAGAAAAACAAATCAGTTTATTCTAAAATTTCAATATTCTGATCAGTATTTTTCGTATCAGTTATGTGTGTGTGTTAGTGTGTAATATGAAGGTGAAATGAGCCTAACAGTCAATCTCTTTTTCTTTTCTAATAGAAGTTTCAAAGTATACTGAAATGTTTCGAGTTTTATATTAAAAGCTGCAAAGGTATAACAATAAATTGTTATAATCAAAAGGTTACTTGATACTTTCAAACATATCCAAACCAACACATATTTTTAATGTGTGTGCTTATATGTTGGGTGGTTGTGCTTGTGTGTGTGCTAATAGATGGAAAGTAGTAGTGGGCCGGCGAGGGGCTATCCAAAATTATCTTTCATTACTATGATTTGGCATGAAATCATTACTTTTAAATATATTGTTTAGAAGATAATAATGTTTTACTGCTTAAATAAGAAAACTAAGCTTACAATATAACCGACTGTTCAAAATGATCTTAGTTTTAATGAAAGAAATATAGTTTTCTACGTCTGCGTAAAAAACTGGTTTTCTACATGACGTATATTCAGGCCCGTAGCCAGCCCAAAAATGTAGGGGGGGCCCGGCTGAAGTTAGGGGGGGCCGATCCAACCATATGATAGTTCATCACCATATTATAGTTCTTTTGCAAGCCTACTGTAAAAATTTTCAGGGGCCAGCAAAAATTTAGGGGGGGCCCGGCCCCCCCTAGACCCCCCTGGATACGGGCCTGCGTATATTACTAGTAAATTACGCGTAATTTACGTAAAATACGTAACAAGTAAATTACCTTGCCAACCCTGGGTATGGCCTTGGTGTTGATGATAAGCACTTTCGCTAAGTACTTCATCAGATAGGAAGGAGAGGCCTTACGAAGAAAAGAACTATTAAGATACAGAATAACAACTCAGAAGCGTCAAATAGGGTACCATTTGTGGTACAGGGACACATAACAGTGTTCGAAGGTTGAAAGTCCAGACAATTTAATGGAGAATATAAAACTGGCTGGATTGGTAAAAATACTAGAGGAGACAACGACAATGAATACATATATGTATTAACATATCTTGTTCTGGTTCTTTGAAATATACAGAGCAGACACATGAACACTTTGCGAAAGTTAGGGAGAAATGCTTAGAAACCTTCGAAATATGGGGGTATGGAGAAGAATGGAGACAATTGTCAGGTAGATAATAACATATTAAATGTAATTTAAAATTAGAAGAGAAATTGATTAAGACGTTGTCTGGAAAAGAATTGTATCCCCGAGTCATGATAAAAGGTACGGTGGAAGTGAAAGACAGACAGGTTGGAACAGATGGGAACTAATGGATGGTGTTGGCAAAAAAAAAAAAAAAAAAAAAAAAAGTTAGCTGAAAACTGTAGCACATTAAAATTTGTCAGCTAGTGGTAAGTAACCTGCTAATAATAGTAAAATATATATGATGATACTGATTATTATGATGAGGAAGTTTCATAGAATTCCAGTGAACAACAGTATTTTATTTATCTTTCAAACATTTTCCAATTATCTTCTCATGCTCTGTGAAAAATAAGTAGTTCTGTTAATCTAATAATAATATTTTATACTATTATAAATATAAAAGACTAAGAGTGACTCATGCATCAACGCCCAAGTCATAGTACTATAGCCAGAGAAGTCCAAATTGAACAGAAAAGTTTTTGTCACGAAAACAATGAATAAGAAAGGATTTTTTAAAACACATCCTAAATGGGAGCTAAAGGGAGTTCAATTTTTCTGCCAAGAATAGATTATCTCACGAATTCTTGAAGTTGAGAAACTCTGCATATGAACTCCTCATTAAAAAGTGTTATAGCATTTACGAAAATTTCACTTCTAATGAAGGAAGGAGGGACAAAATAATAAAGGAGGGAAGGAGCATAAATTAGCAAAAAAAAAAAAATAGTCTGAAATTTATTTTTCTTTTATGAAATGGAGGAACCAACTAAACTTACAGAGGCACATACCTTGATCCTATACTACTGCTAGATTTTTAGTTTTGGCAATGTATGAGGGAATGGTCCTATGCACCTTCCCAAAATTCAACAGGTGAGCCAAGGTATCCCTGCCTAATTTTGTAGGAGGTGGTCCTACGTACCTCTAAGCCATTGACCCTGAGCCAAGGACCATGAACCCTAATCCAGGGTTCCAGAGGCATAAAAGTTCGACCAACTGTCACCCATACTACTTTGTGTATAACTATGCGATTGTTGATTTTATTTAGTCATCATCAATACAGATAAACAGAAAATTTCATGTCGATTGAACAACTGAAATGCCTGCTACGTTGATTGGAAGATTTTACTTGAGCAGATATATCCAGAGATAACATGGGTAATTGAAAACTTGACTCACGAGCCACGACGAACTCTGACCCAACACCCACCAAAACACATTATCATCAGACGCATGATTCACGCCCTCCTCTCTACTGGCTAAAGAGTTTACACTTGTAATGAAACAAGGCTTTTAAATTATCACTAATCAGAGTTTGAATTTCCTCGGTCAATCGCTGAAGCCCACTCTGTTAGAATACTGGAGGATCTGATTTTTGCGATATAAAATGGTAATGTTTGTCATGGGCCGTATTACGATGAATTTCAATTTAATTATCATGGTATAATTATTTTCTTGTTGAATTACAGATACGTTTCAATGGGAAACAGAATGAAATTTCAAAGTCTCAAATCAAGGTAAAGTAGACCAACGTAAATTAAAAAAAAAAAAAAAAAAAAAAAAAGAAAAAAGGGTAAAATTCAACTGTCTCCAAGCCAAGTAGTAAGTCCTATTGCTATTATTACAATTACAAATATCAATATCTAAAAGTGCCTGAAGTTATTTTTTTACTCTGACATACTCATCTCAGGTAAGTCAATAGAAACAAATAAAAAAGGAAGAAAAATGGAGGCCAGGCCTTGAAAGTAAAACGTAGAGAAAATCACCAGTGTTTAGAAGATGCTGTCTACAATGCATTGAGCAGAGTGAGTCATTAGGACAGAGTTGGTCACAATGGGTGGTGGGTGGCAGTGAGTTACGTCCTGTTGGCCCACAACCCACGGATCCACTCACAGATCTTAGCTCATTTGACCCATGACCCACTGAACCACTCATCTCTGGATATATCAAGTTAAAAAAAAAAAAAAAGATTGTGTACATGATACAACAGTGATTACATTACAAGTGGTATGTACCAGTAGTAGTGGGATGGGTCATGGGTCATTTGGGTCACGAATTTTGTCCGAGTCATTCGAATATGGGTCTTGGTTCTCAGACGTAGTAATCTAGACAGACTCAGTGACTCAAAAGCAGCCGACATATCGTCTCTGTACCATTACTGCAGAATTTTACAGATGATTAATGATGTTCAGTATTCGAGCATGAACATTCATTTGTTTATTAATGTATGTGTTAAGTAATTCATTATTTTAATAGCGTAATAGAAACTATTAATCTTCTTCATGAACCTTTTTAAGTTTTTTTTTCTTTTTTTCTTTTTCTTTTTCTTTTTTTGCTATAATTTATTTCACCCAAAATATCAATAAGCTATTTTATCCTTATTCTGGGTAAGGTAAATGGGGGGGGGGGGGCTCTTTATACTACTCTTACCAATTTAGTGATGGTAAAATAGAAATAGATTAGATTAGATTAAGTAAGCATAACACTATTTACTATTTAAAACTATTTTATTAATAATATAATAGAAATTTATTTAAAAATAAATACCCCCAAGACTAAACTACTCTGTTGATTTTTCACTTGAAATGACATATACCGTATTGTAGGGCTGTTACTATGATTAGTTATAAAATATGGGCAATATGACTTGAGGGTTTCTTTATTTTTCTTTTTTATTTTTTCTTTTATTTTTTTATTTTATTTTTATTTTTTTTGTCTGAAAAAGCCATTCAAGAATAAACTACCCCTTGTGGATATTTTCAGAAGAAAAGACTCACACCACATTATAGGGTAATTTATAATATATGAACAAAATCGCCTGAGTTTTTGAGGAAACCGCCCGAAAACAAGATTTAGATTTAGAGTTTTGAGTTTAGTGTCCATTTCAGCAGCAAATCTGTATGAGACGTGGACCTATGGTTAACGTGAGATCGAAACCACATGAGCTCCGCCTGGGATCGATTCCCCACGCCAAAGGTGTCCGGATCTTCCTAGGTACCTTTGGCGTGGGAGATCCGGGTTTGATTTCTGGTTAGAGCTCATACGACAAAATTCACCCCAAAAACAAACTATCCTTTTATGGATATCTCCCGAATAAACTGCCTATGGCGCATTATAGAGTTGTGAACACACACACACACACACACACACACACACACACACACACACACACATATATATATATATATATATATATATATATATATATATATATATATATATATGAAATATGAACAAAATCCCTCAATTGTTTGCATAGGCGGCGCCAGGATTTTGGTAATGTGGGTGTAAGCTGGGAAGGGACAACACATCCTAACAGAATGCTCTTCACTATTAAGCCTTAAGATCTCACAAATAATCTCTAAGTTTTACTTTAAAAAAAAAAAACACTGGAAAAACACTGTATGATAGCAAGGAACTTAAGAGAGACTTAAAAAGTCACTCAAATGTATCCAAACACAGGAAACAATAAATATACAAAATAGAAAGGATTATTGTAGGAAATATGAAAATCGAAGTTAATGTAGACACTGTGGCGACGCCTATGATTGTTTATGAAAAATTCATCCGAAAAAAAAAAAAACACCTCATTACTAGAATTACAGTTGTGGATTTTTAAGAACAAATTACTTATACCGTGTGTTAATACTTGTTTATAAAATACGAAAAAATTGCCTAAGCCGTGAACTAGCCAGAAAAAAAAAAACTTATCCCTTTTAGATAGTTTCTAAAAAAGTGACTTACAACGTGTTAATGATATATTGATTTATGAAATATAAAGAAAATTGTTAAAACTGGTGTACAGAAAATCGCAAATTTTGATTTGTAACATTCAGTAAACCACCCCTGTTTTTAGAGCTGGCAAGAAAATTCGGAAATCGCTCTTAGTAACTTCACAGAATCTTAGAAAATCCTTAAGTTTAAAATTCGGCCTGGATACGTTGGAGAGTATGGCCTCTAGGTGAGTGTGTGTATGTATATTGGGAAGAAAGAACGAATAGATAAACAGATGGACATACATATATAAACCACTTTTTTCGGCAATAGGGGTTATGAAACGTATATATTCATTGATGTCTCGAACTCGACAATTCTCGCGAATTCCATACCGTACTTCTTTCTCTTCTGGGGGCGCGGTGGCTCAGTGGTAGAGCGTTCAACTCCGGTGCTTGTGGTCCCTGGTTTCGATCCCAGCTCGCGCCGTGTGGACTTTGTGGTGGACAAACACCGTGCTCGTGGGTTTTCTCGGGGTTCTCCCGTTTCCTTCCACTATTCATTCCACCATTTCACTCATTTCTCATAATCACAGTCTCCTTTAGCCTAACCGGCATAACTGTGGGACGTAAAACTCAAAGATTTCATTTCATTTTCATTTTCTTTCTCTTTTATCTACGCTTGAAAGTAAACCGGTTGAGAATGCTCCAAGAGCATTCCAGAACGAACTTAAAAGAATAGAGAGATGGAGCGGGAAGGATAACTGTCATTGTTCCTATACGTAAAACTAATCCTTTTAACTGCACAACCTTCTGTTTCTCGCAAAAATTTGCAAAATATCACCTCTCTATGACTTACGGTTTCCGAGATATGGCTGCTTAAATCTCCCGAAATTCGAACTTTCTTGGCCAATATCTGGGAACGGTGGCCAGTTGGTCAGTAGCCACCGGTTACAATTTGATACCAAAATGTTCACCATCCTCTTAGGTATTGATCAACAACAATATGATCTCTCTATGACAAGGTTCCCGAGATATGGCTCGATAAATCTCCCGAAATTGGAACTATTTTTTGGTCAATATTTTGGGAACGGTAAGTCATAGAGAGATGATATTGGTGTTAATCAATACCTAAGAGAATGGTAAACATTTTGGTACCGATATTAACTAGGGCCACTGGCCAAACCAGTGGCCAATTGGATAGTGGCCACCGGTTACTATTTAGTATCAAAATATTCACCACCCAAGAGGCACCAAACACACCAATATCATCTCTCTATAACTTATAGTTCCCGAGATTTGGTTCCTTAAATCTCCAGAAATCGGCCATTTTTTTGGCCAATATCTCGTGAACGGTAAGAGTGACGCGAAAAATTCCATCACTTTCTCAGATAGTTTTTGATGATCTATCGAATGGAGGGCTCAAAATTGAAAAAAAAAAAAAAAAAAAAAAAAAAAAAAATTGCAAATAACAGACAGACAGACACACAGGCACACAGACATAGAGAATTCAGTAACGAACTTTTTAAGTTCGTTGCAAATACAGAGAAATAAATTATCATATATAGAATAGGGTCGGACTTGCAAAGAATATGTGGGAACTCCACTGAAATTGATTTTATGAAAAGTCAGGGATGCTTAATAGTGCATAAACTTCCCGAAAGTGTTCATTCTTACTTATATCAACCTGCACAATTTCAGTGCAGTACCACTACTTTTTGGTAAAGTATCAAATTTCTTTTAAAATTTTGCAAATTTGAGGCTATTTTTCGGCAGTAGCACCGATTAAATCTGAAACCCAATTGTACCCATTTTTCTAGCCTCTAGAAATTTAAAAACTAAATAAATAAATAAATAAATAATCATACAGGAACTCTGTTTCGAACTATATAGATAAATATAGGTATATAGATATATAGTTAGGACTATATATATATATATATATATATATATATATAGCTTCCTTACTGCTTCTCATTAAGATGTCAATTTCATTCTCTTATGCTAGCTCTTAAATGTCTACCCAGACACGCAAAGAACATCACAACTTCGGTCAGAATTCACGAATTTTGAAACTTGTTTTGTATCCTTCTGAGTTCGGACTTTTCTAAATTCATATGTGATTCGCGCCATTCCGCTTAATACAGTTGCACTTGCTACATTTTATTTACGACGTCATTAAGGAATTACGAAGAAATTTGTATTTAAAAATTCGCTTAAGAGACGTGTATCTTTATCTGTCTATCATTCGTTAACAGCTGTTATCTACATTTCTACATCTTGTATTTTCTTAAAGGGCTTAAAATAAATTTAAAATAAATAATCTTTTACAAAATCTAAATTGTATCTCTTGTATAGCACATAATGACACATTCCGGTCTGGGAGTGCCTACCCCCCCCCCTCCCCTTCTTAGCCTCCGCCCTGGTTATAGGCTTGGTTAGGGTGTGCCTTAGTATAACGATACTTGAGGTTTTTGGTTCGATTTCAACGAACGAACTTCTCGATTTTCATCATATACAGCTACGAATTAATTTTATTTATTTATTTATGTATGTATTTATTTATTTATTTATTTATTCTTTCTTTCTTTTCTTATGGAGAGGCATAACTCATGTAGTCTAAAGCTTTCTGGAAACATTTATGTAAATCTTTTGATTTATTAAATTAGTGCAAAAGCAGATTCCTTTTATCCACAACATTGCTTCAACTTTAACTTGTTACTTTTTCCTCTTGGAACCTGTTATTTGACTTACTGTGTCAGACTATGTTTCCTGTCTTCGTCTAGTCACTAAACTGTACTTGAGGACATTGGACGTATATTAAGTTCTTTTATGAAACAATCAGCAGCCGCTTAGCACTTGTCGAGCTTGGAACAGCGATTTGATCGATTATAAGATTTTGTACTATTACTACGTCTGCGATTATTTGAAGTTGGATTTCGTTAATGTATTTCTATTTGCTGAGGTTTGGCTTTCTGACTTTGGTTTCCTTAGAGAGAAACCACGCATAGAGCTTGAGGTTGTTTCCTCAGCTTTGAGACCTACGACTTACCCTGGCTATCTGTCACTTTCTGACATGAAATGAAATGAAATCTTTGAGTTTTACGTCCAACGGTTATGCCGGTGAGGCTAAAGGAGACGGTGATGATGAGTAATGAATTAAATGGTGGAATGAAGAAAGTGGGAGGAAACGGGAGAACCCCGAGAAAACCCACGCACACGGTGTTTGTCCGCCACAAAGTTCACTTGGCGGGGGCTGGGATCGAACCCGGGACCCCAAGCACCAGAGGTGAACGCTCTACCACTGAGCCACCGTGGTCCCCACTTTCTGACATCATGAACACGTGGAGAGGAGGGTCCGAGCTTTAAGGTTTTACCTTATATGAAAATGAGGAGGACAAGAGGTGTGGTTCGTGTCTGCGTCCCGGAAACAAAATCGTTTTCTTGGAGAGGCTCGGGGCACTACGATCTGGATTTCTGCTGGAGCAACATCGAAGAAAGCAAGGAGGATAGATTTGCACCTACTGATGAAGGTACAGTAATATCTCCGAAACAGTTCAGTGACAACGCCAGACTTAGAATATTATTCAAATTCCTTAACTCCTATCCTGTTCTGTTGCACTTGTAGAAAATGAAATTGTGTTCATGTTTAATTTCAAATATTACCATGAAGCTATATCTCCTATATTTTACCTTATTGTGTATCTAGAAATTGATAATATTGAATGACGTGTCCAATCATTTCTAGCTTTCGAATCTGGTAGTGGAGAATAATTCCCGAAATTTAATAATTTTATTTTAAGTATTATCAAGGCTGTGACCTTCTTTCACAAAGAAACTAGCGGTAAGCCCGTCATGTTACATTAGTAGTAGTTCCATCTTGAAGATGACGTGATTATCATTTAACATCAATTTTTAGATTAAAAAAAAAATCAACATTGAAAAATCGAAAATCATGAGAAACTCATGAGAATACCCTTTGGAAACGCGGCCCTTACTGAGTAGAACAAAGAGAACTTGAAGAGGTCAATCATTTCAAGTATCTGGAAGTACTTGGTAAGTATTTTGACGAGAGGCACTTACTTTACCAAAGAAATCAGGTCAAGAATTACCATAGGGTCTAGTCAAAGAAGCATTCAACAAGAAAAGATCACTCTTAACTAGCAGGTTTAATATTGGACTAAGGAAGAAGATGGTCAAGTGCTATACAGGGTGTCCCAGGAGGAAGCGGCAATTTTCTTGGAAATGGTAGTATGGATGATTCTAAGCAAAAAGATTCATATAAACATTGGTCCTAATCTCAATGGTTTGAAAGCTATAGGTTGTAAACCATTTTTGACTTTATGTTACGTATTGTTCACCCTGTAATTATTCTACAGACATGGGATATAGCGGATTTGAAAGGTAATGGAATGACCTTTCCAATGGTATGCAACGTGTGGCAGTGGTGTCTTTGAAGAGAGGATTATTGAGGGAAAGTTAAGATTATGTAAGGGAATTGGATGGCAACACTGATTCCAAAATTTCCCGCAATTACTTCCCTTCTAAAGACGTGTTACGTGTTGCATATCGTTGGAAAAGCACTTCCATCACCTTTCAATTCCGCTATGTCAGTAGAATAAATGCAGAATGAGTAGTAAGAAATATGAAGTCAAAAATGGTTTACAACCTATAGCTCTCAAACCGTTGAGATTAGGACTCATGTTCACATGAACTTTTCTGCTTAGAATCACTCATACTACCACTTTCCGAAGTATTGCCCCTTTCTCCTGGGACACCCTGTATATGGACTATTGGGCTGATGATTCAGAGACTTGGACATTAAGGAAGTTAGAGAAGAAATATTTCGCGTCCTTAGAGCGCAAAGGTTCTAAGTCCAATTTTTTTTTCTTTTTTCGAAATTGAGTTTTATATACTTATAGATGGCGCATGATGTGCTCTTTTACATGGCGATAAGAAAGCGTACGAAATTGTTATTATTGACAAGAAATAATGAATGAAATATTGTCCTATGTCATATGTCCTCCTATGTCCTATGTCCATTCTTTTTACTCTCCTGTAAAATTTCTAAAATTGGAAATAGAACCTTTGCGCTCTATTCAAAATGTGGTATTGGAGGAAGATGAAGAAGAAAAAAATACAGAGAGAGTAACAAACGAAGAAGTTTCAAAGTGGATAGGAGAGAAGAGGAAGCTTTTAGTTGGCAATCTTCGTAGGAAGGCCAATTGGATTGGAAATATCTTGCGAGGAAATTGTCTTCATACCGCCATAGAAGGAAAGATGGAAGGAAAGCGAGGAATAGGAGGAAGAAGAACACAACTGATCGATGATTTGAAAAATAGAAGAAAATATTGGGAGTAAAAGAGGAAGCTGAAGGCTGAAAAACGTAAAAGAAACATTTCCCGGAACAAATCTACAAAAAAAAATCTTCATTAGTTCTAGGAACTGCCAACAGACAGAATAATAATAATAATAATAATAATAATAATAATAATAATAATAATAATAATAATAATAATAATAATAATAATAATAAATTGTTCTTCATTTTCTCGAAGTCGAAGTGTGCTCACATATCATTTTGTTCGGCTGGATGAGATCTATCCACAGGTAAATGTCTCTCATCTTCGGACTAATTTCTTTCCATCAAACGCTAACAAAACTGTTGAAGTATTATTACGTATTAACTATTAATATAGTTAGTAGTAGTAGTAGTAGTAGTAGTAAGTAGTTGGTTGTTTGTTGAAATTTAGTCCCTCCTTTTCAGCACTGAATCTACATGAGACATGGACCTACAGCTTAATGTGGAATTCGAATGACCTTAATGGGTTCAAATTTTTAACACTTCCCCACGGAACATCGTACACCAAAGTAGAGGTCTGCACGGCTCGGACCGAGCCCGGGCCATAAAAATTTTCAAATATGAAACCATATTTCTCGGACCTTTCGGGAACAACTTTGTAAATATACTGTACAACGATATATATTACACGGTTCTTTCTGAAGAACTTTCAAAGCACAACTGCAAAAGTAAATCTCTAATTGCTGTGAATACGAGTAAAAATACATTTTTGAGTTAATTATTAAGTTTTTGTACTTCGGGCTTCTTTCGGGTTCATTATCACACGAGCTCGGGTCGGGCTCGGGCCTAAATGCTAAAACATATTTCGGACTCGGGTCGGGCCTCACATTATAAATTCACGAGCTTGGCCGGGCTCGGGCTAAAAATTTCGGCCCGTGTAGACCTCTACACCAAAGACGCAAGTGCTAGCTACTAGACAAGCCGTAAAGGCAATAATAATAATAATAATAATAATAATAATAATATTATTATTATTATTATTATTATTATTATTATTATTATTATTATTATTATTATTATTATTATTATTATTATTATTATTATTACAAATAAGAAGAAAATTCAAAAAAGTCGTTTCTTTGGATGCAGCCCCACAGGTCCATATATGTTACTGCCACTGCATTTGATCATTAGAAACCCAGAAAGTCAGGAAATTTTTCTTAAAAATTTTGTTGCTACAGAGTTCTGAACATGAGAACATAGATAAAACAAAGGACAATTCTATGTTTACGTTTGCAATTCAATTATGATAAGTAAAACGGAGATTTATTTTAAAAAAATAAAGTAGAAAAGCCATAAATTCGAACTTTGGTTATTCAAAGTCATACATTAACTTTTGGGAAGTTTCTTTCTTATTCCATGACATTTTGATTTGCCCAGATACGACAACTGTGTCAACTGACCTTGACATATGTGTGAAATGTCGTCATCCAATAGTTTGCATCTGTTTTGGACACTTTGAGTCTAAAACTGACATCCCTAATCGAAGTTGTTCCAAATTGGACTAGTATACTCAAAACAACAGTTCACGGAGTCTTTCGTTCAACGCCTATGAATAAAATTTTTTCACATTCAATTAATGCATTCTCTTCATGAAGTAGATTGTCTAAATCGAGCAGCATGTAGCACAGAATTTGTAGAGCAAACTGGAAATAAAAACCTACTGGATAACATCTTATTCAGTAACGAGGCGACTTCCCACACATGCGGTAAAATCAATCAAGAGAATTGTCACATCTCGGCAAATAAAAGACGAAATGATGTCATGGAGTGGGAAAGGGACTTTCCAAAAGTTGAATTTGATGACCAAATTTAAAATTTATAGCTCTTTTTGTTTTATCGCTTTTATTTATTTATTTATTTATTTTAAAAAATCTCCTACTTTTGGATCAAAAGATCCAATATATTTCAATCAAAAATTTTCCTGTAGGCCTTATATTTAGAGAACTACATATTACTGTAGCCAAACCCAAACTATCAATTAACTCAGTATGATGTGCTTATTCCGTTAAAAAAAAAAGAAAAAAAAAACAAATAAAAAGAAAGAAAAAAAACACACGAAACCTCGATTTCAAAAGTTTTGTGAATCCTGATCCAAAACCTAATTATTGGCCAAGATCGCGATCTTTTGATTCATTTTTACCATTCCTAACTTTCTTGTTGTAATCATATTTTAGTTGCAAAAGTAAACAGTTTTTTTTTTTTTTTTTTTTGTTCAATCTACCAAAAGAGGTAGTTAATTTATGAGCACAAAATAATTTTGGAACACTGCATATACAAAAATAAAAGTTTGTACACTTTTAGAATATATTAAAAATGATAAACATAAATAGATTTGATTTTTTCTCTCTCAAAAGTGCATAATTTCACAAAAATAGACACTTACTTTTAGGACACCTTGGATCGAATAGAAGCACACGTTCCCTCAAGATTCTTATCTCGAAAGCTCGTTGGCGCTCACTAGTGAAGTACGGTAACTCTGTAACACACTGATCACAGCATAAAAAGAAAAATCAACGTCGTATCACGTGAGTAAGAACAGACGCAACACTGGGCGTGATAGAAGACTCTGAAGGCGAACCAATAAAAAACTACTGGTGTTTCAGATGTAAAGCATTACGGGCAATAGCCAATGGTGCACGATATTCCACGCGGTGTTGCCGGATAATGGACTCCCCTTTCCCTTCTCGCTCTTCCTCCAGTTGAGATTATGACACATACATTGGCAACATTATTCGCAATGTAAATATACTATTCCAGCAAACTCAAGAATTTTGACTGTGCATCCTAGAAGTATATATAGCAATTAAATTACTTACCTATTAACTTTTCCAGTGGATATGCTAAACACTTGTCTTCAACACTACTTTCACTATCGTCTATGTCAGTCAATATTTCGTCATTGTCTGAATCTGAGTCTTGTAAATTTATTATCATGGACTAAAAAAAAAAAAAAAAAAAAAATTGTAAACACAAAAAATAATTCTTCGAGCCTGATTTCGGAGCACTTTATTTTTTTATTATATTCTTTAAAGAAAACTCGTACTCGGTTTGCTTAAAGACATTGTCAACTATAATTTTGGAGAACAAACGAACTACCACGAAAGAAAGTAACCCAGACACTGATGAATTCTGTTTGTGCTAGAAGAGATGTTACGTTCCTACACAACTAGCCCCTTTGTTTCCTTCTCAATTTTCATAACAAATGACATTCTTGGGCTTGGTCTAGGTCACACAAAAACAATCCGTCTGATTCCTAAGCAAGTCCATATGATCGAGTTTGTTTTGGGTTACGATAATTTACGACACCATTCAGACGCCTGGTGCTTTTGAATCCCTGCTGGAGGTGGAAAGAGGGATAAGTGGTCGCATATATGTAAGGTAGTGAAACGTGACGAAAAAAAAAAAACATACTGCGTTTTTTCTGTCGAGTAAGGAAGAATTTATCCCGAATTAAATTTCAAAACAATATTACTAACTTCCCATACTTTGTTCTTACGATGTTAGGCATATTATATATATGGGAGCACACCGTATGAACTCTCTACTAGATATTGCATAATAATATCTGAGTTGATATTTTTTCGAGTTTTTTTTCCTTTACTATTTTAACCCATATAAATACAAAGTCAGATAAACAGACTGCTATAAACAGCATTTGCTTTCTTATGAATAGCTTATTGATTCATCTACAATCCGGTTTTCAGCTCAGTACTGTCAAGATCCATCTTTTGATAGGGTAGCATCGTGAAAATATAACATGTGTATAGTATGTATGGTGAATTAAAATGCTTTCATATTCTGAAAGAGATCATTTGTTCTCTTCTAAATGTGTGAAAGTCTTTCCTCCCCCTGAAAGTAATGTTCCCCTAGAATAACCTGCTGGTTACACCCATGATTGTTCTGTAATAAAAGTTGAGTTCTAGTTCCAAATCGAAGAAAAATCCACTGGAAATTAGACGCGGGACTCATCGCTCGTTTTACAAATTGTTTTATATGGAAACCTTTACAAGCGTGTATCATAACAGCCAGTTGACATAAAAAGATGTAGTTTTCACGTATGTGTTCGTAGTTCTTTTCTCTACGTCGTAAAGTGAGCAGTTAATGTACTAATACAATATTTCTAATAAGCGCCTCTGGTATTGTCAAGATTCGCAGTAGCGCGAGAAGTCAGCGTGCAGGACTGCTTGTCGCGAATTGTCAACACCGCTCAAAGCCAATTGGACGCCGCGTGAAGCCAACTCAAGGCCATGCCGCTTATCATTTGAAACCTGCAATAGTTTTCCTCAAGGGAAAAAAGAGAAAAAATAAATTGCCTTGTTGAAAAATGAAAGTGGAAATAGCTAAATGATTAAAAGTTCAAAAGTAAAACTTAACTACTAAAGTACTGAGAAACATTAATATTTGATTGCAAATTCTTTACTTATACAATATAAAGGGTTAAAATATTGGTTATTTTGAGATTGGTTATTGGTTACTACATCATTAAAGAATTTAAGAAAATTTTATATCACCATGCTATTTACAAAAAAAAAAAAAAAAAACGGAAA
The DNA here is from genome assembly GCF_964235325.1 of Thermobia domestica. Classification (NCBI taxonomy): domain Eukaryota; kingdom Metazoa; phylum Arthropoda; class Insecta; order Zygentoma; family Lepismatidae; genus Thermobia; species Thermobia domestica. The sequence continues at coordinate 41,949,532 of NC_137459.1, read as the reverse complement.
GAAAACTGAATATATATCTATATATATATATATATATATATATATATATATATATATATATATATATATATATATATATAGGTATAGGGTGTTACATAAGTATTTTATTAGTAATGCTAAGTAGTTCGATACAACATCTGTACTTATGTACTCGAGTTAAATAATGTGTTTCTGTGTGTGTGAGTGTCTGTCATCAGATTTTCCCATAGAAGAAAGTCACCCACAGCTGCCAAATTTGGTAAAATAAAATGAAATGAAATCTTTCAGTTTAACGTCCCACGCATATGCCTGTTAGGCTAAGGGAGACAATGATTTAGGCAACTGAACGATGAAGTGGATGGAAACGAGAGTATCCCGAGAAAACTCACGAACATGATGTTGTACACCACAAACTTATTTATCCAGGGATCGAATCAGGGACCCCGCGAGCCAAATTTGGTACACAGATAGATCTTCACCAGAGCTAATCGCGTATGAAGTCATTTTTGATTTTAGGCTTGAGGAGAGATTAGAAAGGAGGTGAAAGTGGATGCATAAAAGAAGAGGATAAATACCTGGGACGACGGATATTAGTGGTGGTGGATTAAAGCTTAGCGTCCCTTTCAGCAGCAAGACTATATGAGACATGGATCTACAGCTTAACGGGGGATCCGAACCACATGAGCTGCATTCGGGAATCGAAGTCGGGTCTCCCACACTAAAGGCACTCACGTTAACCGTCGGTGCTCCCGACGGATATTACTGTCAAATTCATAGTGTTCGGGGATGATTAGTAACACTCCAGATGCTGTTCAAATCCAAGCCCCATGATCATTGCCGTGTGTGTGGGGGGGGGGAGTAACACGTCAAAAAAAATGACCATATTAGTATTGATTTCATAGATTTTCGGGATCGTCAAGCTGGCTGGTAACAGTCCATATGTCGTTTAAGGCCAAATTAGACGAAAAGAGACATGCCAGCTTGCCCGAGAATTGACAAGAACAATATGGGGGGGGGGGAGTGAAGAGGTAGAAAATCCTTATTGACTAGCGTCAGTTACCTGCTTCGATGGGTTAAAATAGAAAAAATTAGTGATATGTTCCGTTAGTCAGTCACTTTTTACTATTCCAGAAGCACTCTCTGATATCGGTTATTTTCGGTCATTTTTATATATCTCTCCCTCCCCAAGTTACGAGCTGAATTTTGATTTAAATGGCATCGGAAGTATCACTGTTCATCTCAGTGACCCGAAAACTATGGATTCGACATTAATATTGGTCATTCTTTATCATTTCTATGTACATATCCCTCCTCCCCCTCCCTACGTTGTACCGTCAAAGTGAAATGATAAAAACCATCCCAGGCCCAAACCTCATGTATGTTGAAAATTTGATCGAGATCGGTTGCGTGGTTCACAAACATAGTCACTTTCATCTCGTATGTAGATTGCACAAATCTTATCCTCCCCGTGCGAAGAACGGGTATTTCAGGTAACATTTTATAAAACATATTTAGTAAGCAATGTATGTAGGATAGCTACAAGTTCACATATTTTAACATCCATAATTATTAAACAATGTAAGAATGACCCTAACAACTAAGTTGACCCATTAATTACATGCTAATTACAGTAATTAATTTGCAAACTTCTGGTAACAGTGTCAGTTTATTCACTCCTAGCTTAGTTCTTAATGGTGGGAATTTTTTTCCCTAAAGTATTAAGTATGAGGAACCCACCAGGATTTCGCATCCAGGTCAGCAATTAGGGTATATAAGACGAGATCTACTACTTAAAGAGGATTTGGATCACTATGGTGCGTATGATGTACTCATCCTGGGATTTAAATTCAGGACCTCATACACCAAAGAACATCTCTCTAACCTACTTTACTATAGTGATCGTGATGAGTCGTGAAGCCTGAGCTAGAATTACCAATTTCACCACCCACTGTAGAACGCGAGGGTATGTCCCGGTCGTCAACCCTATGAAATGACATTTTGTTAGTGTCGTCTCTCGACGGTGTAGTGTTGTCGGATTGGCGCTAAATTTAGTTTTGTTGTTTTATATTTTTACTTTTCTTCTTCTTCTAGCTGTTTAACTCGAATAGTTGTTAGTGTTTGTGTTATGGTTCCTAAAGTGTTGTTTCTAACACTCATTTGCCTCTAAATTTGGCAACGATGTTGGTGTACTTTTGGTGTTTCACTTTTTCTGAAGTGTGCTCGGAAGGCAATTCTACGAATCGCACCGAATTCTTCCTATGCATCACATGTGAGGGAAAGCGGTTCTATGATTCGTGTAATGTTCAGGCTTCACGAATCGTTGTGGTCACTATAGATAGGAGAGCTGTTTACATTCGCAGTATCGCTTTCTCTGTACGTAAAAGAAAGAAAAAAAAAACTTGTTAACTTGCTTAGTTGTTCCTTTATGGACCAAAAAAAAAGAAAGAAAAGAAAGAAAGAAAAGAAAAGAAAATTAGCATCAGTTTGGTAAAATTGTTGGTAGGAAATGAACGTTAGGAAAGCGCTGCCAGAGCATGGGGTCCCTGGTGCATGGGGTCCCTGGTTCGATCCCAGCTCACACCAAGTGAAATTTGTGGTTTGCTCGGGGTCTCCCGTTTCCTCCCACTTTCTTCATTCCACCATTTCATTCATTTCTCATCATCACCGTCTCCTTTTGCCTAGAAGGTATAACCGTTGGACGTAAAATCAAAAATTTCATTTCACTCTATCCGTTGACTAGCCTTAAACTAGCTCGGAACTTCGCCCCAGACAACGGCATTTGCTCCCCCTACGGTCTTGTTCCTCATATTTCAGCCTCTGCTGCCGTTCTTTGCACGGCAAGAATACATTTATGGCATTATTCTTTACGAAAATTTTAAATCTCTTTCCTTCTTAGAATATGTATTTCAATCAAGGTGAAATGATGAAAATCTACTTATGTCGGTCCAAGTACTAATTGTGTTCAAAAATTTATTTAAAAAGAAATAAAATAATATCTACTTTAAAATATCTTTTTTTTTTTTTTTTTTTTGATGCTTATAAAAATCACGGTTATAAATTCATGCTTAAACTTACTGTTTATTTAATAATGAAATCCTTAAGAATTTCTAAACCTACTTTTTACCTCACGATCGGCTATCCGCGGTAACAAGCCAGTCACCCATGTAAAGCATAGATCAGTGGTTCTCAAAGTGGGATACGCGGACCCCTGGTGGTCCGTGGGATGTAGCCGGGGAGTTCGCGACGCCTAAAAATTGAAATGTGTTATAATAAAATGGAACTCACAGCTGTTATGCAAGAAGTATTCTCTTCAGTTACTAAAAAGAAAGCAATTAGAAATTGTACATATGTTTGTAGATTTAAGTGTTTTCTTACTTTACTAAATTTCTGCCCTGTGAGTATGAAGAGTTGTCTAAAAATGCATTGCAACATTTGATACCTTTCGCTACCACTTACTTATGTGAACAGACCTTTTCTGCTCTTTGCAGTGTTAGAACCTGAAAGAGAAATCGCCTTAATGTGGAATCGGATCTAAGATTGATGGTGACAAAACTTATTCCGGATTTCAGTGAAATTATGGAAAACAGAAAGAATTTCATTCCTCATATTAGTGACCCCACATTTGAGAAATTTCTTTATCAAGTGAATTTCCTTTAAAAAAAAGAAAAAAGAAAGTACATTGATTTTCAGTCTTGAAAGTTACTGTACTTTCAATTGAAATTTCGTGAACTAGGAACCAATCATGTTACTTATTGGAATATTTTTCTTGATCTTTTTCTTGTCAATGGAAATTTTAATCAGTATAATTTTTAATTCAATGTGAAATTTCAGATAGTATTGCAAGGGGGTCCGGGGATCACTTTGCAATGAACAGGAGGTCCGCGGATCACTTTCGGAATGCACAGAGGGTCCGCTTTATCCAGTAACGTAGCCAGGATGTGTTTTTTTTGGGGGGGCAAGTGCTGTTATAGGTACATATAGAAAAAATACAAACAAAAAATATATAAACATAAAAATATATAAAAAATTACAAACATCAAAGTACCAAAGTACATTGTCGGACCTCTTGGAGGGGCGGCCTCTCCGGCCCCCCTTTCCCTACGCCACTGGCCTTATCGGAAAGTTTGAAAACCACTGCCGTAGATTATTTGCTCGGAGACATGATATACATACAAGCGTTAAACCAGTAACCAGGCTTCTCTCTATCAAGGCAGAATGACTGAATGAAAAGTCGGTTTACCATTCCACGTAGTGGAAAGGATGGGTTGCTTTACCCTTTTTTTTGTAGTTTGTTGGTTTGAAGGTGTCAGTATATTCTCAACAGTGAGCTAACACTTGTTTCTTCTTCTTTGTCTGCGTAGAGAGGGTCGTGCTGGAGGAGTGCTTGACATTCTTTTTTGTTCTTGTTGTTTAAGATTGCTCGCTGCATCATCTCGTGATGAATTACTAGCTTTTTTGGTGTTGTCTTTATTGTTGTAAATGCCTTGTGTGTGTATTTAGTTGACATGTATGGATGTGTGATTTACTGGAGGTTACGTGTGTATGATTTCATTTGTTCATGTGTTTTCCGTGACTCTGATTTCTTTTTATCTCCTGTTTGTTTTGTGAGTGGGTGATGTTTCTTCTTTAGTTTTGAATTTGTGATGAAGATATTTCCTTGCGTTGTGGTCAGTATGCGTAGTTGTCGTTGAAGGATGTGTCTCCATGTTGATAGCTGGTTGAGTTTTTTTCTGCTGGGGAAAGGGGGGTCTGTTAGCATGCTGAGAATGGATGCTACCCATTTCATTATTGTTTCGGTTACTGTTTCAATGTCTTAGTTGATTTTGAAGTAAAGGTCGGTGCTGAGAATTTCTGTTTTTCTTCTGCTTTTCTTTTTGTGTGTTTGTGGGGGGGGGGGGGGTCAAAAAATCCAATATATTTCAGACAGAAATTTTCTTGTAGGCCTTATATCTGGAGAACTACATATAATATAGCCAAACCAAGACTACCACTTAACTCAGTATGATGTGCTTATTCCGTAAAAAGTATGAAATCTCGATTTAGGGTCTACTCAAAATTTTTGTGTGTAACGATATATTTGTATTTTCAGTGTAATTCTAAATATCTTTTATTATACTTCTGGGCAATGTGTAATTTTCAAATATGTACTAACTAGTTTGAAGAAGAAGAAGAGAGTACGAAAAGATATAGAATCAAAAATTGATTCTAATATGTGGATTTGGTGAGTTTTTGTCTGTAAGTTGCCATGACGACGAATAATCAATAAATTATTGTTCCAGAACTATCTTAAGGAAGGGATATGTACACAATCTTTTGAGACGTACTTATTTTAGTGATTATGTGCCATAAATAAAAGATAATGTTCAAAAGCAATGAACCAAAAAAATGTTTTATGTGATTATCGTTACCTTATCGTTACAAAAATTTGATGGGCCTTCTTCGCAGAATCATTATCGTTATATGTGGTCCCTGATCCAAAAAATCCAATATACTTCATTTAATCAAATATTTTCTTGTACGCCTTATATTTCGAGAACTACATATAGTGTATCCGAACCAGAACTACCACTTAACTCAGCATACCGCGGTGATCCTAGCAGATATCTGCTACCTCCGTAACAGAAAAATTTCAGGGTTGCCAGTGTATACAAAGACAAATAAACAACCCCCTGTAACTCTCTCAAATCATATAGAACGCAGTAGTTATTTATACTCTGATATACACCACCATATTTATATTATAATTGTGCTGAAGCGGCCTCCACGTTATCAATAATTAATTAATCAATTAAAACGAAAAGTCAAAATTTTACATATTTTCCCATATCAGCTCATATATCACGAGTTACCCCCCTCGGAATATAATGATCTTGGTATCATGTAATCTACAGATATATACCTTCATATCTATATTATCGTCTTGTTGAAGCGGCTTTCAGTTTATCACTAATTAATTAATTAATTAAAACGAAAAGTCAATATTTTACATATTTTCCCATATCAGCTCATATATCACGAGTTACCCCCCTCGGAATAAAATGATCTTGGTATCATGTAATCTACAGATATATACCTTCATATCTATATTATCGTGTTGTTGAAGCGGCTTTCAGTTTATCACTAATTAATTAATAAATTAAAACGAAAAGTCAAAATTTTACATATTTTCCCATATCAGCTCATATATCACGAGTTACCCCCCTCGGAATATAATGATCTTGGTATCATGTAATCTACAGATATATACCTTCATATCTATATTATCGTCTTGTTGAAGCGGCTTTCAGTTTATCACTAATTAATTAATCAATTAAAACGAAAAGTCAAAATTTCACATATTTTCCTATATCAGCTCATATATCACGAGTTACCCCCCTCGGAATATAATGATCTTGGTATCATGTAATCTACAGATACATACCTTCATATCTATATTATCGCCTTGTTGAAGCGGCTTTCAGTTTATCACTAATTAATTAATCAATTAAAACGAAAAGTCAAAATTTCACATATTTTCCCATATCAGCTCATATATCACGACTTACCCCCCTCGGAATAAAATGATCTTGGTATCATGTAATCTACAGATATATACCTTCATATCTATATTATTGCCTTGTTGAAGCGGCTTTTAGTTTATCACTAATTAATTAATCAATTAAAACGAAAAGTCAAAATTTCACATATTTTCCCATATCAGCTCATATATCACGACTTACCCCCCTCGGAATATAATGATCTTGGTACCATGTAATCTACAGATATATACCTTCATATCTATATTATCGGCTTGTTGAAGCGGCTTTCAGTTTATCACTAATTAATTAATCAATTAAAACGAAAAGTCAAAATTTTACATATTTTCCCATATCAGCTCATATATCACGAGTTACCCCCCTCGGAATATAATGATCTTGGTATCATGTAATCTACAGATATATACCTTCATATCTATATTATCGTCTTGTTGAAGCGGCTTTCAGTTTATCACTAATTAATTAATTAATTAAGACGAAAAGTCAATATTTTACATATTTTCCCATATCAGCTCATATATCACGAGTTACCCCCCTCGGAATAAAATGATCTTGGTATCATGTAATCTACAGATATATACCTTCATATCTATATTATCGTGTTGTTGAAGCGGCTTTTAGTTTATCACTAATTAATTAATCAATTAAAACGAAAAGTCAAAATTTCACATATTTTCCCATATCAGCTCATATATCACGAGTTACCCCCCTCGGAATATAATGATCTTGGTATCATGTAATCTACAGATATATACCTTCATATCTATATTATCGTCTTGTTGAAGCAGCTTTCAGTTTATCACTAATTAATTAATCAATTAAAACGAAAAGTCAAAATTTTACATATTTTCCCATATCAGCTCATATATCACAAGTTACCCCCCTCGGAATATAATGATCTTGGTATCATGTAATCTACAGATATATACCTTCATATCTATATTATCGGCTTGTTGAAGCGGCTTTCAGTTTATCACTAATTAATTAATCAATTAAACCGAAAAGTCAAAATTTTACATATTTTCCCATATCAGCTCATATATCACGAGTTACCCCCCTCCGAATAAAATGATCTTGGTATCATGTAATCTACAGATATATACCTTCATATCTATATTATCGTGTTGCTGAAGCGGCTTTCAGTTTATCACTAATTAATTAATAAATTAAAACGAAAAGTCAAAATTTTACATATTTTCCCATATCAGCTCATATATCACGAGTTACCCCCCTCGGAATATAATGATCTTGGTATCATGTAATCTACAGGTATATACCTTCATATCTATATTATCGGCTTGTTGAAGCGGCTTTCAGTTTATCACTAATTAATTAATCAATTAAAACGAAAAGTCAAAATTTTACATATTTTCCCATATCAGCTCATATATCACGAGTTACCCCCCTCGGAATATAATGATCTTGGTATCATGTAATCTACAGATATATACCTTCATATCTGTATTATCGTCTTGTTGAAGCGGCTTTTAGTTTATCACTAATTAATTAATCAATTAAAACGAAAAGTCAAAATTTCACATATTTTCCCATATCAGCTCATATATCACGAGTTACCCCACTTGGAATATAATGATCTTGGTATCATGTAATCTACAGATACATACCTTCATATCTATACTATCGTCTTGTTGAAGCGGCTTTTAGTTTATCACTAATTAATTAATCAATTGAAACGAAAAGTCAAAATTTCACATATTTTCCCATATCAGCTCATATATCACGAGTTACCCCCCTCGGAATATAATGATCTTGGTATCATGTAATCTACAGGTATATACCTTCATATCTATATTATCGGCTTGTTGAAGCGGCTTTCAGTTTATCACTAATTAATTAATCAATTAAAACGAAAAGTCAAAATTTTACATATTTTCCCATATCAGCTCATATATCACGAGTTACCCCCCTCGGAATATAATGATCTTGGTATCATGAAATCTACAGATATATACCTTCATATCTATATTATCGTGTTGTTGAAGCGGCTATCAGCTTATCACTAATTAATTAATCAATTAAAACGAAAAGTCAAAATTTTACATATTTTCCCATATCAGCTCATATATCACGAGTTACCCCACTTGGAATATAATGATCTTGGTATCATGTAATCTACAGATATATACCTTCATATCTGTATTATCGGCTTGTTGAAGCGGCTTTTAGTTTATCACTAATTAATTAATCAATTAAAACGAAAACTCAAAATTTCACATATTTTCCCATATCAGCTCATATATCACGAGTTACCCCCCTCGGAATAAAATGATCTTGGTATCATGTAATCTACAGATATATACCTTCATATCTATATTATCGGCTTGTTGAAGCGGCTTTCAGTTTATCACTAATTAATTAATCAATTAAAACGAAAAGTCAAAATTTTACATATTTTCCCATATCAGCTCATATATCACGAGTTACCCCCCTCGGAATATAATGATCTTGGTATCATGAAATCTACAGATATATACCTTCATATCTATATTATCGTGTTGTTGAAGCGGCTATCAGCTTATCACTAATTAATTAATCAATTAAAACGAAAAGTCAAAATTTTACATATTTTCCTATATCAGCTCATATATCACGAGTTACCCCACTCGGAATATAATGATCTTGGTATCATGTAATCTACAGATATATACCTTCATATCTGTATTATCATCTTGTTGAAGCGGCTTTCAGTTTATCACCAACTAATTAATCAATTAAAACGAAAAGTCAAAATTTTACATATTTTCCCATATCAGCTCATATATCACAAGTTACCCCACTCGGAATATAATGATCTTGGTATCATGTAATCTACAGATATATACCTTCATATCTATATTATCGCCTTGTTGAAGCGGCTTTCAGTTTATCACCAATTAATTAATCAATTAAAACGAAAAGTCAAAATTTTACATATTTTCCCATATCAGCTCATATATCACGAGTTACCCCCCTCGGAATATAATGATCTTGGTATCATGTAATCTACAGATAAATACCTTCATATCTATATTATCGTCTTGTTGAAGCAGCTTTCAGTTTATCACTAATTAATTAATCAATTAAAACGAAAAGTCAAAATTTTACATATTTTCCCATATCAGCTCATATATCACGAATTACCCCCCTCGGAATATAATGATCTTGGTATCATGTAATCTACAGATATATCCCTTCATATCTATATTATCATCTTGTTGAAGCGGCTTTCAGTTTATCACTAATTAATTAATCAATTAAAACAAAAAGTCAAAATTTTACATATTTTCCCATATCAGCTCATATATCACGAGTTACCCCCCTCGGAATATAATGATCTTGGTATCATGTAATCTACAGATATATACCTTCATATCTATATTATCGTCTTGTTGAAGCAGCTTTCAGTTTATCAATAATTAATTAATCAATTAAAACGAAAAGTCAAAATTTTACATATTTTCCTATATCAGCTCATATATCACGAGTTACTCCCCTCGGAATATAATGATCTTGGTATCATGTAATCTACAGATATATACCTTCATATCTATATTATCATCTTGTTGAAGCGGCTTTCAGTTTATCACCAATTAATTAATCAATTAAAACGAAAAGTCAAAATTTTACATATTTTCCCATATCAGCTCATATATCACGAGTTACCCCCCTCGGAATATAATGATCTTGGTATCATGTAATCTACAGATATATACCTTCATATCTATATTATCGGCTTGTTGAAGCGGCTTTCAGTTTATCACTAATTAATTAATCAATTAAAACGAAAAGTCAATATTTTACATATTTTCCTATATCAGCTCATATATCACGAGTTACCCCCCTCGGAATATAGTGATCTTGGTATCATGTAATCTACAGATATATACCTTCATATCTATATTATCGTCTTGTTGAAGCGGCTTTCAGTTTATCACTAATTAATTAATCAATTAAAACGAAAAGTCAAAATTTTACATATTTTCCTATATCAGCTCATATATCACGAGTTCCCCCCCTCGGAATATAATGATCTTGGTATCATGTAATCTACAGATATATACCTTCATATCTATATTATCGTCTTGTTGAAGCGGCTTTCAGTTTATCACTAATTAATTAATCAATTAAAACGAAAAATCAAAATTTTACATATTTTCTCACCTTTATCTTATATTGCGAGTTATTCTTCTGTGAAGATGATAATAGCTGTGTGAGTAATTAACCCCAAAGCTAAAAAGTCAATATTTTATTTTATTGATTACTTTTTTGTTGTTGTTGGATTTGTTACTATTAGTCAGTTTAGAGAGGACTAATGTTTAGAGGAATCATGCTTGACTTGTAGTGTTCATCGTTATATCTTCTGTTTTATTCCCTTGGTGTTTTAAGCTTGTAACTTTTTTATAATATTTTTAAATTTATCAGTTTGGAATTTGTTGTGAGAAAAATAATTATCATGTTTTTTTCTGTTTAGTGGAAGGCTACCATATTATTATTATTATTATTATTATTATTATTATTATTATTATTATTATTATTATTATTATTATTATTATTATTATTATTATTATTATTATTATTATTATTATTATTATTGCAACGAACTTTATGCTTTATGCATCTTTAGGTTATGCTTTATATTTCCTTACGTTATGCTTTATTATGCTTTTTCCTAATTCAGTCCTTAATGTTCTGATCCTTGAATTGTATTTCATTTTTACCCATTTGAATCTCATATTTGGTTTATTTTACTCGCATTTATAACACAAGCAGTGAAAGTATATATGAAACCATTCATTTTTCTCACTCAAAATTACATCAATACAACATACCAAATCATTTTGTGAAGTTTTCCTTAAGCAGTGTTTCGAAGATGAAACATGTACCTGCAGAGTAGACTTCTCACATTTGATGAATTCAGAACAAAGAGCAGAAAATAGATTACCACCTTCTACTCTGAAAGGGTCAGTTGGGAATTCTCTTACTCTCTGAGATGCATATACTTTTGATTTTGACATTTTAGAATAAGCACAATGAGTCTTGCCTGCCTTTTGAAACATTGTGAGGAAGCAAAAATTCACTCTGAGCGGAAGGTGCAGAGAGAGGAAGAATTCAAACTTTCCATTGTTACGCATAAAGGCAATTGACAGTTGATTTACATTGATTGCGGCATTGATGACAGTCTTTGTTGACAATTGTTATCTTCGACACAAAATATATTAACATATTTTTCTTTGTTGTAAAGATACTCAGGGTTCTGGAATCAAAAACATTAAGCATTATGCTTGATGCTTTATTTTTGTAAATTATGCTTTATTATGTTTATAAGGTAAGCAAATTTGGACATGTAAAGTGGTCAAAATCTCAGATATGGTACCAACAATAGGTGAAAAATTCCATTATGCTTTTACTGCATTTATGCTTTATGGCTGCTCTTATTATTACTATATTATTATTATTATTATTATTATTATTATTATTATTATTATTATTATTATTATTATTATTATTATTATTATTATTTACTTTGTTCTGAAACTGGCTGAGAACATCACTGTTTTCATTACTAACACTGAAATGGTTACAATGTTTTCATCCTGTGTTACAATTTATTATTTCTTCTATATGATCAGTTTAAGGAAATGTAATCGTTATTTTCTAATTTTTTAGCAAACATGTAAAGACACACACTATTCAAAGTTCTATGCGAACCCATTTCACCTTAGTTTCTCCGGAAGTGACATTTGCCATTATTCTCGCTCGTTCCTCTCATATAATAAAATGCTGACCTGGGGAAAGATATTGATGGATGGTTTGCCACTTGGAGAAATAAAAATATTTCTATGGCTGGAAATCCTCTTTTATCTTCTTCATTGTAGGCAAACGTTCTTCAATTCAACACATGTAGTTTATTGTTTGGACCGCCTTGCAAATAACTTACCACCAAACGGAATCTGTAATCAGATCCGAGGGTCCCTATCCCTTCCTCTGCCTCTCACTGCAAAGGTTCAAACTTTCTCTACCGAATACTTTTTGTCTCTTTCCTTTTTTTTATTGTAGGCAATATAAAGTGGGAAAGAATAATATTATTTTTGTGCGGCAGTTTGTCATTTAGTTGAGCAGAGAGACGGTAATCAGAATTGTTAGCTAAATATACTCCTCAAATAACAGGAAGAACTCTCAGCACAACAATATTTACAAAGATAATCCAAAAAACCAAGTTCCCTTCTCTGCTTCTCACCCGCACCGATGAACCACTCGCCCCGGGCGAGTGGGCGAGTGTTTATTTGCATCTCTGATATTGCGTATTGCCGCTTACGATAACTTATAAAACTGAAATTGTAAAAGCGGGCCGCGGTGGCTCAGTGGTAGAGCGTTCACCTCTGGTGCTAGGGGTACCGGGTTCGATCCCAGCCCCCGCCAAGTGAACTCTGTGGTGGACAAACACCGTGTGCGTGGGTTTTTTCGTGGTTCTCCCGTTTCCTCCCACTTTCTTCACTCCACCATTTCATTCATTACTCATCATCACCGTCTCCTTTAGCCTAACCGGCATAACCGTGGGACGTAAAACTCAAAGATTTCATTTCATTTCATTTTTCAAATTGTGAAAAAGAAAACGGCATAAAATGCACCGAATAAAATGTTATTACGTATTTCAAGAAAAGAAAATTTATTTTTTGTATTGGGTCCGATATCTCTTATATGTCTTTTCTGGGTGATTACTGTAGTTTGTTTTCATCATACAATCAACCTGATAGTTTTTGTCAGGAATAAAACAATCACAACTATATGTTCAGAGAATAGTTATAGAAACAGAATGTATAGAAACAACTTAAAACACATTCCGTATAGTACACCATAGACCATATAGGATACATATGTAAGAAGCAAAAAATATATGGATAAAAAATTCTTAGTTGGATTAAAATATAAAGTGGAATGGTTTTGAATGGTTTTATCAGATAATAGTTGTAGAGATAGTATTGAGATAATAATAGGAACAAAGGCAATAATAATATTATTAAGAAGTTCAGTATAATATTTACTATGTCCTAAAAACACCTAAAGTACACCCTATGCATAATATATACATAACAAATGCGAGATTCAGAATTATTTGCCTAAATGACAAATTATAGATCATTCCTCTTAAATATTGAACAATATTCCTATTGTCCAAAGTGGTTGCAAGCTACTGTGTAAAGTGGAGCATTTGTATTTCTTATTACTATTATGGAAGCTTCCCGCATGTAACCGTTTTCGAAAAATGTGCACTTTTCAACTTTATTCCTCCAGTAACCTACATTTATTTTTGGAAGTAGACAATTCTAGAAGACGCCCTCTAAAACAACTTAAGTTTCAAATTAAATGTCGATAGGTGGTGGTGGTCGCTTCGCTAAATCACACGGACGGACATCGGAAAACTAAGTTTTCGTCATGTGAGAGTCATGAAATGTTAAAATCTGTCGAAATCTTGAATTCACATTATTTCACGATCACATTTCTTTCAATTCCTTATAGTAGGCAGTAGATACAAAGTTTGAACTTAAAACTAATACGTTCCTTTATTTTCAATGTTTATAATTCATCGTACAGTCTACTAAACGAATATTTCCTTACACGTAGCATTCGCTACATCGAGTTTTCTGTACACCAAATTTTCCGTGCAACGAATTTTCTTACACCAAGATTTCCTACACCAAATTTACCTACACTCAATCTTTCTGCTCCCGTGCTGTTACAAGGTCAGTTTTTTAATAGACCAATATTCATAAATCAACAACAACAATTCTGTCGCAGTTTAAACCAGTGGTTCCCAACATAGCGGCAGGTCGTGCAAAGCGAGCAAAGGGGGATCACGCTACTGACATAAATAAGTTACTTATGTAATTATGAATAAGTATTACGAATATTGTAACAACGAGCCGTTAAATAACGTATAAATACAAAATAGGTATTGGTTAACAAGAACTGAGGTTTTATTTAGAACAAACGAGATAGAAAAGTATGTCCCTTTCTGCAGCGAGGGTATATGAGACGTTGACCTAATGGTTAACGTGGAATCCGATGCACTAAACATAAGCCAGGAATCGAACCCGAGTCTCCCATGCCAAAGGTGCGTATGCTAACCGCTTAACCACGAAGGAGCTCATAAGACATATCGAGAAGCTGTATTTTGCAATAGATTCAGGGTACCAAAATTAGGAACTCTCTCTCCCTTTCACCCTCTATTGAAATCACAAGTGGTTCAAATCAACCATTGCAGGTTTCAGTGCTTATCGCCATAGAACAAAAACGGTAACAGATAGTAATAACCGACATTTTGCAATCTATTCAGGATCCCAGTTAAGAAAATCATAACCACCCGTAACATACTACCAAAGCCGAGAGTGTTTAAAAATATATTATTACTTCCGGTTTCAATATTGATCTCTATAAAGTAAAAATGGTATGATATATCGAGGTTTTTTCTTTCTTTTTTTAACCCTCTGAAGCACTTGGTGAAACTAGCTAGTTTGTACTAACAATAGATTGAGAGCAGATTAATGGTCTAATATATTGACTCAAAACACTTTTATCGTCTCTTCTCGTTGAAATGATCGAAGAAGAGTTATATATTCCTTCCAGGGAATCGCTAGCTTTGCCCGCTTCTGGACCCGGACTGTTTATTTATAATAATAATAATAATAATAATAATAATAATAATAATAATAATAATAATAATAATAATAATAATAATAATAATAATAATAATAATAATAATAATAAAGCATTTGGAAGCAAATAAAATATTTTTGTAGCTAATTTGAGGGTGGTATTGTGTATTTATAAGTAAACGGTAGTACGTAATTTTACTAGTAAAACGATTGTCGAAAATAGTGCTTATAATAAATTAGGTACGTCATTAATAATCTCGATCATCATATGGTCTAATTGTTTTAAACAGGTTAAGTGAAATACTTAAATGAGCTAGATTTTAATGTAGAGAGAGAAACATACAAAAACAAAACTTTCTACTAACATCAGAAATTTCCGGTGGAAGTACGGACCCCCAGGGCCCTCCCTTTGCTACGTTCGTGTTTGAAATGAAATAATGAATCAAAAAACTACCTATTTTTACCATAAATATATCTGGGCAATATCTGTTAGGATTATGACCTTACCTCTGTTAGTCGTATAAAAATATTCATCGATTGTGCTTAGTTACAGTTTCCTATATATAATACGTATATTTGTGAAAAGATATAACTAAACAGCGTATAGGACCTTTAAAAAGAGTACTTTCCTAACAATAATCCCAAGTAACAAGGTTGATTGGCTCACCGTTGGGAATTGAGTGGGATTTGGTAAAAAGGGTGGGTGATGTTCGGTGAGAGCCTATAGCGGAAAAACTTACGTTGGCCCAACGTTGGTTAAATATAAGGTTGGCTAACTAACTAATCTCCCGATCTTCACGCAACGAGACTAGAATTGACTGTTTTCCCAACTAAGTAATACGTTACTGTAGCGTTGGCTAAATGCTGGGGAACCGCTTTAAGAAAAGCACTTTTCCCACCACTCGACCATTTTCTTTTATCGTTGGCTAATGGCAGGGCCGGCGCTAACAGTTTCGCCGCCCTGGGCGGTACTTTCCCATGCCGAACCTGTAATCTGGAACCCTTATTTTAACGGAAGACGTTCAAGTGTCATGAAAAAGATGTCCCATTTAAAAACTTGTATGAAATGGAAAAGTAAACAAAAAATTGAACTACCCCTCTCGAATGTTTACTCCATACGTGACACAATGTTTAGAATTCTCGATTTCGCTGTATATCTATGATACACAGCAGCGCGTACAGAAAATAATAATAATAAAAAATGCTTTAGTCCCGACTAAGAATTTTAATTTTAAGTTTATATCAAGGTGTGTTTCCAATATTACGACAAAATTAAGTGATTAGCTTAAATCTTATAATGTACTAAAACACAATAGAGATACATAAATTTAACATATCTTAATTGAAAGAAACTTTTCTTGGTTTGGAAATAATAAACACTTCTGACCAAAGTATATACACTTGTTTATTAAAAACTAAATTCCAGTATAATAGTTTCAACAACGTAACGTTGTCTTCATCAGACACTAACTGCTTTGCTTCTTGCTTTGATATAAGCAAATTCCTTTCTCACGTTCACGTAGTCCAATGTTTCAACCAATTCAAGTTTTATTGATATCATCGCTGGACCACTCAAGCGTGTTTCAGATATGGAAGAACGTAAATTAGTTTTTAATAAGCTTAAGTTTCGAAAAACGTCTTTCTCCACTTGTCACTGTTACCGATAAGGTTAACAAAATCCTAAGTGCAATACTGACGTCGGGAGCAAAGTCATGTTCCTCAATTTTAGTTTCTTTTGGTGTACCTTGAGGCTTAATTATAGCAGTTAACACTTTCAGTTCGCCTTTGAAATCACTGGTGTTAATATTTTTCGATTCTTCGTGTGTTAAGATGCTGGCAAGTTTAGTCCACTTTTCAGACAAAAGTTCAGGTTGCATATCTTCAAGATTACTTATAACGTAAAGAAAATCGAAATACTTGCTGTAATCTTTAAGTTGCTCAAACCTTTTTCTTAAAGCTAACACAATCACGTCTAGAACTTTGTAATAGAAATCGATCTTGTATCTTTTTGTGGATCTTCAATAGCTTCATCCTCTGCTTCGTTCTGAAACTGTCTCTTCTTCTTTCGACTTCGAGCTTGCACCGTCTTACCTATCAGTGGATCATCCATATCTAATGCTCATGCCAACTCCATCGCATCAACTAAGTAAGATTGAAACTTTTTATCATTTCTGTTCCTCTCAAACTACTCACATATATTTTCAAGTAACCTAACAGCATACAACACATGATAATCAATGCTGTAGAGATTTTTGCTTACTGTGTTTACTTGGAGTAAAAAGTCATAGCAGATAACGAATGAGTAAAGTAAAGTTACTCTCCTTTGCTATACACAAATCATCGTGGGCGACCATTCTATCTGTTTTATTGTTGTTATTTATTTGAAGTAAGACATCATAATCTCCCCTATTTGATATCTAAGTGAAGTCAGAGCATCAATTTGGATCTCCCACCTTGCGTGCTTAATAGTTTTAAAGCAAGACTGCCAATATGTTCCTTTAGTTATGGCCCAATGTTGAACTAACGCAGAAATAAAGTCAAACTTTTTTAACTATACAAAAAATGGCGTACTGAAATATTGTAGCTGCATCGTTAACGACAAGATTTAGTGAATGACTATTGGAAGGAATATAGAACGCTCAGAAGTTTATTTCTAAAATTCTTTTTTGAATACCTGAAAGTTTGACTTCCATATTGGAACTATTGTCTTATCCTTAGCCCCTCATGTCTTCGATAGGAATGTTCATTTCCTTTAGCTGTTTAATTATTACTTCTGTCAGTCCTCGACCAGTGGTGTCTGTTACCGGTATGAAATCAATCAAGAAAATGTTTGCAAATTTTTACAAGGCATTCTCCAGTACTGTATGTAATTTGTACAAAACGAGCGATTATTGTCATTTGCTCCGTACTAGAAATATCTGGCGCACAGTTTAGTATTATACTATAATATTTTGCAGCTATCAACAAAGACAATATTTTACTTTTAATTTGTTCACTAAGAATTTGAATAGTTTCATTTTAGACATCTTTTCCTAAGTAGTAGTCGTATTTATTTTGCCCTCCCATTGATCTTTTAATGTGTTCGGCCATGACGCAGTCAAACTTTGCAAAGAGTTCTACCAGTTTCAGAAAATTACCGTTATTACTTGTGTAAAGTTTATCTGATGTTCTGCGTAACGGTAGACATTGTTCACTTAAAAACTGTATTATTGCAACTAGTCGTTCTATTACGTTTTTCCAATGTGCTTCGGCATTGAACATTTTCTGGTGTTCTGCGTCTATTGTAAGACCACTCTTCAGTCTTATCGAAAGCTTCATCCACCTTGTTTGCGACTCAAGACTAACCAAAGCTCTCAGAAAAGAGGTGCCAATTATAGCCATCAACTGCGAAATATATATTTTACTTGTGGAAAACAATTTCCAACAAAAACAGAAAACAGCATTCTTACTTTCTGAATAAACTAACTACTTTCTGAACACAGTTTTGCCATTACATAATGTATGTTACAGTTAGTTACCTGTGATCCTACGGTTGAAATTGTCTCTGGGACAGTTGTCAAGATCAGTTAATTGCTCTGGAGGACCTCTTTTGATTAGGGTGGTTCTAATAAAATAATTTATACTACGAGGCCAATTCGCAGGATCTTGGTCTATAACATCACTGTGTGTGATGTTTGCGAAAATTTTATCTAAACCGCTGGAAGGGAAATATTGAACAAGGTACGTGTGACTAGTAGTTTGATACGAGTTTCCTGAATTTCCTGAGTATTTTCCTGAATGTGAGTGAAGTAAATTTAATTATATTCTAAGGTGAACACAATTTTATTTATCCATGTAGGTCTATTACAAGCATTATACGAAGGTCGTTTCGAAAGTAATTCATCATATTTTCTTTCATGGAAACTAATGGAGATACATTAATAACAACAGCACAGCTAAACAGAGCAATATTTCAGCTACAGACTGTCATTTTTCCACATAGTTCCCACCATTCTTTATGCACTTTTGCCAACGATGAACCAGAGCCTGCATGCCGCGCTTGTAAAAATTGGAACCAGCTGAGGCTAACTACTTCCTTACAGCTTTGACAAACAAGGCATTATAGCCGACATTCAACTTTGTACACAATTCTCTGGTCGTTTAAGGCGATCTTAATGTCATTGGGATTTGGTTGGCCCAGCGTTGAGAGATGGTTGGGGATTGGTTGGATAAACGAAGACCCAACCTTCGTTAGGTTGAGAAATGGGTCTGAAATGGTTGCCAAAGCGGCCAGACCTGACTCTGGGCCACCATTGGTATGTCGCATCGCCAACATTTTCCCAACGTTGAGCCAACTGATTTTGCTACTAGGGATGTAAGTCTTGCAACTTGTATTTTATATCATCGGAAAATTTTTTACCCGCCTCTAGCATTATTTTATGATTTCTTCAATTTTCATATAACATTATATGTGCATATATACAGGGTGCGGCAGCGTTCATAGCGTAATTTGACTTGCATAGTACAATGACGTACTGCATGAATGAGCGCCAGCTCGTGCCGCATTCGTGTACTAACGAGCTTCCATTTCGAGTGTGACAGTGATATGGAGCGGTGAAGTGCACAGCATTGTGCCTTTGCTGTTGAAATTTACTTCAAGAATAACGACTCTGTTATTGCTACCCAGCGTCTATTTCGGCAATATTTCAACTTGGAAAATCATGGGAAAGTTCCAGATGGACGAACCATTGTGAAGTGGGTACGTTCATTTCAAACAGCAGGTTCTGTTTGTAGTGGCAAACCGGGAAGAAGTGAAAGAACTCTGCGGACACCAGAAGCCGTGGAAAATGTTTGTGCTGCAATATTGCATAGCCGAAAAAGATCTGCTCGTCGTCATTCGCAAACTGTGCATATGTCCGATCGGTCATTCAGGAGAATATTGCACGAAGATCTCCATTTTCACCCATATAAGCTGCAGATTGTTCAGGAAATTAGGCCTCGCGATTGGGTTTCACGAGAAACATTCTGCTTGACCATGCGTGATCTCCTTCGCCAAAATCCACAAATGTTGCACACCATCCTGATGCCAGATGAAGCGCATTTCGAGTTATGTGGTTCAGTGAAAAAGCAGAATATGCGTTATTGGAGTGATGTAAACCTGCATGAACTGTACATCAAGCCCTTGCACAGTTCTCGTGTCACAGTGTGGTGTGGAGTTGCTTCCTTTGGGATTATTGGCCCTTACTTCTTTGAGGCTGACAGCGGTCTGGCTGTAACTGTCACTAGTGAACGCTACCTAAAGATGCTGCAAGATTTCGTTCTTACCCAATTAGGTATGGTCGATGTGAATGTGGAACAATTATGGTTTCAACAAGACGGAGCTACCTCGCATACAGCCAGAATTGGCATTGGTTTCTTGCGACAGACAATTCCAGGTTTCCCGTTTCGGTGACATTTCCTGGCCGCCTCGCTCACCTGATCTTTCATGTGCAGACTTTTTCCTTTGGGGCTACCTGAAGCAAGAAGTGTTCCGAACACGTTGTGCCACCATTCCTGATTTGAAGGATCGCATCAAAACTGCCGTCGACAATGTCACAGGGAATACGTTACGCCGAGTTATGGAAAGTTTCCAACGCCGCCTAGATGAATGTGTTGTGCAGAGGGGGCCTCATTTGACAGGAGTCATATTAAAAAAGTAATTCACTCAATGGATAATGACTTACACATTAGTAACTTTAACTTTTAATTGACATAAGAGGTAATAAATAAATTACAGTTACTGCTTGATGGTGTGTTTTTAATATCCTACTATGAACGCTGCCGCACCCTGTATAAATGACAAAAAAAATTATATTAAATTTTACGTTGGATTTCTAAAAGAAAAAAAAAAGTCAAGCGATTGCATATGACAGTCTCCTCATGATTTTCATACCTATACATGCATAAGTAGATTTTTTGAATGTGATTTAGTTCATCTCCTTCCTTTTTAGCA
Organism: Thermobia domestica; assembly: GCF_964235325.1. Classification (NCBI taxonomy): domain Eukaryota; kingdom Metazoa; phylum Arthropoda; class Insecta; order Zygentoma; family Lepismatidae; genus Thermobia; species Thermobia domestica. The sequence goes on along the minus strand of NC_137459.1, from coordinate 41,928,392 downwards.
CGATTTGTTGTAACTTGTTTCTTATTTTTAAAAAAAAAAAAAAAAAAAAAAAAAGAAAACATGATTGTAAAAATTCTTATTTTAATTAATGTAAATAATTAATAACAAAATTAAATGCAATCCAGTAACGTAAGTGAAACAATGTACAGTTGAAACGACACAGTATAATGTCAATCGTGTTACAGCGAAAGTGAAACATTTAAACAATTCTATATTATCAGATTTTTACCTAGTATGTAATGTTTGTAGATTTGCTATCTCGATATATAGTATATACTGCTATCTTACTGTATATACCGCATACGTGTATTTCATAAAGTATGTTTGGACAATGAATGAAGACGTACTTGGACCTCTTGAAAGTTTTTAAACTGAACCTGTATCATGACTAAATTTGATTAGCCGATTTAAAATAAATTTCAGGACATTATTAATAAATTATTACCTTTAATACTTTATGATAATATTGATTTGATTTATTAGGCAGCAAACAGCATACACAGCCACAGGTGCAGCCTGGCAGCAGGTACATGACATATTCAACCAAACTCATAGAAATCAACACAAAATAAACTTAGATTACATACTTGAATAAAAATGACGCATCATAAATAAAAACTAATATTAACTAAGATAAAGTAAAATCATGTAGTATCCGCTAATGCATCAAACAAAAAACTATTAATAATAATAATAATAATAATAATAATAATAATAATAATAATAATAATAATAATAATAATAATAATAATAATAATAATAATGTATAACTTAATTCATGTTCGGAGATGAAACACAGAGACACGGAAAGGATAATAAAGGCGGCGGCAAAGAAAACGAAAAAGTAGTGTCTAAAAATAGCAAAATAAATCAGTTATAGTACGCAAATAGAAACAAGTAAGGTTTTATACGAAACCCCCTCAATATATAAATGAAACTCGAATGACATGAGATGCATTTTAGAGCTCGATAATGTTTTCTGTTTTCAATATTTGAAAACAAAATTTGTCCTTGTACATCTGTTTTATTGCTGTTTTATTTTTTATGAAAAAAAGTTAGTTCCATAGTAGTGGAGGCAATAAAAATTTGTCATTTAGTCCTTCTGTACGTTAACATAAAGAACCCGACTTCTAGGTTTCCGGTGACGATGTGTGGTTGATGGGAAAAGGTAGTAAAATGGATGAAAGTTCCTTCACAGCTAACACAGGAGACCTTGTCCTTCTCAAGCCAATACAAATTCTATTGTTCGGGTTATTGCATTACTCTCCAATACTAAAAGTGAACTTTTACAATAGCCCAATCAATGGATCATATCCTAAAAGCGAATGATTAAACTTAGGTATATATTATTTGATAATACTTCAGTAATTGTACAAGTGTATTCCCTGCACTCTCTCAACTTATAGCTTATCAACATTAGTCATTACGTACAATTAAGTAGAAGAGTATGTATGAAATGTAATATAACGTTAATTAAAAAAACCTACATTACACTGTACTTTATTTATTAATTAACTTATTTATTTTTATTGCTCCAATAACAAAGCTTTGTTGCAAATTAGAATTTCAATTATATAATTATTTATAACTAAACGAAATATTACTCTGAACGTATTCTATTATGTCTCTTTGTCATTCCCTATTATGCCCTGTAAAGTTTGATTTACCAAAAGTTCCTGTATATATTAAATATTTTAGTCAATGTGTCACTCTTTACAGGGGACAAAATCTATAAAGTAATGGATGGAACACACTAAGTTTGGCCATGATATAGACGACTAAGAGTTAGAAATTGGGTTTCTAAAGGGAGCTTATATATACAATTCATATCAAGATATCTGCAAAAGAAACTTTTATACCTATAGCAATAAATTAAAAAAAAAAGAAAAATGAAATCCTTCAGTTTAACGTCCAACGTTATGCCCTTTAATATAAGGGAGACAATAATCAAAGCAAGCGAATGATGATGTTGGAGTCAGAAAGTGGGACAAAATGGGGGTACCTTCAGAAGATCCAGTGGTATGGTGTTATCTACCACAAACATACGTGGCAGGGATCAAACCAGAGACTTTGCGCACGCTCACCAGAAGTGCGTGCTTTACCACTGAGCCAGCGCGCCTTCCTGGAATTTGAAAACACATTTCAATAATACGTAATCAACCTTACTTATGCGCATTAATGGAGAGAATAGATTGTAACATTTGGAGAAAACTACTTCACTTCCTGAATTGTGTGACACAACTACTTGTTCAATAAAAAGTAGTTTCTTTCATCAAAAAGAGCGATATGTAACTAATCGAGAAGCATACTTTATCTCAACAACATAATTAATTGAGTAACTGATAAAAAATCATTAGAAAAATTTAAATGTAATGAATAACTGAAATTAAAAAAGTTGACAATGCAAACAACCTACAACAGATACAGAGTAAATGCAAAAAAGACTCAAGAAACAGCATCAGAAATTCAAAAAAAGTTACACATAAAATTTCATTAATTAATATCTACACAATTAATTCCTCATTCAGCAACAATTAAAAACACAAAACTGCATTACAAGAAATAAAATTATATCAAGATCCTTATGATTACATAGGGGAAACACAAGCTATCAAAATTCGAAAACATGCAAAATTTGAATTTTAGTTTTAATTGATTAATTAAATATCTATAACATGAAATCCGTTTCAACATAGCTATACTACAGATATGAAGCTATACATCATGAGAATAAACGATGAAAAAATGATTGACATTCGAGGGGGATAACTTGTAAAATACGATTAAATATAACAAAATATGGAAAAATTTGACCCTTCGTTTTATGTGATTAAATAATAAGTCACAAAGTGAAAGCCACTTTTACACGACTATCATATAGATGTGAAGTATAAATCTCGAGATTCAATCATAATAAGATGATTGAGATTGGAGGGGCGTAACTCGTGATATATGATTGAATAATCGACAATATAAAAAATTTTGACATTTCACCATAATTAATTAATTAATAAGTCAGAAACAGAAAGTCACTTCAACAAAACTATAATATAGATATAAAAATACATATATGCAGATTGAATGATACCAAGATGACTATGTTCTCAAGGGGGTTACTCGTGATATATGACCAAATATGGGAAAGTAAGTAAAATTTAACTGTTTGCTTTAATTCACTAATTAATTAGTGATAAAGTGAAAGCCGCTTCAACAAGACAATAATATAGATATGAAGATATATGTCTGTAGATATAATGATACCAAGATCATTATGTTCCGAGGGGGGTAACTCGTGATATATGAGCTGATATGGGAAATATGTAAAATATTGACTTTTCGTTTTAATTAATTAATTAATTAGTGCTAAACTGAAAGCCGCTTCAACAAGACGATAATATAGATATGAAGGTATATATCTGTAGATTACATGATACCAAGATCATTATATTCCGAGGGGGGTAACTTGTGATATATGAGCTGATATGGGAAAATATGTAAAATTTTGACTTTTCGTTTTAATTTATTAATTAATTAGTGCTAAACTGAAAGCCGCTTCAACAAGACGATAATATAGATATGAAGGTATATATCTGTAGATTACATGATACCAAGATCATTATATTCCGAGGGGGGTAACTTGTGATATATGAGCTGATATGGGAAAATATGTAAAATTTTGACTTTTCGTTTTAATTGATTAATTAATTAGTGATAAACTGAAAGCTGCTTCAACAAGACGATAATATAGATATTAAGGTATATATCTGTAGATTACATGATACCAAGATCATTATATTCCGAGGGGGGTAACTTGTGATATATGAGCTGATATGGGAAAATATGTGAAATTTTGAGTTTTCGTTTTAATTGATTAATTAATTAGTGATAAACTAAAAGCCGCTTCAACAAGCCGATAATATAGATATGAAGGTATGTATCTGTAGATTACATGATACCAAGATCATTATATTCCAAGTGGGGTAACTCGTGATATATGAGCTGATATGGGAAAATATGTGAAATTTTGACTTTTCGTTTTAATTGATTAATTAATTAGTGATAAACTAAAAGCCGCTTCAACAAGACGATAATATAGATATGAAGGTATATATCTGTAGATTACATGATACCAAGATCATTATATTCCGAGGGGGGTAACTCGTGATATATGAGCTGATATGGGAAAATATGTAAAATTTTGACTTTTCGTTTTAATTTATTAATTAATTAGTGATAAACTGAAAGCCGCTTCAACAACACGATAATATAGATAAGAAGGTATATATCTGTAGATTACATGATACCAAGATCATTTTATTCCGAGGGGGGTAACTCGTGATATATGAGCTGATATGGGAAAATATGTAAAATTTTGACTTTTCGTTTTAATTGATTAATTAATTAGTGATAAACTGAAAGCCGCTTCAACAAGACGATAATATAGATATGAAGGTATGTATCTGTAGATTACATGATACCAAGATCATTATATTCCGAGGGGGGTAACTCGTGATATATGAGCTGATATGGGAAAATATGTAAAATTTTGACTTTTCGTTTTAATTGATTAATTAATTAGTGATAAACTGAAAGCCGCTTCAACAAGCCGATAATATAGATATGAAGGTATATATCTGTAGATTACATGATACCAAGATCATTATATTCCGAGGGGGGTAACTCGTGATATATGAGCTGATATGGGAAAATATGTGAAATTTTGACTTTTCGTTTTAATTGATTAATTAATTAGTGATAAACTAAAAGCCGCTTCAACAAGACGATAGTATAGATATGAAGGTATGTATCTGTAGATTACATGATACCAAGATCATTATATTCCAAGTGGAGTAACTCGTGATATATGAGCTGATATGGGAAAATATGTGAAATTTTGACTTTTCGTTTTAATTGATTAATTAATTAGTGATAAACTAAAAGCCGCTTCAACAAGACGATAATATAGATATGAAGGTATATATCTGTAGATTACATGATACCAAGATCATTATATTCCGAGGGGAGTAACTCGTGATATATGAGCTGATATGGGAAAATATGTAAAATATTGACTTTTCGTTTTAATTGATTAATTAATTAGTGATAAACTGAAAGCCGCTTCAACAACACGATAATATAGATATGAAGGTATATATCTGTAGATTACATGATACCAAGATCATTTTATTCCGAGGGGGGTAACTCGTGATATATGAGCTGATATGGGAAAATATGTAAAATATTGACTTTTCGTTTTAATTAATTAATTAATTAGTGATAAACTGAAAGCCGCTTCAACAAGACGATAATATAGATATGAAGGTATATATCTGTAGATTACATGATACCAAGATCATTATATTCCGAGTGGGGTAACTCGTGATATATGAGCTGATATGGGAAAATTTGTAAAATTTTGACTTTTCGTTTCAATTAATTAATTAATTAGTGATAAACTGAAAGCCGCTTCAACAAGACGATAATATAGATATGAAGGTATATGTCTGTAGATTACATGATACCAAGATCATTACATTCCGAGGGGGGTAACTCGTGATATATGAGCTGATATGGGAAAATTTGTAAAATTTTGAGTTTTCGTTTTAATTAATTAATTAATTAGTGATAAACTGAAAGCCGCTTCAACAAGACGATAATATAGATATGAAGGTATATATCTGTAGATTACATGATACCAAGATCATTATATTCCCAGGGGGGTAATTCGTGATATATGAGCTGATATGGGAAAATATGTAAAATTTTGACTTTTCGTTTTAATTGATTAATTAATTAGTGATAAACTGAAAGCTGCTTCAACAAGACGATAATATAGATATGAAGGTATTTATCTGTAGATTACATGATACCAAGATCATTATATTCCGAGGGGGGTAACTCGTGATATATGAGCTGATATGGGCAAATATGTAAAATTTTGACTTTTCGTTTTAATTGATTAATTAATTGGTGATAAACTGAAAGCCGCTTCAACAAGATGATAATATAGATATGAAGGTATATATCTGTAGATTACATGATACCAAGATCATTATATTCCGAGGGGGGTAACTCGTGATATATGAGCTGATATAGGAAAATATGTAAAATTTTGACTTTTCGTTTTAATTGATTAATTAATTAGTGATAAACTGAAAGCTGCTTCAACAAGACGATAATATAGATATGAAGGTATATATCTGTAAATTACATGATACCAAGATCATTATATTCCGAGGGGGGTAACTCGTGATATATGAGCTGATATGGGAAAATTTGTAAAATTTTGGTTTTTCGTTTTAATTAATTAATTAATTAGTGATAAACTGAAAGCCGCTTCAACAAGACGATAATATAGATATGAAGGTATATATCTGTAGATTACATGATACCAAGATCATTATATTCCGAGGGGGGTAACTCGTAATATATGAGCTGATATGGGAGAATTTGTAAAATTTTGATTTTTGTTTTAATTTTTTAATTAATTATTGATAACGTGGAGGCCGCTTCAGCACAACTATAATATAAATATGGTGGTGTATATCAGAGTATAAATAACTACTGCGTTCTATATGATTTGAGAGAGTTACAAGGGGTTGTTTATTTGTCTTTGTATACACTGGCAACCCTGAGATTTTTCTGTTACGGAGGTAGCAGATATCTGCTAGGATCACCGCGGTACTCAGCATGATGTGCTTATTCCGAAAAAAAAAAGAAAATTCGATTTAGGGGCCGTTCAAAAATTTTGTGGGCCCGGAACCAAAAAATCCAATGGTTTTTTATTCAATTATAAATTTTCTTGCAGGCCTTATGTCTGGAGAACTACATATGCAGTAGTCAAACCAAAACTACCACTTAACCCAGTATGATGTGCTTATTTCGTAAAAAAAAAAAAAAAAAATGAAATCTCGATTTAGGGTCCATTAAAATTTTTTGTAGCCCTTGATCCAAAAAATCCAATATATTTCATTCAATAAAATATTTTCTTGTTTTCTTCTTCTTCTTGGTTGGATCCGTGGCTCTGACAAGGGCCGGACCTTACAGCGTTGCCAACATGAACCATAATTATAGAAAAATTTAAGTTTTACGTCCCACAGTTATGCCGGTTAGGCTAAAGGAGACGGTGATGATGAGAAATAAATGAAATGGTGGAATGAAAAAGTGGGAGGAAACGGGAGAACCCTTAGAAAACCCACGCACACAGTGTTTGTCCACCACAAAGCTCATTGGGAGGGAGCGGGGTCGAACCAAGGACCCCATACACCAAAGGTGAACGCTTTACCACTGAGCCACCGCGGCCCACGATAATTATCGAATGATACGATTATTTTGATCTCCGTACGATATACTCAGGATTTACATTTCTTGGGGCTCGGCATCTATGGCCATTCATCCCGTCACGTTTGAGGTATGACGTCCCTCGGAGAGCACACTATCCGAGGAAAGGGAAGGAAGAAAGGATTCGGAATGGAAGGAAGTAGCCTGGGACCTATAAGGTACTACCGCGACATTTGCCTGGTGTGAGTGAGGAAAACCCACGAAAGCCTCATTCAGGGTGGCTGGCCTGAAAAAGCATTTCACAAGCGACCAAGTGCCCTCATCGGAAATCGAACCCAGGACCGCTTGCACCGAAGGTGAGAGTGTTAGCGACTACACTACGCGGGGCCACTCCGTACGATGTACGATAGCTGAAGAACGATAATAGGAAAGTATACGATATTTTAACAACTTCTAATAAGATGCAAAGATAATTCTACAGGTGGTTGAAACTCGAAAGAAATTTCATTCATTGCGTGAAAAAAATGTGAATTTTGCAACATACTGTACATCAGAAAATTCTTCAAAACATTATAAGGGTGACCAATGTTTCGAGAAAGTAAATAATACTGGTAAATTAACGTTAATAGGGTAGTTATTTAAATATTTTTATGTTACACTATTAACCACATTTTACGTTTATCGCATTTTAAATTCATAAAACCAGTTCACCTGCGTACACATGTTTATTATTACTCAGTAATTGGTTATCTGATCATTGCAATTTAACATACATTTTGGATACTGTATGAGACGGGACGTACCGTAAGACGGGGTTACTTTGCACAAGATTTAAGGAATTTTAAAGAAAATTGCATCTAACTTACAAACGAAATGATTTAGAACACTGTATTTTAAACATATAATAGCTAGATATATAAGGAAAACATTCGTGCAAGTGCATTAGTAAACATTCAGTAGACCGTATGACCATGGTTATCGAAATTTAAACTTGGTGCAAAGTTACCCCATAGGTGGAGGGATACTTTACACAACATACAAAAAAGTATGTTTAACATACGAACATACTGGTTCTGTGCAATGTTTTCCCTTCAGTATTTATACATTTCACTTCCTACACAAAACTGCATGCAGTCTACAAATATTGATATTAGAATGATGGTACCGGTATTTCAGTATTTAGTATGAATTATTGATATTTGTAAAGAAAATTATATATTGTCTGGTACAGGCTAGGGCTTCAAGTTTCGCCTATTCAAGATTCGCCTAATACTTTCTAGCTATGTAAACGTCAATCATAGCGATGACACAGAGTCAATTTTCTTGTTAGGCGAAAGTTGATTTTTTGCAAAACTTAGTTTCGTTCTCATACGTTGGTAGTCCTGCATCTCCTTAATAGTTAGCATTTTTTGTTGAAATTATTTTCGCGCTCTCATTAAATAGTCCGATATGTAGGAGAAAATTTGACAAACGCAGCAAAAATTAGTAGCTTAATGAAATTTGCAGGATAGTTTCCTTTCATTAAGTATAGTAATATCTTAAAAGAAAGTCCCGAGCATTCCTCTTAAGCTTCATCCAATATGACTGCCATATCCAATTTGGCTGCCACCATCTATAGAACAATTATATTTCCCTTGATTTTACGGTCTTGGAACTTAAAACAAAATATTTTGTAAATAAAATTTCCTTTGTTTGATATTTAATTCATATCTGTATAAAGTTACAAAAGTTAGAGTATAGGTTTGTATCGCTTAATCTTGTACCTGTGTTTCTATCAACTGTATTTTTCTGATTTCCTTGGGGCATTGTACGGAAGTTTCTGTAAATTCATTTAGCAAAATAGCCCGTAGAGAAAATGTTATTTAAGCGAAATTCAGTTTTTTATAAACAATAAAAATAATTTATAGTACATAAAAGACAAAAATTAACCCATCCCTGGCACAGGCACTGTTGGGATGGAACATAAACGATATGATTAGGTTGGATCAGACCAACTACTGCTTCAGATGAAAGAAAAAAATCATTGAAACAACGAATTATTAGGAGAGCGTATATATTTTAGTAACTTTGGTTTCATAAAATAAACTCTGCTTCTTTCAAAACAGAAAAGGAACTTATTACACTGAAAAACGAAAACGAAAAAGAAAGAAGGAACTTCGAAAGATTCATAAAGTAACGTATAATTCGAGGGTAGTTTCAAAACTAAGATAACGCCAACATGTCACTTTCATCATGTTGTTTTATGATTCCCAACATGTGATTTTCCTTCAATTAATGCACATGTCTGAATAAAACAATATCGAACATGAACAGTTGGACTAAGTACAAGAGAGTTTTACATTTGCAATACACCAACCTCAGAAGGGAGTTTAAGTGCTGGTATGTCCAAACAAATTATTGAGTAGCATTCTTCATTTTCTCTTCCGATCCCTAATCAATTGCTGAAATATCTTGCTCAAGCCGAGTTTGCTCCTAATGGTACACCTTCGATGCGTGTGGTCTGCTCGCACTTGTTGTTATGTGTAAAACTGAGGTATGAGTTATTGGTGTAAAATAAGTCTTCTATATGTGAAATATCGACAAAAAGCCAGTGCGTCACCATCATGCGATGCATAAAAGTGTAAGTTAATTGGAAATATTATCCTACTTCTACTAGTTCTTCAGGATTTGCAGTAGATTTGTTGAATATACTCACAACCTGTTGCAATTAAAGATATACCACATTGACTTGACACCTAGTCTTACCTTCCAAGCGCTGCTATCGGCTGAAGGAATTCCACTCCCTTTTGCTAAGACTTTCTCCCTTAGCAACAACTGAACCCTTATTGGCTCAACGCGTGGGTGTGAGCTTTAGTTCGCATTTTTGCCACGGCTCAAGACATTTTGGCAGCATTATAACTATCTACTTCTCGAGTAGTTTCTAACAAATTTTTCCTTTCTGGAACAGAGACAAAGACGTGTCACTTTCAGAAAAGTTCATGTAAAAACAGTATCATATCATCCATGTTTTCTCCTGTATTTTCATGTATTTAATCATTTCGGCTAGTTGATTAAATCTGCCTTCTTTATGAAAAGTTTTTTAAAAAATCAGAACAATACTAGTGCTACACAAACCTACTCTACCAATGGGTACAACCCTACGATAACAATGGAAACATGACGATTAATCAATTAATCGAGCGGAAGCATGGCACTCCCAAATAACAAGAAAGCAGGAAATCCGCATTTGAATATATACAAATTTATAGATCTTTTGAAACAGGAGCAAGCAGAAAATGAAATGACAATGTATCAACTCCAGATGCCTGGGACACGTCACAATATCAAGGAAAGCAAAACAGTATTGCCTTAATCAACGATTGTGGAACTCGAAAGAAGGTTAAATCAGAAGAAATACACATAATACAGTATTTTCATTCACTGTCTCGTCAATACAGTACAGAATTGTATTTAATTTACGTTTGATTACTAATTCTTGGTGCTTTGTTATTTTATGATTTACACAAACTCTCTTAGGATTTCTGTCACTTCATTTTATGTTTTCTGTAAGACATTTTGTAACTTCATATAAGATTATCACAGCTCGATGTCAAGATATCTAGTCATATAGACTCTACTGTAATTGTGTTTATACTGTTTTAATTTTTACTTTTTAAATATATATATTTTTAAAATTTATTGACTACAGATTTGTGTGTCATTCACATAGGATCGTTTATCCTAACAAAAAAGTTTCCTTTTCAAACCAAACAAATCTGACATGATACAGCAGCTGGAAAAAGAATTACCTGAAATGTCTACATCATCTCTCTCTGCATCTTGTCAGTACTACCAACATAATTTTACATTAGGCAAATCTTGAATTTGCATTAGGCCTACACTTTCTGTTGAGTTAAGATCTGTAAATTCCATTGCCTCAGGTTATTAGGAGAATCTTGAATAGGCCAAAGTTGAAGTCACCGGTACCGGCACAGGAACTACATTCTGATAGTTTAGCATACGCCCCACAAAAATGCCAACTCAGGAACAGAAAAAAATCCCCGTGAACTGATTTGCCTTGGTTGTTTTTTATGTACAAGAATATCATCCCAAACGTAATAAGTAGAATATTGAGGGGGTTTGGGGTTTTTAGGCTGAAGCCCACCCAAATTGAATGATTTTTAAAATTTAATGTTAGTCATTCCTATGCGTATAATTCTTTCTTGTTTTTTTTTTTTAACTAAGCGTTTCTGAATGGACTCCCTCTAAAACTATTTTTCTGGATCCGCCACTTTTCGTAATTTATTTTCCAACAAGAAATCCATTCCGACATCTACCTAAATAGGAAATTTACCTAAAATTGGAAGACAGGAGATACTAGCAGTAAAGCTAAGAGGTTACTTTGGATCTGTGCAAAGTAACCCCGATTAGAGGCTGAAACCGCCTTCTCCCAGTTTTACATTTTTTATGACTTTAAAACGTCTCACATTTCAATTTGAACTATTGCATCAAAGTCCCAGTATACACAGTAGTATTCTAAGAAACTGACTTAACTTTGACGGAGATTCTGGTACGTGATATCTTTCAAATTTTGGCAGTCTTTACAGTGAGTGCTTTCCATACCTCTACAACAACAAACCCTTTGGGTAATTAGAACTGATGTTAACCGCCAAGATTATAGCCAAAAAACAGTTAGATATTCTATCTTACGGTGGCAGTTGAAACTTCCTCTTTACAATTCATGGTTTTACCGACAGAGGACTGTGAATCTCTTTTCATATTTTGTGCAAAGTTACCCCTGAAATAAGTGATTCGGATTCCACTGCGAAATACATAGCCCGTCTTTCGGTACCGTAATTGATCCAAACCATTGCTATTGTTTGTAATCCAGGCAAGTGGTCCCAGCTGTAATCAAACCTGGAGCAACGTACACAGGAAACTTGCGTTATCTATTCGATCAAGAAGGGGTAATTACTTGCTACTTTGACGTAGATAAGTTTTTAGAAGTAGTCTAAACATATAAAGTGTTGAAGGAAAATCAAAGACTTTTTCGAGTTAAAGTATTGAGCTTCAATCTTCTTTCCTATGCAGATTGTTTAATATAGTTTTATATGTAAATTTTCGTGTTAGTTTCCTCTTAATATTATTATTATTATTATTATTATTATTATTAATAATAATAATAATAATAATAATAATAATAATAATAATAATAATAATAATAAAGCTTGATATTAAACTTGGAAACAAAAGGTACGATAATTTTACGACAGAAACGATAATTTTGAGTGCTACATACGATAATATCTTCTGATCAGGTTGGCAACGCTGTTACAGACTTCCCCTCATGGGAAAGGATGCTTCACGCTTGTCCGCGCTCCGTTCCCGAGGCTTCTCTCATTGGTTGAAAGCTGTGTTGAAGTAGATTATCATGGAAACGACTAGTAAGCACTGCATTCTGCCTTGATGTTTCTGTAACCAAGCATCCTATTGAAAGAATAGGCTACCAGTGCATTAAAGCGTGTGCTTTGGCCGAAGTCCACTTCCTCCCCACTCTTGTATATTTTGTATATACGTATGTGTGTATGTGTGTTTGTAGTATAGTGTGTAAAAAGCTTTGAACATGTGTGATGATTAGAGAAACAAAGAATGAAAGAAAAAAAATAAAATATGACAGTCAAAATCACATTTTTTTTTAAAAAAAAATATGAAATCACCTTATATTCATTATTTTTTTTAAAAAAAGAAAAAAAGACATATCAGGCGTTGATTAACACCGTTATTTCAATAATAAAAGCTTCCTGACAACATACATATGTGCACTTCCTTAATAAAACTACTTGTTTTGCAGGGAAATGATTCATGTAACATTAAAATTCGATCTGACACTTCATGTGATCTTATACTTACGTAATTTGCTCTTATACTTCAGGATTATCACGTTCTCCTTTGGCTCGTGTAGTCATTGGTTCGATTATCAAAATACGGGATTCAGTAAAACGAATAAGTGATTCGGGTTCCACTGCGAAATACATAGCCCGTCTTCGTTCTATATAGCTAATAGCTACGCTTCTGAAGAGCTGTAAGACTCCAATAAATAAATCTAATTCCTAACTTAGGTCATATTGATTACGGAGTTAATAGCCGTAATAGGCTTAGGCATACAGAACTTAATCAAAAGGGGGTTTAAAAATAAAGAGTTGTTGGCCTGGAGTAACTTAATCAAAAGGGGGTATTGTACTACTGTTTAATTGTCCAGCGGGGCAAGGAAAGATGTTGGCCTAATAACCTTTTAATCAAAGGAGATATTGAGTAATTCCATTTGTCTCTATTTTATAGTACGGGAGGTATAACGTCGTTGGCTTCCCGCCAAAAGTTGTAGTGACGTTTATGGGAAGTGGCCAATTTGATTACTCGTATCTCGCTGAGTGCAGTAAACGGTTGGTGGTGATTGGCTAAACTCTAACCACACCCCCAGTGACGAGCAGGTGCAAGCGCGGGAAGCCAACGACGTTATACCTTCTGGACTATAATTTTATCATTTACTGTTGTATATGCAACACACTTTACCTTGCTGTTATGCAGTTAAACCGAGCTATAGGATCACGTAAAGATTATGCATTAGGATCATACCCAATAAAAAACTATGTTTCAATCAAGTATAAACTATAATTTCACAGTTTGCCCTTAACCTCCTTCGTGGCAAATTTATGTCTTCTTTTTACACTCATTGAAGGAAAATGTACAGTATACTGTACATAGTTTTCAACTATTTGTTTTAACAATGAAAACAGCCCAACAGTCACTCAAATACATTTGTGCTCATTCAATTGCAGTGTTTGGTGTTCATTGAAGATTGTGCATAGACAGTGTTGCTACTTGTTGGTCAATCATTGAACTACCAATGTGGCACTGTCTGTGCTTGGTGAAAATTGTGCTTTTCTCGTGTTTTAAAACTGTTTTTTTTTTTGAGTAAACAGAGCTGATAAAAATAAACAATTGCTCATTTGTGTATAGCAGAAGACTAATTTTGAATATTATATGCCAAATAACACTCATATTATTTTTATTTGCGTTGAAACGTATTTTAGAAAAAACATGTACAATATACTGTACATTTTACCCTAGTCCCGTGGAGACATTCTACTCCGTGCAGTGCGTTTCTGATGGATTCTGGTTAAAAATGAAAAATAAATCTTTCAGTTTTACGTCCCACGATTATGCCGGCTAGGGTAAAGGAGACAGTAATGGTGAGAAAAGCAGGAAACATTCGAATGAAAAAAGTGGGAGTAAACAGGAGAACTCCAAGAAAACCCACGCACACGGTGTTTGTCCACCACAAGTTTACTGACAAAGTGTAAAAGTGGCAAAGTAGACCATCTTCCTATTCATGATGGTTGGGATGAACCGACCCGTCGCAAATATCAGACATACGGAGAGTTCAGGTCTCACTTTCTTTGTCAAAAATACCAAGTACATTTGTGTCTAAACCAAAAAAAAAAAAAAAAAAAAAGAAAAAAGAAATTGTTTCTATGAATTCCACCAAAAGTGATTTATTATGGTGCGTAATCACAAAAGAGATTTCTCTATAGTACACTTTTTCATACTCGAAAATCTAGTACAGTGTTCTGATACTGGTCATTTTATGTGTACTATATACATGCTACAGGGAAAGTGTACATTTAAGTGTACATTTTGAAAAATATATGTAGATGTATATATTTATAATTTTTTTCATTATAAAATATCTTAAGGGTCCAAAATAAATAGTAATACGAATAATTATAATTTTATCTCAACTAAATCAATAAGTGTCCCTAAAGCATACCTAAGTTCGATGTGCAGTATACTGTACAAAATCCACTGAGGAGTAGGGTGTATCGAAAAAAACTTTTTTTCGAAATCCGGTTACGGCTAGTGCGGATTTTTGGCCAAATGGCATCAATAAAACGTGTAAAAAATCTCAACTCGATCAGACAACTCCTTCTGCTGCCGAGTAGAGCCCAAATATTAGAAAAATCAACAAAAGATTCACTTTTCAACTGATTTTTCAAAAAAATATTTTTTAAATATTTCCTATATTTTTCGGTCTTTTAAATTATTGAAATAACATTGGAAAGAAGAAATAAATACATAAAACAAATTTATTACGGTTATTTCTGTACACCATAAGCATAAAATCCTACTTAATTATTTGTGAAAATGCACTGATTTTCTGGCGTATCGTACAATTAAATTTTAATATAAAATTATTGAAGTCTCTTGAACAACGAAGAAAACACTTTAGTGCTAAATTCTAAGAGCAGTAATAGTATAAATAATTGCCCCCAATGCCGTATGCATTTGCTTATCACACTATATCACCTGCCGCCCACCTCTCCCCGAACGCCTCTTCTTTTGTACTTGCCCAGCTGAAAGGATATGTCTTATCAGTCGCCAGTAGTCAACCAGCTGTGTCGAACGTGATTGTCGCTGCTTGAGTTATTTATTAGTGCTGTACAAAATTTTAACTAAATAATTTGTTTTCGTGTGAAGTGCAGTCAGGGCCTAAAATTGAGTGGAGTACTCCACACTTTGTGGAACTGTAGGAAAGGAGTGTGGAACTATAATTCCTAAAGTGTGGAGTGGTATTAATGTGAGTACCTTACTTTTCTCGAATTATGTATTTAAACGCGTTTAGTGTGTCAAACTAAGTCTTACTGATTCAATACATTTATTATGCAATGGGTTACTCAATTCTATATAACTACCAGTATATAACATTAAGCCAGAGTTAATATGTATAGGTGTCTCCTAGATGGCAGGGAAAACCATTGTCAATTTTGAGGCGAAGGAACTTTTTAACTATATTTAGTTTTCAAACGTTTTCGAGGGGTACATATAGTTTTAAAATACGCAACTAACTGCTCGTTTATCTGTTGTTTTAATAGCACATTACACTTTTCCGATATAATGAAATATGTTGTTTTGTAGATAAAAATTACACGATCCTTTGAATCCGTTATAGAAATATGTACTACCAGAGATAACATACATCAATAACCGCCAAAAATTTAGCAGAAGCACCGTAGACTCTCAACAAGCAATCATAACACAGGAAATGTCCGTTCGTAAGTTGCATGGGGAAAAAATCTCGCTAGCCGGCCCGGGTTAATTCTTTTGTCTATAGATTAGTGTTCGCTGTTTAGTGACGATGCATTGTTGTCTTCGGTAAAGTAATTTCATTACTTTAGAAACAATAACGAAAATGGAATAGAGGAAGGAACAGAGGAAAGAAACAAAAAGTAAGCCAATGTTCCTCATCTTTATGCCTGCAGACACGACACCTGACACAGGGTTCTCATCTAGTTGATTTTCCGGTACTTTGTGCCTACAAGCAGCATAGGGTATTCAATTTTCCATGTTGCTGGGCGTTGAACATTAGGTCTATTTATGTTTATATGGAACATTGAAATTCAAAGCCTCAGTAAAATTATACAGGGATCCCTCCAGGAATTTCTTAGTGTGGGCACCCACTACTGACTAAATATTACCCGGTTTTGAGAAATCGCGCTCACAGTTAGCAGTATGAACAGGTACAGAAGACAGTAGCCTATAATGCAGTAAATTTGAGCCAAGTTGGGCACGTTGGGGAAAAGAGTACATGGTCTTGTCAGTGGAGAAGTACTTCACCAACTCGGAGTATTTTTATTCTTTTCACATATTAACGCGGAAATTTTAAGTGTGGGTAAGGTGCGGGACGGCGTCCCGGCGATGTTAAGTGCGGAAAACTACGCCCCACGGGGAGTGATCCCTGAAAATAGGTACGCCTACTAATATAAGAAACGTAACATCTGTTTCTGTTTCTTCGTCATTACTTTCCATCGTTTTGTGTATGTTACAGTGATAATGGGATGTAAGTAGAATACTGTAGACTAGACCCCCCCGTATTGCTATTATGAACCTATTTTATATATTTCATTTTTTTTTTCAAAATTATAGGCCCATGTTGAGTTTACAAGTGTTGCTAAATATTGTTACGTGTTTTTTTAATGGTGTTACTTCAAGAAATGCCACTTACTGTGCTTTTACAGGCTGAAAACAACATGTCAATGTGAGTGCAAAAACACAATAAGTGCAAAATTACTAAAATATATATGATTAACAGTTAAAAATCTGAATTTTTGACTGTACAATATACAATCGCAAACAGTATAATACCTGTCAAATCTGAAAACCCATTCCTAAGTCACCACAAAGTTATTTGTCCTGATACAGATCTTTTGCAGTTCGCAATGCAATATAGAGAGGCATCATCGTGAAGTATGTTGAAAGGTCTGGACACTAAAAGCCTTCTCATGAAAATCTGTTGAAATCAGTCATTTCATGCTCTGTCAACAAGTGTAGCCCGAGTTGTTGCTTCGAAACCATTTTCTTTCGATTTTGAAAGACTTATAAGTGACTACAACATATTGAAAATAGATAACAGACTCCCTTTGGCTTCCACTACTGTGAAAAATTACCTTCACGTTAATAGAGTCCGTTGGAAGATTTTAACCCAACCCCTGCTGTTATGAAATGGCTGGCCAGAAAGGAAAGGCGTTTTGAAGTTGGTAGGAAGTCAAAGGAACAGCCCTGGTATAACTTTGTATTTGCCTCGTCAGAAAACAGACTGAGACACCGTGATGATCACGAAAAAATGACAGTGAAATTCTTATGTAAGAAAGTGACTTTTCTTCCAGTGTGACTATTTTTCTTACCGGTTTATTTCCTGTATTTTATGGTTTAATACAATACAATTAAATATGCCAAAATTTTCCTACATAATAATAATAATAATAATAATAATAATAATAATAATAATAATAATAATAATAATTATTATTATTATTATTATTATTATTATTATTATTATTATTATTATTATTATTATTATTATTATTATTATTATTATTATTATTATTATTATTATTTTGGATCGCAGGTAAACATGATGTACTGGACAGAACACTGATTATATGTCAAAACAAATGCTGACTAAACTAGTTTTTCTATACTATATAAACATTTTTACAAGTGTGGAGCTGTGATTTCGTTGAATTTTAGGCCCTGAGTGCAATATGCAGAAGTGAGAACAGTGTTTCAGTTGTGTTAAGTACTTTTTATTAGGAAGAGAGTGACAGATACGCTGCCGTTATGGCATCGACAAGTTTGTTACGGTCTGACGTTAGGAATATCATTATTGGCACACCCAAGGAATTGGGTAGAACACAGCTACCAACCGTTGAAACGTATTAAGACAATACCTATTGGAGCGAGAAGAAAAAATGAGAATTTCGGGATCCCGGAAAGAGCCTTCAACAAAGGATTTATCTTCTATCGTCGCCAGGAAGAATGTAGAAAATTGAGATTACGCCTCAATCTTGTGGTTCTTTGATCTAGAAGAAAAGGCACCTCTAGCACTGGCACTTTTCTTCCTTCTTCGCAGTTGCAGGCAAGAGGATCGGAACACTTAAAAAGGGCTATATCAAATGAAATATTTTTGGCAGACTGTTGAAAATCAGCAATCCGTTTCGCAGAAGTTTGGAAACCGGAGTTTGCTGAGTTTTGCAAGTCACGGGCAATATTATGGTACTTCAATATCATTGCAACAATCCCTCTGACACTGAAAATTGCTTCGCCGCTGATTGAGGCGTAATCTCAATTTTCTACATTCTTCCTGGCGACGATAGACGATAAATCCTTTGTTGAAGGCTCTTTCCGGGATCCCGAAATTCTCATTTTTTCTTCTCGCTCCAATAGG
This sequence comes from Thermobia domestica, assembly GCF_964235325.1. Classification (NCBI taxonomy): domain Eukaryota; kingdom Metazoa; phylum Arthropoda; class Insecta; order Zygentoma; family Lepismatidae; genus Thermobia; species Thermobia domestica. The sequence continues at coordinate 41,909,350 of NC_137459.1, read as the reverse complement.
TATTGTCTTAATACGTTTCAACGGTTGGTAGCTGTGTTCTACCCAATTCCTTGGGTGTGCCAATAATGATATTCCTAACGTCAGACCGTAACAAACTTGTCGATGCCATAACATCAGCGTATATGTCACTCTCTTCCTAATAAAAAGTACTTAACACAACTGAAACACTGTTCTCACTTCTACATACTGCACTTCACACGAAAACAAATTATTTAGTTAAAATTTCGTACAGCACTAATAAATAACTCAGGCAGCGACAATCACGTTCGACACAGCTGGTTGACTACTGGCGACTGATAAGACATATCCTTTCAGCTGAGCAAGTACAAAAGAAGAGGCGTTCGGGGAGAGGTGGGCGGCAGGTGATATAGTGTGATAAGCAGATGCATACGGCATTGGGAGCAATTATTTATACTATTACTGCTCTTAGAATTTAGCACTAAAGTGTTTTCTTCGTTATTCAAGAGATTTCAATAATTTTATATTAAAATTTAATTGTACGATACGCCAGAAAATCAGTGCATTTTCACAAATAATTAACTAGGATTTTATGCTTATGGTGTACAGAAATAACCGTAATAAATTTGTTTTGTGTATTTATTTCTCCTTTCCAATGCTATTTCAATAATTTAAAAGACCGAAAAATATAGGAAATATTTTTTAAAAATATTTTTGGAAAATCAGTTGAAAAGTGAATCTTTTGTTGATTTTTCTATTTGGGCTCTACTCGGCAGCAGAAGGAGTTGTCTGATCGAATTGAGATTTTTTACACGTTTTATTGATGCCATTTGGCCAAAAATCCGCACTAGCCGTAACCGGATTTCGAAAAAAAGTTTTTTTCGATACACCCTACTGAGGAGGTTAAACAATATCGAAATTAAGCAGTATGCGAATTAAGGTGCATTTTACAGGGTGGATAAATTGTGCTTCACGGAAATTAACATGAGAAAATCTGAATCAGATAGGAGATATCTAATACCGTAGACGGAATTCCCCTCATCCCTAACGTTAATTTCACACATTAAATTAAAGTAATAAGTAAGTATTCAATTTCGATTTATTTCACTATTTTTTCTTCCGCGTTTACGCGTATTATAATTAAAAGAATAGCGTTTCTAATCTAATCTAATCTAATCTTCTAATATAAATAAAATAAAGAGTTTGTGTGTTTGTCTGTCTGTCTGTGTGCGGCCTGGGGACCAGACGAGTGGACCGAGAGTTACCGAATTTTGGGTCACGGATACTTTGGCCCAGGCCCCAGATCAAGACGAAGCCCTTTTATCAAATTTCGAACCAGGGGGTCTCAGGGGGGCGTTTACCGGAACCGGCTTGGGAACCAGACAAATTGACCGAGAGTTACCAAATTTTAGTCACGGGTACTTTGGCCCAGGCCTCAGATCAGGACGAAGCCTTTTTGTAAAATTTCGAACTAAGGGGTCTCAGAGGGGGCGTTTACCGGAATCGGCTTGGGAACCAGATAAATTGACCGAGAGTTACCAAATTTTAGTCACGAATGCCTTGGTCCAGGCTCCAGACCAGAGTTAAACGTTTTTGTTAAAATTCCAACTAGGGAGAGTCTCAGGGGGGTCGTTTACCGAGACATGTAAAAGTAGTAGAAAATGACCGATAATAGTGTCGAATTCATAGTTTTCGCGGTCGCTGAAATCAATGGTGAAACCCCGATCGCATTAGCTTCCAAATTCACGCTATTCGGCTCCGGGCCGGGGGTCACCGGGGGGGGGGGAGGGGGTAGATACAGAGACATATAAAAGTAATCAAAATGACCGATATTAGTGTCAAATCCATAGTTTTCGCGGTCGCTGAAATGAATGGTGACACTTTCATTAGCGATGACTTGGAAATTTAGTTACAATTGTATGTGGGCCGGGAGTCAGCGGGGAGGGGAGAGATCCGAGACATGCAAAAAAATAGCCCAAAATGACCGATATTAATATCAAATCCATAGTTTTTGCGGTCGCTGAGATCAATGGTGATACTTTCACAGGCGTTGACTTCCAAATACAGCCCACGTGCGAAGCATGGGTATATTCAACTAGTTATACATAAATAAAAAGCAAAGCAGCACACACACAAAGCCAGTAATCACTCATGAACAGGCCTGTAGTCAAGGGAAGGGCTAGGCACTCGTTTCGTCGAAATTTATTGTTCCCTTGTCGAAACTGAAAACATCGCTTGAATACGTATTTTGAACTAAACTGTTTTGAGTTAGCGTGCATCTCCTATAGTTAAAAGCCGGTCACTTGTACTAAAACCCTTAATCTGTTGAGAAGATGGAATTTTATCTTTCCTTTTACTTTGTTGCAATTGAAAGAGTTTTTCCCCAAGATAATGCAACTTCTAATGTCTTCATAAGTACAAACAGGATAGCACTATATAACTTTCATATATTTCACAAATAACAATAATACAAAGCAAGATGCTGCTATGAAAGTGTTCTTTGTATTCGAGATGTCTCGTTCCTATCACGGAGTTGGCCGTCCCATTTAAAATTTTGTTGTTTCCCCCCTCACTTTTACCAGAAGAATGCCAGAATAGTACCCTTGTACCCGTAAAGTTAAATGTAAGCAGATCTTCCCAATCTCTAATTCTGCAGACAAATAGATCTTAGTTCTTATATTGAAAAAAAAAAAAAAAAGATTAATGTAATATTAAGAGCACGGGTAAACAAGTTATTAACATTTGGACAATAGCTTGAGTTGATTTTGAGTTTAACGTCACTTTTAGCAGCGAGGCTATATTAGACGGGACCTTACTGATTAACGTGGAATCCAAACCACATGATCTCTCGCCGGGAATTGAACCCAGGTCTCTCACTCCAAAGGGACAGTAGCTTGATCCCAAATGTTTATGTGTTCTCTTTCTGTCTACACTAGAAATTTAACTACTACTACTACTACTACTACTACTACTACTACTACTACTACTACTACTACTATAACAACAACAACAACAACTACTACTACTACTACTACTACTACTACTACTACTACTACTACTTAAAAAACTTACTTTTAGGTGCTTCCTCAAATATGCGAACGAACTCCCGGCTGTTGATAAATATTTCCCGCTGGGGCACTTCAGAGGTTCAGACATTTTACTTCAAAATTCTATCCACCATCATCCTCAGCTTTTAAGAAAAAGTATTTCTTTCAAATGTTCGGGTGGTGAAATATTTTCGTTCTCGATCTTTATAAAAAGAACACCATTGAACTCGCAGTTCACTCAATGGATGTATTAATTTGGAGCTGTCAAAATCGATGACAAAATCTTCCAGGTGCTTGCAATCAGTACAAGTGATTTTTCTGAGGCTGTACTCATCTTCCAAAAACAGCAAGTTTTACTAAGATCTTATCCGTTTCTCTTTGTGTCGGTGACTCACTGTCGGTTACTGACATAGTTCATGCTCCATTGTGAGAAATCCACTTCAGGAAAGAAACATTTGTGTCCGAAAAAAATATATACTTATATTGTAGTTACTCATCCGGAATGTAGCACAAACTAAACACTTTACTTAAAAATTTGTATCGCGTTACCGTTACAGTTATTTTGGAAAAATATAACGCATTACTAGGAAACGTTACTTAAAAAGTAACTCGTTACAAATAACGCGTTACTTCATTTACTTTACTTCCCAAGACTGAGTTGCACACGATACCGGCAATGCCGGCAACGGCAACCTAATCAAATCCTAGCTTACACACGCACCGGCATTGCCTGCTGAGCTGCCGTCAACGGCAATGCAGCCGGGGAACTCCACAACAATGACGGAGTTACCACCGTTCCGGCTTTGTAGTCGACAATGCTTCCTTGTGGGTGGATGCAGAAGCACATTCTGCCGGCAATGCAGGCCACCTGATACATTTATGCAGTTTAGTTAAAGTAAGTGAGTGACAAGGCACTGTGTATTCTTGTTCCGTTTCTTATGTTTGAAGTTTTGTTGTTTCCATTTTTTTATTATACTTCTTTTATAATTATTATTATCTCGCTCTACAACAACTTAAAAACAGTTTCTTATTACAGTCCCTGTTTAGGAATAGCTAATTCCCTTTGTTACATAAAATATAAGATGTTGTAAATCTAGAGAGTACACTGAGAAAAATCCGTTATCTGGAGAACTGTATATTGTACAAATATAATTATACGGAATCCTTATGTTTACTACAGAAATCAATACTTAAAATACGTTATCCATATGCTACATACGTACTGCCCTCTTTCCCGCTTAGATGTTACACAATGTCGTTGCAGGATGTCTGACATCTAACAGTCTTCCGTACATTACGTACGTCAACTATAAGTTACAAACGGCCATCTGTAAATGAGATCCTGACCGCCTACATACAGTTCTTTCGTTCGTGCGGAAAGTATGTTTATTCGGAACACTTATACGGAAAATATGTATAAAATATAGTTTTTTCAGTTATACGTTTGCTGTACGTTAAGTACAAAAACTACAAGATTTAAACATGTAGCCTATGTTTTTTCGTACCCACATACGTTTTTTTCTCAGTGTACTGATCTCTTTTTATGTAATTTCCGTCAAATAAAATGTGAGAAATCTGGAGGGTACCGATTTCTCTCTAAACAGCTATCATCAAATAAAATACAGGAAATTACGATATCAAATTTTCCGTTTGTTATTTTCATCCCTTTTTATATTTTATTATTATTATTATTATTATTATTATTATTATTATTATTATTATTATTATTATTATTATTATTATTATTATTATTATTATTATTTGTTCTCTCCCTCTTTTTGATTGTAACCTACTAATGTATTTAAACCTTATCATAGCATTTTTGATTTCCACAGTTTGCTGAATGAATGTTATGAAAATTGGAAGTTTAGACTAATAATGTAGTTTATTGTGTATTATTTTCTTTAATAGAATTGTTCTTCTTATGAGAGAAAAAACTTTTTCAGAATGTAAGCTTTTCGAAAAACGCTATCAATTACTACTACTACTACTACTATTACTAACATTATTGTTACTTTTACTAGCTGAATCTGCGCTATTTACACAGCGCACAGTTCTAATATGAGCGTGAATCTCCTTTTCACTTCTCTCTATATTTGTGCAAGCCCCATTACGAACACAAGTCAAGGACAGGAAAACTCTCAAAGGGAGTGAATTGCTATAGAAACACATATAAATGCAGTATTTTAATATATAGAATGTTGGGGAGTTTGCGGCAAACTTGGATAAGTAACAGATAATACGAAATGCAAAGTTTTTTCCTTATAATTCCATATAGGGGTGCGCCTTATTGTGGGTCCACAAGTCTTCCAAGTTGCCAGCTTACAATAGGTTTTGTCATTCAGATTGAAGCACAGCGCCTGAAATGTCCATCAACCCGTTATACGTAGCTCCTCTACTGGTTGCCTTTCACAAGGGTATCAACCTAGTTGCGATATTAAACTAACAGGGCCAAAACGACGGCTAAAATGTGGAATCTAATCTAATATAATATAAATAAAATAAAGAGTTTGTTCGTCTGTGGGTCTGTCTGTCTGTCTGTGTGCGGCCTGGGGACCAGACGAGTGGACAGTGGACCTATAGTTACTAAATTTTGATCACGGGTATCTTGGTCCAGGCTCCAGAGCAAGACGAAGCATTTTTTTAAAAGAAATTCAAACAAGGGGGGTCTCAGGAGGTGGCGTTTACCGGGACCAACCTGGGAACCAGACAATAGACCTAGAGTTATCAAATTTTGGTCACGGGTACCTTGGTCCAAGCCCCAGACCAAGACGACCATTTTTTTAAAACTTGATCCAGGGGGTATCAGCGGGGGCGAAACAAGTAAAAATAATCCAAAATGGCCGATATTAGTGTCAAATCCATAGGTTTCGCGGTTGATGAGATCAATGGTGACACTTTCATTGGTGATAACTCAAACTCAGCTACCATTGTATGCGGGCCGGAGTTCATCTGCGGAGAGGGTACCGAGACATGTAAAAATAATCCAAAATGACCGGTATTAATGTCAAATTCATAGTTTTCTCGGTCACTGAGATGAATGGTGATACTCCCACAGGCGTTGACTTCCCAATACAGCCTCCATGCAAAGAATGGTATTTCAGCTAGTAGAAAAATAAATACAAGTTTCTTTTTGACAATTCGAATGAGAACTAGCAAACTTACACAAAATTTGGAATCGACCAGCGAAAACAGCACGTTTCTGGCACTTGTGGTTTTCGAGATCTCATCGTTGAAAGATTGACCACAAACATATAAAGTTTTCTTCGGAGAGAAACATATAAACCTACACAGCGCATCATTCACATATGAGCATGACTCTCCTTGTCATTCCTCACGACATATATCCATGCAGTGGTGTTATTCTATTTTTTAACAACCGGTTATATATATACAGAGAGAGGGAGGGAGAGAGTAAATGGATAGGTAGATAGATAGATATAACTGTCATAGGGGAAAAAACAAGCTAGACGAAAACAAACTTTTTACTGGATATCACAAGTGACAGTAGAGACCTAAACAGCATAAGGTGGGGTCACGTAATTAAGTAGCACTGCAAATATCTTGGAAACGAATTCTGCAAGGTAGATACTTGTCAAAAAGTGTTGGAAAGACCTTAATCCAGCAATGGATCGACAATTGTTGATATTGGTGTGTATGTGTTTCAAATATAAATCACCCTCGCCACTACACTCATGTGACAACAGTTCTCATTCTTGATCGCTTATAGGGTCTACATTGTTCTGAAAGATCGTGTGTTCAACCTGTAGCTGTAAGAATTTTTAAAAACAAAGATAATTAAAATAAATTTACTGTTCCTGGGTATAACTGGGTTGTTATGTTTGGGTATAACAAACGGTTTGGCGAACTGGAAATATTTTAACAATCGGTTCTCACGAACAGGGGCGAACCGGCTGAATAGCACCACTGTATACATGCCCTTTTACAGACACAAGTGAAAGACGTCTTGATAAATATTGGCAAGGGGTACCATAAAGGGAAGATTTTTTAATTATTTTTTCAATCTCTCTCATGTTTTTTAAATATTCAATTAGAACTGGGCAATTTACACAAAATTTGAAATCGACCAGTGAAAACGGCACATTTCTATCACTTGTGGTTTTCGAGATCTCATTGTCGAAAGGATTGGAGACAAACATATAAACTTTTCTTCGGAGAGAAACATATAAATGTAGCATTTTCATATATAGATAGCTGAACCTGCGCTCTCTACACAGCGCATCATTCACATATGAGCATGAATCTCCTTGTTATTCCTCACAATATCTGTATATGTCCCTTTACAGACACAAGTGAAAGACATCTTGATAAAAATCGGCAAGGGGTACCATAAAGGGGACATTTGTTCGATTATTTTTTTCAATATCTCTCACCGTTTGCAAGATTGAGCCTACTTCCGGTTGGAGTTTCTAATTCATGTATGAGCAGTGTTTGCTTTCATCTTGCATGCACTATGTAATAAGCAAATACATTACATACACAATTAAAGTCAGTGATATATTATGTTCATTGGGCAAAACACTCCAAACAATAAAGATTCATCTTAGACTGGAGAAATGGCCATCCTTCGCTTTTTTTTATCATCATTTGGCCATGAAATAAACACCTGAGTGATATACAACCCCTGTATATAACTATGTTGTGCTGGAAATGTATAACTCACAGGATATGACACTTCACTTTTTTTTTAAATATTCAACACTTCCAGTGTACTCCTAAAAATGTAATAAAGAAATAACGGTCACGTTTTTCAAATATTCTATTAGAACTGGACAAACTACATAAAACGGCACGTTTCTGCCACTTGTGATTTTCGAGATCTCATTGTCGAAAGGATTGGAGACAAACATATAAAATTTTCTTTGGAGACAAATATATAGGTCTAAACCTAGCATTTTAATATATAGATTATTGTTGTTAACAACTTGCCTGCGTCCAGTAGGCAGCTTCTCCACCAGATCTATGGCCCAAAAGAAAAGTGAGTTAGAGGATCAGAAATGTTTCATAATTCAATTGGCTCAGTGAGAAGTAGAATTTGATCGAATGCAAATAATGCATCAAGATCCATTGACTGAGATCCGTGGGTCATTCTTCATTCAAGTCCTTTTCGATTGGGGGGTTAGATTTACCCACAAGAGCGATTTAAAATGTCCGCACTCAACGATCGAGAAACAAGCACGCCTCTAACTCGAAAAGATGAATTTTCAGAAAAAGATCAATGGTGACGAAAAATACTTCTAAGGGTCTTTCTAAAAGAATAAAATTAAAAGTAAAAATAAAAATAATAAAGTTCGAAATTCAGAGAAAAAAACGTTTGCAACTTTTTCTCCGGCTTTAGAATTTAATATTTGAACTTTCTTTAATTTTTTGTCATTAAAACCGTCCACGAAGAAGAGATTTTAAAAAAACGCATACCCTCTACCTCTCATGGAAGTAGGTTAGAAGCAGTCAGTAAGTTAGTAACTTCGTTCGAGTTTTAAAGTAAGTTTATATTATTATTATTATTATTATTATTATTATTATTATTATTATTATTAATAATAATAATAATAATAATAATAATAATAATAACAATAATAGAGACTGCGGTAGCTCAATAGTACAGCGTTCTCTTCTGGTGCATGGGGTTCTTCGTTCGAAGCCAGCTCGTGCCAAGTGAACTTTTTGTTGGACAAACACCGTGTGCGTGGATTTTCCCAGGATTCTTCCGTTTCCTCCCAGTTTCTTCATTACACAATTTCATCCATTTCTCATAATCACCGTCTTCTTTAGCCAAGCGGCATACCGGTGATAAGTAAAATTTTAAAGTTTTACTTTCATTTCAATATTATTATTATTATTATTATTATTATTATTATTATTATTATTATTATTATTATTATTAATAATAATAATAATAATAATAATAATAATAATAATAATAATAAATGCAACTATCAACATTTCTGTGGTGGTATATAGGATCTTATCTCTATATTCTGGCGGTGAACTTTGTGGTGGACAAACACTGTGTGCTTGGGTTTTCTCGGGGTTCTTCCTTTTCCTCCCACTTTCTTCATTCCACGATTTCATTCATTACTCATCATCACCGTCTCCTTTAGCCTAGCAGGCATAACCGTGGGACGTGAACCTCATAAATTTCATTCTTCTATATTCTGGCGATGAAAAATGGCGCTGAAGCTTTCGTGCACTACATTTCCTGTTCCTACGTCGTAAACACAAGTCAAGGAGTTATGTTTTGTTGATAGCTGGACTCACGTTCTCTGTCTCACGTCCTAACTACCTCTCAGCGTCCGCATTGCCGCCCACATGTGCAAAGAAGCGCCGGCAACGGCTTTGTCGGGGCTTACACCGGCTTTGCCGGTATCGCGTGCAAACACACTCAAGGTATAGGACACAGACTTAATATATATATATACTATCCGGCTATTTTCCACAGAAAGCAAAGGGAAATAGGGACCCCCTCAAACGACTTCCTGGCCGCCCGAATGGAATTCACCGGTTAAGTGCTGATTTAAACATGTTTACTACAGTAAATGAATAACGTTTATAATAGAACAAACTGAAGGGTCCGTTTTTCATACAGGAAGCAGCTTGGATGAATATAGAACTGGAAATATGACTGTTGAAAACAAGTATCCCTTTTTTTTCAATAGAAGCGGAATGTTTAAAAGTGATGCAACACATGTTCACCTATTTTTGATTATGAGTTTATAGATCCTATATCGAATTTCATACCTTCAACTCAAGCGACAAATTAGAAATTCTCTGAATAAAGAGTCGAAAATTTTAACACTAAACCCTGTTCGGCCTAAGCTCTAAACTGCGGTAAACAAAGCCATGTGAAACTAAATCCCGCTGATTTGTTGTTGGCCTACCGCCGCTTGTACTCCTCCGCAAAATAGTTCATATGATTTGATTATTACTTGCACTATGAAGCTCCATATAAAACTGCTACATTATTATGAATGACAAAAATATAATACGGGTTATCTAATAAAACTGCAATGAAGTGTGGTTAATGAAACAATAGAAATAAACACTAAGCATGCGCAGTAATTATGGCACCAATTCAACTGTGGACGTGTGTTCTGCTTTCAAGCCTGAAAGACGGCTGGCATGAATCCTGGTTCAGCGAGTGTTGTTGTGAAACACCATCAAGGTAAACCTTTACTCACTAAGCAACAATTGTTTATCAGCAAAATTCAAATAATAAATTTCAATCTTTCGAGTTTTTTCCTTTTTTTTCTGCTGCTGCTGTAAGTATCTGGACAGCACGAGACAGTATTGTCAAAATACACGTGTATAATTTGCTCCTCTCCGTGGGGAGTGTAGTGATGAGCAAATGCAAGACCAAGACCAAGACCGGGGTGGTTTTGGTCTTGGTCTTGGTCTTGCACATCCAGTCTTGGTCTTGGTCTTGCACTGGAACCCTTGGTCTTGGTCTTGGTCTTGGTCTTGCACTGGAACCCTTGGTCTTTGTCTTGCACACCCAGTCTTGGTCTTGGTCTTGGTCTTGAATGCAAGAGTCTTGCAAGTCTTGCATTTAAGAAATCTCAAACTTTTCATAGGTAAATTTTACTATGGATATAAGTGATAATAAACTCTACAATGCGCCAATAGTAACGGAAATACAACGCATGTTTCTAAATGTAATATAGTTTAACTTCGTAAGTATCATGATAGTGTACAACATAAGTGATGGCCTTTCCTTTTTTAGTGGGTGCCCACGCTTCACTACTTGTAAGATATGCCTAAATCAAAACATTTCGTAATCTGTTTATATTTTTTAACAGATCTGACACTCCACTGGTTCCCAAACTGGGGAGGCTAACCCTGAGGCGCATGAAAGAAAATCAAGACGGCACAGATTATAGAAATACCATGAATTCCAAAATTATTTTTACACTCTAAAGGCTTCAGATTTTTCTTTTCAACCACGATTAGCTAATCCTTGTATTAATCAAATTTCCAATTAAATATTGAGATTTTGGTTTACTGATTCCAATATGTACTTTATGGGGCAGAAACATTGACATTACGCAAAAGTGATGGAAAAAACTGCAGGCTCTTGAAGAAAAAAGGAGAGAATTAGCTGTGTTGAACGGACAACGAATGAGGTGTTTAAACAATTACCAGTAGGGAAGAAAAAAGAAGAATTTTAGATATTGTTAAGAGGAGGAAGAGGAACTGGTTAGGATATTGGCTGAGGAAGAACTGTATTATGAGGGACGTGCTGGAGAGTATTGTGGAAGGAAATAGAGGGAGGGAGCGAAGGAGACTAGTTGAAGGAAGGTATTAAAACAGAAAATTGCTATGTCAAGACGAAGAGACTAGCTGAGGACCACCGAACGTCGAAGCTTCTCTGTTGCAGCAAGTAACCTGCCAATAATGGCAGAATAGCTATTATAAAGGTGATTATATATTTAGCAATATTGACTATAAAAGGGAGAGAGAAAATTAAAATAATTATTATTATAATCAAACCTCTTAATATTTTAGAATAATTTGAGTGAAAACTGAAAACGATTCAACTGTCTATGTCTTTTGTGTAAATTCAATCTATATAAATACTTTTGACTTGTATTGGAAATACAAAATAACGGCATCAAACGCCAAGCTATTTGAAGTCTCACTTGTGAATATGGATTACTAATATCAATTACGCACTTTGTTGGGTTAAACTTAATAATAATAATAATAATAATAATAATAATAATAATAATAATAATAATAATAATAATAATAATAATAATAATAATAATAATAATAATAACATATTTCGTTAGTCAGTCACTTTTTGCTATTAGTAAAGCGGTCTCTGATATCAGCCATTTTCGATTATTTTTATATTTCTCTCCCCTCCTTCTTCCCAAGTTGCTAGGCTGAATTTGAATTTAAACGGGATCGGAAGTATCACTGTTCACCATAGAAATGCCGAAAACTATGGATTCGACACTAATATTTGATCATTTTTGATCATTATTATGTATCTCCCTCTCCCCAAGTTAGGAGGATGAATTTGTTCGTAAACGGTATCGGAAGTGTCAGTATTCAACTCAGCGAACTGGAAAACTATGGATTCGACAATAATATTTGTCATTTTCGATCGTTTTTATATATATTCTCTTCCCTCCACCAAGCTACGGGGCTGAACTTGGATTTAAATAGCATCGGAAGTGTCACTGTTTATCTCAGCGACCCCAAAAACTATAGACTCCATTTTAATATCGGTCATTTTCGATCTATTTTAAATATCTTTAATTCCCCCTCCCCTAATCTGCACCGTAAAAGTGATATGACAGAAACCACCTCAGGTCCGATCCTCATCTATGTCGTAAATTTGATTAAGTTCGATTGGCTGGTTCAAGAGTGATGAAGTCACAAAGATAGCACTTACATTTTTAATTTATATATATATATATATATATATATATATATATATATATATATATATATATATATATATATATATATATATATATTCCCCTCCCTTCCACCTCTCCAAGGTTTCACCATCAAAGTAAGACATACTCTAAAAACTTTTTCAGGACCGAACTTCATACATGTTAAAAATTTGATTGAGATCGGTTCAAGAGTTATTAAGTCACAAACTTAGTCATTTTTATTTTTATTTATATTGAGTTTTGTACATCTCCCCCTCCTCCTCCTCCCCTACATTTCTCCTCAAAGTGAACTGACAGATAACATTCCCCGATTGAACCTCAACTATGTTAAAAATATGATCGAGATTGGTCGTTTGTTTCAAGAGATTTGGACTCAAAAATAGTCACATTCAATTTTATAATATAAATTTATTGTTGTAGTTTAATGTTATATCGTTCAATCCTCGATGTGCCGTATACCTAAGGAGGCTAAAGGTTATATTAATAAATAATTATTCAATGTATAAGCATCCGCCCATGAAATCAAACTTGCGGTCACATGCACTGTTTTTGTCAATGTCATGAAAATGTTATTTCGATATTAGTTTTAAGAGCACACATTGAAAATTTCCAACGGATGCTTGAGTCTCGGAGGCAAGGCCATACCCATGTAGTCAGCACCTATGGTGTACGGAATTACCGATGTTCAATACTACATTTCTCTTCAGTTTTGGAAGAAGAACACCACTAGTATGCTTTGAAATGAAATGAAGTATCTAGTTTAACGTCCCACAGTAATGCACCAACGCTAAGGGAGACGGTGGTGATGAAAAAAGACTGAAATGGTGGAATGAAGAAACTAGAAGGAAACGGAAAAAACCTAAGAAACCCATGCACACGATGTTTGTCCACTAAAATAGCTTACATGGCGCAAGATGACACCTGTGTGGCTTGAGAACGAGCAATATCTACAGAAAACGCGAACAACTAATTCGGAAAACGACATACTGTAGCTATATGTTACAGGGGCAGATCGACTCACACGGATTGCATAAGCTACTGGGAACACATTCACTACAGCAGCATTTTTACTAAAGCCAAGAAATCCATCTCCTTCCTTTTTACATTCTATATATATATAAAAAATCAAGTAGTGTCGGTACTTGTGCAAGACTCTTGCGCAAGAGTCTTGGTCTTGGTCTTGGTCTTGCAAGTATGGTCTTGGTCTTGGTCTTGGTCTTGCACCCCTTGGTCTTGGTCTTGGTCTTGCATCGGGATTCCTGGTCTTGGTCTTGGTCTTGGTCTTGGTCTTGCATGCAAGACTCTTGCAAAAACTGCAAGACCAAGACTCTTGCGCTCATCACTAAGTCGACACCTATGGTGTACGGTAGTACCGATGTTTAATATTACATTTCTCTTTAGTTTTGGAAGAACACCACTAATATGCGTTGAAATGAAATGGAGCATCTAGTTTAACGTCCCACGTTTATGCACCAAGGCTAAGGAGGCAGTGATGATGAGGAATGACTGAAATGGTGAAATGAAGATGAGAAATGACTGAAATGGAGGAAACGAAAAATACCGTGAAAACCCACACACATGGTGTTTGTCCACCAAAAAAAAAAAGCTCACATGGTGCGAGATGACACCTGTGTGGCTTGAAAACGAGTAATATCTACAGAAAACGCGAACAACCAATTCAGAAAACGACATACTGTTGGCATGAGCTACAGGAGCAGATCGACTCACACGGATTGCATAAACTACTGGGAACACATTCACTCCAGCAGCATTTTTACTGAAGCCAAGAAATCCATCTCCTTTTTTACATTATATAAAAAAATCAAGTAGTGCCCGTACTTGTGCAAGACTCTTGCGCAAGAGTCTTGGTCTTGGTCTTGGTCTTGGTCTTGGTCTTGCAGGTATGGTCTTGGTCTTGGTCTTGGTCTTGCAGGTATGGTCTTGGTCTTGGTCTTGGTCTTGCAGGTATGGTCTTGGTCTTGGTCTTGGTCTTGCATCGGTATTCCTGGTCTTGATCTTGGTCTTGGTCTTGGTGTTGCATGCAAGACTCTTGCAAAAACTGCAAGACCAAGACTCTTGCTTGGAGTGGGAGTGATACATCACAAGCCAATCGTATTTGTGACAAGCGGAAAGATACAAATATTTTGTTTACCGGAGTTTAGAGCTTACGCTGAACAGGAAATATAAATTGTTCCCTTTAGTAGCCGAATTTTTGAAAAAAAAAAAAAAAAAAAGCTGAAACACATTTCCGAATTATTTCAATTAGAATTTCATACCCTGGACTTAAGCCAATACTCACATTGAGATTTTATGTATAAAGAATCAGACATTTGGATATACAACACAATGTACCCCTGTTAGAAACAGAATTGTCATAAACGTCTAAACGTATATATATCTTATTTTTAATTAAGTATTTAAATACCGAATTCCAGACATCCAACCTAAGCAATGAAGTACACCAGAATGAGAGGATTGAGGTTTGACTAAGTAGGGTTGTCAACTGCCCGGTTTTTCACCGGCCTGGCCGGAAATATTGCTGTTATTTCGATTAAATCCGGTGGCCGGTACAAACTTCTTACCAGCCCCTTTATAGTCGTTTTCTTTTTTAAATTTGTATCCAGTTCAAAGCAATTTCATTTAGTTCGAAGTATAAACTTAAAAAGTATCTTTTATTCTGTAAATCCAAAACTGTCACCTTTCACCATCTATCAACGACTAGTATATTTTGTTCGTTTGTTTAGATAATTTTAAAGAGATGACAGGGACTGTATCAGGGAAAATTTGAAATTTATTTGTAAGGAATTTTATACATTTATTGGGAGTAAAAAAGGACTTCTGAAAGCAGTTTTCTGTAGTTGAAGTACAAGTATAAAGCAGAGTTTCTCAAAGTGTGTTCCGCGAAACCCAGAGGTTCCGCAAAGAGTTCCTAAATGTTCCACACAAACGGACCTCAAGGAAGCGAACAAACAAGTTACCAAATCTCTATCTCATCTAAAAGTTTCTTTGAAGTTTAGGTCCTTCGGAATTTGTTTTGGGAAGTTTAAACCGGAATAACTTAAGATATATATATATATATATATATATATATATATATATATATATATATATATATATATATATATATATATATATATAAATGAATTTTTGAAAAATCGAAAATGATAAAAGCTCTTTTCCGAGACTTCTTTCGAACCGTAACGAAAATATTTTAAAATTCGAAAAAGGTAAAAATCTTCTGGGACGTCTTTTCCCCTTTTCCGAATGGGAAATGTCAACTTTTCGTAGGACTACTTTTTTTCGATGTGCAAACCTATTGAAGGAAGCGAATATAAAAGCGGAAGTAATCACTATCTCATCTAGAAGTGGGTTAGAATTTAGATGAGTTAGTCAGTATTAGCGTCAAAAGATCTAGATTCCTACCTTAGTAGGAAATAATTATTATCGATTCAGTTTCACAGTAATATTCCAAACCTCACAATGTATATATTCATTTTACAGAAAATATCCAGTCATTTCATCAACTATGGCGACCAGCGTCAAAGCTTATGATCCCTGATTACAATTATAGTGTTTCCACACTTTCGTTTCACAAATCATTTGCCAATCGTTCGTGATTGTACATGTGCCCTAAAGTCAGAACTAAAACTATCAAAAACCCGCTGTGGAAAGAGATGTTTTAATTATTTTCTCTACAAGCGGGACAACAATGTACGAATGTATATTTTTCTTATACATGTGAACACTAACAATGATTTAATTACATATTGTTGCAAACTTGGCAACTATGTACGAATGTTTATTTTTTTTTCTTGAGAGAAACACATATCTGCAGATTTGTAACATTCAGTTTAAAATGTCCTTCCAATTAATTAATTAATTTGTTTAACAATCACCAGATACAGCTCAGAGGCCATTTTAAACTGGATATCTAACAACAACTACAACAATGGAAAGGATTTGGAAAGGTATCGGCCAGGGCCTGTTTAGTAGATACCATCCCGGCATTTGCCTGGCAGGACTGAGGGAAACCCTGGAAAGCCCCAGTCAGGATGGTCGGCAGCGGGAATCGAACCCACGACCTCCCGAATGCGAAGCCAACACTCTACCACTTAAGATTGAAAAATGAAATGAAATTTTTGAGTTTCACGTCCCACGTTTATGCCGGTTAGGCTAAAGGAGACGGTGATGATGAGTGATGAATGAAATGGTGGAATGAAGAACTGGGAGGAAACGGGAGAACCCCGAGAAAACCCACGCACACGGTGTTTGTCCACCGCAAAGTTCACTTGGCGGGGGCTGGGATCGAACCCGGGACCCCAAGCACCAGAGGTGTACGCTCTACCACTGACCACTTAAGATTGAATCTCACTGCATTCAGTTCTGAGTTTAATCTCAATCAAAAAAAAAAAAAAAAAAAGAAATGAAATTGAGTTTTACGTCCCACGGTTATGCCGGTTAGGCTAAAGGAGACGGTGATGATGCCGAATGAATGAAATGGTGGAATGAAGAAAGTGGGAAGAAAGGGGAGAACACCGAGGAAACACACACACACACACGATGTTTGTCCACCACAAAGTTCACTTGGCGCGAGCTTGGATTGAACCAGGGACCTCATGCACTAATCTCAATCAAGATGGATTGGTGGCTCAAAATAGGATCATTAAAGGTTTCAGTTAGTTGTAACAAACCTTCAGCGTCTTCTAATGTGGCTGAAGCAAAAAAAAAAAAAAAAAAAAAAAAAAAAAAGTAAATGTGATAAGAGTTATGTAGCCATGGGCTTCATGGGTACTCAGAGCTGTCCTCGATGTGCAAATTGTGGTAGAGTGTTACGTCTTGTCATGCCTATTGAGACTTTTTCTCAGGATCACAATATCTACAATATATCACGGTTTCAACGAATTCCACCGAAATCCGATTGTGCAGGGATTGTGCAGGGTCCATTGTCATTTCGAAGGAATCATTGCCCCTGCAATCCTTTTCTCGCAAAAACGACAAAACACTTATTTCCTACTTTGAAGTCATCTTTACATCGCCAGAGTTTCGTTTATTTAAAGTGGCCCTTTTAATCAGGGGGATCCTGTTTTGTAAAGGGGCCCTTTGCCTCCCTTAACCTATTTTCCGATATATATATATATATATATATATATATATATATATATATATATATATATATATATATATATATATGCCAAGTTCAAAATCGTATGACGAATAACCCTTGTGAAGCTATCTCCTTTACACTTTTACTTTTTGGACTTGACGGCTTTTTGACCCAAAGTCTTCAATTAGAATAATCGTAAAGTCCTTAAGGATATACACCATATTGAATAACCTTTAGGAAAATTATCACTTACATTTTTGATCACATTATTTAAATTTTGTAAACTTTTAATATGGGTTTCAATACTTATCCCGTTCTTACCCTTTTGTTCTTAATGAATTTCAACTCTGAACGATAATCACCCATCAAAGTTAATTAACATTTGTAAATGTTCTACACTGAGAAAAATCCGCTATCCAGACAGCGATATATTGTACAAATATACGGAATCCTTATGTTTACTACGGAAATCTGTACCGAGCATACGTTATCCATATTCTACATATTCACTGTCCTTAGATGTTGCATCATGCCGTTGCAGGATGTATGACATCTAACACTCTTCCTTATATTACATACATATACGAATGTTGCATACGTCAGCTGCATGTTACATACGTCCATCTGTATGTGAGATCCTGACCTCCTATGTACAGTTCTTTCGTTCGTACGGAAAGTACGTTTATTCAAATAACTTATACGGACAGTACGTATAAAATATACGTTTGCTGTACATTAATCCAAAAACTACAGAATTTACACATGTGACTTACGTTTTTCGTATGCCACATATGTTTTTTCCTCAGTGTAGAAGTTATCGTAGAACGGATCTAAATATACATATTGACTCAAATACTACCTCGATTACGCTCACATTGCCGTGTAAGTAGAAACAAGCGAAATATTTTATTTAAGGTGGGGATTTTGAATATCGTATTCTCAAGAAATGTCATTACCAACCAATAAATGATTAATTAGTAATTCACCAAGGAAACTCAAGTCACGTTTATGACTTGTTTTACCCCCTTTTACCTTGAAACATATTCATATAGTTGAACACTACTTAATCCACTTAATACTAACTCATGTCAATCACGGGCCTCTGTGGCTCAGTGGTAGAGCTTTCAGCTCTGGTGCATGAGGTCCTTGGTTTGATCCCAACTCGCTCCAACTGAGCTTTGAGGTGGACAAACACGGTGTGCTTGGGTTGCTTCGGGGTTCTCCCGTACCCTCCTACTTTCTTCATTCCACTATTTCATCCATTTCTCATGATCACCGTCTCCTTTAGCCTAACCGGCATAATCGTGGGACCTAAAACTTAAATATTTCATTTTTCATCTCAACTACAAGCAATTCCCTAGGGAGAAAAGAAAAAATAAAAACACACACCATATTTTATATACATCCAGCAATTTCTAGGAAAGATATATTTGTTTTAAGATAGGGTGAATTAATTTTTTTTTCTTGAACCATAAGCGATTGGCATAATTGAAAAAACTCAAGTAAAGCACATGTCATGCTTCACTGAAATCGAGTAATTTTAGGTAAGCACTTTCTTTCGTCATATGTTGAATTCAGGGGCGGATCCAGAGGGGGGCGATTGCTTCCCCAGAATAGGAAGCTTTCTTATTATATATATATATATATATATATATATATATATATATATATATATATATATATATATATATATAAAACACATCCCAAAGTTTAGAGCCCTTAAAAGTAGCAGTATGACAACCCACCGCCCCCCAGAAGTCGGTCCTGGATCCGCCCCTGGTTCAATTCACCCCTAGCCTATGACTAATTTCAATACCAAACAATAAGAGTTAGACAAAAATTATTAAGTTTTACGTCCCTCAGAGATGGCGTGTGTCAATTAAAACTTGACCCACGACCCACTGTGACACCACCCACCGTGACCCACGAAACACCATGACCCACTCGGACCCACCAGCCACCATGAACCACTGACCCACCAAAACACATCGTCATCAACTCTGACACATGATCCACGGCCTCTTCTCCACCGACTAAAGAGTTTACACTTGTAATAAAACCAGGCTGTGAAATTTTAACTAATCAGAGTTTGAATTTCTACGGTCACTCGCTCAAGCACCGCTCTCTTACAATAACGATGGATCTGACTTTTACGATATAAAATGGTGAAGTGTTTGTCACGGGCAAAATTGCGATGAATTTCAATTAAATTATCATAGTCTAATTATTCCCTTGATGAATTATCGATACTTTTCAGAGGAAAAGCGGATGAAATTTGAAAGTTTCAAATCAAGATAAGTAGACCAAAGTACAGAAGCTTACATTACAAATGTTATGTTTATTGATCACCCTGTGCTATAAGCACTCCATATAATAAACAAGCTTCAGCACTTGTTATAGTAGAAAGCGCATGGTAAGCATATATTGATATATGCGATGCGAAGCATTGTACTTTTTTATATCAACTAATATGTATTGTTTTCGATTATTTTTACAAACTAACCCACTACCAATTTACCATATATAGAAAGTGTCGCCCCTCCCCATAAAGGAGAAAATTAATAAATGCTAGGAGACGTTCTGTTCATTTTCAATAAAGAGCTCAATATAATGAATTTCAAAGTTCAATTCATTTTCAATAGAGCTCAATTCAAAGAGCTCAATTCATTTTCAATAATACTGAATTTCAGCTCCGTAAGTTTAGCGACTTGTGAGATACTCATTTTTTTTTTTCAAAAATTCGGATCCCGACTTTCCCTTAGGATATTAATATAATGAAAGCAATATGATAACGTCCCAGTTTGGATTAAGTCCTAACAATATACTAAAAGCAGTGGCGTAGGGAAGGGGGCCCCAGAGGGGCCGTCCCCCCAAAGAGGTCCGACAATGTACTTTGGTACTTTGATGTTTGTAATTTTTTTATATATTTTTATGTTTATATATTTTTTTGTTTGTAATTTTTCTATATGTACTTATAACAGCACTTGGATCCCCCCCCCAAACACACATCCTCGCTACGTTACTGACTAAAAGTCATTTCATTTGACCGCAATTTGGCCATGATGATTAGGCACACTTAGTCTTGAATCCATAGTTTTCGGGGTCGATGAGGGAAACAGTGACACTTCTGATGCTGTTTCAATCCAAGTTCAGCCCTGATAGTTGGTAAGGGGGAGGGTACAATTTACGGGAGGGAGATAAACATTTAAGAATGATCAAAAATGACCAATATTAGTGTCTAATCCTTAGTTTTCGGGATCATTCAGATGAACAGTGACATTTGCGATCCGGTTTAAATCCAAAATCAGCCACACCACTTGGGGGTGAGGGAGAAAGAGATATATAAAAATGATCGAAAATGGCCACTATCAGTGTCAAATTTATAGTTTCTGAGTCGCTTAGATGAAGAGTGATACTTTCGATCTCGTTTAAATTCAAATTCAACCCCGCAACTGATGGAATTGGGAGGAAGAGATATTTAAAAATGATCGAAAATGACCGATATTAGTGGTGAATCAAACTTTTTTTAAGATTGCTGAGATGAACGGTGACACTTCCGATGCCATGGTCTGCAACATGGGGAGGGGGATATATATACGAGGTGTGGAAATTAAATTAAATAACGAGACTGGCCATCTCCTGTAGCGCAGGATCGTGGGGGAAGGTAGCTAATGATGTGTTGTTGATCTTGAACTTTCATGAGCAGCCACTGTTTGTTTCACGATTCTGAAAACTTTTCTTTTCTTTGCAGGCTTGCAAATTTCTGGAAATTTTGAACCCATTTGAAAAAATCTTTTGTTTGGAAGTATTGGCTAAACCCTAAAAATATAATTTAAAAACTGTTTCTTCGTCTGATGCTAATTTTATTTGCTGCGACGTGTCTGCAGCATATACACAACGTATTTCGCTAGCAGGAAAAGTACTTAAAGCAACAGCTTATAATATTACTTTTTAGTTTTCTCATTTCTGATAAAAAAAAATTCATCTTTATTAATTGTATATTTTTCGAACAACTCAAAAAGAGAGATGATCTTATTTACATATACACACATACACCTTACAAGTGCGTAAATTTGAGCAGCAAAAAGTATTACAGAATTTAACATGTGAAACTTCAGTTCGTTATTATTAAAGACTAGCAGAATAACCGTTCTTTGCATGGGAAGAATACGTTTCATTTTCTTATAAGGGGCAACAAAACTGTCACCAATGAACTGAGGGACCCCAAAAACTATGAATTCGACACTAGTATCAGTCATTTTCAATTACTTTTACATGTCACCCTTCCAATTTGCGAGTCTAATGGGGGTTGAATTTGTATGTAAACAAATTAGTGTTATTGTGTGTTATTGATATTAGTGTTATTGTTTCTCTCAGCCACCCCAAAAACTATGGATTCGATACTAATATCGGCCATTTTCAGTCATTTTTATATATCTCTTCCTATCTAAGTTGCGGGCCTGAATTTGGATTTAAACGGCATTAGAAGTGTCACTGCCCATGTCAGCGACCCCGAAAAGTATTGATTCGATACTAATATCAGTCATTTTCGATCATTATATATATATCTATATATATAAAAGAGAACGTACAAATCCTTTGTTAGCTCATCACGCTAATACGGCTGAACCAATTTCTTTCATTTTGGGGGGGTTATTAAGATTTGGACCCTAGATGGTTTTTATCATATCACTTTAATTTTCAATTACCAGTGTCTTGAGATAATTGACCATTCAAGTGTCCATAACGTACAAATCCTTTGTTAGCTCATCATAGCTAAAACTAACCGTATTTATATGCAACCCACATGACCGTGTCACTCGGCGGGTTAACATAAATGACAGGCGATATAATGTTAACATTTACTCCAATCTTCTATGGTTTTTATCATATCACTTGAAAGCGAAAAAGTAAAAATTATCTAAGTAACAAAGTTTATTGCGTTCCAGGGTGACCGCAGCGAAGCGGGGTGAACGCTGCTAGTATATATATACCCCCTTTCCCCTCCCTAAAGTTTCGGCCTTGAATTTGGATTTAAACTGCATCGGAAATGCCACTGTTCATCTCAGCGGTCCTAAAACATGGATTCACACTAATATCGATTATTTTGTATCATTTTTATATATCCCCCAAGCCCAATTTGCGGGAATAAAATTGGATTTAAACGGCATCGAAAGTGTCAGTGTTCACCCCAGCGACCCCAAAACTGGATTTGACACTTTTTTCAATAAATTTTATATACATATATCTCTCCTTTCTTTTCCCATATGTTGCGGGCATGAATTTTTATTTAAACAGCATCGGAAGTGTTCCTGTTCATTTCCGTAAGCCCGAAAACTATAGATTTGACATTAATATCGGTCATTTTCGATCACTTTATATATAAATATCTCCTTTCACCTTCCCCCAAGTTCAGTGCGGAATTTTAATTTAAGCTTCATCGGAATTGTCACTGTCCATCTCAGCAATCCCGAAAACTATGGGTTCGACGCTACTATCGGTCATTTTCAATATATATTCGCACTTCCTTCCTCCAAGTTACATCTTCAAAGTGAAATGATAAAAAATTCTCGGACCCGTACCTCATCTACGTTGAAAATGTTTTATCTAAATCAGTCTGGTGGTTCAAGAGTTGTTAAGTTACAAATATAGTCACTTCCATTTTAATATAGAGTGTATATATATAGATAATTTGTCGCACTAGAAGACAGGTATTTGCCTAAAAACTAACTAACTAACTCTATGGCCTATGGAACCCGGAGGTTCAATGCCGCGTTCACAAAAGCTCTCCACTGACTTCTATCCTTAGCTAACTGCATCCAGTTTCTACTTTGTATTCCAATCTTTGCGAGATCCATCTTAATATTGTCCTCCCATCTGCGCCTAGGTCTTCCTAATGGTCGTTTTCCGATTGGTCTTCCTGTCAAGACTTTGAAAGCGTTTCTACTTTCTTCCATTCTAGCTACATGACCCGCCCACCTAAGCCTCCTAGACTTGACGACCCTAACAATGTTGGGTAAACCAATAAATTATGTAGTTCCTCGTTATGAAGTTTCCGCCATTCCCCATTCCCGTTCCTCTTGGGTCCGAATATTCGTCTCAATATCTTGTTCTCAAATACTTTCAGTCTATGTTCTTCCCTCAGAGTAAGTGACCATGTTTCGCAGCCATACAGAACAACAGGCATGATTACCGTTTTGTATGTTTTAAGCTTCAAATTTGTCGGCAGAATTCGCGACGACAAGAGATTTTGAACCGAATAGTAACACGAATTCCCTGCTTTTAGTCGACATTTAATTTCTCCTTGAATATGATTTTCCTCTGTTAATATTGATCCTAGATATTTGAAACTATCCACTTTATCAAAAGTATTATTTAATATTTTAACGCATCCATAGTTTGCTGTATTCCGGTCCCGACGCACTTCCATGTATTTAGTTTTATCTGCATTTACTTCTAAATCCATGTCCCTGCAAGCGTTTAATAAGATCTCTACATTTCTTTCTATTGTTCTCCTATCATCACCTATTAAATTTACGTCATCAGCATATGCCATAACCTGGTGAATATCGTTCAACTCTAGGCCCTGGTTGCTATCTTTGATTTTCCTTATAGCGTATTCCAGAACGAAGTTAAATAATAATGGCGACAACGCATCTCCTTGTTTCAGGCCATTTTCGACGTGAAAGCTCGAGGACAAAAATTTTCCTACCCGGACTTTACTTTGGGATTCATTTAAACATATCTTAATTAATCTAATTAGCTTTCTCGGTATTCCAAGTTCTGTAAGGACGTTGTATAATGTTTCTCTCCTAACCGAGTCGTACGCCTTTCTAAAATCAATAAATAGTTGATGTACCGGGGTATTGTATTCCCACTTTTATTCGAGTATTTGGCGAATGGTAAATATTTGGTCGATAGTTGATCGATTCCGTCTAAATCCGCATTGATAATCTCCAATAATTTCATCTGCGTATGGGGTCAGTCTTGCTAATAGAATATTTGAAAGAATTTTATAGGATGTTGACAGAAGAGAGATGCCTCGATAATTATTACAGTCAGTTTTGTCGCCTTTTTTGTGAATTGGAACAATGATTGATTCTTTCCTTTCTTGTGGCAATTCTTCCACACTTCTATTCGGCACTCCTATTCGGTTGGGTTCTGGAATATACGGTTCTGCGGTGTGTATCTCCTTTTCTCCACGCACACCGCAGAACCGTATATTCCAGAATCCAACCGAATAGAAGTAGAGACTGCTATAAAGAAATTAAAGAAACACAAATCTCCGGGTGTAGATGAAATTCCGGCCGAGTTAATTTTAGCTGGAGGCGAAAAATTGTGGAACAAGATACACAAACTCATTCTCCTTATCCGTAGTTTTCGGTTGCGTGTTAAGCAAATCGTCAAAGAAATCTTTCCATCTATTTAAGATGCTATCCGTGTCAGTGAGAACTGTACCGTCAGATTTCTTTAATATATAAGCACGAGGTTGATAGCCTTTCTTAAATTCGTTGATTCCCTTATACATGTCCCGGATGTTTTTATTTTTACTATTATCTTCAAGTTCCTTAATTCAGAAAATCGCGTTTCTTTGTTCTAAAAGTTTTGGAAGTTTCCCGCCTGATATCTGCGAAATTTTGTGTAGTTATTTCATTCGGATTTTGTAGCCAGCGTAATTTTGCCTGTTTTCTCTTCTCTGCTAGTTTTATGCATTCCTGGTCGAACCATGGTTTGTTCCTACGTATTTCCGCGTGTCCCAATTTTTCTTTTGCTGAAATTTTAATGCTATCTCTAATTTCAATCCAGGTATCCTCAACACTAGTGCACTCCGAATCTTCTAAAGCCGAGAATCTATTCGAAACTTCAATCTGGTATTTCTCTCTTACCTGGCTCTCTTCTAATTTCTTTAAATTAAATCTCTCCGTTTTCGGACAATGAATATTACCTTTATTCAACGATAACCTCTCTTGTATTATCGCTGCTACCAGGTAGTGGTCGGTGTCGCAATCAGCCCCTCTGAACGACGGGACATCAATTATGCTAGATTGCCTTCTTCTATTTACTAAAACGTGATCAATTTGATTATGTGTTTTCCCGTCTGGTGATGTCCAAGTGTATTTATGAATGTCGCGGTGTGGGAATTTTGTACTCTTCACGATTAGGTTTTTGGATGTTGCAAAATTTACGAGTCTAACACCGTTGTCATTACTTTCCTTATGCAGACTTTCGTTCCCTATGATCGGTTTGAAAATATCCTCTCTTCCTACCTTCGCATTGAAATCCCCTAATAGAATTTTCATATGGTATCGCGGGAGTTGGTCAAATATCCGTTCCACTTCTTCGTAAAAACTGTCTTTTATATCGTCATCCTTATCTTCAGTTGGGGCATGTACATTTAAAACAATAATATCACACCACCGTCCCTTAAGAGTAATAAAAGAAAGTCTGTCAGTGACAAATTCAACCCGTTTAATTGCTGGTAATATACGTTTATGAACGAAAAACCCTGTTCCTAACTGGTGATTTTTGTTTCCTTCCCCGTAAAAGAACGTAAAATTTCCGGAATTCTCAGATCCATTTCCTTCCCACCTAACTTCCTGAACTCCTACTACGTCCATCCTGTATTTCTCTAACTCACTCGTTACGGATTTTAACGCGCCTGCCCTATAAAGACTTCTAATATTCCATGTTTCAAATCTCATGTCCATTTTCTTTTGCTGATGTCGTGCCAAGTTATCAGTCCTTGTCCGAGGCTTTTGTGAATGTTTCTGAACAAGTGCTTTTTTTTTTTACAGGATGAGGTTGTTAGCCCTACCCAAACCCCCAAGCTGGAGGACCACTCCTAGTCGGCTGTCCGCGACTGCTTATTCAGTATATTCGCAGCTAACCTCTATATCTAGAGGCCTTCTTCTCGATCCGCAACCTGAGGACGCACCATGCCGTGGTGACAGGAACCCACGTTACCCACGGACAGGTATTTGCCTACATACAAATTTTTGTACATAAAGTTTATATTAAAGTCTGTATTTGAATATTAAATAATAGTATTTATATGTCTTAGTGCATGAGTATTAGTGAAATTTTCCTACTACTCTTTCTTTTAAGAAAAAATTTGGTTAAAGTTACCAAAATTTCACCAGATCAAAGAGCACATTAAGAACTCAGTTTCATTCAAAAGCCCTATTTGTTGCAACAGAAACGCTTCATGATGGTAGATGTGTATGCAATTGTAAAAGTTCTGTAATTAATGCACAACTAGGAGTAAACCACTAAAAGACAAAAAAGAAATGAGCGTAGACTATTAATTTTCAAGAATAGTATAATTACAACAGTTTTATTTTCAAATGTTTCTTTAAATATTCACAATACTGAAATTTCTCAATTTACATTTTTCATACGTTCGAAAAAAAAAAGGTTCCATTAAAGTAAAACTAATTTAATACAAAAATTTATGTTATTTTCCCAATTTTTCCATTTTTTCCAGAAAAAAAAAAAAAACAGAAAAAACTTTTTTACCAGCAGGCTCAAAATTTCCGGTGCAACACTAGTCACGTGCGCTAGTTTTCGAATGGCACAAACGATTTTCAGAAGGTAGGGAGGAGGTTGAAGATGATGATCGACCCGACCGCCCTTTGAGTTTAAGAACGGACGAAAATGTTCAAAAAATTAATGAACTTGTGCGGAAAGACAGACATCTGCATATGTGATGAAACATGGATTTTTCATATGACCCCGAGACTAAGCGTCAATCCATGTACTGAAAGACTCCCACATCGCCAAGAATGAAAAAAGCACGAATGAGCAAGTCGAAAGTGAAGGCAATAGTGAAGGCTAGTGTTTAATAAACACTGGATAAATTTTACGAAATTTATTTTTGAACATTTTTATGGAGATAAATTTACCTCCTTGTCCCTTATTGATAACAACCTCACTCAATTGAGAATATTCGAAGAAAACAAATATGATTACTTAATGAAAATCTGATAATTACAACGAAAAACATGAAATGAAATGAAATGAAATCTTTAAGTTTTACATCCCACGATTATGCCGGTTAGGCTAAAAGAGACGGTGATAATGAGAAATAAATGAAAAATGGTGGAATGAAGAAGTGGGAGGAGACGGGAGAACCCAAGAAAACCCACGAACACGGTGTCTGTCCACTACAAAGTTCACACGGCGTGAGTTGGGATCGAACCAGGGACCCCAAACACCAGAGGTGAACGCTCAACCACTGAGCCACCGCGCCCCCAACGAAAAACATCTTTTCATTTTCAAGATAGGGTGAATTCATCTTCTTGACTCTAGCTTAATTGTAAAGAGCACAAGTAATGAAAAATGAAATGAAATCTTTCAGTTTAACGTCCCACGATTATGCACGTTAGGCTAAGGGAGACGATGATAAAGCAAGTGAATGATGATGGAAGAATCGGTGGAATGAGAATATGGGAGGAAACGGGAGTACCCTGAAAAAACCTACGGACACGATGTTGTCCACCACAAACTTACTTCGCCGGAGATCGAACCAGGGGCTCCATGCACCAGAGGTAAGCGCTCTACCACTGAGCCACCGTGACCCCTTCACAGGTAATGCTAGTCTTATGTCTCAGTCAGAGACAGAATATACACTAAGCTTCATAAAAATCGGAGTAATTTTACAAGGTTTATCGGGTAATATATAGACTTTTTTTTTTTAATCAGGGTTAATTATTAAGCTTTCAAGGAACCACAATCAATTTTTATGACTATCTGTTTTTCTTTCTGCTAAAATTACCGTGAATCCTGTTCTTAAAATTGAACAATTCATCCTTCCGTTCCTCTTTATGACTTGTAGAATAAAGGAGACGGATTTCATTAATGAAAATTATTGATTATAAAAGTTAGTGGAGTGAGAATGTGGGAGGAAACAGGAGAACCCCTGGAAAACCGACAGACAATATATTGTCTATCACAAACAATTATTGCTCGAGATTGAACCAGAAACGCCTCGCGCCAGAGTCAGCTCTTTGTTACGGAATCACTGTTCTCTTCCCAAGCAATAGACAGGATTGGTAATTACCAAATCCGAGTGGTAATTCGGATCATACTTTAAACACCAAGTCAGGTATCATCCATATAGGAAAAATAAAATGAAATCTTTGAGTTTTACATCCCACGATTATGCCGGTTAGGCTAAAAGAGACGGTGATGATTAGTAATGAATGAAATGGTAGAATGAAGAAAGTGGGAGGAAACGGGAGAACCCCAAGGAAACCCACGCACACGGTGTTTGTCCACCACAAAGTTCACTTGGCGGGGGCTGGGATCGAACCTGGGACCCCAAAAACGTGAGGTAAATGCTTTACCATTGTGCGACCGCGGCCCTCATCATACATATAGACTCGATGCAGAAAATAGTCGACTAAACCCAAGCTATGTTTCATATAAACGGGAGACTTTTTTACTTTATATATATATATATAGCAACGGAGGTGGAGTTTCTACCTTATTCTTGACCGATTTCAAGCCTCAGTAATCATTCGGAAGTCACAAAGAAAAATTTACTATATTGCATCAAAATCGAATAATTGCTACTAAAATTGGCATTTAACTAACAATTTTTACTTATCTCATTATATGAAATTTCCACCTAAGATAAAATCTCCGCTATTATCTCGAGGCAATACCCTTCAATTTCTGAGCATCAAACGAAACACCTCAAAAGTATTTTAAAATAAGATTAGTTTTAAAGAAGTCATCATGTTAATTTTCAAAAGTATACTATGTAATAAAATCGTTTTATTGCCGACTAAACAATCTGAAATAAATATAAAACTAAAGCATTAAATTAAAATTTTTAATAAAACAAGAACATTCTTACCTTATACAAATGTAAGATAAACCGCTGTGTCGTCCCTTGCCGAGTATACTGATGCGCGATTTCTACACCTGTGCACTGTCCACTGACGCCGTCGCAAAGTCACTTGCAAACGATACCCGTCAACCACTGTTCGACGCCGCGTCGCTCCCGCCGTCGCGGACTCTGTTCATTTTCGAATGTGAAACGGCTCTACGTCACGTGGGTGTTGCGCAATAATGTCAGCTAACCCTTCGCGCCTTGGACGGGACTTGAATCATTTCTTTCTTTTCTTTCTTTTTTTTTTCAAGAAACTCCATTGTGTTAGCTTACGAATATTTTTTTTTTTTCGTTTTTTCTCTATTCTTTGACTCTTCTCCGAAGAGAAAACACACGGTTTGTATTCAAGTAGTCAAAACAAAAATGGAATAATTTTCCTTTTTCTTCTAGAATAGGTGACCAAATCGCCAACTAGAAAAAAACGGGACACCTTTTATTTCTGGATAGGTTGCTCCTCTAAATATATTTTTTAGACTCTCCGTTCTCCCTCTCTTTTTGTATCTCACACAAAAAAGGCCACATTTACTCTTTTTCGTTTTAAAACCTATTGAAAAGGATGTGGAGCTAATTAGATAACAAGTAATTATCAGCAGCTAACAAAAAATGAAATATTTGATAACATTACTAAAAACATATGAAACATTTATAAATTTATTAAAATGAAAAACATGAGGTATATTTATGAGAATAATGTAATGCAAAACATGAGTTCGTTTCATGAGATAGATTCATGAGAATACTTAGCTGTTGTCATAGCCATCTTTTAAACTTCCTTCTTCTCTAATACAAAGTTATAAAAGTTACAAGACTCCATTTCTAAATTGTATAGTACTTGAACAATTACAGAAAAGGTCTCCACTCCCATCCTGTTTCTTTCGTCTGACCACTGAATGTTCATGAGTGAAAATATTCTTTCAGTATTGCCATTATGGGCAGGGATCCCCAAACACATATTGACATATCTTTAAAAATTCAGAGTGCTGTTCCTTCCTAACTAACTAACTCTATGGCCTATGGAACCTGTAGGTTCAATGCCGCGTTCACAAAAGC
The DNA here is from genome assembly GCF_964235325.1 of Thermobia domestica. Classification (NCBI taxonomy): domain Eukaryota; kingdom Metazoa; phylum Arthropoda; class Insecta; order Zygentoma; family Lepismatidae; genus Thermobia; species Thermobia domestica. The sequence goes on along the minus strand of NC_137459.1, from coordinate 41,878,867 downwards.
TCTCCACTGACTTCTATCCCTAGCGCTGTTCAGACCTAGGTTTTGAAAAAAAAAAAAAAAAAAACTTCTCGTAGCACTGGAGTATTATTATTATTATTATTATTATTATTATTATTATTATTATTATTATTATTATTATTATTATTATTATTATTATTATATCTTCTTCGGTCCGCTCTATATTATTACTAACAAAATCCTTCAACGAAGCCATTTGATGGAAAAACAAAGAATCATTTATTTTTATACCTTTCTCCTTGAAGTAAGCAACACTATCTTCAACCTGTCTCCAACTGGGGATGCTCTTCAACAGCATCTATTTGAATATTGAAAAAGTAGAGAGCAATACACTCCATTTACTTAGATATTCAATGCAGGTTTCATAAAACTCTTAACTTCATTGTTGAAGTTGATTTTGTCTTGTTACGTAATTTCATTCATTTTAAGGACGGATTTTATATTAAATGATAAAAACTATTCCCCTTTTCTTTTAGACATAGCTTTAAGCATGCCTTCCAATACATCATTGACCTCCATAACACTTCTTGCATTTCCTTCAATTTTTCTTAATTCCGTGGTGGTAAGTACTAAGCTGGCTATGGATAAACCATAGATATGCTTCACTTAAAGGATTATTTAAAAACGTAAGCAAAATCTTTGGAGCTTTCTCCTCGCTTAGAAAGAATCCTTCAAAGCATCAGACAGTTTTAAAATTCGTCCTACTGTAGGCTTCAAAGACAACTAACGAGTTTTGGAATGTGTCAAAATAGTTTCAAATTCAATATCAACTATTTCACAAAATTCTTTTAGCCTCTCTGTTCGTACAGCGTATACAGAGAAATAAGAAAAGAGGTTGACAACAATAGCTTCTGTCACAACATAATCATACGCAGTTATGTAAGACATGTGCTGGACAACCCACACCTTCAATATTTCTATGTAAATTCGCTTTCAATTTTGTAAACACATTACATTTTTCCTGTCTATTCAAACCACCAAAATTTGTGTTTGTATTTTCACCACAAAACGCAATGCAAGTGTTTTTATTTGACTTAAACTCGTCAATACAGTTCAAGCAGATATCTCGTCTGCCGTTTCACAGGGCAAGGAAGCAACTCTGACTTTATCCCTTCGTTTATTTCAAAAAAAAAAAAATACATAAGAAAACTCACATTTGTTGAAATGACATAAAAAGGGGATTTATTTATCTCTTCAATGTTAGTTTTTAAACTAAATGGAGCTAAAACACCAATTATCAGGGCCGATTACTTTGTTCTGGCAGAACTGAACTTCGATGCGATTAATATCATTTGACTGCAAATTGTATGTTTTATTGTAAAATATGTTTTATTGTATGTTAGGCCTTAGTTAGCTCAGCAGCTCTGACTGTTCTTTCTTCATCTGATTCTTGTTGTATAAAATAATTGTTAACAGAGTTGTTGCAACTTGGTGCACTCAGTCTGTTCCTACGTTTCACTGATTTGATGTGTTGTTGTATAGTCTATCTGTACGACCATTGTGTCCAATACTAAAAATACTGCTGCAAACTGTACACTCAGTTTCATTGTCAAAGCATCCGCTTTATAATATAGTTCCACTCCTTAGAATGCTCCTCCTTCAACTTGCATACACGCTTAGGCGTTGTTAAGCAGATAGTACGGAACGCAACAGAATAAACAATTCGTTTTCACAATACAAACAACCGCAACACATCCTATTTGATTTAAAATTTAACTCACTCTGACCGAAGATAATATTACTCTACAAAAAGATAGGCAACGACAATGTTAAATTCATGTATCGAGTTTGAGGCTGGAGCGATCATATCTGTCACCAACAGGATTTACAGATCTTATTGCTCTCAGCATCGGATTCCAACTCCCTTTATTTGATTTCTTTACTTTTAAACATTATTTTACTTAAAACTAATTTTCTTTTTACTTTCACTTTTATACTTCTATACCTTTGTTCCCCTTTCGTAGTGTGTTACATCTTAGTCAAATCACGGAAACACTGTACTGTACTGATGACAGCGTCTCAATCTTCCTCCGCCCGAAACAGAGAGAAAAAATAAGTTACATTTGTTCTTTATAAGACTTTCAGCTTTTTGCACTGTCGTCTGCGGATTGGGGAGGCCTAGGAGGGAAAACAATGCAGCCACCACATCCAATATCGGAAACGTCGTAATGACGTTGCTCATAGTAATTAGACATATTCCAATATAGTCACATAGCTTAGAAAATAGTAATATAAATTAAGACATTTTAGCGATTGGATAGATTTTTTGTACACAATGTACGTAAATAGGGACATTTTGGCGTCCCGGGAGAATTTTTCGGGACACGGGGAATGGTAGTGTAAAACGGGACATTCCCGTTTTTACGGGACGGTTGGTCACCGTATTCTAGAAGGTTCTTCCTCTCTGGTCGATTGCCGAACTAGTGGAAGATTTTCACGAGCGACTTCACTATTTACAATGTGAGAAAGACATTTGCATGTTTAAATATAATTATTTTTTTCTTTAATTTTCCTATAAATATGAAGTTACGGCAGTCATTTTAGTGCTGCCAAAATGTCTTGATCCGTGGCAAAAATAAGAATTAAAGCTCGCAACCTCGACACACCCACGCGTTGAGCGAATAAGTATTCAGCTATTGTTAAGCGAGAGAGCCTTACAGCCGTCTACGCCAAAGGGAGTGGAATTCCCTCAGGCGATAGCAACGCTTGGAATGGAAGACTACGTGTCAAGTCAATGTGCTGTATCTATATAAGGGGAACACCCACGGGGGGCTCCACCGGGTCCGAATTCCTTCAAAACTTCCAAACACAACATGCATTTATATATCTAGTTTATATATATCTAGTTTATATATAAACAACATCTAGTTTATATATATATATATATATATATATATATATATATATATATATATATATATATATATATATATTTGAAAATGAAGACGGAAGTATTATCGTCTTTTCGGATACGGAATAATACCCTTCAATACTACACTGATACACTGACATAGTGGCTTCTAGTATTGGACCCCCCAACAAAAATTTCTGGGTGCGCCCCTGCTCACTACCTATTTTGATATCACATAAAAGTTTAAAAAATAATAATGTTGTTTACACTTCACAAAAGCTTAAATATTACTTTACTACTTCCACGTTTCTGTAAACTATTTATAAACTTGACTATCTGGTGTCACTGCACGAAAGGTTATGTTTTTATGAAATGAAATGAAATCTTTGAGTTTTACGTCCCACGGTTATGCCGGTTAGGCTAAAAGAGACGGTGATTATGAGAAATGAATGAAATGGTGGAATGAAGAAAGTGGGACGAAACGGGAGAACCTCGAGAAAAGCCACGAGCACGGTGTTTGTCCACCACAAAGTCCACACGGCGCGAGCTGGAATCGAACCAGGGACTCCAAGCAACGGAGGTGAACGCACTACCACTGAGCCACCGCGCTCTCGTAGTTTATGTTTTTAGTTAAATGATGTACGGAGAGTACATCAGTTCTCATAGTCGCTATTCATGGGGGCGCGGTGGCTCAGTGGTAGAGCGTTCACCTCCGGTGCTTGGAGTCCCTGGTTCGATTCCAGCTCGCGCCGTGTGGACTTTGTGGTGGTCAAACACCGTGCTCGTGGGCTTTCTTGGGGTTCTCCCGTTTCCTCCCACTTTCTTCATTCCACTATTTCACTCATTTCTCATTATCACCTTCTCCTTTAGCCTAACCGGCATAAACGTGGGACGTTAAACTTAAAGATTTCATTTCATTTTTTCATAGTCGCTATTCCTGGTTTTCTAGACAAAGGTTCGCTACCTCTTAATTCAGGTGGCATCAGAAAGCTAGTACGAAAAATACTCTAATCCACAGTGATTTGAAGTAGTTGTGCGTACACAAAAACTAGTTTTTCAGCTTTAGGAAAAAAGAAACAGGTTTCTGAAAGCTTTCAAATTTTTTTTTTTTAAACCGCTCCAGTTTTCTATGGAACTGGTTTGGTTCCCTATCAAACTGGGTTAGCTTTTAAATCAAATCTTTTTGCTTTTTTGTTAACCTGTTTAGAAATTAGTAGTAAGAAAACAAGAATAGATATCGAATTCGGCGAAAATCACTCCGGTTTCAGTAAAAACCCAAAACACTTTTGGAAAAAGCGGCAAACGGTTTGGGTGAAAACCAAACCGTTTCTTACTCCAAAAACTGGTTTTTAAATTTTATATTTAAAAAAACGGTTTTGTTGATTCCTAATTCAAATCTAGGACCGCAGACCTCACATAAATGCATGATAACTGTAAGCAACACGAGATAAATTATTATTTTGTAACTTCATGTCTATAACAAATATTCTCATCTTTTTGTTGTTGTTGTTGTTGTTGTTGTTGTTGTTGTTGTTGTTGTTGTTGTTGTTATATGGTGGTCTCGCAGAGCGTAGTTAGACACTCTTGCCTTTAGTGAACCCGGTTCTGGATTTGATTCCCGATGGAGACCTTTGGTCAAAAAAGTGTATTTTCTAACAACTTTTTCAGGACACCCATCCTGAGAAAGGTTTCCGTCGTTCACATCAGGCAAATGCCGGGATGGTACGGAGATGGCCGGAATAGTGAGATCGCCAAGAGACGTCATCCTTCATACGTGACGTGCTAACATGGTCATGGAATGGACGCAGAAAAGAGAAATCTAATTCCTAATCTTTTTTCTTCTTATATTACTGAATAACATGTCCCCTTGATAGTCTATTATTTTTATATATTTATTTTTTTTTTTACATAAAATACGTGATGATAGCGAAATTTTCACTTTCTCATTATGCATCTTTTCTCTGCGTTCTTCGCATTGAATTTGCGCATAAGGTCATCTACATTCCCTTTAGTACAAAATGTGGCAAAAATTCAAGATATTGCACTCAGTGATGAACTGCCGGCATAGAAAAAATGATCCCGATACACAAAATAGTTTTCGCAAAACAGTGCATTCAGTATACTCACATATTGCAATTCTCTTTATTAAAGTGAAAAAATTCGTTTTAGCAGGGTTAATTTCCCTCCACTCCTTTGCCCCTTTTGAAGTTGAATTTCGAAAACCCCATACATTTGTGTGTTTATTTTTGACATGGATTTATACATTAAGTTTGGTTCTTTCAAATTTCATCGACGTCTTATAAAGAATATAACCATAAGCATATAAAACTTCTTCTTCCTTTTTTTTTCAAGTTCCTTCCACTTTGGAAATGAAATGAAATGAAATTTTTAGTTTTACCTTTCACGTTATGCGCTGAGGCTAAACGAGTTGATGATGATCATGATAATGAAATGAGAAAGTGAGAGGAAAACAGGAGGGCCCTGAAAAAATCCAGGCATATTGTGTTTGTCAATCACAAAGCCCACTTCGCGCGAGCTGAGATTGAGTCAGGGGTCCCACGCATCAAAGGTGAGCGCTCTACCACTGAGTCACCTCGGCCTCCCTTCCCCTTAGAATCCGCACTTACAAAAGCCCTTTCTTGTCCCTTAGCAAGCCATGAAAGAAGTATACTAGGCAAAATGTCAAGTTTCTAAATATTGTGGTTTGGGCTGGGAATTGATGAATTTAATTTATGAATCAATGACTGGTCTTTAGATTTCATACATTATCTATAAATGCTAGGCTTATATGTTTGTAGTCAATTCCGTTTGTAGGTTTGTGGCCAAATTATTTCAACAATGAGATCTCGGAAACCACAAGCTGTAGAAACGTGCTGTTTTCACTGGTCTTTTTCAAATTTTGCGTACACCTGCCAGTCCTAATTCATTTTTTCTAATGTGCAGTTATTTTATTTTATGGGCCATTTTGAGCCCATAAAATCAATTGTCTCTACAGCGAAGCTAGGGTTCATATCCTTGTGTTAGGCAACCACTCAAAGAGTTACGTATGGCGGGTTGACGGACATTGCAGGTGTTTGGCTTTAACGTATTACATGTTGGCAGCTTCAAACACCTAAGGAGCTGCAATGAGGCATTCTGGCTTTATAAGGACATCATCTGTCACTTCTTGTAGTTCGCCACAGCTCAACCCAACATTTAAATGTTACGTTTATATGTTTGTCTATAGCAATTCACTCTCTTGTCCTTTAATTGTGTGTGTAAAGTGATATAGATACCTACAATGAGGACGTGGGAAGGAAACCCATGGTCATATTAGAATGATGCGCTGAGTAGACAGCACAGGTTCAGCTAGTGTATATGTAAAGAGAATAAGTTTTTTTTAAAAATGTAAAATTTCTTAGGTCAGCTGATCCAACCTGGTGAAGCTCCTGAAATATGATTAAAGTCAAATGAAAAGATTCGCCTGACTCCCGTACACTAAAGTACATGTGCTAGCTGCTATACTGCAATGAGCAATACATAAAAACAAGAAAGTAATGGAAGAGTTAGTATGATTGGCTACTGCTCACGTAGCTTCTCATCTAAAAAGCACTGTAGCTATGGTCCTATCCTATTATTACAAGGAATAATAATAATAATAATAATAATAATAATAATAATAATAATAATAATAATAATAATAATAATAATAATAATAATAATAATAATAATAGGTACGATATGTGGGAGCATGGTTTTGAGTTTCATTCTCGATCGTGATATAGACGGTAGCTCAGTGGTAGAGCATGCACTTCTACTGTATGGGGTCTTTGATTCGATCCCAGCTCGTGCTAAGTGGGCTTTGTGGTGTTGGTACATGGAGCTTATTTTCTTCTTTGCACTGAAAATCATTAGAAACAAGACATTCTACTATATATAAATGAGTGTAACAATATTTGTCTCTTAATTCCTTTTGGATCGATTTGGATGATTTTTGGCATCTGATTTGACCCTTGTCTAGCTTAGCATTTTATCATTTTACTTTGATTACAATGCATATTAGGGATGAGCACGAGCGAGTTCGAGCGAGTTTTCTTTGAAACTCGACTCAACTCGAATCAGACATCCTTGAACTCGACTCGAGAACTCGGTTCGAAAAATTTTCTCCAACTCGACTCGAAACTCGACTCGAATTCGGATCAAGTTTCGAGTTGAGTCGAGCCAATTCGAGCTAAACCCTGTGTGTAGTTCCAAGTACTCTCTCCAAGTACCCTATAGGGATGCGCACGAGACGATTCGAGACAGGATTTTCCTGACAAAATTCGAGTCGAGACGGCGGGAGAAACTTGAGTAAACCCACGTCGACGAAAAAGAAAACTCTTGAGAAAGTGGACAGTGATAAAAATAAAAATGTTCAACTGTTTGATAAAGTAGGAATAAGTAACACACTTAAAATAGAAGTCTTCGTGCCCTTCGTGGAATTTTCTTGAGTTGAAATGAAGGTTTAAATGTGTTAAGTTTTAAACAATATAACTGTACATATTTAATATAAATTCTGTATGTACTAATAGTTTGATATTTTTTGCATGCTTATATTTTGTTTATGCTCCTTCCCTTCTCCTTCTTGTATTTGAGAACCCTGTTTCTGTGCACCGTTTCTAGCATTTGCGAAAGACATTTCTAAAAATTTTGAGAAATGTTTTTCTCAAATTTGGTGCTATATGTCTCATTTCCTCAAAGATTACTTTCTCAATTTTAAGAAAAAAATACATTTTTTCTCAAATTTGAGAAAGCATTAGCACCCTCAGAAGTGAGACATAATTCCTCGCATTTGAGTCATTATTTCTCAAATTGATTTGAGAAAATTGAAATCTCACTTTTAAGAATGTATTAATCGGTGCACAGGTAAGAAATGGATGTTCTCAAATACGAGGAATTTTTTCTCGAATTTAAGAAACCATTTTAAATAGTATATCGCCAAATATTTCTCCCGGAAAGGTCAACTCACAGTTGGGGACCCTGACCACCGCAGGCTATCAGAAAAGGGTAGAACACAAAATGATTTAGGAGAGTTAGGAAATTAGAAAAAAAATATGATCAAACTACCCGCTGGCACAGAGAAGAGAATTATAAAAATTGGACAAAAAACACCGAAAAAACAATTAAAGGAAAATTGGTATGAAGAATTAGTCAAAAAGAGGAGTTTGAAAGGAATATAGCCCTACACATACAAAAAGAATTATGAGAAAATAAATTATATGGACAATGATTTAAGGAGCATTTTGCTTTTCAAAGCCAGATCAGGGAGCCTTGAAACAGGGGTAAGATTGAAAAAATTTAAAGAAGTGAACGAAAAATGCCAACTATGTTCCAAAGAAGATGAAACACTACAACACTTAATTTTAAAATGTGAAAAGATGTGAACTACTAGATACTCATCACGATCACAATACAAGATCAGGTGTAAATAAACTCCTTTCTCTTCCCCTACATTCGTGAAAATTCTACTCAAATGCGTTTTTTGCATCCACTATCCGTGCATGCAATGACCTCCCATTCAACCCAAGGCAATCTCAGACAATCAACCTACTTAAGAAGTCGGTTGAGCAGATCCTCCATAAGTCTATCAAGGCTTACTAATATCTGAAAAAATGCTGATTTTTGTTCTTTTTGTTCACTGAATGAATGTGACTATATTATGTAGTTATTTGTTATAATCCATGTATGCAGGTGATGTGATGCATGTGTGTATGTGTGTGATTGGGAGTGTTTTATATATTTTATACATATTTTATTATTTTATTGTATTACAAATCATAATCATTGCATGGTCAAGTGGGAGACAAAGCATGATTAGCCTTAACTTCGCCATGTAAAATAAGACTAAATAAAGAAAATAAATAACGGCCATTCCACGTAAATATGAGCCTAAGGACAGAAAATTGTTTTAAATATATTTTGCTCATTATTTATATAAAAATGGCCAGAAAGGTTCAAAATTTACTATGCAGGTCGATTTTTTGTTAAAACGTTTTAGTTTTTGTCTTTTTGAGCGATTGAAATTCTATGCTGTACGAAGCCAGTCGAAGGGAGAATTTACCAACAATATTGGACACCCCTAAACAACACATGATAAGCATTTGATTCAGTTGCACTGCGATGTAGACAAGCACGTACACCTTAGGAACTGAAGCTGTGAAGTTTTAAAGCTGATAATATATTAAGTAGTCTACTATTTGACTACTTTTGATACCAATGTAATTATGTAACGCCCGTTACAAAAAAGATATATTTTTTTCTATACAACTTGTACTAAAAGTCAGAAGTAGTCTATCTTTTGCAAAAGTAAAAATGAGCACATGGGCAATACAACAAGAAAATGAATATCATTATATTTATAATTTAATAGGCAAAAACTGCGTAACGGGTGTTACATTGCCAATGTAACGGGTGTTACACGTGAATTGTTAGCTTGGTTTAACAGTGATATTTTGGGCACTTAGGCTAGCTCTAAGGCTCCAAATAGGGAATTTGAAGTTAGTAAAGTTATAGAGGGTCCTCTTCTGAAGACATAAATTATGATAAGGATGAGCAGTGGGCGAAATTAAGGGACATTATACCGGAGGTGATGAAATGCGCTACAGAGAATATAATATCTAGGAGATATCGTACGATGGGGGACTCCCTCTCATTCCCCCGTTAAGTCGCATACTCAGGGTAGTGGTTAAATAGCATAAAAGTGCCGTATTTTAATTGAGTACTCATTACATACCAGATGTCTACTTCTTTATCAGAAGCGCAATACGCTGCTTTGGAAGTTTTCGTTTAGCAAATCATTAGAGGCTGCAGCGCGACAGATTTTCATTAAGAAACCAGAAAAACTCTACACTACAATGATGTGTACGCAGACTCCGAATGAAGTTGTGATCATCCCTTTGCGGAAAGATGTTTGTGTGGGAATGTTGTCTTGCTGGCAATGAAAGATGAAATAAGTAACAAAGACTAGAAAATATATCGTCAAGTTGGAATCCATCAAGGATTTTCGGACGAAAATTGTGATATTAGAGTTATGTTCTTGAAATCTTGTAGCGAAAAGGAATTCGAACTACGCTGAAGTTTGGAAAGTATACTAGTGACGTGCCGTAAGGGGGGTTTAGCGGGGTGACGGCTCCGGGCGCCGAAGTAAGGGGGCAAAAAATTCGGTAGGAAAAGAAAAGGAAAGAAAAAAGAGAGAAAAAATACTTCACATATCAGTACAAATTAGTATGCACTTAAATCCTCTTCCTGTTTTAGAATTGGTCCTATAATGTTACTCATGTTAGGTTACTAATGCACATATATCAAATTGAAGGAAAAAAGTAATAAAAAATCCTCGAAATCAAGGAAAAGCAGGGTTTATTTTGGAAAAGTTTCTTATGGTTTGTCCCAACCATAGTGTCGCTTCGCTGCCGTGCTGGTCTCTCAACCTCACTAATATGCACGGGGGCGCCGTCGTATACTCGCCCCGGGCACTGATTTTCCCAGCACGGCACAATATAATTCATTTTCATGACGTGATTGGTAAACTGAAAAATCCGATTATGAAAATTAAAGAATAACGTAAAGTTGTGTAGCAGTTTAGTTCCAGAGTTAATGTCACTGAAGCATAAGAAGAATAGGCTTTTGTTGATGATCAGTGTATCAAAAGACCTACATATTTAATACTGAAACTTCCTACATTCTTCTGATTTATATGCTTATTATTTAGTGTTTTTATTTCCTACACTGTACTACATGTGTAATTTTTTATGTATTAACATTGTAATATTTTGTTCTTTACATAATATGTTCATTAAAAGTGACGTTGGTTTAAGTTCATTCGCACTGTGTAACACCCGTTACAATTTGTGTAACACCCGTTACGGTATTAAACATTTTTTAAAACAAAAGCCATTACACTTATGGAATTTCTGATTGTAATATTCACATCATCATACTTTCAGAGAAGTGCACACATAATTGGAAACAAATTCTGATCTGGACATTCCCAGAGTTTGGCTTAACTTTGCATGCATCTGAAAGTGCATGTTCAATTGCTGTAACACCCGTTACGCCACATTTTTCACTCTCACTGAGTTGTGGTATCATGTATATGTAACAAATTAAGTGTTTACTAAAATACACAGACAAACGGTGATGTTTCGAGGCAGTTTGATATATCTTGACCCAGTAAGGACATTTCTATAACAATTTCTATTCGTCCAAATGTAACACCCGTTACGATGGAATGGCCGATAAATAAATAAAAGAATCCTAAAAATAAGGAAAACATGGAAATAGAAAGATGACATGGAAAAGGAAAGGAACATGGTTAAATTAGCTTGGTGGATATTCTTTAATATAAATGGAAAGGAACTAAGTGAGAAAGAAATAAAGAAAAAGAACGTCTAGAATTTTGGTGGAAAAAGAAAATGGAAAATGTTAAATGAGGGGGGGGGGAAAGAAGTAAACACGGTATACATTTCTCTCCCTACTTTCTCAGAAACCAAACTTCCGAAGAGAAGGAAGAAAAATACCTTGAACCTTGAATCTCTCACAACTTTCCGACCAAGTAGTAGACCACACTTAACGTATTGGCCATTCTTGATATAGGTCAGGTGTGCAGCGAAAATGCCCTCAAAATTTCAATCAAGGAAACGTTTTTGAATGAATAATAAATAATATATATTGCTGTGCTAAAAAAGAGTCGCGACTCAGTCTAATGCCTTCCAAGTAGATAGTACCATGAAAACAATTCAGAGATTTTTTTCTGAACAATAACAGCTACGTAGCGACAATGTGTGAAAACCATTTAAAACAAGTTTTTATCAAATAGGTTGGCAGCACTGGTGATCACTCCCAGAAAATCAAGTGTGATGATGGCAAGAGGAAAGGTTTTGCGTTCGAGACTGCAGAGGGTTCTGCAAGTGGGAAATTCTCTCGACCAATAAGCTTAGAGATTTCGTAATCCTTTTGGCGGACGTCCAGCTTCACGAGTTGGCATTGGCTGCAAGATGGCATGCTTCTCCAGCTGATTAACTGTGCTTGTATGACGTAACAATGTGTGTACATTATAATTGTTTTCGAAGTTTTTTTTTTCATTGCAAACTAGAAAAATCTACTTTGATACCTTGAGAAACAATGGGAATGGAAATATCTTATTTTTTATGTAAAATGAAGAAGAAAATAAAATAGAGGCAAAATAGAGAATAAACAAGCAAGAGGTGAGCTATGAAAATTGTTGGAACAAGTAGTAGCCCCTACGCAGTATTGATAATCAAATTTCGCTCATTTTATTTATCTATTTGTTTTTCTTTAAATCTTCATGTGACATATTAGGTTCTGAACTTCATACCAGTTATTTAAGATCCAGACCTATATTATCTCGTACGAAAACTTATGACATCATCACTTTCTCCTTTCAGCTTAGCGCAGCGCCGTACAACGAACACCAGCCGTCTGGCGAATTTCTTCTAATTTTTCACATTGGATGTTGCAAGCCTATGGTTACAGTACAGAGTTACACTCAGTGGCGTACGCAAGGAGGGGTTTCGGGGTTTTAACCTACTTTGAGCAAGATACAATCTAAAAATAAACATTTTCGATTTTTCAGGTCCTATACAAACACCTACAAGTAAAAGTGAGCGGGAACGCGGGGAGACTCCATCCCCTCACCTCGAAAAAATATGTACGGCATCCCCTCAGTTTCTAAAAAAATTTATAATGGACAAGGATAGGCAGCGGGAACGGCATGACATCATGCCGCTACCTGTCGTGTGTTGTCCCCCTGCCTTTTCAGATCCACTTTTACCCCTGCAAACACCTAAAATAATATGAACTTGGGAACTTGAACTCAGCTTGACGAAATTTTGCGTGTGTCACTGGCATCACTGATTATACAAATACACACAGGCACATAAATTTGAATCAAACACGCCGATTTCTACCAATTTCGGTTTGAAGATTGCCTCCATTAGCAAACTGGACTATTAACTTTTTACCCTTTATATCCAGACCAAATTTGGCGGTGAATACCAAATATTTAAGATCAGTATTAACAGACCAAAACCATATACACGAAGAAATTGAAAGTCGACCGAAAGCAGGGAATTTGTGGTATTATTCAGTTCAATATCTCTTGTTGTCGCGAATTCTGTCGAGGAATTTGGAGCTTAAAATATATAAAACGATAATCATGCCTGTTGTACTGTATGGTTGCGAAATATGGTCGCTGGGTCTACGCTGAGGGAAGAACGTAGACTGAAAGTATTTGAGCACAAGATCCTGAAACGAATATTCGGACCCAAGAGGAACGGGAATGGGGAAAGGCAGAAACTTCATAACGAGGAACTGCACAATTTATACCTTTTACCGAACATTGTTAAGCAGGCCCGTAGCCACGGAGGGGCTAGAGGGGGCACTGCCCCCTAAATTGTTTTTGCGCCCTCTAAAATATAATGCTGAAGGAAAGTTTCAAATTGACTCAAAACCAGTGAAATTCTTGCAATTATATTTACCAAATTCAATTCAACTTTGCGAATTCTACTCGTTTCTATGTAAAATTATATGTTTCTTGTGCATCAAACATCTTCATTTGGCTTTACCCAATTGAAGAATTTCAAACCGTATCTTATTATTGCAACCATGACAAACACCTAAGGATAATAGGTGCACTTCCAAACAACAGTATGAATATAAATAAACTGTAGTGTAATGAAGGTCTTTCATGGAGTGTGCGCGTCTTTGGTACAGGAGACCCGACTTCGATTTGTGGTGAGACGTCAGATGATTTGGATTCGACGTTAAGGTATTGGTCCACGTCTCAGCTCGTCGGTACTCAAAAGGGACGCTTAACACGAAACTAAAACCACAACTAAAGTACCACTTACCAATATTAATATCAATTTTATTTGAAACAAAATAGGCTGCATTCATCAATTGTATTTTGTAATGAAAGGAAATCAAATGAAGTCTTTGAATCTTACGTCCCACGATTATACCGGCTAGGCTAAAGGAGACGGTGATAATGAGAAATGAATGAAATGGTAGCCAAAGGCGGCAATTTCTCCGTAAATTTGGGGGAGTCCATTCAGATGCAGAAGGTATATATATATATATATATATATATATATATATATATATATATATATATATATATATATATATATATATATATATATATATAGATAGATAGATAGATATAGATATGAGGATTTTAAGACAAATTGCATTCAAATTATGCCAAATATTATATATTCATAAATAAAATAGGGGGCCCACATGAGCTTTGGGGGTGCTCGGGCCCCCCGGCCTCCAGGATCGGCGCCTTTGATGGTAGCATGAAGAAAGTGGGAGGAAACGGGAGAACCCCGAGAAATCCCACGCACACGATATTTGTTCACCACAAAGTTCAAAATTGTATTGTAATTCAGGCCCTATATGTCTCACTTAGATCCATACCATTTACGACATTTCTTCAGTGGCGGATCTAGAAGGTAAAAACTGGGGGGACAACCAGAACCCAGACTATGATGGATATATCATGAGTTTACTATAAACTTTCAATATATATATAAATAATAGCTTAAATAATTTTTGTCATTTAAAAAAGCGGGGGGATTGACCCTCAGGCCTCAGGCTAGATCAGCCACTGTTTTTAGTTTAACATCCCTCGATTATGCACCGAGGCTAGGAAAGACGGTGATGGTGATAAAGGATGAAATGGTGGAATGAAGAGAGAAGGACGAATCGGTGGAACTCCGGTAAATCCCATGCACGCGGCGTTTCTCCGCCACAAAGCCTGCTTTAGGTCTAAGTGAGTAAATCATAAGGGACTTAATCTAAACAAACATAGCTTAAAATAACACAAATTATTTAAAAATAAAACATGTAAATTAATTGTACCATTTTTATATGGGGTGGTGCCGCGGTGGCTCAGTAGTAGAGCGTTCACCTCTGGTGCTTGGGGTTCCGGGTTCGATTCCAGCCCCCGCCATGTGAACTTTCTGGTGGACAAACACCATGTGCGTGGGTTTCCTCGGGATTCTCCCGTTTCCTCCCACTTTCTTCATTCCACCATTTCATTCATTACTCATCATCACCGTCTCCTTTAGCCAAACCGGCATAATCGTGGGACGTAAAACTCAAAGATTTCATTTTGTTTTCACTTGTATATGGGGTGGCAAAGAAAACTTCCCTTGAGTTCCCTTGAGCTACGCTTGTTGGAGATTCTCTTAGAAGTTATAACAATGTAAAAAAAAAATGATTTTAAAAAACTTGCGATTATTTGCTAATTTAATAACGATGTGATTCAAACTTCATGATTACTAAATTAACTCTCAATCACCAACGACTGAGAGCCGGCTCGGGAGGAGGGGGGGGGCTACCTTCCAAGAGAGAGCCACAGCTGAGAGTCGGCCTCTACGCTCAGTTAAATTTTTGTTCTCCCTTAATCTTAAATGTCTCATTATAGACTCGTATGGGCAAAAAACGTAAACATAAAAATTCCGAGCAAAAAAGAGAAAAAAAAAAGAAAAAAAAGAGAGTTAAGTACTCACCTTCTGCGACGCGTCTTGTTGCTCTGCTTTCAAGCTCACTTCTGTCAAGAACGATAGTATACACAGGCAAATCCATTGAGCGCGGAATGATTCTTTTACAATTTATAGTTCTTCATCAATCAGCTGTGAATAAATAGGCGTGGTCATTATACTTTTTTTTTAAAAAAATAAGAAACAACCATTTGTTGTTGATTCTATTTGGTAACTATACGTTTTGTAGATTTAGAAAGTTCATTTTGTGTTCATGGAATAATTATAAAAATAATGTACCTTTAAAATTGTAACGTGAACTATATCTAACTATATCAACCAACCGTGTACACAGCAGAGTTTGGTGGTGAAAAGGTTCAAGGCGGACGAATAAAAATGTTGTTTTCATTAACAGCATCATCTAAGAGCGGCTAGTAATACGAACTGAATGTGAATCAGTGTTGCCAGGTCTACATTTTTTTTACTTATCTATTGATTTTTGATTTCAATATGGAAGACAAGATTCAATCAGGGGCGTCATTTGGAGAGCAGAGAAGAAAACTTGACCATGACCCACTGACCCACCTCCCACCGCGACCCACTCTGACCCACCAATCCCATCGTCATCAACTCTGACTCATGATCCACGCCCACCTTTCCACGACTAAAGAGTTTACATTTACGTAATAAAACAAAGCTGTGAAATTATCACTAATCGGAGTTTGAATTTCTAAGGTCAATCGCTCAAGCACCGTTGTATTACAATG
Organism: Thermobia domestica; assembly: GCF_964235325.1. Taxonomy (NCBI): domain Eukaryota; kingdom Metazoa; phylum Arthropoda; class Insecta; order Zygentoma; family Lepismatidae; genus Thermobia; species Thermobia domestica. The sequence goes on along the minus strand of NC_137459.1, from coordinate 41,862,707 downwards.
CCGGTGGATCTGACTTTTACGATTCTAAAATGATACAGTTAATACAGTCCCTGTCCATAAGACCCGTAGGAAAGTCATGTCTGACGGCTGTTCTCTTCAAACCATTTTAGTACATGTCTAAACAAGTGTAAATCACGAGGGTAGACTTTTTGACTTATGGGCAGTTTTTTTTCTACAGGGGCGTAATCCTAGGGGGCGGCGCCCCTTTTGAGTTGTTGCCGACTTGTAGCAGAACAATGAATTAGGGTTTTTTTTCTTTCTAAATGGTCCACGAAATAAACCTAGATATAGATTTTTGGCGTAGCCGTACAAATAGAGGGGGAAGAGGGGGGCAATGTCCAATTTTGGCTAATTTTTTAAAAGTTGATTTTATTTTCTTTCCATAATGTCCAAACGGTGATAACTTGTGTGACAACGATTTCTTGGCCAAGACTTACAACAATTCTCTATACAAGGACTCAAATTTTGACAAAAATCTTCCTAAAGTTATCTCCACAAATATATATATATATATATATATATATATATATATATATATATATATATATATATATATATATATATATATAGTCAGATGCGCGAATTTTTTCAGAATGTAAACTTCCGTGGTTTTGTGTTTGCTTCACTACACACGTTGCAATTCTAATAGAAGTAGAAAATTATTAGCACATCGTTGTATTATTATTCACGATTCTTAGAATAAACAGCACTGTGTTCTGTGTGATATTCCTGCTCCAAAAAGTACATGATGGACAAGAATGTTTCTTGGTATTAAGTGGCTTTATTTGTGGACCTTTTGCTAACTGTGGATAACTTTGTTTTCATTTTGTGAATTAATAATGAGTTTCAATGTAAAATGTCTCGAATTTTACCTCTAAAATAGAAATTTTGTCGTATGTGAATTTTTCCAGGTTTTCTTTACAGCAGCTGCTAGAAAGGATGGAGACAAACGTACTGATTTAGTGTGCCTTACTGCCTGCTATCTCCACTTAAAAAATGTTTATGCTTTTCAGGTTGTGATGTAATCTTCACTGCAGGAACAATTATGAATGTATTCATGTCTAGTCTAGTAACAGTTGACTATCTTTTTTCTTGCAGATCACTGATGTAATAATTTTCTGAAAGGATTTGAAGTTATTCTGGTGAAGTAGTTATGACGTCAAATGTGAAAAGTTCTTTATTTGGAGTGAAATTAACACAAGGAACTAGTAGTGATTTTGACCTTACAAAATGTGTGATTTGCCAAAAGATAGACAAAGGTCACAAGACTACAACTTCAACAATTGTTAGAAATAATATAAAAAATGCTGCTGAAATCAGCCAAGATGAAGTGTTCCAGAGACTTCGTTCAATGGATTCTGAAGTGGAATTTGTGTACCATTGCAATAATACCTGCTACAAGTCTTACACACTGAAAAAATCGTTACTTAAATTACAAAGAGATAGTGACGCTACGATTCAAGACTGTGAGGATGAAGAATCGCCAATTAAACAATCTACAAAAAAGCTACGTTCAGACACACTATCCTGTACAGAACCGTCGTGTCAAAAAAAATCCAGTATACGAAGTAACATGCATAGTGTGTGGTCTCAATAAACACGCTGGTGTCAGGGAGAAGCACGGGATTTGTGAAAGTACCCGAGCTCTTGTCTTCCTCGAGGCAGCAATGTTTTTTAAGTACGGTGTGTATAAGAGAACTTGTGATCTAGAAGATGAGTCATCAGTTTTTGGAGCAGACTTATACTATCATAAAATATGTCTAGAAATTTACCTTACTAAATTCAGAAGTTCACAGGAAAACAAAAGCACTGAAAGAAAGTCGCCTAAAGAAGAAATGGTGAAAGAACTTTCAACTGTAATCAAACAGCTTCTGGAAGAGGGCTGCGGTGTGACTTCGTCAGAAATACGAGATTACTTAAACGGTAAAGGGACAGGAATCGTGATAAGCAACAAAGAGGTCAAGCATTTTTTACTGAAGATTTTTGGAACTACGATTAAATTTTCTAAACCTACTAAAACCAATGAGTCTCTTATTGCCTATTCATCAAATTTAACTACTGAGAAACTAACACAGACCGTCCGGAACCACAATGCTATAAGAGATGCCGGAAGATTAATAAGAAACTCCCTTAAAAGCTGCAACTTTGACCTTGACAAAACAATTGGTGATGCTCAGGAACTGAAGAAGTCATGGATCAATACCCCTGTTCCACAAACACTAATTGATTTTTTATCAGAACTTTTCCAAGTAGGACGATTGTCTCTTATGTCAAGCTCCACGGAAGACGTGGATTTACTTGAAGACGATGGAGTCGTTAATAGTGAGACCACGGATAAAGCTGAAGATGACGTACTGACAAAAAATTCTCTTTCTTGTAGAATTAAGACAATTTTTCAGATTCTCTTCTATAACGTACATAGAGGCAAGAAAAAACACCTTTACATCTTATGACAGCCCATGTTATACATGAAAAATGTAAAAGTAAAAGTTTGATAACATCTTTCAATAAACTTGGTGTATCTGAAAGCTACAACCAAGTTATGCATGCACGTGCCAAATTAGCCCAATACACTGTCAAGTCTTGTTCTGACGGTATTTCACTTCCAAGTCACTTTGTTAGTAATGAATTTAGAGTGGGTGCGATGAATAACTTCGACCATGAAGAAGCTACACTTTCAGGTTTGCAAGGAAGTCATGACACTGTTCTGGTAGTATTTCAAGAGAAACCTAAAGAGGCAACAAAAAAGTCCTATTCACTGGATTTTGTTGAGAAGAATATCTCCAAACGTGTGACGTCTCAACTCACATGTCAAAGCCTAAAGCATTATCGCAAGCAATCACTGCCTTTGATAGTACCTCAGAATTTAAAAACGTTTGAAGATTTATTTGATGCGGATGTAAGTGAAGTGACATTAAGGGAATCTGTGATCAGCATGATGAAAACTTTGCATTCACTCAGTGATAGGGACGTTAATGTAGCCTGGGGAGCTGTCAGCGCAGTGATATCGAAATCTGAAGTTCCTCTTCAGCAAGTTGGGTTCTTACCTATATTGCCATACCCTATTACAGCATACGACAGTGTCTATTCTGCAATGAAAAACTTCCAGTACCTTCTCAACCATCTTCATCAATCCGCTTTACCTATAGCTTGTGACGAGGGAGTTTACCACATCGCTGTAGAAATCCAAATTACTTCAAACGAGTTCCCGGACATTGTCCTGATGATGGGATCTTTCCATATGACCAAAGCACTATTGCCGTGCATAGGTAAATATATACCAGGAAGTGGATTAGAAAACATCCTTATTGAAAACTCAGTATTTGGACCAAGAGTAGTCGAAAGTGTACTGAAAGAGAGTAACTACATTCGTTCTACAAAAGCAGTGTTCATGCTTGCTGAAGTAATATAAAGGCTGAAATGGAAAACATTTTTGAAAGATAATGTCAGTGCACCTAGTCAAATAGTCACCGACACACTGAAAGCAATTAAAGATAAAGATATTGAAAAAGCACAACTCCTGTTTCAAGATCTTACTAACAATTCTATAAGCTTAATCCAAGGGATGAAAGACTTCTCTCAGATGAATGCGGAGCGATCAGAAACGTGTCAGTACTTGGAAGGTTTTTTGTTTCTTGTATCTCTTCTGAAGAATCTTATTCGAGCAGACAGAAAAGGTAATTGGCTTCTTCATTTGAATACCGTTCAACAATTCCTTCCAGTGTTTCACGTTTTTGATAGAATCAATTACTTGAGGTGGGCATCCCTGTATTTAGAGCAGATGCGAAACTTGGAATTTCAACATCCACAATTTTTTTAAAAATTCATGAAAGGATTCTTTGTAGTCCGAAGGACCACAGGAAAATTCAATGGGTTGGCTTGGACATGGCATTGGAGCAGACGATAAATATATCCCAAAAATCACAAGGAGGAATAATTGGACAAACAAAAAGAAATGAGTACGTTGTTGAATGGCAGTTAATCTACCACGAGATTCTTGAAATAAGAAACACTTTTCGGTCATTAATTGGCGTTGCAGTGGTTGACTACGATCTTCAGATACGTCACGAATTAGTAGGGAAACAGAGTGGGGAGCTTGAAACAAGCATCCAGATGATGTGCTCTTATATTGAGGATAGACAAAAATCCTTATGATACCACTGGAACGATGAAACTCCAAAATCTATCGACAAATGAACTTGTACCGCCACATAATGCAAAATCAATACTTTCCTTTGCTGCAAATGGGAATGCACTTTATCTTGAATTTAGGAATGAGAGGTTTGTTTCCAAATCAAAAGCACTATCTGCCCCCATACACAAAGTGAAGTTGCCATCTTTCAATTCTGTTAGTTCACAGGATGCAAAAAATGACAGGTCTAATTCAGTTACATATATCATCTATGCGCAAAGACTTGTTAATATTTGTAAGGAGAGAGGCATGTTATTGAGCGTGATTCTAAGTTATGACATTTTACCAGTTACAACATTGATGGATAAAAACAGTGCAACCATTAAACCGCAGAAATCGGGTTTGATGACAGCTTTGATAAGGAAATTAGACAATTCCGAGTGCAGTTCTGCTTTTGAAAAAATCTACTGACGTGTTTGATAGTGGATGTTATGAACCAAATCCGCAGGATGCCTCTAAAGGAATTTAACACTTTTTGCCGCCCTCGTTGAAAGCATGAGTTCCATTCACCAAGAAAAGTCACGAACGGATTTTGTCTTTGATAGCTACGTAACAAACTCTATTAAGAACGGAGAAAGGAAACGAAGAGCTGAGATTCAACCAATAACTGTATCTAACATTTCAGCTTCTACCCGATTACCGGTTCAAATGAACAAATTTTGGGCGTCCATTGAAAACAAAAGTATGCTTCAGAGCGTTTTGCGATATTATCTACAAAAACATTCACTTCCTTTGCAAGGAACTACTGTTCTAAGTAGTGAAGTAGTGAAGTAGTGAAGTACGTGAAGGACCAATTCCGACTGTAACAATCAAATCTGGCAAGTGTAATGAAGTTTCGGATGAAGATTTAATGAAGCCTATTGAAGAAGCAGATTTGAGAATAATTTCACATTTATATCACGCATTTAAAGATGGCTACCAGCAAGTAATCGTAGCATCAAATGATACAGATATACTTGTCATTCTTCTTCACTTTTTCAAATTCTTTCAAACGAAAGGTCTTCAGGCTCTTTGGCTGCGAAAATCTTCAAAAAAAGTGCATACCAATTCACACGTTAGCACGAAAAATTGACACATTATGTGACGTTATTCTATCAGTGCATTTTCTCACAGATTCGGACGTAACTAATAAAGTGGGGCCTTGAAAGCAAATCCTGAAAAGTACCTTCTATATTTTGGCCAGCAATTACCTGCAAATCCGGATACATTTCGACTAGCAGAAAACTATCTTGTACAGGTGTTAAAGCCTGGGAGTCCGTCTACAATGTTTGATCAGCTACGGCTCGAATTATTTTCACATTCAAAGACTCCAAATCTTCTATCACTACCACCTACAAGCTTTTCATTAAGTGCACGTCTTCAGCGTAGCTTTTTTAATGGTTTACACTTGCTCTTTTGTATTGAGTTCAAACGCGTCACTGTTACCAGAACATTATGGTTGGTCAGTGGACGACAACGGTACGATAATTCCAGACTCTCACTTAAATTTCCTCCCAGAAGATCTCTTGATTACTTGTGGCTGCAAAATGAAATGTACAAAACGTTGTCGCTGTATCTCCAACTTTGTGTGTTGCACAGACTTCTCCAAGTGCTGTGAATTCTGTGAAAATCGATAGAAAAATGACTTCTAACTACTTTATCGCATTTAACAGAGGTGGGTGATTACGTTAACAAAAGTATAACATTTTAAATACTGTATACATATATTTATAAAGAGGTAATTCTTCACCTGATCTACTTACGTAATTATTCTTCAATAATATAACAACATACTGTATCATTAAAAAAGGAAAACATCCCTCTCGAATAATGTCTTCTTGATCCCAAGAACATTATCAGTGCTGTTTATTCTAAGACTAGTGAATAATAATACAACGATGTGTTAATAATTTTCTACTTCTATTAGAATTGCAACGTGTGTAGTGAAGCAAATACAAAACCACGGAAGTTTGGGAAGTTTACATTCTGAAAAAATTCGCGCATCTGACTATATATATATATATATATATATATATATATATATATATATATATATATATATATATATATATATATATATATATATATATATATTTGGTGGAGATAACTTTTGGAAGATTTTTGTCAAAAATTGCGTCCTTGTATAGAGGATTGTTGTAAGTCTTGGCCAAGAAATCGTTGTCACACAAGTTATCACCGTTTGGACATTATGGAAAGAAAATAAAAACAACTTTTAAAAAATTAGCCAAAATTGGACATTGCCCCCCTCTTCCCCATCTATTTGTAGGGCTACGCCAAAAATCTATATCTAGGCTTATTTCGTGGACTATTTAGAAAGAAAACAACCCTCATTCATTGTTCTGCTACAATGATTTTAAGAAAAGTCGGCAACAACTCAAAAGGGGCGCCGCCCCCTAGGATTACGCCCCTGTAGAAAAAAAACTGCCCATAAGTCAAAAAGTCTACCCTCGTGATTTACACTTGTTTAGACATGTACTAACAGGATTTGAAGAGAACAGCCGTCAGACATGACTTTCCTACGGGTCTTATGGACAGGGACTAGACTAAGTGTTTGTCATGAACCATATTATGATGAATTCCTTGTTGAATTACAGATACATTTCAGTGAAAAATAGGATGAAATTTGGAAGTGTCAAATCAAGGTAAAATAGGCCAACGTAAAGAGAAGAAAAAGGACAGTGTAAAATTCGACTGTGTCTCGAAGGCCAAGAACTATGCAGAGGTGGCGGACTGAGCTGCCCGGATACCCGGAAATTTCCAGGTGGACCCTGCCCCCTGGAAAATCACTTAAGACATTGCTCGATTAGTTACAACTAATTAAAAACTCCGTTCTCCTTCATAGTAACCAGTGGCGTAACTAACAGGCTCGCAGTGTTAGCGAAGGAATGGACATTAGGGAAAGTGGAACCCTGCCCAACAAGTAGTCTCGTTTGTTGAAAAATCAATAAGACAATAAAAAAGTCTCAAAGATACGTGTAAGTTATTAACTCGAAAATGTAATCTCGTCCATAATTTATGGATTAAATGATGTGATGCGCAATCGATAACATATGAAGAGTATGGAGCTTATTCTCCTACCGTAAGAAAACCGTGTTAGACATGGAATTGTTGGACGCGAGTAGTGACGATAAATAATGATCTCCTGAGCACAGCGTTGATATCGGGAAACGTGCCTAGGGATGCGCACGAGACGAGTCGAGATAGGATTTTCTGACAAAATTCGAGTCGAGACACGGCTCTTCCAATAGAGAAAAATACATTTTTCGAGTCGAGACATCACTTTTACAAGCACATTTTCGAGACGAGACAACCACAAATCTTGTCTAGTGCGCATCCCTAAACGTGCCTGAAGCCCCAGAAATCGGGTCCCGAAGTTTTGAGATTGGGTCCCTTCTATTTACCAATGAAACATAGAGTTTTTGAACGTGGGTGGTTGCATTGGAAAGTGTCGGTTTCCCCCTGAACTCACCGGTGATGTCGTAAATCTGGCTCGGGGGCCCAAATTTCAAGAAATCGGGTCCCAAAGGATGTTCATGCCATATTCTCATCTCCATGCAACAAAAGTAAGTTTTCTTATTATCCTACCTGAATGTTATTCAACTGAACAAGACAATACTGTGATGCTGCATGTCAGTAAGGGACAGCTAAATATATTTGATATCGAATAGATGGGACCTGACCCCAAACATGTGGGATCCGAATTCTAAGGTTTCAGGCCACGGGCTGTATTCAGGGGACCCGGTTCTTTCCTACGCTACACCTCGCGTTTCCAACTCCATGTCTAATAGGGTTTCCTTACTGTACGAGAATTTTCATGGAATATTCTCCATGTTCTTATGCAGGAGTAACAAAGACATTACAAATCTGTGGGAATTAATAGGGCATTAGATTGGGACAATTTTTTTATCGTATATATAAATTACACATCAAATAGTGAACCCCAATGGAAACGCGCCACTCCTTTCTTGCAAATCTTTATTTTCAACGAACTTAAAAAATTCGTTACTGAATTCTCTATGTTTGTCTGTCTCTGCCTGCCTGTCTGTCTGTCTGTTATTTGCGATTTTTTTCAATTTTGAACCCTGCATTCGACAGAACATCAAAAACTATCAGAGAAAGTGATTAAAATTTTCGCGTAACTCTCACAGTTTCCGAGATATTGGCCAAAAAATGGCCGATTTCCAGAGATTTAAGGAGCTATCGGGAACCGTAAGTCATAGAGAGATCATATTGGTGTTGATCAATATCTAAGAGGATGGAATATATTTTGGTACCAAATAGTAACCGGTTTCCACTGTCCAACTGACCAGTGGTTTGGTCAGTGATCAGTTGGATATTGGCCATCAATTAATATCGGTAGGAAAATGTTTAACATTCTATTAGGGATTGATTAATACCAATACCATCTCTCTATGACTTACCGGTCCCAGTATATTGGCCAAAAGATAGTTCCGATTTCGGGAGATTTAAGAAGACAAATCTCGGGAACCGTAAGTCACACAGAGATCATATTGGTGTTGATCAATACCTAAGAGGATGGTGAACATTTTGATACCAAATAGTAACCGGTGGCCACTGATTAACTGTCTACTGGCCAACTAGCCATCGTTCCCCAGATATTGGGTAAAAAAGTTCAAATTTCTAGATATTTGAGCAACCATATCTCGAGAACTGTAAGTCATAGAGAGATGATATTTTGTTAATTTTTGCGAGAAAGAGAAGAAGGTGTGGATAAAAAGATTTGCATCTGGGAACAATAACAGTTATCCTTCCCGCTCCATCTCTCCATTCTTTTTAAGTTTGTTATGGCAATGCTCATGGAGCATTCTCAACTGGTTTAAATTATGGCTTTTATTTTTTACTTGTTTTCAAAACTCGGGTAGAAGGAGGTCTCCATTGCTGATGCAATCATGTTTTCTTTTCTTTTTTAAAAAAGTTCGAGTCCATGAAGAGGAAGGGGAATAGCAAGATGGGATTTCTAATTCGGTATACCTAACAATAGTGCACGAATATTGACGAGGGCCCATTTGCGAATATTGCGGGGAGTTGGTAATTTGAATTGTATTTGTGCGTATGTTATGTGGAATAATTCATCCTGGGGAAATGTATGGATTACACAGGCCATTGGGTCTTTAATACTAAGGAGCTCCCGAGGGAAATTGGTCACTGAAAGATATTACAATTAATTATTATCGTAACTTGGAATCCGATTAACGATGAGCTTTCTGGTGTTTTCTTAACACATCATTTCACAGCCAATTAGCAATTGAAACATAATCTCACCCTTTCCAGTCCCTAGAAAATAAATTTTAGAATCATAAAATCACACTTAGCATAGAACAATGCACTTGTCACAGCTTGAAGTGATCCGAAGCAGCAAAAACCGCTTTTTCTACCAAATTCTCAAGCGGTAAAGATAACCCTTTTTTTATTTATTTCATTAATTTATTTGAATTTGGAAGATGTCAGCTACAAAGCAATTTACCTCAATAGAAATAACGTTACCACAGCCAGTGCCGGATTAATCCGGCCTCCAAGCTACTCGAAAAATAAAATGAAGTAGCTAAGGTAGCCGGAAAAAAAATCAAAAGAAATAGCTAAGGAAAAAGCGAAATAATACTTGGCTATAGATACGCATGCACAACTTTACGTTTAATGGAGGCCGGGGTTTTGCCATTCAAGTCTCCAGCTAAAGGTTCATTCCTAAAAGGGCAGTCCAGAATCCAGAGCAACTCGGTGGGCCCTGTACTCTCAGTCTGCCTCTGGTACTATGTTGTATTAATATTATCACAATTAGAAATATCAATATCCAAAAGCGCCTGAAGCTCTTTTTTGACTTAGGTATACTCGTCTCAGGTAAATAAATAGAAACAAATGGAAAAGGAAGAAAAATGAAAGCCTTGAAAGAAGAATGCAGACAAATTCACCAATGTCCAGAAGGTGCTGTCTACAATGCACATAACACAGTGGGTGGATGGGTCGTAGTGGGTCACGTCCTGTTTATCCACGGCCCACTGACCCACTCACAAATCTTGACCCACTTGACCCACACCATATCAGTCGGAGAGGACAGGTGGGGCAATGACCTCCATCTCTGATGTTAAGAAACACATACTTTTTAATACAATTGTATACTAAAGTACTAAGGAAAAAAAACGTAAAACCTGGATGATCTTGCCCCTTCCTGGCAGGGCCTGGAATGACGCTATTGGATCAGTTTAAGGTGGTGACTTAGGGGGATTCAGGGGAGGAATTTCTGCCAGAACTTCAACTTGAATAATAACTATCATTTAAAAATAATTTTTCTTTGAATTGGATATATTTTATAAGTATATTTGAGCAGCAATCACCTGTCAGAACCCACAGGAAAGAAAGAACTCTGGTGCTCACCTCCCGTCAAAGCCCTAGTCAATAGTCAGAGACTACTTCTTTAAACTATATTCAAGTGCAAATATTTTTATATATGAATGGGTTAAGTTCAAAAGGAGTTAATTGCCAAAAGTAAAACGTTTAAATATTTTTTTAAAAAATGTTTATACTCACCATATGATAATGCAACAAGCGGTATCTTTGAGCCTTGCTATAAGCTACAAGGAAACAGGTTTTACTTAGATTCTTTAGTAAAATAAAAAAAAATAAGAATAAATGAATAGGTACATAAACAAATAGATAAATTCGATATATTTGATAAACAGACAAATAGATTCCTTGTGTTACAATATTCAAAATATGTTCAAGTTTATGCATATTTATGTGTTTGCCGAAAGGAGCTATATCACAAATTAAAGAGAACAATTCATTAAAGTGTATTAATACAACATAACAATGGATCGGTTTGTTTCGGTAGTATAGTATGTTTATGATGCATTGCCCGTCACATAGAGATTAGGGTTGCCAACTGGCCGGTATTCACCGACCCGGCCGGAAATATTGCTGTTATTTTGATTAAACCCAGTACCGGTACAAGCTTCTTACCAGGCACTTTATGACTGGTGTTTTGAAATCTGTAATCCAGAGTAAAATATCGAACATCGAATTTTTTTCAACAATGCCTTTACAAATACAAATTTCCGTTGTATTATGCATTAAGCGATATTTTTTAATCTATGGCAGCTTTTTTTCAAGATAAGATTATTATTATTATTATTATTATTATTATTATTATTATTATTATTATTATTATTATTATTATTATTATTATTATAACACCGTGTATAGCCATGACAGATAGGCGGTTTGTATCTGAATACTAAAAACTAGTTGGCCTCCGATCTCGGTTATCGAGAAGATTTCAGAAGGCAAGGACATCGTTCGTGAAGTTCTGGGTTTGAGTTCCGGAGAAGCAAGTATTCAGACTCGAGCCAAAAATTGTTAAAAGTTATAGGGTGCCTGCCAAACATGTTCAAAACTGCTCGGGCCGGGTTTAGGTTATTAACGGCTCGAGCGGCTTGGCTCAGAGCTTATTCTCTATCGAGAAGAACCGAGAAGTGAGGCCAACAGGTCACCCAACCATGCCGGCTCGAGCCGGTGGCTCACCCGAGCCAAACTGAACCGAGCTGATGGCTCACCCCAACCAAGCCAGTTCGAGCAATCGGCTCAGTTGAGCCGAGTCGAACCGAGCCGATGGACTCGTTTAAACGGAACTAGATCGAGCCAATGGATCATCTAAACCGACTCGGTGGCTCATCACTCAGTTGAACCGAGCCGAGCCGGTTGACATCACTTCCCGGTTGGGATTCTGCTTGGGCTCAAAAATTTGACCGTGCAGATCTCGACTCGACTGGTGCAGGCATTGATGATAAGAATTACAGTATATACTTATATTGGTGCTCACGACATTAGAGGGTGTCTCGTTATAAAATCTATTGTCGTCTCGTTATAGAGATGAGACTGGATGCGAATAGTTTTGTTGTGAGCAACATTAAAAGTATACCACATTACTGCTTATAGTTCTCATGGCTTCAGCTTTCCAGTCTAATCAGGTCATAATTCCAAACAAGTTAAAACGAACTGAACGAGTGAGCCATTTATCAAACTCGACTCGACTCAAAACGCGACCTCAAAAACAGTGACTCGGTTCGAGAAAATTACCTTTGACTCGACTCGTGCCCATCCCTAGTTGCTTCGAAATTGACGAAGCACTGACTGGAAGAACTGACCCGTAGTGCAGCAGTGGATCAGCGTCTGTCCAGATCTGATGTGGATCACCTGATAAAGAGCCAAAACATGAAGTCCGGCATTCAGGAAGCTGCATCGTCTCTGGAACGGATGAACATCTTAACGTCTGGAACGGTAGTACAGCATGTGGTTGAAAAATACATCTGGAAATATAGCGTGTCGCATAGGCTTGCCAGACGTCTCGGTTTGGCCGGTATAGTCCCCGTTTTGAAGGGTTGTTCCGGCTGGTTTTGTTTAGACCCGGTCAGACGGAGAAATTTAGTTTCTATTCGCAAAATTATTTAAAAACTTCTAGCGTTTTTCCCCATAGAGAAGGTTAATTGAAAAGTCAACAGTGATTGGACTAACGCTCTGCAAAATGAACTTCGCAACGAATTGCAGTGAATTCTTTAATAAAATAAAGAACAATAAATGCTTTTTTGAGAAAATTTCATTCAAGTGAAAAGTTTAAGCCTGAATAATGTTTAGTAGTTTTTTTCTTTCCTCCTCGTTTTGCTAATGTTAAACTAGTTAGTTGTTAAATTTTTCTTTGCTAAATGTTTCTATACATGTATGTATTTCAGCAGGAACAAGTCTTGAGAGAAATTGAACTGCTTGAGAAATTAGAACACAAAATTTGACTACTGAACAGCAAATTTTGAGACTATAACACCTCAGAATAATTTCTACATTATTATTATTATTATTTGGTGTTGTGCATACTAATATTTATGCAGTGTAAATTTGTTTAAATTATTCTGAGTTATTGAATTGAGTTGATTTTGAGTTTAACGTCTCGTTCAGCATCGAGGGTATAGAATTGAGACTTGGACTTACTGACTAACGTGGAATCCGAACCACATGAACTCCAGCCGAGAATCGAACCCGGGTCTCATACGCCAAAGGTGTGTACGCTAACCGCTTAGCCACGAAGGAGGTCTGAATTGTGCGTAGTATGTAAGAATAAATCTTATATTAGAATTTTGAAAAACGTGATGAATTTTCAATGTGCATGTGTCGTATTGTGAATTGACTACGAGAATTTTTGATTAAAAAATTGGCATTAACAATGTCCCAGTTTAGAGCTTTAGAAATCTGGTGAGTCTATTCTCGCAGGAAGATATTGCCTCTGCTGATTGACTCCATCACACATTACACTGGAGGAAAAAATTGCCATCTGGAGGTGACACCTCTGGTATCTCGAAGCAATTGATTAAGAGCAATAAAGATTTGCATTAGTTTAACAAATATATATATTTAAAAAAAATTTTTGTGGCTTTTGTTCGCCGGACTGCAATTAAACGGCGTGACAAACATCTTGGCAATTGAAGGCGGCGCTCCAAGTTCCCTTTAAATGCTGCTAGCAAATAAGAGGCCAGCGATATTGCCACGTTTATTTTTACACATCCACGTCTATCCCCTGCCACCTGATCACGCTGTATTTCCTCTACTTAGTCATAGCCACACCCTTTTACCACTTGGCAACGTCGCGTCAGAGCTTGCGTTTTATTTGTTTAGCTGAAATGCCAAGATGTTTGTCACAGGCTTTAGTTTAATATGTATATGGACGGTGATTTTTTTTTTTTTTTTGGACTGTAAGATATGGTCAAGCAAATAATGGTTGCGAATTATTCTTTATGTTTTTTGTTGTGTATTTTTTCCTTTCCGGAAATATTAGATAACAGGAATAAAAAACAGTTGAGAATGCTCCAAGATAATTGCAAGAACGAACTTAAAAAATAATGGAACAGGAAGGATAACTGTGATTGTTCCTACATGTAAAAGTTAATCTTTTAATCCACACCTTCCTCTGTTTCTCGCAAAATATCATCTCTCTATGACTTACGGTTCCTTAAATTTCCAGAAGTTCAAACTTTTTGGTCAGTATCTGGGGAACGGTGGCCAGTTGTGCAGTAGCCACCGGTTACTATTTGGTAACAAAAATGTTCACCATATTCTTAGGCATTGGTCAACAGCAATATGATCTCTCTATGACTTACGGTTCCCGAGATATGGATCCATAAATCTCCCGAAATCGGAAATATTTTTTGGCAAATATGTCGGGAACGGTAAGTCATAGAGAGATTATGTTGGTGTTGATCAATGCCTAAGAGCATGGTAAACATTTTGGTACTGGCCAAACTAGTGGCCACTTGGACAGTGGCCACTGGTTACTATTTGGTACCAAAATGTTCACCATCGTCTTAGGTATTTATCAGCACCATCATAATCTCTCTATGACTTATGGTTCCGGAGATATGGCTCCTTAAATCTGCGTAAATCGGCCATTGTTTGGCCAATATATCGAGAACGGTAAGAGTGACGCGAAAAATTCCATCACTTTCTCAGATATTTTTTGATGCTCTATCGAATGCAGAGTTCAAAATTGAAAAATCGCAAATAACAGACAGACGGACAGAAAGATAGACACACAGACATAGATAATTCAGTAACGAACTTTCTAAGTTCGTTGAAAAGAGGGGAATTTTCATTGCAACTGTGTTTGTTAATGGTGGTTAATGACCTAGAGAGGAAGGAATGACATAGTAACAGTTACGATATGGAATGCTATGATAATCCATGTAACGGAAGAAGTTGTATTTTCTGAAAATCGACAAGTGTCGTATAAATGGTGTGTATTAGAGATCCGTCAAAATTTCGTACGTGATTTTACGTATTGTGACGTGGTGTCTTCAAGTTACCGTTCAAAATCGTGTGTGCGAATCGTGTTAGTGAGGGGATGTGTGGTGATTTGTGTAATATTATGATTGTGAAGTCTCAAGTAAGTACTATTGTCTGGCTCAAACCTCTTGGTGTTTGAGGCGTGCCCTCTCTTCTGCAATACCCAATGAAAGTTACGCGAGGTTGTCTAATACTAGATTCTTAGGAGAAATATTATTTGCACTGAAAAATGTCTTTGTTAATAGATATTACTGTATGTTTAGAGAAAAAGAAAATCGTTTATAAATAATTAGGGAAGAAAAGCATGGTTCTACGTACAGTGGTTTATTATTTTATTGTACGATTGTTTTTTCATATGAGTCGTCCAGTTCCAAAACTACTCTTGTCCGTTTACATAAAATTGCAGGAAACTTAAGAGCCCTCACTACTTCTCGAGCATGTCAGATTTCAGTGTTCTGGGAGCGGGGAGAAGGGTAGTGTAGGTGTGGCCATTCGTCTGTCAGTCGAACTCGTCCTGTAGTGTTTCCACTTTGCATTAAATATCGTTATCGGTACTTACACATTTTCCTCTTGTTTTGTCATTTGTTAGGAAAATTCTACCACATTCTCATAGGTGACGTATTCACACAAAAGATACTACAAATTTCTTACTGTTCTTCTTGCAGATTTCGTACAGAACGTTAACATTCTTGTCGAATTATTTTTTTCCTTTAGACAATTCTTTCATATCAGATATGGTAACCTTGAAATTCCGCCCAAAATAGTTCTCATCAATAAAACGTGTAAATTTCGGTTATAAGTTTTCTTTACGGTTATAAGTTTTCTTTAAAACTTTTCACTGCTTGAAAACATCATAGTGAACCTTCCTGACATTCCTACAGACATTAATCTCAGCATAAACGATGAATCCTATACTTCTGGGACAGTTTACTGCAATACTTCCGCGATGCTTGAATGGCAATGAAGTTGCATTGTAGTCGACTTCGAAACTGCCCTGTACTCTGCAACAGCGCTAGAGATATGAATAAGCGACATACCACACACACACAAATACACACACACACTCACAACTTGTAAACACAGGTTCTTAGAAACGTGCGCGCAGACTTTTGATACCTGCCGGACAGATAGTAAAATTATTCCCGCACTCCACAGTCCATTGACATGGTTTCCAGCTGTGGAGGAGACCTTTCAGTTTGTCAAAAAGATGAAGGGACTTCGTAATGAGAACTGCTGTGTTGCGTTTCCTGAAGATTTGTTTTTTAGTCTCCCATTGTAAGAAAGCATATGCCCTATGCAATTTCAGAAACGTATATCACAATACTTCACACGCAAAAAAAAAAAAAAAAAAAAAAAAGCTAATACATTGGCGTCACTAAAATATTTTGTTTGGGGGGCTGAAGATCTTTTGGGGGGCATACTCCCCAACAACCCAAAAACTCCGTTTAGTATTTTAGAATCATCTTCAATCAAGGACACAATGAAATTCGCTTTTGGGCGAGGGAAGGGGGGGGGGAGAATATTGTTGCTGCTCTACGCTTTCATATTTTTGTTATCATAGTCATGTTTATTTGTTTCACTTTTATCGTTGCGGAAATGCACATTCTTGTACTTCATCGATTCAATCACGCAATTTTTTTTTCTTTCTTCATTTCCTTGTTTCCTTGATAGTTATTTTTCTTAAAAATACTTCATGAAAAACTTCTTTCTCAGCAATCTTATTTTTATATTCGACTTCTGACCTGCCTGAAATAGGAATACAATAAGATAAAAATAGTCAATAATAAATAACATATAAAATTTCTTAAAAGTTATCTATCTAAAATTTGCCACATGAGATAGTTTATAGTTGAGACCTCACCTTGCGGAAACTAAGAAGTAAAGGAATGAGAAGTTCAGTTCACATAGTATTTCCAAGTGAGAAATACGATAGAAAAGCATAATTACGTCCAGTGGCGTATTTACGATTTTGTTTCGGAAGGGGCTTTCCTAACTTTCGGGTGGGGGAGCTTTGCCTGGAAATGTGAAAATTCTGCAAGATATTTCAGTTATTTTATTATAGTAAGATTTCGGGGGGGGGGGAGGTTAAGCCCGGAAGTCCCCCTAAATACGCCACTGATTACGTCATAATCATAATAACTATCGCTTTTCTCAGCTAAATCTAACACATCAACAAGTATCTGTAGTCGCTCGCCGAAGACTGAACTTCACATTGAGAACTCTATACAGAACGCGTTGCTGTTTGTTGAAGCAAAAAGAAGACAACCCAATATATCATGAGTCTACTGATGGCGTGTTAGAATCTTACTTTTGAAATAAATTTCTCAGTATGTAAAGTATTTTCAGTGTGAGATTTGGGAGGGGAGCTTGGAAGAAATTTCCCGGCTTTAACCCCCCAAATAAGGCCTAGTGACGCCACTGTACATATAGTCGTCTTCTGAAAGTCAAAACGAAATTAGGTAAGTAAATATGTATATTTTTAAATAAAGTGCTTACATACTGAACTTGCATACAATAAAAAGTATCATATCACAGAAACAGACACTTTGTATTGGGGCCATTATTTCCCTTAAATGACTACATAGTAAACAATAAGATGAAAAAAAAAAAAAAAAGACACATGCTCAAATTGGTTATATTTACGTATTATCCATACACTGAATAACTTACGATTCGATTCTGTTTCTTTTCCCATCCCCTCTCTCTCTTTTGCAGGTACCGCAAGACACGGTTACTTTGCACACGATTTAAGGAATTTTAAAGAAAATCGCATGTAACTTAGAAACGTAATGATTTAGAACACTGTATTTTGAACATATTATAGCTAGATATGTGTGGAAAATATTCGTATAAGTTCATTAGTAAACATTCAGTATGACCATAGTTACTGAAGTATAAACTTTGGTGAAAAGTAACCCCATAGTTGGGGTCACTTTGCACAACATACAGGGGCGTCATTTCAGCCTTCGCTTGAGGGGGGGCAAGAGTACCACCGACATATGACTTTTACGTTTTGTACTAGTATATTAGTATACAATCGAAATAAGTATATATATTCTTCAAACTCTTGGGGGGGGGGCAATTGCCCCCTCCTGCCTCCCCTAAATGACGCCCCTGACAACATACAAAAAAGTATGTTAACATACGAATATAACGTTTCTGTGCAATGTTTTCCCTTTAGAATTTATACATTTTACTTTCTACACAAAAGTGCATACAGTTTACAAATATTGATATTAGAACGAGGGTACTGGTATCGATACTAAGTATGAATTACCAATATTTGTGAAGAAAATTATGTATTTTCTGGTACCGGCACAGGGACTACATTCTAATAGTTCAGCATATGTCCCACATAAATGCCAACTCAGGAACAGAAAAAAATCCCCGTGAACTGATTTGCCTGGGTCATTCCTTATACCCAAGAATATCATCCCAACCGTAATTAGTGGAAAATTTACGGAGTTTGAGACTTTCAGGCTAAAGTCCACCCAAATTGCATGATTTCTTTTTCAAAAAATCTAATGCTAATCATCGAGCAGTTGACAACCCTAAACTCGGGCCGAGCAGCTATGAACATGTTTGGCTGACGCTCTATGAGTTTTAACAATTTTTGGCTCAAGCCCGAATACTTGTTCCTCCGGAACTCAAACCCAGAACCTCGTGACCGATGTCCTTGTCTTCTGAAGACTCCTCGAAGACCGAGATCGACAGTCAACTAGTTTTAAGTATTTCAATCCAAACCGCCGACCTTTCATGGTTATACACAGTGTTATAATAATAATAATAATAATAATAATAATAATAATAATAATAATAATAATAATAATAATAATAATAATAATAATAATAATAATAATAATAATTAGTAGTAGTAGTAGTAGTAGTAGTATAATCATCATCATCATCATTGATAATTATACTGTCTATGTAGGATATTTGAAGAGAGTACTTGGAACTACACAGGGTTTAGCTCAAATTGGCTCGTTTTGGCTCGACTCGACTCGAAACTTGATCCAAATTCGAGTCGAGTTGGAAGAAATTTTTCGAGCCGAGTTTTCGAGTTGAGCTCAAAGATATATGTTTCAAGTTGAGTCGAGTTTCAAAGAAAACTCGCTCGTGCCCATCCCTAAGTATTACAGTCTTCATTGATAAATCAGTGGCCACCCCTAGAAACCTGGAACGGTGAAACGGATGTCAAATCAGGGAGTTTCTGGGGCAAACTTCTAATCTCCATACGTTGTTATTTATCATTATACCCATTATCACAATTTTGGCCTATTATGATTTGAAGCTAATTGAACTTTCATTCTCATTTGTGAAAATTGTATTATATGGAATATGATTACTTATCATCATTAACAGGAGATGGGCAAATATGGTTTTTCAGAGAGAAATGGAAAGTTTCGCCAATAGGGACTGTTGCTGCCCTGATATTTCTGCTTTACTCTAGCAGAATTATAATCATTGATAATATTACCTCTGCCTTTTATTAGCATGTTTCATAGTAAAATATATAACACTAAAAATATGCAAAATACAAGTCAATTACATACTATACAGTGAGCCTGGTGGAATGAGTGGTTACGCTCGTCGCATTCTAATCAGTGCTTGGGTTCAATTCCCTGTGGGACACAAGTGGCTCGTGTCTCACGTTAAACTATAGATCCTGTCCTTTGGACGTCATCATAATCCCATAGAAGATAATGGCAAACCACCATGGGCTTACCTTGCCAAGAGATATTCGGGTTAAAGACCTACTTTCGGGCAGAACACTCATCATCATATAATGTACTGTACATCGTTAGTTGTCTTCATTTTTTAAGTTCCGTTTTATTTCTACATCACTTCAAGTGCAAGACTTTTTTTTTTTTTTTTTTTGCGCTAGTAACCTCACCTTACGATACGTACAAGTGAGACATTCACCAAAAACAAACAAAAAAAAAAAAAAAGAAAGAAAGAAAGAAAGAAGAGAAAAGAAAGAAATAGCTGCAGGCACGTGCAATGTTAGATGCGTGGTATTCGAAAAAAAAAAGTTTTTAGTATTTGTTGCCAGGGTAACTCTATTATCACTGGCATGGTACCGTAACTTATCATTTAATATTAGCAGTGTCCGTAGACTAAATACTAGCCCGGTTTCTGAAATGTTCGGGAAGAGAAACCGAAGTCAAATAGCAGTAATAGGTGAGACAATACCAAGAATGTATCTGCAGCACACCAACAAAATGTACTCAAAATTATAGCCTATTTGTGAGGTCCTACAAAGGATAATGACTCCAGCTTTCTGAATTTCTCGTAACCTTTTTAGACCACCTGATTTTCTAGTCAGTAAAGTGTTTTTCCTTTGATTTTCCCTCAGTGATTTCGGTCGCTACTTTGCCACAGAACCGAGAATATTTATAAAACAAGAATGCCCTTCTGATAAGGATTATGAACAGGGACGTACGCAGGGGGTGGGTCCTGGGGGTCCGGATCCCCCCGAAATTTCGACTTTTGTATAAATTTAGCCTAAGTTTATGGGCAATTTTAGGAATTTTGATATAAAATACCCTCATTTTGAGTTTGGACCCCCCCGAAATAAATTCCTACGTACGGTACGCTACTGATTGTGAATTATGCGACCACCCCCGCCTACTTTACAATTTGCTTTCAAGCTCTTTACTTCTTCTTTCGCATAGGCAAATTATCAAAATACTTATAGTCTTTACTGATGAGTGATAAACATAACAGTGATATACTTGATAAAAGACAGAATTTTTATGCTGAAGACGTCCAGTTGATAGAAAAGCCATCAACATTTAGGGTATTCGGTGCACTAAATTACAAATCAAAATCTTAAACTAACAACTTATCTAAAAATTTAATTAAAAATCTACCCAAGTAATGAATGAAAAATTAAGAAGAAAATTTTGTCAATAGTTTCAAAATTTACAAATGACATTTAACTTTGTCCGTTCCCTTCAGGCAGCTAAATTTTCGCCTCGATTTTTCTTCCTTCTTGCTGAAAGATAAAGGCCGCTCTTCTTCCTTTCCTGAGATGGCATTTTCCTAACGATTACTTTCTTCAAAGCTGCACAAACACAGTGCGGAAGCAAAACAAAAACACACTATGCGTTCGCCCTGGAATTCGGAGATTACAAACCTACCAACAGAGGAAAGGATTCCCGAACGTGACATAAGCAGCCGATTTCGAACGAACTGAAGTCGTATTTCGCGCCTCCAAGAAGTTGAGTGAGGCAGACTGCAAGGAATAGTATCACTCCGCGCTGACGTCAGAAAGTGGGTGGGTCTATGCTTGCAGCAAACGCCGCCTATGCTGGCTAGATTTTTTTTTAACGTACCATTTTCTTTTTTACGTAATAGTTTTGCTAATATGCATTCAAAATAGATTTTGATTTCAGAAATGTTTAGCAAAAGGTACAATCTACAAATCTCTGTTTTTACTTTTTCTTTTACGCAACAATTTGTTTCTCTGTTGAAGAGTAATTGATAGACAAGCTGTCAATTCGATATTTTATTAATACTTTTATTAATTAAAGTTATTTTACCATGCTTATTGGAGGAAAGAACTACAGACAACTCTTACATACAATTTAATCTATCTAACAAAAAAAAGAACACAACGATATCTCACATGATAAGAGAATTAGAGCGAAAATAGATTACCATGGATTTAAATGGCAATAGCGAACTTGAACAGAATGCAATAACTCCTCTTAAGAGGCCTCATCACTGCGAATTTAAAATACCGCTAATTTTACAGTAATTATGTTATATCTTCAAATAGATAAAAGATAATCGAAAAGTGGGACAAGGCCTCCCTAGACAATATTATTTTGCGTGAGATACCGTTATCAAGACTCACCTATCTGCTTTCGATTTCCAGCCATTTAGAAACTCGGCATTTATTTTCGCGTTTCTAAATAACTGCAAACGGAAAGCCACTAGGTGATTCGTGATAACGGTACCTCATGTAAAATAACATCGTCTAGGGAGGTCTTGATCCACTTTTCGATTATCTTTTATCTATTTGAAGATATCACATAATTACTGTAGAATTAGCGGTATTTTAATTTCGCAGTGATAGGGACTCTTAAAAAGAAATGTAGGTTCTGCATGTTTTGTGGAACTGGGAACTACTTCAGTGTGCTCATGTGAAAAATCTGAACATCCTCAAATATTTCCAGTTCTACAAAACATATCGATCCTACAGTTTTTCTCGATTTTCTGGGATTTTCTGTAAATGGACAAGAGTCGTTTTGGAACCAGACTACTCGTACACAAGTCAATCTAAACCTGTGTTTATTCTTTCACCTTCTCGATTTGAAGCGTTTAATTCGTTCTTCCATCTGTCCTTTACGAAAGAAACGTTTCACGTTATACTTGTATACGAAAGAAAATAAAATCCGACAACCTTGCTTATGCGCGCCATTGGCTTTCGCTAAACGTCAAGAGGTTTGAACCGGACAGTAGAATACTGAAATTGGTGTATATACTGGCTAGATTATTTGAGCGCGACACATGGGAGAATAAAAGAAACTGAATAGAAATAAGATTAAGAATGCATAACGAAACTAATTAATTATTCTGAATATAATCGAAACAATTACGTATAAGCCAATATTCAAATAAAATTGTAAAAGAAAGAAACATACAAATGCTACAAAACTATGAGAAATGCTAAGTTCTCATACTTATTCCATTAATACTGTGATACTTAGACATATTTTTTTCCCCTAAATTTGAAACTAATGTCCTAGTGATTGGTTCCCAGAGTCTTCTCCGTTGTTATTTCGAAATTTTGGTTGACGGATGATCCAATGATGTAGACTGAATGACTGATAAAATCTGAATGATGTTTTGGTTTACAAAATCTCCCTTTTTATATGCACTATTCTCCTTGTTTATTCAACTATTTTTGCTTTTAGAAAAAAAATGATACTGTATTTTTGAGTTTAGAAAGTCCAACCTCGTGGTTGTGTAGGTAGCGTGTGCCCCTAAGGCGCTAGAGGAGAAAAGGAGACCCAAGTTCGATTCTCGACGGAGTTCATATAATTCGGATCCCATGTTAAGCTGTAGATTCATTTCTCATATAGCTTCGCTGCTGAACGGGACTCTAAACCCAAATCAATTCCATATATATATATATATATATATATATATATATATATATATATATATATATCAATTTCTTTATTTTTTACCTAGCGTACACATTTGAGAAACCTACAAATTCTACATAGGACATCCTCGTAGCTATATGGTTAGGGTAGACCCGATTTCGATTCCCAGTAAAAGCATTTGATCCTACATTACTGTGTAAGTCCTCGTCTTATAACCTCGGTGCCAAAAGTGACGTTAAGCTCCAAATCAACCAAATAGAAATATAACAAATTCTTTGTGATGATATGGTGGCTCAGTGGTAGCGCCCTCACACGGAGAAAAATGCATAATCCAGTCGGCATGTAAATGCTGTTTTTACCAGGTTTCGCGCGTCACCACATTAAGTAATGTTATTTCATCCGTAGTACGATCTACACCACCGTCCAGCGAAAATTTTGTATTGTGGGACCACAATTTCAAATCTAGAATTAACGCTATACCCATTCCGACGGTGGTAACTTACGTATATAATATTGTTACCACCTTCCTACGACTGTCCCCTCTTGGTTCTTTTTAAATCTGTCACTCCCTACCTTACGAGAGAAATAGTTTTTAACACGAAATCAATCATGTGAATAAAATTGTCCAATCACAGCGAGTCTAGTTCGACGCCGAACTCCAGACTTGGCATGGTGTTCCCACCTGCTGTACTTTTATACATGAAATTACATTACTTAAGGAGCGCCCCCGCGTAAATAAAATGTATCCACACTGAAATCCCAGTCCTTTTTTTCTCAGTGCAAAATTCTTGCATATAAATCATAAATTCGTCCTATGCAGCAAAGAATGAAAGATACCAAATTTCGCCTTTGTATGTTGATTGGTAGGGATTATGAAAAACTTCGAAATCACACTTTTAGTAATTATCTTGTCATCATACCAGGGCCGTAACCTGAGTATGAAGATCATTTTTTGAGAACACTAATTTGAGTTCACTTACTTTTATACATACATAACCCCCCTCCCCCCAAAAAAGAAAAAGTTTCTGGAGGACTAAGCTGGTCGCCTGAGGGTGAACTGAGCCCAGTAACCACGAGCGTACACCATATCAAAACTCATTTTGACACAAAAAATAGGGGGGTGCTCAGTGGTAGAACGCTTACCTCTGGTACGTGGGATCCCTGGTTTTATCCCCGCCCAAGTAAGTTTGTGGGGAACATAATCTTGTCCGTGGGTTTTCTGGGGTTACTCCCGTTTCCTCCCACCTTTAATTCCACCTATTCTACCTTCATCATACACTTGCCTTAATCATCCATCTCACTTAGCCTTAAGGGCATAATCGTGGGAAGTTAAACTGAAGGATACAAAAAGTAGCATTTTCGTCATTATGTTGTTTACAAAATTTTTCACTTTTAAGTGATCAGAATTTTCTTCCATCCTTTCACGATTAAATGTCCAATATTTAGTATGACGTGAACCACTAGCAAATCATGTCGTATCATGATATAAAAAAAATTATCCTTGGTTCGATCCCCACCAGCACCAAGTGGGTTTTGTGGCGGACAAACATCATGTATATGTGTTTACTCAGAGTTCCCCACTTTATTCCTACTTTTTCATTCCACTATTTACTCATTATTATCATCATCTTCTTCGTTAGCCTCGGTTTGTACACGTGAGACGTGAAACTAGAACTTTCATTTCATTTCAAAATCGTTGAGATTGTGTGTGTGTGTGCGTGAGTGAAAGTGTTCCCTTAGGAGGTACTGGAAAGACTGTCGCTGCGTGCCGAAGATATTTTCCTCAAAAATGAGTTATATGGTTTGGGTAAAAAAAACCTCGCGGACCAAAACCTTGTCTTGAAAAAAATATTCGTCGTCCAAAACCTCGCATCCCAAATAAAAATCTTGCCATACCCAAAATATCGCCTGGGCAAAACCTCGAGGTCCTGACCTCGCGACATAGAATCTCGCCTGGCCTAAACTATGCGGGACGTAATCTCGCGTCCGAAGAAATGTCGTAAGTATAAAACCTTGTCACAATAATTTCTTCGATGTAGAATGTTCAATATATGACTATATATTTTATTTTTAGTAATAACGCATAATTGCATTAAAATAATGACAAGAAAAATTCTAACGCGTGCTTTGGAAATCTATATATAGAGAGATTAGCAATTAAAATGACTATGTTTGTGACATCATGTCTCTTGAACCACCCAACCGATCTCTATCAAATTTTTCACATAGGTGAGGTTCGGGCCTGGGATTTCTTTTTTAATTTCACCTCTCTTGACGGTACGACGAAAGGGGATGGGAGGTATATCCCTATCTCTATCTATATCTATATCTATCTATATTTCTCTCTCTCTCTCTCTCTCTCTCTCTCTCTCTCTCTCTCTCTCTCGCTCTATATATATATATATATATATATATATATATATATATATATATATATATATATATATAACTTAATAATTCTTGAACCAATCTCGATCAAATTTGCCACATAGATAAGGTTAGAGCGTGGAATGTTATTTTCATTTCACTTTGCCGGTGCAAGTTAGGGGATTCATCCCGCAAGGTTTTGTCCACATGAGATTTTGGGCGGCGATGTTTCGGCCGCGAGGTTTTCTCCGTATCCCGAGTTATATACTACAATATGAGCAGAAAATATTGCTACATCTTCCCTTATATTCCTATTTGTAAATTCTTAATAGATTTATGGTAATAAGGAAAGAAAAATGGCACTTCTTAATATAAGAAATCATGCTTTGTTTGCTTCTCCTGGGAAATTGCTAGTACTGCACATAGCGGTTTTTTGAGGCGCAGCGACAATAGACAAACTTGTAAGTTGTTTCCTGTTAAATGTTGCCGAAATAATATCTAATCTGATGATTCGTTGATTTATATTCACTGCTTTCATGTGTCGATCCTGAGTCCCCTCCCTTTGGAAAAATCCTGCATGTTCCTGGTTACATTGTTTTCTTGCTTGTAGTTGAAGTATTATATAATACGGAAAGGAATTGTTTTATTAGTTACTCTGTCTAGATAGAGTCTGTTAAACACTGTGCTAGGGAACTGTTAGGTAACTTAACTAAGTACATAATTTTACACATTTACTTCTTAAGGTATTTTAGTGCAACTTACTGTAGGTGTTTCAAACTGGTTCTACAGATATTTTACTTTCCGGTCTGGCAACACTGAAGCTGATACTGACATTTGATCCTGTGAGTTCCAACACGATTGAACTGAGGAGCTGACGTTTTCTGACTGTCGCTGGTATCTTGCCTTATTTTTTATTTCTTTTAAAAGAAATAAAATTTTCTTCCGTAGCATGTGGGGTACTTTGCGATTAGTCGGGATTTTCCCGTTTTGAGAACACAAAATATTCAACAATTAAAGAGCTAATTACTGTCTTGCCACAGATTTTTTTTTTGCCACTACAAAACACCATCATTAAGGTTTATTGTAACATAATTATACTATATGTTCAGTGGCGGAGATTGGACGTTAAAAATGGGGGACAAGACATGATGTGAATATTTGTATATCAATGCTAGTTTTCCTGGTTGTTTCTAACACTTTGTATGATGAAAGATTGTATAACTAATAGGATAATATCTTTTTTCAGTTAAAATATATCGTATTTGATATTTTATTAAGCAAATTGACAAGAGCAACGCAAGTAGGTACTAGCCCTTTGTACTCTTAAACAACGAAGAGATCTAAGAAGAGATTTGATTCCTTGCTCACGAACATCTTAAAATTCTGCCTGGAAAATTGTGTGATCAGAACATTTAATAACACATTTGCAAAACAAATAAATAGAAAAGATAATCTTAGTAATGGATAATAAAGCTTGTTTTGTAGAAGTTATATTGAAACTGGGGATTAATGAATAACTTTTAATTCCACACATACTTTTAAATGTGTGTTATTACTGTTAGAAAATGAAAGACAGTAAACGCTACAAGGATATGCTACGACATTGCTAGGATATGCTAGGAGAAATACGCAATTGCAATATTATTTGCTTTGAATTGCAATTAAAACGCAATTCCTGTAGCTTTGTTAACACCATAGGAAGACAAATAACCAATACGTACTCACACAACGGCAAATATTATATGACACCATTGTTTTTAATGAACCAGTAATATATATATATATATATATATATATATATATATATATATATATATATATATATATATATATATATATACAAAAAAACTTTACATTTCCAAATGAAACTATATATATTAAGCGGTCACTTCAAAAAAGTGAGGGGCAACTGCCCCCTCTTGCCTCCTAATCGCCGCATCTATGTATGTTCATCATGTATACTTCTTTATTATGTTTTAAACTATAAAATAAACACTGTTTTGTTTCACAGTTTCTTTTATAGTAGTGTTTTACTGTGAAATTATTGGTTTATTCCCAAATAGGTTTCTGCTGCAATTTTTATTTTTCTAGATGTTCTATTTTTATCTGTTAAAATTGTGATCACTACAGGTGATAAGGATTTGCAACATTACGTGTAGGGATGCGCACGAGTCGAGTCGAGACAGAATTTTCCTGAGAAAATTCGATTCGAGACACAGCTCTTCCAATAGAAAAATATACGTTTTTCGAGTCGAGACATCACTTTTACAGCATATTTTCGAGACGAGACAGCCTCAAATCTTGACTCGTGCGCATCCCTAATTACGTGCAAGTACTTCATTTTAATACTTTCTGGATTGCATAAAATTTCTTGTCGTTCTGAATTAACAAGTTGATAGTAGCACACTTGCTTATGCAGTATGCGGCTCTGGGTTTGATTTTCGTGGGGTCCAGTCTTTGTTAGCCAACTGTAATAACAAAAAAAAAAAAAAGAAAAGAAAATAAGTAGGATAACCAGAAATATTTTGACAAAAGAGAGCATGGGAAGAGTGTGTAGCTATAGTTCATACGTTATGGTTTGTAGGGATGCGCACGAGACAAGATTTGTGGCTGTCTCGTCTCGAAAATGTGCTGTAAAAGTGATGTCTCGACTCCAAAAATGTATATTTCTGTATTGGAAGAGCCATGTCTCGACTCGAATTTTGTCAGGATATTCCTGTCTCGACTCGTCTCGTGCGCATCCCTAATGATTTGTTAGAAGGAAATCTGTTGTTAATTGTTACTGAAATTACATCATCATGAAAGACATGGAGAGCATGACACTGTGACATAAGTGATAAGCTAACAGTCCCCGCTAATCTAGTGGCTAGTGCGCGGGCCTCTAATACACGGGATTCTGAGTTCGATTCCAGGTGGGAGAGCCTTGAAGAATTTGAAGGTATTCTGGAGGCTCAAGTTTTGCCTTAAACTATAAGTCCACGTCTTATATAGTCTCTGTTCTGAAAGGGACGCTAAACTGCTATCCAACCAATAAGCCATAAGTTGACCTTCGCAGTACAAATCATATTTCTTTTAGAACATGTTCGAATTTAATACCTCCTGACCTGAGTGTTGTTGCAAGAGTGAAATGTTAATCTACCGTTTCTGTTAAGATTAGACCTATTCATTTCTTGACATCACTAAAAGTTATAAGCTAATAATGACTTTTAAGTTTTGATGCTTTTCTGACAAATCAGTTTGATGTAACACAGACAAAGAGTATAAGGCAAAGATATTCGCCATAAAAAAAAGAAAGAAAACTATAGATTATTTGAACCTCCAAAAGATTATAATACTTTTAAAACGAGTTCATCTGGTCATCGTAAGGTAAACCTTGCTTGTTTGTTTGGTTGAGTTTTAAACTTCATAAGGCCGTGCGTTGTCAAATTTGATTCCGTTCTTAGTATTTTGTGATATTGTTATTGTTTGACCTTGCATTCACACGAAATTTACTAACTGTATTACGGCAAATGACTTTTAAAACAGCCAGCATATTGTATAAGTAGTGGATTCATGGGATGCTGGACGGGACGACTCAATCTCTCAAACGCTACCGTTTTATTTGCAGCATTAATTCGTTAGGGGAGAGAAATACAATCTCTATCTCTCTTTTTTTTCGTCGATCTAGTCTGAGTAATACAAGCTTGGTAGTTCCTAACCAAAGTGTGTGGTACTTGATAAAAACACATCATTTCAATTGCAGGTGCATGTGTTCATAATTTCTTGGGCTGGTCGCTCTAAGACTCAAAGGAAAGAGTTTCAGATTCATCATTTGTACGAACAGCTAAAGGAAGGCGAATGGGATGTAGATTCTTACCATGCTTCACAAAAAACAATAGAGAAACAGGATGCAGAACCAAAATGCAAGACTTGCAATTTCTTTCACGTTGATTTTTTTTTAAAAATGGATTGATTTATTGATTTGAATTGGTATCCTTTGTCAGCATCGAAGATATATAACACAAAATCTGCGGTATTTGAACCACTGCTCTCCCACCGGAAATCAAACCTGTAACTACGCGCCCCAGCCACCGACCCAACGAGGAGAACGCTTATGGGGCTATGTAGCGTAAGAGGAGACCAGGAAGACATTACGTCATTTTATGCATCTTTTTCCTTCAGGAGGCGCTCAAAGTATGATGTTCTGATGTGTGCACTACACATACAATGAACAATTATTATTATTATTATTATTATTATTATTATTATTATTATTATTATTATTATTATTATTATTATTATTATTATTATTATTATTAACTATTTTTGATCATTAACATGTCCATAAATGTCCTGAAGTGTTCTATTAGTGAGCAAAAAGGCTATAATGCATCCTACCAGTGCTTAGTAGGAACTGCCCTCAGAACGTTGAAAATGTACCTGAACTTTTGATGTGTCTACTAAGTATACGGGCGAAAACGGGTAAATGGTGATGTGTAACGTGTCCTAACACGATTTGAAACTCGTTTCTGTACCCATACACTTATTAGACACTTTGAACACTTTCAACTTGGAGAATTTTAGGGTATATATACAGTTTGTTTACATTAAAATATTTCCTTACAGTATCTGGACGTGAATCTTGAAAGTTTTGAAATAAGCTTCACAGATAGAAATCTTAAAGACGAAATATGACCAAAATGACTTGGAAAAGTGGACTTGATCCCCTTGTGCACTGAACCTACCATCTGTTAATTCCAATGAGTCAAAACCTGATGCTTAGTCTATAGCAGTTGTGAGATTTTTTCGCAACATTGTGTGGCGGGCCGGCGGTATGCGGTTGCATAGACCGGCACCCACACAAGAGAGTTTTGCAATTTACCAAAATACTTCTAATTTTGTCAACCAAAGTTTCTGCAAAACACCGACTATAACTCGAGCGGCAAAGTTATACTGGAAACAGGAACTCAGCTAACAAAACAGTCTGAAGAATCTTAGTATTACACGGTAGCGTTGGCCTGGGCCAAGACTTATCTTCTAATGGAAACAATGGAATCGTTATCCTGATTAAGGTTTGATAACCAAACAATCCTTTGGGATATCTCTTGAAACAAAACTCGACAAATATGTTCCTTGCAGTAAGCCTGCAGTTTATTGGCTCTAAGCAAATTACAAGAACCAGAGCCGGGGCGATAGTGTAAGTACTTTGTATATTTATAAAAGAATTTAACTTACGTGGCGGTGTTCCAATAGATAGTAAAAAAAAAATAACTCACTAAGTAACTGCACTGTTTAAAAGAGCACTGTCACAAAGAAAACAAAACTGCACTAGACTGGGAGGGCACGAATCAGTCCTAGTGGGTAGGTAGGTAAGAGGTATACTATTTGATCTACCGGTCTGCGAACAGACATCAAATAGGGTAGGTTACCAGAGGTTAGGAACAGGTTACCGTTTGATCTACCGGTCTGCGAACAGACATCAAACAGGGTAGGTGTAAAGGTTACCGTTTGATCTACCGGTCTGCTAAGCAGACATCAAACAAAGTTGGTTACCAGAAGGAATTAAGGTTACCGTTTGATCTACCGGTCTGCGAACAGACATCAAACAAGGAAGGTGTAAGGGTTTACCGTTTGATCTACCGGTCTGCGAACAGACATCAAACAGGGTGTAACTATTTGATTACCCGTGCGTTTAGGCCAGCTAAGCAATAAACTTAGAGTCTGTCAAAACACACATCAAATAGGGGTGCGACAGAACTTTAGCCGTCAACTTCCTAAGCTTGCCAGCAGTTTCTGGAGCGAGTCCGGGCTGAAGCGAAACTTGCGGAAGTAGATTGCCAAGTTCGGAAGGAGGTAACTTTAGCCGTCAGTTTCCTAAGCAGACCAGCAATTATGGGAGAACCCTGGCTGAACCGTCTTGCTTTCAGAAACAGATTGCCAAGTTACCGTGAGGATTAGGTAGGGTAGTACTTTGACCGTCAGTTTCCTAAGCCGACCAGCAATTATGGGAGAACCCCGGCTGAGCCATCGAGCTTTCAGAAACAGATTGCCAAGTACTGGGTAAACCAAGGGAGTGAGGTAGGTAACCAATAGAGTGAGTAGGCAGGCCTCCGTAGAGGCAGAGAGGTTGGAAGGCAGAGGGATGGACAACTAGAGACTTCTTCGTGATAAGTTCCTGAACTGAGACGTACCTAACGAATTGCGTACTCCTCGTAGGCCGCACGTCTCTGAGGGGTTCAGGAGAGGGACGTTGTCCGATGAGAGAGCCCAAAACATGCGTTTTTAAGGGCCTCGATCGGAGGTGCAACCGGCACCAATTTACGGTCTGTGTGCAAAATAGTAACGTGTGTAAACGGTGCACCAAGACCGTAAGGTCAGAGGTTGAGCATGCGTGGAGATGCAAAAAGTACCTAGGGCGGAGCCCGAGGGGAACCAGTATCCTGAAAAGAAAGATTATTGGTTTTGCACACGGTCTCGGGTGCAGAAGAGTTCCACTCTGAGGGGCGGAGATACTAGCTATTGGAACAAGCCATGCCATTAACATCTAGATTGGCTAGAACAAGGTGCCTTGGGCGGAGCCAGGCAAAAGATAAGATTTTGTGTGTGCGCATGCGTGTGCGTGTGATGTGTAGTCCTTGGGTTTAGGTGTGTGAGCCCCTTTCTCTGGGAGAATGATGTTACATCTAGACTTACAGAGAATTGTACAAACAGCATCTTAAACTATAAAACAGATACTAAACATAAAAGATTTCAAGTAATAAACTTGAAAGGTTTTATACATAATGAACTCAAGACCCTTCGACAGTTTATCTTCTTGTTTTCTACCAAAGACATACATATATATTTAATGTTCCAAAGAACGAAAAAGAATCTTCTTTTTAGAAGCAGAAAATGACATTTAAAAGATACACAAAACTATATGGGTTTTCTTAACAGTATTCTACCACTAATAATAATAATAATCTAACTTGTTAAAAGACTACATAAATATATAAAAAAAGAACCAGGCTTCTGTATCAACCAAGAGGGGAGAATGTTTATCTTAACTGCTCTTGACCTACAGGTCAGAAAGGGGGAACTCGCTTGCGAGACGTGAAGGCAGACAGAATGTCTGGCTTCATAACAGCAAAACTTCTCAACAGAATTCGGAGTTTAAAAGAAGTGAATGAGACGCGAATTCTGTTACAATAAAATGCAAAGAAAAGAAAAAAATGGGGGGGGGGCAGATATTGAATGATATTTGCGGGAAAGAAAAATTTTTAACTGTAAGGCAAAAATTTTTCGTACTGGCTACAATCAAAATCTGAAAAAAAATTCCAAAATTAAATTTTAACGATATTTCATAGACCTAGTAACTCTCTGATTGAGGTGAGGTGAATCATCATCTTGTGATTCCTCGTTAAAAGTTATTTCACCAGAAGCAGCTCGATAAGTAGCATTAAGAGCTGGACTATTTGATTGTACACCTGCAATGATTGTTGGCTGAAAACATATGGTTCTGATACAGTCTGAATTACACCATTTATTCCTATGTCTACAACAATTAAACTTAAAACTACAATACACACAAAGAAATATCAGAATAGTAAACATGATTATATAAGTCAAAATAGAATAAGAAAATACATGATTACTTTGTCTTATCTGCCATTCTTGTTCATTAATTAATTTTTCAACATCCTCAACACGATGGCTGGCATATTGTAAATCTGTAACTTTGTGTATGATATGATTTAACGGTAAGGTAAATTCCATATTCTTAATATTGATCTTTGAGTTTGAGAATATACAACAATCAATGCTATCATTTAGTAGTGGAAGCAAATCTTTACTTGTACTGTTACTTACATATATTTCCTGAGAACTGATTAAGGAATTTGGACCATAAGCTTTACAGTTTTTATCTAAAGTTAATTTTCCAGTTTTATGAATCAAAACAGTTTTCGACACATCATTTCCACAAACTATTGTTAATTTTTCTGGAAATGGTGAAGCAAATAGCCATTCTTTATTATCTAATGAAATCCATAAAACTTTTCTTAATTCTACTATACGTTTGTTACAATCTGCTGGAATTGATTTAACAAAATCAATAAGTTTTACTTCACAGTCTTCATTACTATGTGTAGGTTTTAGCGGAAAGGTTTGTTTGCAAACCCTTGAAAATGAAGTTAATTTCTTACAAGTATTAAACATATGTTCATCAATCTTACCATAATATTGCTTTGATACTTCAATAATCAAATACAGATTTTGAGGCTGTATAAAGAAATACTTATTGTCTTTAAGCTCAGTTGGAAATGGAATTAATTTATACATATTAAATCTTAAACCATCAGTCAAAGGTAAACTAATAACATAACCGAGAATTTTCTGATTGATAAAAACATCGAGATTCACAATTTGTAATAATGCATAACCTATTGAAGAGCCAGGTGGAATGGGTAATGACATGCCTTGTGGAATCACAGAGGCACTTAATTTAAAATGTTCTAATATCTCTTTAGGAGTAATTATATGAGGAGATAAAATACCAGATTGAGCATTTAGAACGGATTGTAACAAAATTTCAAATGGGGCATCTAATTCTTCTAACATAAGTGAAATAGAATGCAGATAATTATCCCATTCGACCTTCACTTCAAGTTCGTTTATCGAATGCATAAATGTTTGACTACGAGTATTAATTTCTCTTTTAACATCTTCCAAACCTTTCTGTAAAACTTGTTCATTATGTTCAATAGACAACACAGTATTATTAATAGTTTTCAAAGTGGCTTTTACAATAGTCATTGATTCTTTAGTTAATTTCAAAAAGTTTGACTGTTCATTTTCTAATTTACTAATTTGTTCTGTATAGTAAGTAGCATCTTGAGAATCTAAAGTACCAAACAAAATTTTCGATATTTCACCAACAAAATTAAATATTCCTCTTTTGGTTTTCACCTTGGTTTTGACAATTTGATTTATGACTGAATTAGTTTGCTCAACCTTGTGTAGTTTTCGGATAAGTACGTCTAATCGAGGTTCTCGACGAGAACGATCGGAATAGATAACTCTTGATTTGTATAGTTCGTTTGCTGTTTCCAAGTAGGTGGAGACACGGTGAAGAGTTTGTTCATAATCGGACAGATTAACAAAGGTCACAAGCTTCCATTGTCTGTTATATAAAACTGCTTCCCCTAAGAAGTCATAATATATACCAACAGTGTTTGTTATTGTCTGAATTTGAGAGCTAGTGACATTTGCTGTCTGGATAATCGGAAGAATTATCGCCAAGCAAGCAAGCAACGAGAGAGGATGTCTCATGATGGCTGCGAACAAAAAACGGAACTACATTACCTACTAATATTATCTACTAATAATATAACTTTAACCTATTAGCATGAACTACAAATGTTTTTCTTCGATTAGCAATAGTACAATTAACACCTTTAACTTTAACTACTTTGTATGGACCGATCCACTGTGAACCCAATTTCTTGGATCGTCCTCTTCTAACAGATTCATCTTTAAGTAACACTTGATCGCCTACTTTAAACAATTGTTCTTTATGAGAGGCGGTCTTATCATATTGTTCTTTGTTTTTAACCTTAGCTTGTTTCAATTTTGATCTAGCTAACTCGTAACTGTTCTGAAGCTTCTGCTTTAGGGTTTTGATGTAATCATCATACGCGTAATTAATGTCGGTAGTTTGTTTCTGTAATATACCAGGGATGTTAGCCATCCGGCCAGACATCAACTCGTGTGGAGTATAATTAGTTACTGAATGTGGAGTTGTATTGTAAGCAAAAGCAGCGTATGGCAACCAGACGTCCCAGTCCAGTTGGTTTTCAGACACATAATGCCTCAGATACTCAGCAAGAGATCTATGAACTCTTTCAACGAAGTTAGTTTGAGGGTGGAATGCACTAGTATGTAGTTTCTTAATCTGGAACATGCGACACATTTTCTTAAAGGTATCGCTCATAAAATTAGTACCTTGATCGGTTAAAATGGTTTGATGTATACCGGAAACACAAACAAATTTCGTCACAA
Organism: Thermobia domestica; assembly: GCF_964235325.1. Lineage (NCBI taxonomy): Eukaryota > Metazoa > Arthropoda > Insecta > Zygentoma > Lepismatidae > Thermobia > Thermobia domestica. The sequence goes on along the minus strand of NC_137459.1, from coordinate 41,827,169 downwards.
ATGCTTCAGCTACGGTTTCTGCATCTTGTTGCTGTAGGGGAATGGTCACTAAATATTTCGATAATTCATCTTGGCATGTTAAGATGTATTTGTTTCCGAGAGAACTCTCAGGAAACGGCCCTACAAGATCTAAAGCGCATTTCTCAAATTTTTTACATCAGGAGTGGTGGTCAAAACCATGGGAAGTTTGACATTAGGTTGGGTGAGTTTGTTCTTTTGACACGACTCACATTTCTTTATGTATTCTTCGACATCGGTGTTTAGTCTTTTCCAAGATTTCGGATCGATATTGTTCAATTCTAAGTACGCTTTGATTTTAGCTATAGTTCGATGAATACCTTGGTGTCCACCGGCAGGAAGGTTGTGAAACTCTTTCAGAATCCTACTCTTTGTTTCTTCGTCAAGGGTAGAAGGTTGACCTTCTGGATCGGGGTCTAAATATGCAATGCGACTCAATGCATCAGCATTGGTATTACGGACACCTGCTTTATAAACAATCTCATAATTATATTCTTCTAGCTTAATTCTCCATCCTAAAAGTCTACTACTAGGATCTTTTACACTAAAAACCCAAAGCAAAGGTTTATGATCAGTCACAAAGGTTGTTACCTGTCCAAAGATGTATGGGCGGAATAGTTTGGCAGCCCAAACTATCGCAAGTAATTCACGTTCGGTTGTGGAGTAATTTCTTTCAGCATTATTAAGTGTACGACTAGCGTAAGCGATTGGTTTGTGTTGGCCAATTTGGCCCTGAGACAAGATAGCTCCAATCGCGACTTCTGAGGCGTCACAGGTAATAATAAAGGGACGGCTCATGTCAGGATATTGAAGGAGAGGTGGTGATGTCAATTTTTCCTTCAAAGCTTGGAACGCTAGTTCTTGTTTAGTTTCCCACTTGAATGGAACATCTTTCTTTAACAAAAGAGTGAGAGGTTTGGCTATATTGCTGTTGCCTTCAATAAATCTACGGTAATAAGAACTTAATCCTAAAAATCCACGCAATTGCTTGACATTTTTCGGATGCGGAAAATGTAACACTTTCTCAATTAAGCGAGGGTCTGGCTTCAGACCTTGATCTGTTATTTGATGTCCTAAATATGTTACTTCTTTTCTAAGAAATTCACACTTATCAGGCTGAAGTTTGAGGTTGTAGGTTCAAAACCTATCAAATACAAGTTTCAATCTTGACATATGTTCCTTTAAGTCTCTACTATAGATACAACAATCGTCTAAATACGAAAAAAACTTTAATCCTTGCAATCCGGATAGAACAATATTCATCATTCTCTGAAATGTTGCGGGGGCACCGCATAATCCAAAGCTCATGCGATTATACTCGTAATGACCACATGGTGTACTGAAGGCGGTCTTACTACGGTCTTCAGGTTTAATTCTAATCTGTTGGTACGAACTGGCTATATCCAAGGTCGTAAAGTACTTCGACTGCCCTAACTGATCTAGTATTTCTGTAATATTCGGTAAAGGAAAGCTATCTCCAATAGTAATCTGATTAAGCCTACGAAAATCTAAACATATACGAATCTTAGGTTTGCCTGATGCATCCATCTTTTTCGGCACTATTAATATCGGAAAATTCCAAGGACTCTTACTTGGGGAAATTATACCTTCATCTAACATCTTATCGATTTGATTTTGTACTTCTGCCTTATGTACCTCGGGAATACGGTACGGTTTCTGAGTCACGACTGTTCCTCGTTTGTCGGGATGAATGGGGATGCTATGTTCAATCACATCAGTATAGGAGAGTTTGTCTCCCTCTAAATAAAATAAATCATGATATTCTTCACAATGCGACAGTATTAACGCTTTCTCTTCTGGATTCAAATGGTCTAATCGCAAGTTCTGCCTAAGTAATTCTAAACGCGATTTTAACCCTTTAGTTTGACTTGCATTGTCAGATTTGCTCAATGCATAAACACTATGAGATTTTGTCATATCAAGAAGTGGTTCAAAATCTAAAGAGATTGGAGGAATTTGTACGTCTACCTCATTTTCAGTCAAATTCAAAATGCTAGTAACACATTTGTTATCGGATGCTTTAACTATACCGTCTGGCAGGAATACACCGTCTGCCAAAGTACGTTTCGACAAAAATCCTATCCCATTATTTTCAGTCTTAACTTCAATTAGCTTTTCAGTACGTGCTGGGATCTTTACTTTAGTTCCTACATCAATTTTCAATTCAGCTTGTCCGTCATACGAAATTACACAATGATGTTCAAGAAGAAAATCTCTGCCTATTATACCGGCTATATTAGGAGGTAATAAATCACTACGCATTACATGAAAAGTATGAGTCACTCTATTCTTGCCTATTTCTAATCTAAGATCTAATGTACCTAAAGTATGGGCATGAAAATTATTGAATCCATGCACTGGAGTTGAGTCACATCTATGTATCTTTCTCAACATTGACTCACGTAAATGGCTATACTTAATAAGCGATAGATCTGAGCCTGAATCTAATAACATTTCGTGATTCTTATTTAAATCCATCATTCGCAGTTTAATTTTACCCTTTTCATCGATTATACTCTTAGTGGAACATTCGCATAATTGGGCGTAACGTCCAATTGTATCAGACTTAACAGAATTTCGATCAGGTTTCTGAGGTGGGGACACCTTCGTACAATTATTACTCGTTTGTTCAGTGGAACAAAGGAAAATCTTCTTGACATTATCATTCTGATTTCTATTACTATCAACACGTTTTTCTAATTTAACTTTGGAGGAGTTGTGTTTCGATAAACAACATAAAGACTTATTCTTGCTACAAGATTTTGGCTTGGTCCTGTGGTCAGCACGGCATTTCTCTTTCAATTCACAATCATGCGTGTCAACGACGGGATGACGACGCGGTGAGACATTATTCGGTTTTGGTCACGGAGAAAGTTTGCGCGGTGTACGGCGCTGGGGACACACATACACTGGGCGACGCGGCGAAGGACTATGCGCTGGGCGTTGCTGAGTGCGACGCGGAGAATGAGCACGCGCTGTGCGATGACACTGAGAACGGCGCGGAGAAGGATCTCGCGCTGGGCGACGCTGAATGCGACGCGGGGAACGGCTTCGTGTTTTGCGGTAACGAGAACTACGCGGAGAAGAACTGCGCGTTTGGCGGTGATGAGAACAACGCGGAGAACTATTGTTCTTTCGGGTACAAACATGGATGCGTTTCTTAGCACAAGTATGGGTACGCTTTTCACGACAATGATAGGAGTGTGTACAACGTAAAGCACAACAAGAATTGGAATCCTCAATTTTGTCACTATTTTCACTACAATGTTTATCATGCGGTTCTTCATGCGAGTCTACTGAATGATCGCAATCTTCTAAACAATGAACCTTTTTCTTAAAATTTCTCCTATCCTTACGGGAATGAGAAGAGTTATGAGAATCTCTAGATTTACTTTCAGAATGCTTTTTCGGGGAGAATTTCCTATTTCCTTTCTTCTCTGACTTATGGTTATGATTTGAAGAATTTGCCCTATCTTCATTCTTAGAATCTAATGGCTTTCGTCTCTGAGACAATATGTGCGATTCTTCAACTAGAGCGAAATCTACTAATTGAGCGAAACTATCATCTTCTGTACTTTTACCACGAATTACTGTTTGAATGCGGGGATCGTTAATTCCCTGGACAAAAGATGCTTTTGTCAAATGATCAATAAGTGAATGAGCACCAGCTCTTTCAGTTTCACTACATATTTTCGAAGCAGCAGCTTTCAGATCAGCTCGAATTGTATCTAACTTGCTAGCCCATGAGCTAATACCCTCATTTTTGCCTTGCCTGGCAGAAAACAATAAACAAGCATAATAATCAATAGATCTATGTGTAGCATAATTCTCTCCTAAAATTGTCTTAACTTCTTCCCAAGTATCTACGTTCAATCTAACTAAAATACGATTTCTAGGTTCTCCTAAAATTTTCGACTTAATAAACTTCAATAATACAGGCTTATCACGGGGGTTAACTAACCCTTGAGGAATTTCACAACTATCAATAAATTGCCTCAACTTAGAACGATCTCCTGTAAATGGTTCTGCAATAACTTGAATTGCCTGAGAAACTTTAACATATTCTGGCTGTACGTTACTTCCGTCAGCTTCTGCCATGATTAAAAATTCAAATTACGTTTCTACGTGGAAAAAACAAATTAAATAAATGAATGAACCTCTTAGATTTGCGAAAACTCGAAGGTTTGAGCAATAATGGTTTCTGAGAGGAATTTCTGACTTAACCTAACTAAATCTAAATTCACGATGAGTTTATTAACCTGTGAGTTTAATCACGAGGGATGTATTCACCTATTCGGGCTTTAAAATGCCTAATTTCAACACTAAAATGCACTGCACTTATTTAAACACTAATGAACTGAAATCACTAATGTGCGTTTGGCGTCACGATACAGTGAGCAGGATCTTTTGCTGATTGATGGCCAGTCAAACAACAAAAGCGTCCTTTTCCCTTTTTCGCTTCCGCCAAGGAGGATGGAATGAAAGGAAAAACTTTCAGCACACAATAAATATCACACATGCAAAATGCACATACACAAAACACAGTTCACTTAAATAACTTAAACTGGTATCAAAGTTTACGATGTCACGATTATTCCTGATATCCTAAGGCTGTGCAAAAAGTTCACGATATCCTAGGTTGTTCAAGATATCCCACAAAGCTGACACCAAATTATGTGGCGGGCCGGCGGTATGCGGTTGCATAGACCGGCACCCACACAAGAGAGTTTTGTAATTTACCAAAATACTTCTAATTTTGTCAACCAAAGTTTCTGCAAAACACCGACTATAACTCGAGCGGCAAAGTTATACTGGAAACAGGAACTCAGCTAACAAAACAGTCTGAAGAATCTTAGTATTACACGGTAGCGTTGGCCTGGGCCAAGACTTATCTTCTAATGGAAACAATGGAATCGTTATCCTGATTAAGGTTTGATAACCAAACAATCCTTTGGGATATCTCTTGAAACAAAACTCGACAAATATGTTCCTTGCAGTAAGCCTGCAGTTTATTGGCTCTAAGCAAATTACAAGAACCAGAGCCGGGGCGATAGTGTAAGTACTTTGTATATTTATAAAAGAATTTAACTTACGTGGCGGTGTTCCAATAGATAGTAAAAAAAATAACTCACTAAGTAACTGCACTGTTTAAAAGAGCACTGTCACAAAGAAAACAAAACTGCACTAGACTGGGAGGGCACGAATCAGTCCTAGTGGGTAGGTAGGTAAGAGGTATACTATTTGATCTACCGGTCTGCGAACAGACATCAAATAGGGTAGGTTACCAGAGGTTAGGAACAGGTTACCGTTTGATCTACCGGTCTGCGAACAGACATCAAACAGGGTAGGTGTAAAGGTTACCGTTTGATCTACCGGTCTGCTAAGCAGACATCAAACAAAGTTGGTTACCAGAAGGAATTAAGGTTACCGTTTGATCTACCGGTCTGCGAACAGACATCAAACAAGGAAGGTGTAAGGGTTTACCGTTTGATCTACCGGTCTGCGAACAGACATCAAACAGGGTGTAACTATTTGATTACCCGTGCGTTTAGGCCAGCTAAGCAATAAACTTAGAGTCTGTCAAAACACACATCAAATAGGGGTGCGACAGAACTTTAGCCGTCAACTTCCTAAGCTTGCCAGCAGTTTCTGGAGCGAGTCCGGGCTGAAGCGAAACTTGCGGAAGTAGATTGCCAAGTTCGGAAGGAGGTAACTTTAGCCGTCAGTTTCCTAAGCAGACCAGCAATTATGGGAGAACCCTGGCTGAACCGTCTTGCTTTCAGAAACAGATTGCCAAGTTACCGTGAGGATTAGGTAGGGTAGTACTTTGACCGTCAGTTTCCTAAGCCGACCAGCAATTATGGGAGAACCCCGGCTGAGCCATCGAGCTTTCAGAAACAGATTGCCAAGTACTGGGTAAACCAAGGGAGTGAGGTAGGTAACCAATAGAGTGAGTAGGCAGGCCTCCGTAGAGGCAGAGAGGTTGGAAGGCAGAGGGATGGACAACTAGAGACTTCTTCGTGATAAGTTCCTGAACTGAGACGTACCTAACGAATTGCGTACTCCTCGTAGGCCGCACGTCTCTGAGGGGTTCAGGAGAGGGACGTTGTCCGATGAGAGAGCCCAAAACATGCGTTTTTAAGGGCCTCGATCGGAGGTGCAACCGGCACCAATTTACGGTCTGTGTGCAAAATAGTAACGTGTGTAAACGGTGCACCAAGACCGTAAGGTCAGAGGTTGAGCATGCGTGGAGATGCAAAAAGTACCTAGGGCGGAGCCCGAGGGGAACCAGTATCCTGAAAAGAAAGATTATTGGTTTTGCACACGGTTTCGGGTGCAGAAGAGTTCCACTCTGAGGGGCGGAGATACTAGCTATTGGAACAAGCCATGCCATTAACATCTAGATTGGCTAGAACAAGGTGCCTTGGGCGGAGCCAGGCAAAAGATAAGATTTTGTGTGTGCGCATGCGTGTGCGTGTGATGTGTAGTCCTTGGGTTTAGGTGTGTGAGCCCCTTTCTCTGGGAGAATGATGTTACATCTAGACTTACAGAGAATTGTACAAACAGCATCTTAAACTATAAAACAGATACTAAACATAAAAGATTTCAAGTAATAAACTTGAAAGGTTTTATACATAATGAACTCAAGACCCTTCGACAGTTTATCTTCTTGTTTTCTACCAAAGACATACATATATATTTAATGTTCCAAAGAACGAAAAAGAATCTTCTTTTTAGAAGCAGAAAATGACATTTAAAAGATACACAAAACTATATGGGTTTTCTTAACAGTATTCTACCACTAATAATAATAATAATCTAACTTGTTAAAAGACTACATAAATATATAAAAAAAGAACCAGGCTTCTGTATCAACCAAGAGGGGAGAATGTTTATCTTAACTGCTCTTGACCTACAGGTCAGAAAGGGGGAACTCGCTTGCGAGACGTGAAGGCAGACAGAATGTCTGGCTTCATAACAGCAAAACTTCTCAACAGAATTCGGAGTTTAAAAGAAGTGAATGAGACGCGAATTCTGTTACAATAAAATGCAAAGAAAAGAAAAAATGGGGGGGAGCAGATATTGAATGATATTTGCGGACGCTACAATTGATTTCATTGAAATCAGTCCAGTAATTTTTTAGTCATTGAGTGAGAAGCATGAAAACAAACAAATAAAAAAACAAAAAAAAAATTGATTGCTCACCTATGTTTTAAAACATTTGCGTCTTTGTTTATAGATAGAATAAATCGTTCAAATCAGCATCTTCTTAGCTAATTAGACTTTTTTTCCGTAGCCAAATTACCAAAACTTCCTAAATATTGGGGTGAAAACGTAACTCTTTTAAACAGATATGTAACCGGGTATTTTGAACAGGACTACATATACACACCATACCCGTAAATTATATATATACAGAGCCGGACTTAGGGGTTGCAAATGTGCACGTGCACCACCACCCTTCGTTGTAAATATACACTACCTAAAATTGAGAAGCTAGCAGTGAAAATAGTCTGCCATCATGTTTCCGTTGGGGGCTTAAAAGAAAGGAGAGTTTTGCAAAAAGCAATAGTTTAAGTCGATTTTCAAAAGGTTGAAGGAAAAGGATACATCATGTAAAACAATATAGCATTTGTCAAGTGCGTCGGAAAACAGAAGCCAGGAGGAGAGAAGAACATTTATTTATTTTTTTTTTGCATAACCCTTGCCACTTTCTTTAAAATACTTTCTACCACTAATAATAATAATAATCTAACTTGTTAAAAGACTACATAAATATATAAAAAAAAGAACCAGGCTTCTGTATCAACCAAAAGGGGAGAATGTTTATCTTAACTGCTCTTGACCTACAGAGAATTGTACAAGCAGATTGTCATCCTGTTCATTTATCTCCAACCGTTTTCACATTAGTGGTACTGGACGTTTTATTTAATACAGGCACCATGTCTTGGCGCCCATTTTGAATACGGTAACCGATATGAGAAATCTTTTACCACAACTTTTTGGTTTTTAAAGATCTATCAAACGAGATATCACTTGACCTATGTTTTTGGTTGTTTTAATTACAACAAGTTGCAGTTCCATTATTTTAAGCAGTGTTGCCGACTTAAATAAATTGCTAAATGTTATTCTAAATATAGTGCAAACAACGTAACTAAGCTGCAAAATATTTTAATAACTCGTAATTTGCTTTATGGTGCAAGAATGGTTTCAAAAGACGACGTTTTTAGTCTTTGGGCTATTTATAATGTTAATGTCAAAGTTTTCGTTCCAACAATACATGTAAATGAAAATTGTAACTGAAATTAAATGTTACTTATAACTTTTCAGTAACACTAGTTGTTCCCCTAAACCTTAGGCCTGACGTACACAAAACCATGCTTAATTGAAAGTTCTAAATCCACCCTAGTTACATTTCACTTGTTTCAGTTTGACCACCGACCACCTAAACCTCGATCCATACCATATAGCTATATGCAATTATTCAAGGACTTACAGTTAGTAATACACATTGTGTTGATTTTTGGTATAGTTTGTTTTAGTTTAACGTCCCATGATTATGCCAGGGCGTCTAAAGGAGACGTGGAGCTAATGATTATAATGGAATCCGAAACACTTCGGTCGTTCAACTGTAACCCCAGCGGAAATCGAATTCGGGACCACGCGAACCGAAGTCAAGTGTGCTAGCCGCTAGACCAAATGGAGGTCCTCACATTGTGTTGATTTAAATCATTAAGTCAGCGTTGCCAGATTCGAAGATCAAAAAGTAGCGTGTCTGTGCTCGAAAAGTAGCTGATTTAAGCTATTTGTAGGCCAAATATATACAGTAGAAATGAATTATTTGGCAACTAATGACTGGTACTAATTGAAAATTTTTAACATGGGCTGGAAAATGTGCTGGACATATTGCAAGAAATTATGATCGATGAACAAAAACAATTCTAGACAGGATACCACGAAATAAAAACAGCCTAAGAGACGTCCTTATACAAGAAGGTTTGACGAAATCAAGAACAACTGGGGAGTAACCTGAAAAAGAATTGCTCAAGATAGATAGTTGTGGAGAAGACTTGGAAAGACCTTCATCCAGCAGTGGATTGACAATGGTTAATTGTGATTATGGCTATGATTTTATTATATCTGGACCTCAGAGGTAAACTAAATCAAGTCATAATTTCGTAATTTACAAGAGAAGCGATAAACCAGTTCCTTAAGTAAGATATATAGTACTGTTTTCAAAGTATACTAAGTAGTTACAAAGTAATAGGATGCTTTTAGATACATTGTTACACCACTAGAAAGAACATAGTCTATTAAAAAAGTATTCTTAACTCAATTTCGACCAAAAAATGACTTAACATAGTTTACCTCTAAAGTTCATGTATATATATAACTTTTACTATAGAGCATCCCACCCTTAGAATGCAGTACAGGAGTAAATGACAATGCTTTTCCTTATGCCCATTGTTGCCAAACTTAGCCTGAATTTTAGAAATAGCTTTTTCTGCTAGATATGGATAGGTTATTGTAGAACATTGTATTCTCTATCAAATAATCTGTTTTTCTCATATCAAGAAGAATTTTCAAGTATTGAAATAAATTGAAATAGTGGAATCTTGCTAATGACAAATTCTAAAGTCGCGTTAAATATATCACATCATAAGTCTGGAGCTATAAGAGATACAAAGTTGAAACTTATACAGCTATTAACACCATATTTGGTGCCAATGTTTGCATTCAAAAAACTTCTTGAATTTTAAAATAAAAAAAAAAATAAATAAAATGTAAGAGAAAGTGCATATACTATTACAATGCAATATCTAAAAAGTTGACTAGTGAGAAACTTTTTTATTTTTCACCTTAGACGCGGGTGCAAAGCGAGAAAAATATTGAGAAATGATTGAAGTTATTTTTAAAACAATTTGCAGGTCGATATCTTTCTTTATTTGGGTTTTATGACTTTTAGTGTTAAGAGTCAACTTTCCAAAGCGCGCGCATCTGACCAGAAGAAAGGCAGTGACAAATCTTTCCAATGCTATTTTCCTTACAATGTTTATTTTAAAGTTACTGATGTAGACTGTCGTGCTATACCGATGAGTATTCACTGTTGATGCTATGTGAGCATGAATCTACTGATATACGGTAGGTATACACCCCTGCATTGATCAAATATAATATTCTAGTTTATGGGTTTATTTGCTTCGGCTCTTCCGAGCTTAGGATGTAAGTAAAAGCATATTCAGAACAAATAATGAAAAAACTCTACCTGAAGAATAACAATAAGTAATAATATAAAAAGCAATACTGTACTGTATACCTACTTTAGGGCCACCCTATATATATATATATATATATATATATATATATATATATATATATATATATATATATATATATATATATAGACTAACATACAGACGTGCGCGAGCGTATAGTTCTTATTTTCTCTTTTCTAAGAAAGACAATTTTCAATCGCGGATGGATGGTAAGTACAGTGGACACTTGAATCAGGATAGTAATTAATTTAGCAATAACATAAATCACAAAAATGCAGTTGGTACTCAAACAAAACGAACTGTTTCTTCAGAAGATTAATATCTATAGAAGAGACAAAAACAGGCCAATATCTGTTAATAAGAAAACACAAAGCAGAATGAAAAGGCTCTTTGTTCTTTTCCTCGTTGTTTCTTTAGAAAGCATGGAAGAAACAAAATGAATTTTCGGATGGTTTATTTTGTTTGGTTTGGTTTCCTCGCCCAACGATCTGTACCTTGTTGGCTGTCACTATACGTGATTTAAAATCACAACTTGCTGCGTTTGTTTAGAATAGATGTAATAGGATTTCTTTTCATTCTTCTTCTGTTTCCAGACTGTCATTGTGTGTCTGAGGTGTCAGAAGTGAGTATAGAAACAAGAGCGGTTCAGTTTCGGGTGTAGGTTGTTGAAATATTTAAAATATTTGGTGTGTCGTGTACAATAATATTGTATTTACTGTATTGTTCATAATGGAAAGTGAAGTGCGAAAAAGACGTTCAATTGGTAAGCTGCGTGGGAGAGAGCGTGAAATAGTGCTGAACGTGTTTAAACATTTTGCACAAAGTATGAATGTTAGTTCTGCAGTTAAAGAAGCTTCAAGAGTTACAGGATGTTCAAAAAGAACTATTTACACGATACGAAAGGAAGAACACAAGGGAAAATTGACGACTCCTGCGAAGGTCAAGCAAAGAAGAAAAGGACTGCAGAAAAATACAAGATCGGTGATCTACGATGGTATTGTTCAGAGTGGAGTACGCCGTATTGTTCACTCGTTACTTTTCGCAAATATTCCACCAACACTAAATGTTATTTTAAAAAACGTTAATGAAGACGAAACCTTGCCTAATTTTTCAAGAACTACTTTGCACAGGTTTCTACATGACATCGGATTCCGATATGTAAGACGAAGTAATAAGCGTGCTTTCATCAGGGCCTAAAATTCAACGAAATCACAGTTCCACACTGGTAAAAATTTTATATAGTATAGAAAAACTAGTTTAGTCAGCATTTGTTTAGACATATAATCAGTGTTCTGTCCAGTACATCATGTTTACCTGCGACCCAAAAAAATATTATTATTATTATTATTATTATTATTATTATTATTATTATTATTATTATTATTATTATTATTATTATTATTATTATTATTATTATTATTATTATTATGGGTGATTCCACGTAAAAGGGAAATTTTCTGTCACGGGCATTTCTTCAAACTACTACTAGAAAGAATCACCTCATTTTTATTTTGTTTGGTAGTAACCGTCACAAAGTAGGTATGCCATGTATAACAATTTGCAAATATAACACGAAACATACGTAAAAAATTAATTATTACCCAATTTCTCAACACCGTGGGCTGTCACAGACTACAGTTGACTGATTTTAATCAATAAATTACAACTGAAGTCGTAAATCAAACATCATTTAATGGTAATTAAATGGAAGAGAACACTTCAATGTTTCGGTTTTGTGGAAAGTAAATCTTTATAACGATTATTTTGGAAACCTTGACTATGCTTCGTTTCTGTCACCTCTATTTCGTCTCAACTCCATGGCAATAGAAAAAATTATCATTGCTCTCAACAGATAGCATGGTCGTCCACATCGGCAACACCCACAAGAAGACAAGGCAGACATGTTTGACTGAAGAACAGAAAAAGTTGTGTGCATGTGTTAAAAGCTATAGGAAAAATATTTTTGTGTGTGGAAAACAGGTGCGTATATTAATTGATTCTCAACACCATGGTATTTATTACTGAATGTATTTGTATGGTATATACCTTCTTTCCCTCGAGGAACCTACGCCTTAACGTAGAAAATTCGTACACAATTACTCACATGTACTGGTTAAAAAGTGGGCCGGTAAAAATAAATTATATTCGATTTTCTCAACTCCATGGTTCTCAACTCCATGTCCATCTGAAAACTAAGGAATCCACGGTGTTGAGACAAGTCACGGAGTTGATAATCCTATAGTGTTTGTTATGCTCATGCTCTTCCAAATATTTGTTCTTTCAATATATTGATAGAAATAAAGCTCGTTTATGGTCTAGTGACTGGTATGCTCGCCTTTCGTGCGTGGTTCTGGGTTTGTTTCCCGGTGGAAGCTCAAAAATTAATGGTGTTTACTTCGCACAGTAAGGCAATTAAAAAACTCATTTGAGTAGAGATGTATTGAAACCTGATCGCGCAGACCATCGCAACGGTCGTAGGAGCCGACACGCTGACCACGTGTCATTCACACCCAAAGACCGGCTGGAGGGTCCTAGCCCATTTAAGGAGTGTTTCGCGGAAGTTCAGATTTGGGGCTGTCAGGTAGCCGGAGGTAAAACTTCAGTCAAGTCAAGATGGATGGTATCTGTTTTTAACCTATTGACGTCTGAATCTTATGATCAACTAATTGTTTTCTTTTCAGAGATTGTCGAAGAGTCTGAGGGCAATATGCGGACAGTCAATTTTATGACACGGATCGGGAGGAATTTCTCCTGGCCTACTAAACCTGACGTTTAAAAAGCGTTGGCAGTTGTCATTCTGTGTAGACTAGAACAGCCCTTCCCTGTTTCCTCAAGACATTTCCTTCATTGGAGTGGAAAATGAGGGCTACTTAACAAAGAACATCGAATTATCCAAAGAAAACAGAAATGATGAGTGCCTTACACTGTTATTTAGTGTGCATTATACAGGGCGTTTCAAACAATACCGACAACGTTTGGGAGGTGATTCCTAACACCAAGATAAGATAAAAAGTATAGACCAGTCTGGGTGCACAAATGCTTCCTTTCGCAGTTATAGGCTGCCGAAAACATGAAAAAAAATTAACTTTGAAGGTGAAGGTCCATAGCATAAAACTATGGGACCTACCGTAGTCGGGTCAGACTTCACTTAATTAGTATGTGCGCTATCCAAATATCCATGTTTCAGAATCTTGCGGTACTTCCACAACAACTTTTATAGAAGTAGTTGGTGAGTACTTCAGATTATACGCCCGTAACCAAACTCCCTCTATAAAAATTGCTTCGTGAGTACCTCAGGATTCTGAAACATATTTTTGGATAGTGCACATATTAGTTCCTAAGCGAAGTCGTGACCCGACTACGGCAGATCTCATAGTTTTGGAGTTATGGACCTTTAAAGTTCATTTTTTTTCATGTTTTCGGCAGCCTATAACTCCGAAAGGAAGCATTTGTGTACCCAGTTGTCTATACTTTTCGTCTTATCTTGGTGTCAGAAATCAGCTCCCAAACGATGTGTGTATTGTTTTGAAACACCTTGTATATATACCAAATATACGGTACAAATACACTTACCAAATGTTGAAAAAGTATTGCACTTTCGACGTGTGGACTTGATCACACAGACAAGACAAACGGTTTACATAAGCTCAGAAAACAAATGAAGTAGACAATAGACAGGTTTAGTGACTACTTCGTCTGTTTCGTAAGCTTATGTAAAAAGTTTGTCCTCTCCATATGATAGTCAACATATTGAAAGCGCAATAATTTTTCAATATTCGATAAGTGTATGTGTATTTCTTTTTTTCTTATTTACGTTACATATTCATATATATATATATACACTCAATTTTGGAACCTTCATTAGATATATTTTCATATGCTTGCAGTATTTTCTGAAGTATTTTTCTATAGCAAATTACGTGTCATCTAGTTTGTTAGAATTTTATTCAACATAAGGAGAATAATTCTAACTTACAAAAACTATTGGAAAATTATTTCAATTTTTATGTAAATTATAAGCTTAATCATTTATAAACCAAAACTTATCACCCAGATGTATCACGTTTCTCAACTCCACAGCAGTTTTCAACTCCGTGTTAACTAATCTCAACTCCGTGACCTATGGTCTCAACTCCGTGGGTGCTGAAAAGTTTATTATTTTTTATTTACTACACCAATAACGATTCAGCTCTGCTGAACACCTAATTAACATGTACTTAGTAGTAGTAAGTGCATGTGATATTTTCATTGAAATAGGCGACCATCAACGGAACAAAAATTTTCCAAGTGAAAATTTCCCTTTTTCGTGGAATCACCCATTTAGGAAAATTTTGGCATCCAGAGCAAACAAAATTAAATGCACATTAGGATACATATTTAATTGTATTGTATTAAACCATAAAATACAGGAAATAAACCGGTAAGAAAAATAGTCACACTGGAAGAAAAAAGTCACTTTTTCTTACATAAGAATTTCACTGTCATTTTTCCGTGATCATCACGCTGTCTCAGTCTGTTTTCTGCCGAGGCAAATACACCGTTATAGCAGGGCTGTTCCTTTGACTTCCTACCAACTTAAAAACGCCTTTACTTTCTGGCCAGCAGGGGTTGGGCTAAAATCTTGCAACGGACCCATATTTATATTAACGTGAAGGTAATTTTTCACAGTAGTGGGAGCTAAAGACAGTCTGTTAACTGTTTTCAATATGTTATAGTCACTTATAAGTCTTTCAACATCGGACGAAGATCGTTTCAAAGCAACAACTCGGGCTAGACTTGTTGACAGAGCATGAAATGTCTGATTTCCACAGATTTTCATAAGAAGGCTTTTAGCGTCCAGACCTTTCAACATACTGCACGATGATGCCTCTCTATATTGCATTGCGAACTGCAAAAGATCTGTATCAAGACAAATAACTTTGTGGCATTCTCTTAGGGCATCATCAGTTACATCCTCTTGCAAAACACGTAAAGGCTCCAAAGCAACAATACTGTCTTCATGCAGCAAACGCTGACTAACAAAGTTAATTATGGAATCCAGGACTTCGTAGCCTACTACAGTAAAATCTCTCTTCTCACTGACATATTTGATATGGAGTTTATTGCGACGTGTATTACGATGAAGTTGAATGCCATGTAATGAGTACTGTATTTCTCCGTTGACGTTCTCTTGCACACGTTCATTTAAAACTTTTTTTTTTTCCACCCGCCTAACAGAGGTTTCTCTTTCATACTCTCCAATTGTGCTATAGTTCTATTTTTATTTGTTATTATGTCCAAAAGAAACATTTCATTATATCGGAAAAGTGTAATGTCCTATTGAAACAACAGATAAACGTGCAGTTAGTTGCATATTTTAAAACTATATGAATGCAACCGAAAACGTTTGAAAACTAAATATAGTTAAAAAGTTCCTTCACCTCAAAATTGGCAATGGTTTTCCCTGCCATCTAGGAGACACCTATACGTATTTACTCTGGCTTAATGTCATATACTGGCAGTTATATGGAATTGAGTAACCCCCCATTGCATAATGAATGTATTGAATCAGTAAGACTTAGTTTGACACACTAAACGCTTTTAAATGCATAATCCGAGAAAAGTAAGGTACTCACATTAATACCACTCCACACTTTAAGAATTATAGTTCCACACTCCTTTCCTACAGTTCCACAAAGTGTGCAGTACTCCACTCAATTTTAGGCCCTGGCTTTCATAGAACGCGATGATATTATACATTGGCGTCATCGGTACCTGAGGCAAGTCAAACAGTTTCGAGCAATGGGTTTACCGATCTTTTATACAGATGAATCTTGGGTAAATGTTGGGCTTACAGTGGATAAAGAATGGAAGGACACCAACATTAAAAGTGCTCGACAGGCTGTGTTGGAAGGTGTGAGTTCTGGCTTGAAACCTCCACGGGCAAGGGGACCGCGATTTGCGCTAGTTCACGCGGGGAATGAAATGGGGTTTGTAAAAAATGCCGAGTTGACATTTCTTTGTAAGAAAAATACCGCTGACGTCCACGATGAGTTGACAGCAGATACTTATGAAAAGTGGTTTGCAGTGGTTTCCCGGAACAATTAATACCAAATACACCAGAAAAGGCTGTTATTGTACTTGATAATGCATCTTACCATAGTCGATTGTGCGAATCCATTACAACACAAAAATGGCGTGTAGGTGAAATAAAACAATGGTTAAGCAAAAAAAGTATTGTATTCGAAGATAATATGATAAAACGATACAAATAGTGGCGGGAGTAAGAGAAAAAAAAATGAAAAGTACAGACTCGATGAAATGGCAAGAAGTGTGGGGAAAACAGTGATTCGGCTACCTCCATACCACTGTGAGCTGAATCCCATAGAATTGATTTGGGCGCAATTAAAAGCATTCATTAAATTACACAACACAACATTCAAAGTCAGTGATATAGAAAAATTAATATCTGAAGGTTACTCCCAGATTTCCCTACAAAAATGGAGCGATTGTGTGGACCATGTAAAAAAAACTGGAACAAGAATTATGGAAGGCCGATGAACTGCAAGACGATGAAGAACGTCTTCTCATAGCACTATCATCATCATCTTCAACTTCATCGTCGTCGTCGTCGTCACCTCAACCATGCTCTTCGGGTTTGCAGCTACAGACTGAATACACGGAAGGCATTTCACCTTTAAGTGGTAGCAGTGACAGTGATTAAAAGGTATTTAGCATGCGTTCTTTTCTTATCCTTTTATTTTAAATTTACTAATCCTTCGTTAATATTCGCAAATGCATTTATGATGTCTATTATAGTGTGGTGTTTCATTTAGACCTCCTGGTATTTGTTAAAATATCATGCTGTTGTTCCGCGGAGAAAATCGGATCTAAACCGTCGGAAGTGGGGAGCAGCTGCCTTCACAATATGCTTTGTTTGACAAACGCAATTGGATTTGCGTATATTTTGCGTACACAGACGAATGAGTGTTTTCATACGTCATATTTTCTGGCCACGTATCATCATCACCCTACTCCAATTTTCACTCTTACCCAATTTCAGTATCTTACCCAATGCTATTCATTAGTTTGCCGCACAATCGGTACAGGAAATTTCTGTGTGAAACTGTTTAGTCTGTCGTCTATTTCAATAATATGTTTTCTATTCGTTCATATATTCTCTCGATTCCGTATTGCCTTTTTCAAAATTTTATTGCAAATATTTATAAACCATCATAAAAGGAAATCTCTAACACACAATTATTAGACTGTTTCGTACTCTTCAATTCGCCGTTCCAAGTGAATTTGCGCGAATGGAATGACAAAAAGGTTGAAAATATATGAATTTAAAAAAGATTTATTTACAACACAGTCACTCTTTCTTTTTTCTTCACAAGAAAACACACAGCGGAAGAAATGTGGCAACAGCGCGCTCCATTTACCCTGTACTGCAATATAAGAGTGGGACGCTCTATAGGTAAGGTAGAGTAAAAACAGATCCAAAATTTAACGAAATTCATACAGCGAAAAACAAATTTGATCCTTCATATTGCAGCAAAACTACGAAAATTAATACAAAAGAAAACTAGAAAGTTAAGAATCACTTGTTTGCTGGGACAGAGAAAATAGATACATATAGCTCGAATTACCTATATACTTACATAATATGTATATTCATGTTTCGCAAGTAATTTTCAAGCAATATAAAATTTCAGCGTAATGAACGCATGATTAGTTTTCTTGAATAAAGGTCACATGCACCGCTGAGAAAAATGAAATGAAATCTTTGAGTTTTACGTCCCACGTTTATGCCGGTTAGGCTCAAGGAGACGGTGATGATGAGTAATGAATAAAACGGTGGAATGAAGAAAGTGGGAGGAAACGGGAGAACCCCGAAGAAACCCACGCACACGGTGTTTGTCCACCAGAAAGTTCACTTGGCGGGAATTGGGATTGAACCAGGGACCACAAGCACCAGAGGTGAACGCTCTACCAGTGAGCCACCGCGGCCCCATGCACCGCTGAGAACTCAGGAATAAGCTTAATTTATGTTACGGCACTAGATATATGCTTATACGTATTATTGCATTACGGCCTTATAAACTTGTATAAGAAACAGGATGTACATAAAGTGAGATGCGAACTACACGAAACATAAGACTTTGATTCTAACTTGTTTGGTGATCCAACCCGAGACCACAGATAGCAAAGATGAGTGCCGTAGCTCCCACCATAAGGTTAAGGAAGTGCCTGATTTAAAGTGTCAATTAAACACTGAGTTGTGAAACGGTAATAAAGCAATTGATCAATTTGAAACAAAATATATGGTATAATAATTTACTCTATTTATTAAGATAATGAACGTTATATTCTGTTTTTAAAATGACAATCAAAGCAGAGTGTTTTGGATAGTAACTGAGAAATTGTAAAATTTCAATTTTGGTACGATTAATTACATTCGTGCTGCTATGTGTTGTGTTATCTGTTAGGAGGTATTGAACAATTCTGATTCAAAGGAACTAAATAAACTACTCTATAGTACTGGAGTTAATTTAATAGAGTTTAATTGTATAGACAGTACTGAGGCTATTTGAGACAAAGTCTATTGCTAAAAGTGAAATATGGGTTACTATTAGGGTTTTATCTCAGGTATGTTATACCCACTGATGATTGAACCCGGAACATACGCATGGAAAGCATTAGCGCTAGCAAATTAACTACGAAGAAGTACATCATACCATAATTCTGTCAAGAATGAAGGCAAAAATAAGAACCGGAAACGACAGACTGTACGATAATAATACTTTCAAAATTTTAACTTCATATTATTTATTTCGAGACTTTCGAGACGAGACCCGAGACGAGACCGAGACTTGGCCTTCGAGACCGAGACCGAGATCGAGACAAGCATCTGTTGACCGAGACGAGACCGAGATCGAGACGGCGATTTTTGACTCGAGACGAGATCGAGACCGAGATCACTACTTACAAACCGAGACGAGACCGAGACTGTACGAAGTCTCGTCTCGCCTCGTCTCGATACCATCCCTACCCATGAGACTTCCTATTTATTGGAAGTAGATATCCTATGGAAATCTAGATGTCGGCTTACATTCTGCTATTAATCTAACCTAATATAAAATAAAGAATTGTTTGTGTGTGTGTGTGTGTGTCTGTGTGCGGCCTGGGGATCAGAAGAGTGGACCAAGAGATACCAAATTTTGGTCACGGGTACCGTGGTCCAGGCCCCAGGACCAGGCGAAGCGTTTTTTTTTCGAACCAGAGGGGTCACCGGGGGGATACCAAAACATGTAAAAATAGTCTAAAATGACCGATATTAATGTCTAATTAAATTCAGCTACCATTGTGTGCGGGCCGGGGGTCACCTGGGAACGCGGGTTTTTGAGACGTAAAAATAATCCAAAATGACCGATATTAGTGTTAAATGCATAGTTTTCCTGGTCGCTGACATGAATGGTGATGGCGTTGATTCCAAATACAGCCCCCATCCGCTGGGAACCAGGGGATCTCAGGAGGTGAGTACCGGAATATGTAAAGGTAGTAAAAAATGAACGATAACCATTTTTTTCTTTCGTTGTTCAGTTTGTTTACATAAAAATTTTATCTGACCCATGCGAAAAATGGGTATTTCAGCTAGTTTATTTTTTCTATGACTTGAATTCTCTTGTACTTCGGTTCGTCAGCACAAAGATCAGAAATTACAACGATAACGTTGTATGTAATATTAACAATCTGTGCCAATTTACAGAAAGGGATCAGAGGCGAATTATCTGAGCAGTATTATATATAAAGAAAAAGAAAGATATATAGAGATTTCGAGACATTATTTTTGTAATCGGTAACTAAACAGAGAGTTGTTACTATACCAACGTGGTAAATAAATGTATTATACATGTATGTAGACATCTTGTCGAAAAAATAAGTGTATGTATAAAGGTGTAGACATCTTGTTATATATGCAGAAAAGTAGATTATGTACGCTTCTCATGGTTAAGTATTAAAAACCAGCTAAGAAAGTGTTAAAACGTTTTGAATTATTTTGAAGATTACTAAAATACGAACCAGGACAGACCCTTACAAATTGGTGCCTCACCACCGGGAGTTATATAAGTGTCGTTTTGAAGGATAGTAAAAGCGGCAAGCTTTCAACGCGACCTTAGTATTACCATATTGAGAAGTGGAAAAGTAATTCATCGAAATATGGCCATGAGTACAACAAGTAATAATATAATTGGTGAACAGAGTGTGTGTACAGAAATAAATCCTAGTGAAAATTTGACAGACATTTTAAAAGACTTGTCCCAACAAATAAGAAACCAGTCAGAGCAAATTCAACGCTTTGATGAAAAATTGGACCAGCAAATTCAACACTTGGATGAAAAATTGGATCAGAAGTTAACCCAGTTAGCCAATGATTTTGATAAAAAAATAGTGAAGTTGGAACAATGCAATGAAGACAGATGGGATCGTGTTCAACATCAATTAAATCAGATGAATCAACATGTAGTGGAAAAATTCGAGAAGTACGATGAGAAAATGGAAAAAGTAGTACAAAGGAACACGGAAATTCAAGAGTCAATGGATGTTCTAGAATCAACGATTAATGCCCATGAAAATCATATTAAATTACTGCGAGACGAAGTAAATTTCATCAAGGAAAGATGTATTCCCGGAACTCCATTTCAGGATAACGAATGCCCGAATCATCCTACAGCCACAGGTTGGGTACCAGATCGTCCTCCCAGAACAACTTTAGAACTTGATGGATCTTCGAGTGGTGCAGAGAGTAGTGAAAGAGAAGGAAGAGTGAGGCAAACATCCAGGCGCAAACACGTCTCCAGTAGAGGTATGAAGACGTACACAGGTAAACAATTGCGATTCCGCGAAGTTAAGTTGCTTACAAAATTTAGTGGCGTGCCAGAAGATATACCCGCTAGGGCATTTCTCGAAAAATTTCAGGATGAATGTGAGCTCATGGGTATAGATGAGTCTCAGTTTTTAAAATTATTACCGCACATCTTGTTACCACCCTGCTTAACATGGTTTAAAGCTATTAGAGGTAGTCTTCATACATATTCAGATTTTAAGAATGCTCTTCTATCAAATTATGAAAACGATTTTATGGTAGCGAATAGAGATGCCGTATTGCGAACGAAGCATTACAATCCAAAATTACACCGGAGTATTACTGAATTTGTAGTATCTACATATCATGAATTAAGATCACTAAACCCAAACCATCCGGAATCCCGAATTATAGCTTCCATTAGGATCTTATTGCCATTTAGACTACAACAGTTGTTAATGTCGGCACAGTGCATTAACTTCAACCATTTAATTATGCTCATTCAGAGTTATGAGAGTCAGTCTGCAATTCAGAATAACAATAAAATGCAGGATAGAGGTCAGGGTAATTATGCACGTAATCAGACACAATATGCTTCTGTTCGTAATGTAGATATACAACCTTAAAATGATTCTAATGTTCGTAGTTGCAATAATAGAATGAGTAGTTATAATGGTACCGGAAATCAGACGCAACCTAATTATAGAAATGGAGCTAGGAATTTTAGAAATAACAACAGGAATTTTAGTAGAAGTAATAATTATAGCCGATCTTCACAAAATCAATTTGCAGATGGCAGGATTTCTGTAAATAGGAGTCAAAATATGGTATCATCCTATGAAAGACAAGAACGTACACAAGATTGTGCCATACAATGTTGCTTAAATGAACCCTTCGAACGTATAAGTTGAACTGTCAAAAAGGCATCCGACAGATTTGTATTAAATTGACCTTTGCTTACGTCTATGGTTAATATGTTCTTCAGTCTATTTATTATTAAAATCTATGTTGAAAACATATGCAATTACAAGATCAGTTAAGAAAGTGATAAAATTAATTTATAGCAATTAACTGAAAATACTATTGATTTGTTCCTTATAGTTTTGTTGCAATTTCCTTTTATAGCATTAATTGAGGAAATGTTAATTTGTGTTTCATGTCTTTTGCAAGGTTCTCTCATAATTACTTATATGAATATTATTGATACTTAAAAATAAAAGATCATAATTTTAATGTAAACGTATGAAGGTAATGACAGACTTATATAAAATCGATGCACCTTATTATATGGAAAGAATAAGAATAATGAATATTGAATTTTTTAATTTTTCAAAATTTATTAATGTATTAAATGATAATCTTGCCTTCTGACCCTGCTAATATTTAATATATTACAAAGATCTTTGTTTGTAAATAATTTTGTTTGTATATGAAGGAATAGTTAATTTGTACCCTAGAAGGAAACTATCAGTTAGGTTTAATTTTTGAATAGTCTTATTCATGATAATTGTAATTCGTCGTTATTAATATTGAGATATATTGACAAATATAAAAATGTGTAATGTTATAATATATTATATATAAATGGAAAAGTAGAATATGTGTATTAAAGGGTGATATTAAATATACGAGGGCTATTCAAAAGGTAAATGTTTCATGATATTTAACCCAGGGTTCTTTTCTTCATAGTAGAACTATTATGGAAGTAGCGTCCGAGCGACATCTACAACGATAACGTTGTATGTAATATTAACAATCTGTGCCAATTTACAGAAAGGGATCAGAGACGAATTATTCTTTGCAGTATTATGTATAAAGAAAAAGAAAGACATATAGAGATTTCGAGACATTATTTTTGTAATCGGTAACTAAAAAGAGAGTTGTTACTATAGCAACGTGGTAAATAAATGTACATGTACGTAGACATTTTGTCGAAAAAATTCGTAGACATCTTGTGTATGTATAAAGGTGTAGACATCTTGTTGTATATGCAGAAAAGTAGATTATGTACGCTTCTCATGGTTAAGTATTAAAAACCAGCTAAGAAAGTGTTAAAACGTTTTGAATTATTTTGAAGATTACTAAAATACGAACCAGGACAGACCCTTACAAAATCAAGGTAGAGAAATGGTATAAATGTCGAAGCTTACTTTAATAAAGAAAGAGCAAACAGAAGTCCATGATGGCCATTTGCAAAAGAAGTAGAGGGGATATGGAGTAGACAAATAGGAAAAAATTTAGTCATAAACATCGCAAAGCAGAAATATCCCGATGATGTAAATACATTCGCGGCATCGCTTTGTTCACCTCATGAATGGGAGATTTAGTTTTCTTCGACCGGGATTGTGTGTTTTCTTAATTTCATCTACAAGGTATCAGAATCCTTCCGCGCAACAAGAGGTCAACAATGGCTGTGCTGTAAGATTTGAACCATATTTCTTACTTTACTATGTTGTATAATCATTTGTGTATCTTTGAAAGTTGATAAATGTTCTTCACTATGTTCGTACTAGGGATGGGCAAAACCGGTTTTTATAAAAACCGGAAACCAGTTTCTAGAAAAAGCAAAATCCGAAAAACCGACATTTCGGTTTTCTTCAAAACCGGTTCGGTTTTCTTTAAAACCGGTTCGGTTTTCTTCAAAACCGGTTCGGTTTTCACCGAAACTGGTTTCAGTGAAAACTTTTGGAAAACACAAAACTATTTCTGTGGAAACGGAATCGATTTCCAGTGAACAACGAAACACTCTTCTGGTCAGAAATAGAAGAAATTTTGGAAAAGAACAGAACCGGTTTTGAAGAAAACCGAAAAACCGGTTTTCGCGCCCACCACTAGTTCGTACGTTCACTTGATCAATTTATAATTTTTTTAATACTATGAATCATGTAAAACTAAATCAGTGTTTGAGATCTAAGCCTTGGGTGAACTATTTTCCCACGAGATTTGAAAGATGTCTCGTGTCGTTAACGATATGAGAATTGTCATGTTTCTTGTCTCGTCTCGAATTGAAAATGCACTTTTAGTCTCGACTCTCCTCTCGTGGGCAACACTATTTAACCTCCTTACCACTGCCATTTCAACGCGATTAACAGAAGAAGGACACATTTGAAGGATTACGTAGCTGGAAAAAAGAACACAACTTTTGCATTACTTTTGGAAAAGTTTATGATGCAATAGAGAGAGTGGACAATTTATTATGGAATAATGTATTGAGATATGCGTGGGACTTAATACAAAAGGCTTGAACGATGGGAGGAATTTCAGAAAAGTGTGAAGAAACGTGACAGTGACATTAGCAATGATGATCACGACGCCAATAGTGGCTCTTCATGATGAAGACGAGGATGATTAATATAGACTGTACATCAAATGAGTTTGCCGCCATGACGTTTTATTTTTCATTTCTCAATAATGATAAATATCTTGTTCTAAAATTACGTGTTCCTTTGTATATTATTATGAAACATTATGTTCAAATGATAATAATAAAAAAGAAAAGTTTAAATTTATATTCCTTGCGATAACTTATTTCTGGTACGAAGTAATTTCTCCGGTGTCTTCCCGTTGGGCCTACTTCCCGTTATGCCTACAGGCCCTCCAGCACTTTGTAGAAAATATTTTTAATGATCTTATCTGTAGGCAGAACGGTAATTCCCGTTGTGCCTACTTCCCGTTCTGCCTACTCTTTCGAGACGGGGAATTCTGTGCAGGGAGGGATCTTTTCTAGGGATTTTTTCTTTAGTAATTCTAATAGATTCTGTAAGAAGAATAACTATTCCTTTAAATTTCATCATATATTTTAAATGTTATCTTACTTGCTCTTCTCAGAAAAAATGACTAGGTATAGTTTTGTTATTAGCAGCGTTATTCACGTCTACTTTAGTAGAGATGTGTTTTTTTAATACTTACAGAGAAATGGAAAATTAATTGATTCAGTTACAAGAAAATAAACTTATTTCGGTCTAATATCAAGTCATTTCACAACAAAATTTTATTCAGTTTTCCAGTAGTTCATCTCCAACATTCTAAGTTGGGTCTTAGTCTCCTACATTAAAATTACTTTTTCGGCATCACCTTATCAGCTGATTTGTCTTCTATACGTGATTCTATACTATATGCCATAATATCATACATAGGAAGTGGATAAGACGTGCTGCTGCACTACCACTTGTGCCAGTGGAGCAAGTGGGTGACATGTTCCTGCATCTCCAGGAAAATGCCCCGGAAGTACAAAACGCAGAGAAGTTTCATGACTATTTAGTCGAAACATGGCTGGACGATGCAGACGCCATTTTCACAAAGTAAGTACGATATAGTAGTTACCTTATTTTCTACGCTATTTCACTATCTGTTTTTCGTTTGATTTTTTTTTCAAATATATGTGGTTTTCGTTTGGGAAACGAAATCTACGTTAGCAGTGATTAGTATTTCATATATAGGCCTACTCATTCGGTCATTTTAGTCCTTTATGTTTTTCCATTAGTTTCGTTTGTCATTGTTGTATTGCCTATGTGTTCTACAATTGTGAGCTCAGAAGTGTCTGGATATGAAATGGTGCACAGTGTCTTTAATGGAGTGTGGTAAGCGTAATTATTATTCTCATTCCATAAAAAATCATTTCTGAGATCTGCATGCCAATACGAAATTTTAATCTGCTCATACCAGAGATCTGAAATTAACTCTATACTAGTGTAATGATTACAAAACTGAATACTTATAAATTTACCGTGTTACTAACAACAAACAACAGACGTTATCCTTAACGTTATCTACGACAGACGTTAACATGCAACTTCCAATCGTTGTTGAATGTCTATTGTCAAGCTTTGATTTGTTTTATGTAATTAATGTTTCTCTCTTTTCCAGAGATATATGGAACCAATATGATAATGTTGAGGGAAGAACAAATAATGTTGTAGAGGGCTGGCACTCTAAATTAAACAGAAAACTGACAAGAGAACATCCAAATATTTTTACATTTGTACAGCTGTTGCAGCAAGAACAGAGTGAGAATGAAGCTTGTATGCTGATGTTGGAGGTAGGAAAAAAGCCGAAGGAACCAAAGCTGAAATATAAGCGAATTGAACAAAAAATAAAATCATTGAAGGCACGTCTGGAATCACATGTAATAGACTTGGTGGCTTACACAGATGCAGTTGCATACTGTTTGCATTTAGAACAGTGATGGTGAGATGTTTTAAATATATTGGCTATATTAACGATATATGGTATTAACATTGACGATATGTAGTATTTACATTGACAATATAAGTATATGTAACATTGCATGTAGTATAGAATCGTGTTAGAAGACAAATTACCTGTTAAGGTAATGCCAAAGAAGGAGCAGTGATGTAAAAGACAAAGGCTCTTTTTTTTCAAAAGGGCCGCCTTATGCATCCTCTTGCATTGTTTGTTTAATGTATGGCCGAACATGTCTTGAGGATGTGAATTGTGGCACTTTTTAGTACTGCAAGCCTTAGTATGCTGGAGATAAACTACTGGAAAACCGATTAAAATTCGGTTGTGAAATGAATTGATATTAGCCCGAAGTAAGTCTGTTTCGTGTTCGTTTCAGATACAATGTCAAACGGGTTACTGGCAACTGAATCAATCAATTCGAGGAAAGAGATATGATGGAGACAAACACTCTTTTTAAAGGCCGCCTTATGCATCCTCTTGCGTTGTTTGTTTAATAGTTGGCCAGACATGTCTTGGGGATGTGAACTGTGGCATTTTTTAGTACTGCAAGTCTTAGCATGCTGGAGGTAAACTACTGGAAACCCAAATAAAATTTTGTTCTGAAATTGCTTGATATTAGATTTTTTTTTTTTTTTTTTTTTTTTTTTTAATGTTTGTTTCACATACAATGTCTAACATTCTTGCAACTGAGTCAACCAATTTTCCATGTATGATGAAACTTGTAGAGGTGGTGGTTGTTTTTACAAAAGCTTTTAGAAATACTAAAGAAATATTCCCTACAAAAATTCCTCCCTGCACATAATTCCCCGTCTCGAAAGAGTAGGCACAACGGGAAGTAGGCACAACGGGAATTACCGTTCTGCCTAGAGATAAGATAATTAAAAATATTTTCTTTAAAGTGCTGGAGGGTCTGTAGGCAGAACGGGAAGTAGGCACAACGGGAATGAACCAATTTCTCCTCCGGTCTTTCTTTTTCTTTTTCAGTTGAAAGGAACGAAATGAACTGGAAATCTCGCCCTTTCAAGTTAAACTCGTCTTCAGCCTGTCACGATCTTCCGAAGACGTGGGCGCAGGCGTGTAAATCTGACAACTCAGCTCTGTTGGTAGTCGGTCTGGGGGTATGTAATGTGGTTGGAATCTCTTCTGCTTGGTTATTGGTTGAGAGTATCTTGTCTTGTGAAGAAGTGTTGCAATAACTGAGAACATTTCTCTAGGCTGACATAGAGTGATGAGGGATAGATAGGTACTACTGCATGATTATAAAAAAACAAGTTTACGATGAATTTCATAATAAATTTAAGCATTGACAGGTATTTTAACAAAACTTCGTATTAACACATATAGTCTGTAAGAAATCGAAAAAGGATTTTATTATTTTCAACATTCTCTTATTTTAATTTCATACTACATATGATGCGTTTTATGTAGTAAGGACAAACCCAACATCGGATCTGCATTTTCTTATTTACTCAAAATATTAATAACAACAGAAAATACGGAAGAGAAGGAAATAGTGGGAGAGCGTTGCTATTAAACGGCAATAAGCAAAGGTGTCCACTTTGGACTAATCTCATTCGAATTCACACTCACAACATTATTTGGAACTCGCGCTCAATCAACCTCACTCTCACTTCGTGTGCGGTCCAGTGAGTGTGAGTTCCGAACTCATGAGTGCTGACCTCATGAGTTCGGGCACCTTTCTCAATAAGTATAACTCTGTGCGCTGTTTTGTTCTCTTGTTAAGTGACATTTTCCATCTTCTTCTTGCGCACCCATACACTGTATTATGCACTTTTAGACTTCCAAACTGTGCTATGCGTAAGTTTAGGAAGTCTTACCCGGGATGTACTTGAACCTGAACCCACAAAGTGGGGGTGATGTATATTTCCTAAAAGCTTGGATCAAGGTAAGGTCAAAAACGGTTACCAAAATTGGGGAGGTCTCAAGCATTCCACTTGGGGGCAGCACTTTACTCATTTTTATTAAAACCTTTAAGTGTATCCGTAAAGTTCGTTGCAACCCCGAAAAATCTGAAACTGTGAGACAGATATGAAAACAGAAAAACAAGCCATTCATCATTTCAAAAGTAGGACGTATCAAAGTAAAATAAATTGTTCCAGGTTCCCCCGCAGGGTCCCAGACGGGCTCCAACTCAAAAGTTTTAAATGGAAAGTTGGGTCAACTTGCATATCGTATGAAAGTTGGTGTTAAATGAAAGAAGATAAATCACGTCTCGACTCTCTTCGATGAGCCTCTGCAAAATAGCGGTGGGTCAAAATATCAACGCAGTCTTCATTGCAAAGTCTATGGCTACTCGTATAAATCTAAAACAGTGGGATAGGTGTAAAAAGAAAAACACGGATATGTCATTATTTCAAACGTATAATGATTGGAAGTAAAAAAAAATGTTCCAACGTCTCTCACAGAGTCCCAGACGGGGTCCAACTCAAAAGTTTCAAATGCCAAGGGGGGCAAATAAGCACATCATGTGAAAGCTCTTGTTAAATGTTACAGAATTGGACATTGGACAAGTCTCGACTGTCGATAAGCACTGCAAAATGGCAGCGGGTCAAAACATATTCATCGAAACGTCTATAGCCACCGCTATAAATCTGAAACGGTGAGAGAGACGTGAATACAGGATAACACGTATTCCATTATTTCATAAGTAGAACACACTAAAGGATTTTGTTTTGTCAGAGACCCAGATGAGGTCCATTTCAAAATGTGTAAGTAGGAAGGAGGTTATGAAATCTTTGATTTTTACGTCCCACGGTTAGGCTAAATGAGACGGTGAAGATGAGAAATGAATGAAATGGTGGAATGAAGAAAGTGGGAGGAAACGGGAGAACCCCGAGAAAACACACACACACACGATGTTTGACAACCACAAAGTTTACTTGGCGCGAGCTGGGATCGGACCAGGGACCCCATGCACCAGAGGTGAACCCTCTACCATTGAGCCACTGCGGCCCTTCTACTATCCATTTCATAAAGATAGGCCCCTAACTTCGCGGTGCTGCCCTGACGTTCACTCAAAACTTACATTGCATTATCGTACCTTGTTAGAATTGTTGGAATGTTGTCTTTTCAATACTTAAGGCATAATTTTTTTTTGTATATACAATGTAGTGAGAAACAAATAGGAATTAATGAAAAAGTGCGTATTTTATCGTACTTTTTTGGTAGACTAATGTTTATAGAACTATATCTCAGAAAGGAGATCAAATGAACTAATTCCATGTGCACGATATGTAGGTGCATCTATTACCTGTAAGTTCTGAAAATTTCATTACTCAACACATAGTAATTTTCTTGTTATTCAGTAAAAAGTGAGACATCATTATCTCTGCATTGCTGCGGTGTATTATCAATCTGAAAAAAACTTTTAGAAAGATCTTAAAGTACCTTTTTCAACCAAACTGTTTCGATTTGTTTTAAAAGATAAACAATAACAAATATGACATTATTATTTTCTCTGCTCTGCGCCTTTCGCTACCTCAGATTATTCGGAGTACCACGTTGCCATACTTTTCTGGCGCGTATACACTCTCAGCCCGACGGGTATTTAAACTTGTCACTCACACTGTCCACCACTTTGCAGAGGTATTTTTAAAATTTCCTATCTCCAAAGATTTTAAACTAATTTCTGATAAATTAACAAGGTATACAGTAAACATACCTATTGTTTAAAGTTAGAGAAACGAACTGAAGCACGTTTGTTTAGATTTGCATGTGATGGTCCTCGAAAATTTATTGCTTTTTGTCAGTTTTTTCACTTACTGCACGCAGTACAAAATACATTTGCACCGAAACAAATACACTCACAAAGTTTATGATATGATATAATCTTAGTTGATATGTAATATTGAGTTTACACTTCACAGAAAATCTGTTTTCAGATCTAGGAGTCTCAGTATTTCTCTTTAATGTTGTACATTTCGAAGCACTTCTCCATACAAAGTTCAACTTCATATATCAGACAATAAACACTAATATTTTATTAAAAAGTTCTTTCGCCGTGTGGATGCTACGCACTTTGCATTTCCTTTGTCCTACTCTATTAGGATATTAGGGGAACTTTGTATGGGTAATGGCCCCTTGTTACCAGTCTTCCATGGGTGGAGATTGATATAGTCCCTGTAGTTCAGTGCCTGCTGAATGCAGCAGTTTTTCTGCTACGTTCACATAAAATGTTCGAAGTGTGATTTGTTTTCCGGCTTTCTTCCTGTACAGTATGTGAGCACTGGCAATGATAAGTCAAACAGCAGAAAAAACATCATCTTCCATCATTTGATAGACATACTAATAGCTCTTACGTAGTTGATTTGTAAAAAAAATCGACTAAAGCTGGCTAAAAAGCACATATGAATAATCAATGTAAAAGGTTTCTTCCTTTCAATTGAAGTAATACGCTTTTACTTAGAAAACAAAGAGTTTTGTTTCAGTAATTTTTCTTTTTCTCAATCTGCTGTTTTGTGTATTTATTCATTTATTTTTCTACTATTCCCGGCCGGAGCTTATATGGTTTGGATTCCACGTTAATCAGTAGGTCCATGTCTCATATTGCCTCTGCTGAACGGGACGTTAAACTCAAAATCAACTCAACTTTTTTATTATAAAACTTTATCGATAAAAATAGCTGAAACACTTTATATGGGGAATATTCTGTAGATAGCCTAGCATTTTGATTGATTCCCGGGACACCACTAAAAAGGGGTTTTACATTTACTTGAGTTTTATCGCTCCAAACTACATCAGAATCTGCCTTCAAATAAGAACGACGCGATTCTTTTTCTTCTGTCAGGGGGTAACCTCATGTTCACTTGAAACAGAGTTACTATCTTGTTCACTCCTGAATATGCTGCCACTGAACACAGAATAATCAATGTTATTACTATCTAACTCATAACCATCTGTGTCGGAGTCATTCATCAGTTCTGCAATTTCGTTATCGCTCAAAATTTTGACACTTTCTTCTGTAATGCCGTCGCTCGTAGAAGGAATATTCATAGTTTTTTTTTTAAATAAAAAAGCACGAGAAATACGTAGGAAGAATATAAATGCACGTTCGCCCGTCTCACTCCAATGAGTACATATGATCTGAGTGTGTAAGTTTTTGACGCCTACGAATTGACGGGAAGTGTTGAAAACGTAATCAATGCGACGTGATTAGACGCAAAAACATTCCTCGTCACCTACACATTGCATAGTTTTCTTTCGTTGAAATAAAACAAAGGATCCATGTTTCTCTATTACATTCAGCAGGGGAATTGATCACAGAACAACTTGGGTGAACATGTGGTTGTCAAGGCTACAATTTCTTTTTTTCCCTTTAACATGTTCGTAAGCTGGTAAGTGTGTATACTGATAGATCTTGAGGTAGAAATGGAGCCATGGTTAATAAGTGTCCAGGAAGATAGCAGGAGCTATGATGAGTCAACAAGTGACGAAAGTGAATGAGATAAGTAGATTAAGAGATGAGTTTTTGGATGTGTTACTTCAACGTTTTATTTCGATTACATTGAGATATATACATGCATGGTTATTATTATTAAGATGTTGTGAAAGGTTGTGAGATCTTAAATACTTTTTCCTATTACATTCTTATGAAGTAAGCTTCGCGCTCCAAGCTTTCTGAATGCGACAACACAGCACAACACCGTTGTCACACTTCCAGTTACTGTATGCAATTTCCTCATATAAGCGCGGAGAATTTAAAGGCTGGGCTGCAACATGGCTCTCCGCTTAACGCATAGAATATGTTCGCATAAACATTTTTATTTTAAAAAAATAATTACTCTACCAACTAAACCCTTTTTCGTTAAAAATTTAAAATATTCGGAATACTAGAGTTCCAAATTTTCGAACTGTGTTTTGTACGTTTCCCTACCTACCACGTTAAAGCAGATCATAGCCTCATACATTTATTTTAATTACACAAAAAGTATCAAGTGATGAAAATTGAACTTTCTACAACTTACAGTTAATGAATGCATCTATATATCGTACACAGGAAATTATTTTAAGGAACATGAGATATAGTTCTATAAACATTGATTTACCAAAAAAGTACTATAAAATACACACATTTTTTCATTAACTTCTATTTTTTCTTATCACACAGTACAAAGAAAATTTTATTGTCTTAAGTATTGAAAAGACAACATTCCAACAATTCTAACGAGGTACGACGATGCAATATAAGTCTTGAGTGAACGTCAGGGCAGCACCGCGAAGTTAGGGGCCTATCTTTATGAAATGGATAGTAGTCTAATATGAATCTTTATTGTTTGCAGTGCTTTGCCCAATGAACACTATATATCACTGACATAATAATTAATTGTGTGTGTGATGTATTTGCTTATTACATACCGGATGCAAGAAGAAAGAAAACAATGGTCATATATGAATTAGAAACTCCAACCGGAAGTAGGCACAAATCTTGCAAACGGTGTGAAATATTGAAAAAATGATCACTAAAATCTCCCATTTATGGTACTTTATCAAGACGTCTTTCACTTGTGTCTGTAAAGGGACATGTACAGATGTTGTGAGGAATGAATGACAAAGAGATTCGTGCTCATATGTGAATGATGCGCTGTGTAGAGAGCGCTGGTTCAGCTAGTCGTATATTAATTACCATAGTTATTCGTTAATGGATAATGTTCAAGATTTATAATACCGAGTTTTGTTTCGAAATATTTGATGCCAAACCACCATTTCTTCAGCTGTAAAGGTGAGTACAAGAGTCATTTGTTTCACGTTCAAATTTCTCTTCCAGGCGTCTCGGGGGCACGGTGGCTCCGTGCTAGAGCGCTTACTTCTGGTGTGAGGGGTCATTGGTTCGATACCCGGCCAAGTAAGCTTGTGGTGGACAACATCGTGCTCGCGGGTTTTCTCGGGGTACTCCCGTTTCCTCCCACTTTCTCATTAAACAAATTCTTCCATAATCATTCATTTGCTTTAATCATCGTGTCCCTTAGCCTAACAGGCATAATTTTGGGACGTTAAACTCAAAGATTTCATTTCATTTTCATTTTTCTTCCAGGCGTCTCCAAGAGAGCAGTTCTTCTTCTCTCTCTCACATAAGCGTCGTGGATTCAAGTTTTCACAAGATGGACTCAGGGACGTGGAAACTTTGGGAAAGTAAGAACATCTGCAATAAACAACGAAGGTGGAAGGCAGTGTCATACACTGGAATTTTTCAGAGGAAAACGCTATTTCTATAGTGAAGTTCATTTACTGATAAAAGATAGGGAAAGGAAAGGACATATTTTCATCTTCAGTAACAACCATGCAAATCTTAAATTCACGTGCGACTACATGGACATTACATTTCTTGATTCATGATAATAATATTGGGTCTATACAAAACATTTCGTTGCATACTCGGCACATATATTATAGGTCCTATTTCAAAATGTTATTATTAATTAATACAGGGGTCACAAAATTTAAAACAGCAACTAACTACTGAGTATTGATGTTCTCATAAGTACAGTGAGCAGGAGTGTTTGGAAACGTAAAGAAAGAAAGAAAAAAAAATAGAAACAATTTCTTGTATGACTCTGAATCCCTCCCTTTCTGCTACATGCGGCAACAATAATTGAAATTAGACAATAAGTGGTTAAATTTAGATATGATCTATCTATTAAAATGCTACAATAGCAATTAACAGCTTTTTTTTTGCTAGCCGAGGCTAGCTACCCGCCCGAGGGTTACGCCCTCCATGGGGAAGAGAAGTTTGGGAATTGGGAGGAAAGGACTGGGAGATGGTCTAAGGGAATTTTCATTATTTTATTATCACTTTATTTCATAAAATTTATTATTATTCAGAAAGTGGATATTGCTATCTTCGCGATAGCAATCATGAGGTAGGGGAATGTTGGTATTGCATGATTGATTGTTAGATTGGACAATACTTTCTATATGGGAGAAGAGAAGAATGAGATGACTATGAGATGAGGTGCACTAGACAACACAACACGAGGGTGGTTGTTAGAGGACAGATGCAAGTTAATCTTCTCGCTTGGGGGCTGCTCCAAGCATTGATGAGAGACAAAGGGAAGCCCTTTTAGTAACAGAGGACTACTGTGCTGAATATGACGGTGTGATATGAGGTGGAGGATGGTCGATGAGAAAAGTACGAGTCAGTGGAAGATCAGGGTGGTCGGGTGGTAGAGAGTAATGATACAGTGTGAAAAGGAGGGAAAGAGGAGAGTGTGTGATGGGATGTGGAAGATCGAAGTTGGTATGAGCGTTAATAGTATCGCGGAGAAGCGGGTGATGAAGATTGAGACGTGTCTGAAAGTACTTAAGGCGAAGTTGTTCGAGATGGAATAAGATGTGAGGAAAAGGCATTCGGTCGTATAGAATCTGAGTTGGACTGGGAAGTTTTATGCGGTATGCTATACGAAGGGCGTGTCGTTCGAGAACTTTAAGTTTGTGATAATAGGAAGGGGGAGCTGAAATCCAGGCAGGATGGCCGTAAGTCAGTACTGGGCGAAGAAATACTTTGTAGGTGTTTAAAAGAAGTTCTGAGTGAAGACCCCAAGTCGTACCAGTTATACGTTTAAGTAAGTTAAGTCGACGGTAAGCTTTTGCTGTAACATCCTGCAGGTGTTCTTTCCAAGAAAGGTGTCTGTCCAATGTAAGTCCCAGGTATTTGACTGTTTTAGAAAGCTGAAGACGAGTGTCGTTAACTGTGAGATTCAATAGAGATGGATTGCGGTGGACTTTGGAGCGTTTGTTGGGTGGTAGGAATATTGTAGTTTGTGTTTTGCTGGCATTGATCTTAAGCCTCCATTTATCACACCAGACGACAAATGTATCTATCGCCTCCTGCAGTGCTGTGTTAAGTTGGTGAACAGTGCGACCTACGGCAAGAAAGGCTGTGTCGTCGACGTATTGAAATAAATGAACGTTGGGAGGAAGTGGAGGCATATCTGCAACATAGAGCAGGTAGAGTAGGGGAGAGAGCGAAGAGCCCTGTGGTACACCGGAATGTAGGAAGATAGGATGAGATGATTGTTGATTGATGAAAACGTATGCGAGGCGTCCAGACAAGAAATTATAAGTGAAAAGTATGTATGCGATGGGAAGGCGAAAATTGAGTAACTTAGAGAGAAGTCCTTGATGCCAAACTTTATCAAATGCCTTTTCCAGATCAAAAAGGACCACGCAGGATGGTTTTGCCGTATTGTAGTGATTAGTAATGTAGTTTAGAAGACGCATGAGCTGATCGTTAATACTGAACTGTGGGCGGAATCCTGCTTGGTGGACTGGCAAGAGATTGTACCGTGAAAGATGGAGATGAAGGCGTTGTACTATGATTTTTTCCAGAATTTTAGTGAAAACCGGGGTTAGCTGAATCGGACGGTAAGAGGATACTTGGTCGGGAGGTTTCTCTGGTTTAAGAAACATAAGAACTTTAGACGTTTTCCACGGAGCGGGTATATAGCCAGTACGAAGGATAAAAGTATAGATCAGGGCAAGAATATTTATCAGAACAGTTGGGCTATCTTTCACATGGCGATACGAGATGTTATCGATACCGGGTGCTGTGTTGCGTTTGCAGGTAACTACATGCTTGATCTCGATAGGAGTGATGGGGGCAGTGAGAGCTTTGTGAGAAGAGACTGTGTGATGCACGTTTGGTTGAAGATGTGGAGACCAAAAGTTAAAGTGATCTGTAGGATGGTGACGAAAATGACGTGTAGCTGATAAAGGCGTAAAGATATCCTGTAAATAGGTAGCGAAGGCATTAGCTTTATCTTGGTCTGAGTGGAGTGCTTGATCATGATGAATGAGTGGATAGGATGTTCTGGTGAATTTTCCGGTGAGGGCGTTGAAACGCTTCCAATATTTAGTAGGGTGGGATGTATCAGAAAGAGAATTGCAAGCCTTGATCCATTGTCGTAATTTATAAGCTTTTACATAGTTTGAAACTGTACGGTGGAGGGCTCGATGATGTTGAAGAGCTTCACGGTTTCCAGATCGCACATACTCTTTATAAAACTGACGGGAGCGCTGTATGAGAGTAAGATATTGTGGGGGTAGTTTGGGTTTATGGGGTGAATAGGTAGATTTAGGAATGAATTGTTCGGAGGCAACTTGTATATGTTTAGTGATATGATCCAGGGTAGAGTATAACTCATCTTCCGTAGTGAAAGGAACGCATTGCTGAAGAGAGTGACTTAAGTAAGTTCGATACTTCGACCAATCTGCTTTATCATAGCGGGGGATGAGTCTGGGAGGGGGTGGTGTGTTGGTGATAGAGGTAGTGGATACTCGGAGGCTGAGTTTAATTGGGACATGATCGCTTCCTATTGGATCTAAGATATCGATGTGAATACGGTGTGATAAAGAGAATGAAGTTATGGCGACGTCTGGAGTAGTATTGGATTCCGGGCGGGTGGGTTTAGGTAAAGGATGAATTATACCGGTCGTAGTTGTGACAATGAAATTCGTGAAAGTTGTCTTATCTCTATCAGAACGGCTGTGAAAGTTAATGTCTGCTAAAATGATGTAATGACGGAAGTTGTTAGAGATGTAGTGAAAGAATGATAGTGGAATTGTGTGACCGGGACGAACATAAATGGTGGCTACTGTTACACATAATGACTTATAATAGAGAGTAGTAATGAGATGTTCTGGTAGGTTTTGAATCGGAGCGGAATGAGTACGATGAGGTATATGAGGTGAAAAACCTATGGCAACGCCACCATTAGCACGGCGGGCTGGTATGGTACTATCATGGCGAAGAATGTGATATCCTGAAAGGCGGCAAGTGAGCTTGGGTGTAAGGTGAGTTTCATTCAGAAGGAAAGTATTGACTTTTTCTTCTAGTAGTTGTTCAAACAGAATTTTATGAGTGAAAAATGAGCGGATGTTGACTTTGTTAACAAACTAGTTTTTAATCGTTTTTCCCCTCACATATAATACTTCCTTTCAGGGACAATGTTGCTCAGTGGTAGAGCGCTCACCTCTGGACGAAGATGAATCTTGTTCGATCCCAGGCCGTGAGGGTCTGTGGTGGACAACACCATATCCGGTTTCTTGGAGGCTCTCCAGTTTCCTCCCACATTCTCATTCCACTATTTATGTAATAATCATTTAACCCAGACTAATCTTGTTCCCGACAAAAATCCAGAAATTCAGACCCCAGTCTCATCGACTAGTGAGCCCCTTAAAACCCCACGTGTCTCTGTTCTTCGCCTCTCACCTTATACTGCCGCACACACTGAGAAAAATCCGTTCTCCGGACAGCGGTATATTGTATCCTCGTCGCCAGAAGTGCCTTTACATCACCGTGACGGGTATGTGACACCGCAGTACTCCAAGGAAGGGATGGTTGTATAAGAATTTGTGATTAATTTTGAAGAGTTTTTATTTTGACTAGGGAATTAACATAGGTGAAGGGAGTAAAGACACAGATTTGAAGCATCAGTGCACTGTTATTGAAGCATCAGTGCACGAAAAGATTCGTATTCTCAGTTTTTCTATTTATTGTTTTATATGTTAAGTTAAACACCACAATATGATATCACTGATATCGCAGATCGTATTATTTTTTAAAATCGTGTTTGTAACCTATTGTCAAAACATTCATCTCCAGACATGATGTAGAGAGAAGAGAAAGAGATACGTCATCTGTAATATATGTATATGTGATTCACTAAGTAACTGTAGAAGTTAGTTAAAGGACACATAAGACAGCGAAAAGGAGGTCTAGAAGTCTGAACTTTTTAGAGACGTCCTAGATAGGTGAAAATATAGTTAAAAATTTCAAAGGGTATCATGTAATTTACCTTTCTTTTCTTATATTCTAGTATACTTTTTCTTTCACATCCAAACATCTCTATTCAGAATTATGAGATAAAGGTGAAGAGAGAAACATTTCCATTTCAAGAATTATATCAGGAAAAAAATCTTTTGACTTAGACTAGATTCGAACTCTCAACCCTTGAATCCATGGCTCAGCGCTCTACCGATTGAGCTAACAACTTCTGTTGGCAAAGCCTGATTTCTACAACTATCGGTTGCTGAATGGTGTGTATTAACCAAGTTTGCCGAGATAATTGCTTCATATAGGTATTGCAATAATAATAATAATAATAATAATAATAATAATAATAATAATAATAATAATAATAATAATAATAATAATAATAATAATCTATATATATAAAAGAGAACGTACAATTTTTTGTCCGCTCATCACGCTAATACGGCAGAACCAATTTCTTTCATTTTTGGGGGGTTACTAGGATTTGGACCCTAGATGGTTTTTATCATATCACTTTAATTTTTAATTACCAGTGTCTTGAGATAATTGACCATTCAGGTGTCCACAAATCCTTTGTTATTAGTTCATCATAGGTAAAAATAAACGTATTTATATGCAACCCGCATGACCGTGTCACTCGGCGGGTTAACATAAATGACAGGCGATATACAGCGGAAAATAGCTTGAATCTTCTGTTTAAAATTTTTTAATTGATTTGCTTATTTTTACAGACACTTTTACAATATGCCAGCACCGGGATGACCGCAGCGAAGCGGGGCGGGTTAACATAAATAACAGGCGATATAATGTTAAGATTTACTGCAATCTTCTATGGTTTTTATCATATCACTTGAAAGCGAAAAAG
This sequence comes from Thermobia domestica, assembly GCF_964235325.1. Classification (NCBI taxonomy): domain Eukaryota; kingdom Metazoa; phylum Arthropoda; class Insecta; order Zygentoma; family Lepismatidae; genus Thermobia; species Thermobia domestica. Next base: position 41,788,149 of record NC_137459.1, on the reverse strand, counting down.
TAAAAATTATCTAAGTAACAAAGTTTATTGCGTTCCGGGGTGACCGCAGCGAAGCGGGGTGAACGCTGCTAGTAATAATAATAAAGCAGAAGAAGAAGAACAGAATTTAAAAGTCGCATATGTTAAAAGTTTGACGTGCAGAGTAAGTCCTAATATGAGATTTTATTATTTATATATAATAAATGTAAGCGTGGTTTATTCGTGCGTGCTACTCAAACTGCGCAACTCACTACCTAGTCCCATAAGAGTAGGTACAGTAGCCTTGCCTCCTCCAACCGTGAAGAATGTTTGGGTTTGAACCTATGCGTGTCCTAAGAGGAAGGAAGAGATTGAAAGAAAGAAAAGTGGTTTAGAAATTATGCAAACGTAGAATATCTCACGAGGTGAGGTGATATAGAGTTCAGCGTGTCTTTCAGCTACTACTCTATACAAGACGTGCATCTACGACTTAACGTGGAAGCCGAACCACACGACTCCTGACGGGAATCGAAATCCGTATCACCTCTAGTTCTATTATGGGAGACATAGGAACATGTAAAAATAATCGAAAATGAACGATATTAATGTTAAATCCATAGCTTTTGAGTACATGAATTATGTATGATACCCTCTATACCGTTCACATCAAAGTTTAGCATTATCGGCATGGAGGTTTAATGGGAGGGGTGAAAATTAAAAATTCCTAATTGAAAGATATGAGTATCTATTCAATAGCTTTCGGGGTCGCTGAAATGAATAATTACACTCCCGATACTATTAAAGCCCAAAGCTTTACTCTTTCGTTAGCAGGAAGTTTATTCATTTACTTAACTCAGGACACCTTAAATTTAAGGATATGAAACTCGATGTATATATTTCTAATTCAAAATTATTAGATACGTATTGCAGCTTAGACTTCTAAAGAGTGGAAGGGACAATTTATGCAATGATTTCCTTCACATTCGAATAAAATACTGCCCCATTATATTGCGAAAACTCATTTCGAGTAGTGTCATTGCTAATAGTTTTCCGTATTTGTTTATATCCCTACTCATTTATAACAGTATCTCACTTTTCCTGTGACGAGAGCAACACCTAAGCAAGCATTCAGTAAAGTAAATGCCATTAAAATCTTTATTCATAGCACAGTGGTGCAAATAAAGTTGAGTTCTTTGGCAATCTTTAGCATGGGAAGCGAATAAAGCCACCACATTGGAAAAGTAGCTAATGAATTCCTTTCCGAGAAAGATCACCCGCCAGGCCCGTATCCACGGGGGGGGGGGGGAGCTAAACTTTGGTTGGCTCTCATAAAATTTCAAGGTAGGATTTCAAATGAACTATAATATGGTGATGAAGTATAATATGATTGGGTCGGGCCCCCCTAACTTCTACCGCTCCCCCCCCCTAAATTTTTGGGCTGGCTACGGGCCTGTCACCCGCACATTTATTTTACAGATTGTGGTTTATAGCTATACTTAAGTTCGTTGAAATTGCTCCAGTGGGGCGAAACACTGAAGCCATTCGTAACAAAGGGGGAAGTTACATGTTAAAGTAGTCAAATATGAACAACATTAGTATCGAAATCATAGTTTTCGTGGTCGCAGATTAATAGTGACGCTGTCGATGTTGCTTAAGTACAAGTTAAGCCTTGGTTGGCATGGAGGTGACAGGCAATAAATAAATAAATAAATAAATAAATAAATAAATAAATAAATAAATAAAATCGAAAACATCCTATATTTGTGTCGAATATATATTTTTCGTTATCTCTGACATAAATAATAATATTCCAGATGTGGTATATGACCAAGGTCGGCCCCATTCGCATGCGGTTTCAGAGGAGAGAACCGGTGAACATTTCAGAACAGTTCCTTTTACTTAAGTTTCAGTACACTGAGAGTGAAGAGTAGTAATACACAAATACCGTTGTCACATCCGGACCTATCAGAGGTAATTATGATTTCTGGGGAACTGTCGTTGCTCCAGGTGAGGTGTATAGAGTTCAGCGTGTCTTTCTGCTACTACTCTATACAAGACGTGCATCTACGACTTAACGTGGAACCCGAACCACACGACTCCTGACGGGAATCGAAACCCGTATCACCTCTAGTTCTATCATGGGAGACACAGGAACATGCAAAAATAATCGAAAATGAACTATATTAATGTTAAATTCATAGCTTTCGAGGTCCTAAAAATTCCTAATAGAAAGATATGATTGTCTATTCAATAGTTTTCGGGGTCGCTGAATGAATAATGACACTTCCGATACCATAAAAGCCCAAGGCTTTATTCCTCGTTAGCGGCAAGTTTATTCAGTTGCTCCTGCTGGAAATATGAGCTCCTTCGTGGCTAAGCGGTTAGCGTACGCGCCTTTGGCGTGGGAGACCAGGGTTCGATTCCCGGCGGGAGCTCATGTGGTTCGGATTCCACGTTAATCAGTAGATCCACGTCTCATATAGCCTCGCTGCTGAACGGGACGTTAAACTAAAAATCAACTCAACTCCTGCTGGAAATGGATTCGTACTATTTCATTCCGATTCAAATATGTATTCTACTGGGAAAACTAATCTCAAATATATCTTTGAAATATAAACCTATTCTTCCCGTGCAACGCCGGGTATTTCAATTAGTAAATGAATAATTTAAGAAACAATGAGTATATTTAATGGAAATAGACATATGCATTTTTGAATGTTGTATATGAATTGCTAATTCATACTTTATCTAGTAGAAAATGGTGCATCCAGGGTATATTCTGAAGTAATAGGGAGATCTATTGGAGGTATATTTTATTTATCTATTGTCGAATTTAGTGTGGAATAATTTCACACAATTTATTTCGGAACTATTGAGACGAGACTGAGACCGCTATTTATCGATTGAAATGAGACTAATACTGTAAGTAGTCTCGTATTATCTCGTTTTGATACCAGTCCTACTTCGGGGCTTGTTCTCTAGTAACTGGTTGCGTAGTGCACCTACATAAAACGTCGTATATTTAAATGTTTGAGAACTTACCCCACCTCCTGTTGACGGATCGTTCTATCTAAAACTACCAGACCGTTTATGTAATTTTGCGTTTAAATACAGGTCCTATCCTTATGTCAATTATTTTCTTGCAACAGAGAATGAAAAATGTAACAGTTATAATATTGATCGCGCATAATCCTGTATAATAAAAGACACTTTATAGAGTGTCGGACTCCGCGCACTTCTTCTGGTAAATACAGTAGTTACTGCCTTGGTAAGTTCATCACTGAATACGTTTCCGTCCTACTCGTGCAATGACGTCACCTTTGACACGCGCTCGGGACAGGACCACAGGAGGAGTAACGCTGTTGTCTGTCTGCTTACTCGCTTGCTACTGTGTATTATCTTTGGAACCTGATGTGAAATTACTGTTTTCTCCTTACTTTCAGCTGTCTTTGCTATTTCTAATTTAGATGTCTATTATATTAGTGGAATTTTATTCCGTCATGCAAATATATTTTATTTCTTTTTAAATGTAAATAAAAAAAAGTCTATTTGGACAAGTTTCCCCACAACTCTAGAGGTATTGTCTGTGGTGCGCTTTTCTTTTCTTTTCCTTAAGGGCCGCGGTGGGTCAGTGGTAGAGCGTTCACCTCTGGTGCTTGGGGTCCCGCGTTCGATCCCGCCACCTTCAAGTGAACTTTGTGGTGGACAAACACCGTGTGCGTAGGTTTCCTCGGGTTTCTCCCGTTTCCTCCCACTTTCTTCATTTCATTCATTACTCATCATCACCGTCCCCTTTAGCCTAACCGGTATAACCGTCGGACGTAAAACTCAAAGATTTCATTTTCATTTTTCTTTTTTTCCTTAAATTGTATGCCCAGTTGGCCTAATCCAGTTGCGTTTGTCAATCAGAATTTCTTTTCTGAACTTCTAATTTTCTAACTTCAACACTTTCTTCATTTGCTTGTAATATGTTCTTTTGGAGGAAGAACTTTTCAGTTGCTTGTTTAGTTAATTTATTCTTATGTATGTTCTAAATGGGATAAAATATTAAAACCTCCGGTTCACACTTGCCAACAAATTCATTTTTTTAATAATGCCTGTTAATTTTCTAATGATGTTCTTTCCTTTGCGAATAAATTCTCCATTACATTCTTCAAGAAAATATTCGTTAGATTTTTTAATTGTGTCTAGAAGTTCCTTTGATGAAAATGTTAGTTCTCCTTTTGAGATAAATTTTGTCCAGTTGCACTGGAGTCCCAGAAGAGGTTCTTTGTCATAGAGCTGTGGATATTTGATTTTAAATTAGAAAGCTAGCTTTTCAGCTATAAATTCAAGATTTTGTTCTTCAAGATCGTGCGTATTAAATGAATACATTTGATCTTCAATTTCATTTTTATCTTCTGGTAAAATATGCGTCTACAGCTGTACTGTTTAGTGATGTCAGCCGGCTCGGTTACGATGAGCCATTGGCTCGGTTCGTCTCGGCTCAGGTGAGCTATCGGCTCGGTTCGGCTTGACTTAATTGAGCCATCGGCTTGGCTCGAGCCGGCTCAGTTGGGTGAACTGTTGGCTCGGCTCGGTGGTGACAGCCTTGAGCCGAGCCACTCGAGCCGTTTACAACACTAGTTACAGGAAACTACGATCTCAACATTCAAACTCCGATTGCTCCTTGACCTTCATTCGGTTCGATTTCAATCTCCAAACTGCAAGTACCACTCAACCTCCAAACTCCAACAATAAATCATTTTCCGTCGACCTCAACCTCCGAACTCAAATTACCAATGGAACTGATAGAGTGCTAACTTGGGTGAAAACTGTCTTATTCGAAGACCAAGACCGAGTATTTATATGCAAGACCGAGACCAAAATCAAGTGTGCAAAAACAAGTCCAAGTCCGCAAGATTCGGACAAGAATGAGACCCACTTGTGAGAGTCTTGTAGTCTTCCAAATTAAATACCTTTATAAATAAACGAAGAATACAGAGGTTTTATGTCTTAAATTCATCATTTTTTAAATTATGTTGTCTGTTTAAGCTATGGGGATAGACGGGGGGTTAGGAGAATGTAAGTTCTTCTTAAACAAGAATAAGTTATAATCGTAATCTTTTGAAATACCCAACTGAGGAAAGAATGATGGGTTTCGTATTGCATTTCGTATGTATAATGTGACAGAGTTTATCGGCCCAAAAATTACTAAGAATGAAACATAGTAGAAACTGGTTGTTGGTCCATTGGAAACAAACTTACATGCGGAGATCAACGCATTTTATCAAAACTCTAAAAGAGTGATACACCTGCGTTACAAATCAGCAGTAACGTGTAGTTGTTAAAGACGCTTGTTTCGGAGCGCTTTTTCTTGCTTGTAGTAAACATAACAAATAACCTATTATTATTATTATTATTATTATTATTATTATTATTATTATTATTATTATTATTATTATTATTATTATTATTATTATTATTATTATTATGGAAACCAGCACCAAGAGTGTGTGTTCCTTTCGCCCCCACTGGGAATCAAACCTGAAGACTTCTGCGTCAAACATAGGTGTGTTATACATTCAACCATAGTGGGCTCACGTAACAAGTAAAAAATTGATGTAGAATATACGTATTTCTTCAAATTCATCTGGTTATTTTGTCATAACCTTTGTAATTATAAAGTTAATACTTCATGCAGTTTATTAAGATAATTAGTTGTTTTACAATGAAATAAATCTGTGATTAAAGTTGCTAACTACTTGCTACGAAATGTTAAAACAAAAGCCTAATTTTCGAAGTTGGATTACGTGAAGACAAACAAAATGTTTGATATTTGAGTTTGTAGTAACTGATTCGTTAATCAATCTCTTAAATCAGTGGGAATTAGTTTGATCTCTGCTGTAAATATCATTCATTAAACTAATGAAGTATTAGTACAAATATGTAAAAGTTCGAGTACGTCTAAAACTATTATTGTTAAGGTCGTGTAACAGCATCTATGTAGTTTTTTAAAGGCATTTTTTGTGTTTATCTAGAGACTTGTTTTGTTTTATTACTTCCATTTATTTATCAATAACTGAAAAAATATTTCTAAGCGAACTTGTATTTTTTCTTTGTTGTTAATCAGGACGATGTTGCGCCCAACCGGCTTGATTCGGCTCGACTCAGATGAGAAATCGGCTCGAGCCGGCTCGGTTCGGGTGAGCCATCAGTTCGGCCCAACTGAGCCGAGGGCTCGAGCCGGCTCCGTTGGGTGAGTTGTTGGCTTGGCTCACATTTCGTCTCGGCGGTTACTGAGCCGTGATCCGATCCGCTCAAGCCGTTGACAACACTGGTACTGTTGTAAATAATTCATCATGCAGTGCCGAGTTTTTCAAGTATATATATATATATATATATATATATATATATATATATATATATATATATATATATATATATATATATATATATATATATATATATATATATATCTTCAATTAATGCAGATGTTACTGTTTCCTGCTGTGTAAAAGGTTCTTCAATATTTTTACATAGAATGCTTTTCCATTATATATCCTCTTAGTCTGTACTTAAATCCTAGAGAATCCGGATGGTCATTGCTTGAACTCATTAGTTTTCTAGGTATCAGGACATTTGTGGTAAAACCAGAACACCAGTTTTTATGGGATATTTGCGGTACTGTTCAAAACTTTCCCTTAAACAGTAGGACACTTGCGATACACACCGTGGAACGTGCGCCGAAATCATCCGTTTCAGCCCCGTTAATCGAAATTAAAATGAATACATTAATAAAGAGGTTGGGTATGCAGATGCAACAACCTAATACATGTGATTCATTCTGTTTGGCTGATTTTAGTAGGTCATGAATATATAAGAGGAGATCACGCGGGCTGCTTAATGGAAACTATCACAATAATCGAAACAAATAACAGCTGAAATACAAACGGAAAAGGACGAATTTTACTTCTTTCTGTTCCTTGCTTGATCTACATAAATAATTTTAGAAAGAATAGGATTATTTTTTTTTAATGAAACATGTAACATTAGGGTGGTCCAAAATCAAATGAAAAAATTCAACTTGTTCAAAATAATAGTCCACAAGGCTTATTTTTTTCCCTCTAATCATAAGCTACTTACCTGCTTAATTTCAGCTCTATTGCTTAATATTTACAGGTCGCTCCATTTTAAATCTTTTTGTTTATGTGGTATTACCAATGAACTAACGCTAGAAGTTTTCTGAGGTATACGCTGGACCGTTTTCAAAAATATAGCGTATACCCTTCTCCGTATATACTCGTTCATTCGTAAATTTAAGGTAAATATATGCTGCACTATAAAAATATTAGGTTGATAATGGGTATACGCTCCATTATATTCATGTATACTATATTATAGGTGTCAAGACTACAATGTAATTTAACACAGTTGCTGTGCTATTAGCCGGATAGCCAGATAAGTTCGTAGCTTTCATCGTGATCATTAGATGGTGTCATCATGTTATGGGGGTAGTCCTCTCTAGTGTATTAAAAATGAAATGAAATTTTTGAGTTTTACGTTCCACGCTTATGCCGGCTAGGGTAAAGGCGACAGTGATGTTGAGAAATGAATGAAATGGTGGAATGAAGAAAGTAGGAGGAAACGGGAGAACCCCGAGGAAATCAACGCACACGGTGTTTGTCCACTACAAAGTACACTTGGCGGGAGCAGAATTTGAACCCGGGACCCGTGAACGCCTACCACTGACACATCACGGCCCCTCTCTAGTATATTCAAATGTTTGTTTAGTCCGGCAGAAAGTCTATCAACTTCATCGTTCAAACGATTTCATAAACAGTGGTCATCAATAAATCAGGATGATTTACAAAGACAACTGACGACCTATTTGAGAGTCCAGTGATGCACAAATGGTATGCATGAAATCCATTGATGCACAAACATATCAGATGTTAAAATATTTACCAAGTGCTCCTTAAGCCAAGAAGCCTAGAGATGATTATAAGGAACTTTTGCGTTTATTTCTCATATTTCTTGGTGGATGCAACGACAATCAGTCATTTCGAGCTCGAGACCCACAACATCACGCTAGGTGGATGAGGAAAGGCATTTAAGCATTGAATTTTTTTAAAGTCTCAATTCAGGATGACTGTGCGCGAAAGTAAAATTATCACATGTTTAGCGCTGTTTGTCAGCCTTGTTTATGTAAAAAAGTGGAATGAAGCTCCCCTTGTCGACCAAACCTCTCTCAATGACTAATTTTATGTCACTTCCGTAAACTTACCCAGAGGACTGCATTTCTAGTAGTGCATGTGCAGCATTTTCAAGATATCTCTAGTTTTTGTCTAAACTTTTATCAGGATTAGCATTATTTTTTTTATTTTTTTATTTATTTTATTTTATTTTATTTTTTTATGAAAGAGTATAAGAAGAAACAAAGGAAAAGATGGTCCAAAGCCTTCAGCGGCCAGCATTACCAAACATTCCACTACGACTTAAGTTGACAAAGAAACCCGAATAACTTAATTTGAAGGATCTAGTAACAGCGAGAACACTCAATATTTGATGTCCTAATGAAAAAAGGCAAAGAGAAGTCTTAATCTTTCCTCAAACAAACACTACAACGCTGGCGAGATAATTTTTTTTTTCAAGAATTTTGTGAATTATCAAAATAAATGGCTGTGGTGAATAATGTAGCTGAAAGAGGTATCAGTCTCATCCAAAAGTATAATGAAGCCTTGACAAAAGACTAGGAACAGAAACAGTTTATTCTTCGATTGGTCGTAAACCATCTTAAAAATGTTTCCACTCCACTGAAGAAAGCGTTTTTTAAATTGAGGATACAAATAGTGACATTTTTCTAAAAGTTTTGGCAACAAATCAGGGGTAAAACTGAGGGGGAATGGGGGGGGGGGGGCGCCGTTAGCCTCACTTCAAAAAATATACGTGGCATCTCCTACTTCCTAAAATATTACATTGGGCAAAAATAGGCATGCGGGACAGCGTGACCGAATGCGTCCCCATGCCTTTTCAGATCCACTTTTAATCCTACAATAACTAAAACAAGGCAAAAATGAAGCTACCTGTAAATGTGACTTAATTGTACAGAAATTTCGTTGGTTATTTGTATACATCACAAGGAATAAAATAAACCTTGTGGACAATCGGCTACTGTTCGTTTTATATTTTAGTCCACCCTAATGTGACATATTAAAGGAGAGTGCTTAAGATTGAAATAATTGTATAACAAAAGCCTCAGCCATGAAAATATTCTATTATCTTCTATCTTTCTGATAAAGAAAATCAAACCTGTGATAATGTTAGACTTGAAGCTCGGTAGTTTTATTCTATTTCGACTTTTATGTTTCAACTGTATTTGTCAAAACACATCTTAGGTATATATTTTAGTTGTTTCCTGTGCTTATTTAATAAAAAAAGATATAAATTATTAACACTGGGACTTTGGTAATGATTCATCCACAGTTAATTAGGTTTAATTTCGCCATTTTCTTTAATACTCACAGAAAGACTGAATTATTATATATTGAAGAAATTTGTAATTGTACCAATTATCTGAAGAATTTTTATCCATTACAGCATTCTATTTTTTATTATCATATAGGCGGGGCGCCTAAATATTGTTGGCTTATACTTACGAAATGTCTACAACCGACCCTGTTACTGTTATATATATATATATATATATATATATATATATATATATATATATATATATATATATATATATATATGCCCCTGTAAAGCAGTAAGAATTTTAGGAACTGATCAGGGGATAATGCCTCCCTGGAGCAACGACAGTTCCCCAGAAATCATAATTACCTGTGACAACGGTATTTGTGTATTACCACTCTTCACTCTCAGTGTACTGAAACTTAAGTAAAAGGAACTGTTCTGAAATGTTCACCGGTTCTCTCCTCTGAAACCGCATGCGAATGGGGCTGACCTTGGTCATATACCACATCTGGAATATTATTATTTATGTCAGAGATAACGAAAAATATATATTCGACACAAATATAGGATGTTTTCGATTTTATTTATTTATTTATTTATTTATTTATTTATTTATTTATTGCCTGTCACCTCCATGCCAACCAAGGCTTAACTTGTACTTAAGCAACATCGACAGCGTCACTATTAATCTGCGACCACGAAAACTATGATTTCGATACTAATGTTGTTCATATTTGACTACTTTAACATGTAACTTCCCCCTTTGTTACGAATGGCTTCAGTGTTTCGCCCCACTGGAGCAATTTCAACGAACTTAAGTATAGCTATAAACCACAATCTGTAAAATAAATGTGCGGGTGACAGGCCCGTAGCCAGCCCAAAAATTTAGGGGGGGGGGAGCGGTAGAAGTTAGGGGGGCCCGACCCAATCATATTATACTTCATCACCATATTATAGTTCATTTGAAATCCTACCTTGAAATTTTATGAGAGCCAACCAAAGTTTAGCTCCCCCCCCCCCCCCGTGGATACGGGCCTGGCGGGTGATCTTTCTCGGAAAGGAATTCATTAGCTACTTTTCCAATGTGGTGGCTTTATTCGCTTCCCATGCTAAAGATTGCCAAAGAACTCAACTTTATTTGCACCACTGTGCTATGAATAAAGATTTTAATGGCATTTACTTTACTGAATGCTTGCTTAGGTGTTGCTCTCGTCACAGGAAAAGTGAGATACTGTTATAAATGAGTAGGGATATAAACAAATACGGAAAACTATTAGCAATGACACTACTCGAAATGAGTTTTCGCAATATAATGGGGCAGTATTTTATTCGAATGTGAAGGAAATCATTGCATAAATTGTCCCTTCCACTCTTTAGAAGTCTAAGCTGCAATACGTATCTAATAATTTTGAATTAGAAATATATACATCGAGTTTCATATCCTTAAATTTAAGGTGTCCTGAGTTAAGTAAATGAATAAACTTCCTGCTAACGAAAGAGTAAAGCTTTGGGCTTTAATAGTATCGGGAGTGTAATTATTCATTTCAGCGACCCCGAAAGCTATTGAATAGATACTCATATCTTTCAATTAGGAATTTTTAATTTTCACCCCTCCCATTAAACCTCCATGCCGATAATGCTAAACTTTGATGTGAACGGTATAGAGGGTATCATACATAATTCATGTACTCAAAAGCTATGGATTTAACATTAATATCGTTCATTTTCGATTATTTTTACATGTTCCTATGTCTCCCATAATAGAACTAGAGGTGATACGGATTTCGATTCCCGTCAGGAGTCGTGTGGTTCGGCTTCCACGTTAAGTCGTAGATGCACGTCTTGTATAGAGTAGTAGCTGAAAGACACGCTGAACTCTATATCACCTCACCTCGTGAGATATTCTACGTTTGCATAATTTCTAAACCACTTTTCTTTCTTTCAATCTCTTCCTTCCTCTTAGGACACGCATAGGTTCAAACCCAAACATTCTTCACGGTTGGAGGAGGCAAGGCTACTGTACCTACTCTTATGGGACTAGGTAGTGAGTTGCGCAGTTTGAGTAGCACGCACGAATAAACCACGCTTACATTTATTATATATAAATAATAAAATCTCATATTAGGACTTACTCTGCACGTCAAACTTTTAACATATGCGACTTTTAAATTCTGTTCTTCTTCTTCTGCTTTATTATTATTATTATTATTATTATTATTATTATTATTATTATTATTATTATTATTATTATTATTATTATTATTATTATTATTGCAATACCTATATGAAGCAATTATCTCGGCAAACTTGGTTAATACACACCATTCAGCAACCGATAGTTGTAGAAATCAGGCTTTGCCAACAGAAGTTGTTAGCTCAATCGGTAAGTTGCTCGGCAGACGCCGTGCCGTTCACCTCGTTGTTCCGGTAGGTGTTCGAGTGGAAATAGTGAGTGTGTTAACTTGCTTCAACTCAACCTGCATTGTCAAGTGGAGTATTTTCTACTACCAAGTAGTTCGAGTTATATTTACTCTTTTCATCATATTGTCTAGTGTGAAGTACAGGTTTACCTACTAAGTGCATTATGTCTGTTATCCGAGTGAATACTTTACGTTTGTCATTTCAAGATGTTGTGAACAAGCCTAACACATTGGTCTTGCATGAATGGATCCGCAATACTTTTCATCTGCTTCCTGATCAAGTTGTCAGTATTGAGTTTGATTATAGTCGCAAACAGTTATATGTTAAGTTAATCTCACAAGTGCTTTGTGAACAAATTCTGTTTCGAGTGAATGGAAAGGTTAGTTATTCAGATGATCTTGGTACTTATAACATTTTAATCGATTCTGCCAGTTCCAATATTATGACTGTCCGTTTACATTTGGTACCCACCGAGTTGGAAGATCATCATATTTCTCGTGTGCTTTCTCAGTACGGCGAAATTAAGTCAATTGCAGACGAAATGTATTCTACTGGACACATCTATGAAGTAAGGACTGGGAGAAAGATAATACGTATGAGCATTAAGCGCCCCATACCTTCTTATGTGACTATCTGTGGTTTACGTTTGTGGTTAACGTATGGAGGTCAAGTTAAAACCTGCGCCATTTGTGACTCACCAAATCATTTTCTGATGGAATGTACAAAGCGTCGTCTTCCTCCAACCGTATCAGCTTCAGTATCCAGTGTCTCACCATCCAGAGCCCCGACCATGCCCGGCAATTTGAATAAAGTGGATACTCAACCGAACGTTCATTCGTTTACTAGTTTTCCTGTGTTAAGTGAGAAACGTCCTCCAACTTTACAGGAGAACCTTCCACCTTCAACTGCAACTGCTGCAAGTCCTTTTGCTAAGGCACTCAATGAAACTGAATCCACTTGTCTGCTTGGTGTCCCCCCTAGTTCTACAGCTGCATCTCACACCAGTTCTCCTGCTATTGCCTCCCAGCAGACCCTTGCTTCTAATGCAACGCAGAGTGACTCTTCCAATTCCACTACCATAGCGCCTAATAGTTCGGATGTTCCACAACAGAGCATTACTGTTTCAGCATCTTCCGCATCGGAGATGGATACGCTACCTGAAATCACGGTAAGTACCCCACCGTTAGTGGGCATTGATGACTCTCACCAGGAAGTGACGGATTCTTTCGATAGAGATTCACCATCTACAGAAGCATCCCAGCTTCCCTCTCTACCCGAGAAGAGACGTCGCAAAGGTCGATCTCAGTCTTCCCCTCGTGATACATCCAGTAGAGCCAATAAACTTCAGAAAACTAAGAGCGTTCCCCCCGTAAACAACAATTGTGTGTCTGGTTTCACGAGGTCACGAGTAGATCCCCATCATAGTGAAGCAAGTGCTAAGACAAATGACAGTGCTACCTCTTCGGACAAGTGATCATATCACCTTCCAGTATAGAATGGGAATGTGTACGAGTGTTGCCCCCCATCTTTGTTTTTTCAAGTGTATTGTGTCATTTCTTTGTGTCGTGCTTTTTTGGTGTCTTTTTATTTTTCTGTGGCCATTAAATATGTATGCCACGCGTATAGCCACTCTTAATGTCAATGGCATTTCTAGTCTCACCAAGCAAAAAGCGCTAGCCGATTACATCAACCAATCGTCTCTGGATATAATTTTCCTGCAAGAATGCAATATTGACAATTTCTCCTTTCTTTTTAATCATTTGTGGGAAGTCAATCCTTCCGAAACTGGTTCTGGAACAGCTATTATATATCGCAAAGATATCTCATTAACCGCTTTCTCAAAATTTCCGTCAGGACGTATTATCGCAGCCAATTATGAAAGCATACACTTTTGTAATTTATATTCACCGTCCGGGAATACCAAACGTGCTGAGCGAAACTCCTTCTATCTCACCGACGTTCCAATGGAGTTACATTCTGGTACCAGAGATTTGATTTGTGTAGGAGACTACAATGCAGTGTTAGATCCTATAGATTCAAGTTTTGGTTACAATACTTCTCCTACATTACGTAAATTGATTCAAGACTTTAAGTTAGTTAACGTATGGCGTCATTATAAAGGTAACACCCCAGGGCACACTTTTTTTCGACGAAATGGATCCTCACGTTTGGATAGGATCTATGTCAGTACCACTTTAATTAATTTTGTGCGCTCCATAAACGTTCAACCGGTCTGCTTTTCTGATCACTGTGCTGTGGTTTATACCATTGATCTACCCATCCGTAAGTACTTAAAATCATCCTTTGTTTGGTCACTCAATAACAGCATTTTACCTGACGAGGATCTACAGTTGCTAATTACCAATAGGTGGAACTATTTAATGCACTTTAAATCTCAAAAGAAAAGTTTGTTTTCATGGTGGTTACATCACATTAAACCGTCCTTTCGGTCTATCTGTAAACAGCACTGCAAAGACAAATCCTCTCTTCTTAAAGAGCAATATAATTATTACCATCACTTATTATGTGACTACTATAAAGAACTTGCTCAAGGAGTAGACGTACTCCCTCGTATTAAGGAAATTAAGGCACTCCTACTCACTTTACATCGAAAAAAACAATCAAGGTTTTTTCACGAGGGGCAAAACAACGATGCTTCAGCATGAAGTTCCCTCTTTACATACAGTTATCTGTGAAAGGCGCAGAGGTGAACAAAACCTTATTTCCAAGGTCTCCTTTCCTAACGGTGTAGTTCACGAGCATGATCAGGTAATCCCAGCTTTGTACGATGCATACCAAAACCTATATTCCCCCGCTCCAACCCAATCTTCTGACCCTTGCTTCGAGCGTCCGACCGGTACTTTCACCCCGGAGGCTCGTAACATATTCAATGCCCCCTTTACAGAAAGAGAAGTCAAGCAAGCTATTTTTGCGGGGAAGTTAAATAAATCTCCGGGACCCGATGGTCTTACATTAGAATTTTACCGCCAATTTCACAGCATTCTTACGCCTTTTCTCACAGAAATGTATAACGAACTCCGACTCACGCCCACGTGCATCTCTTCCTTTACCGCTGGCATAATGGTACTTGTACCTAAACATGCAGGTGCGCATGACTTTGAAAATTTTAGACCGATTACCCTCCTTAATGTTGACCAGAAAATTTTATCTCGTTGCCTTGCCTCTCGTTTAGAACCGTTTCTGAATCAAGTCTTACACAATGATCAGTATGGTTTAAAACATACAAAACCTATGTTTTTAGCACTAAGTAATATACGAGAAGGTATTCATTGGTGTCAGAAAACAAGTTCTCCGCAGGTCGCTTTATTGGCGCTTGATTTTCATAAGGCATTTGACAGATTGTCACATGATTACATGTTTAAGGTACTTGAAAACTATGGTTTCGGAGACAGTTTTCTTAATTTGATTAAATTTCTTTATACTGAACGATATGTAAGATTAAAGGTTAATGGTGCCCTTACATATCCTATCAATGTACGTCGAGGTATTGCACAAGGTTGCCCCCTGTCTTCCATTCTATATAGCTTGGTTCTTGTTCCCTTTCTTTTAACACTGGAACAACAACTTCAAGGTATACAGATTGGTGCAACATCCTTAAAATTACAAGCATTTATAGACGATATACATTGTTTCATTACCAGTCCACAGGAACTGTCACGTGTTGAACTTCTCATATCGAACTATGAGTGCGTTTCAGGTGCTATTCTCAATAAACAATCGGTAGAGCGCTGAGCCATGGATTCAAGGGTTGAGAGTTCGAATCTAGTCTAAGTCAAAAGATTTTTTTCCTGATATAATTCTTGAAATGGAAATGTTTCTCTTTTCACCTTTATCTCATAATTCTGAATAGAGATGTTTGGATGTGAAAGAAAAAGTATACTAGAATATAAGAAAAGAAAGGTAAATTACATGATACCCTTTGAAATTTTTAACTATATTTTCACCTATCTAGGACGTCTCTAAAAAGTTCAGACTTCTAGACCTCCTTTTCGCTGTCTTATGTGTCCTTTAACTAATTTCTACAGTTACTTAGTGAATCACATATACATATATTACAGATGACGTATCTCTTTCTCTTCTCTCTACATCATGTCTGGAGATGAATGTTTTGACAATAGGTTACAAATACGATTTTAAAAAATAATACGATCTGCGATATCAGTGATATCATATTGTGGTGTTTAACTTAACATATAAAACAATAAATAGAAAAACTGAGAATACGAATCTTTTCGTGCACTGATGCTTCAATAACAGTGCACTGATGCTTCAAATCTGTGTCTCTACTCCCTTCACCTATGTTAATTCCCTAGTCAAAATAAAAACTCTTCAAAATTAATCACAAATTCTTATACAACCATCCCTTCCTTGGAGTACTGCGGTGTCACATACCCGTCACGGTGATGTAAAGGCACTTCTGGCGACGAGGATACAAATATACTGAATTCTCTTGCTTGCTACAGAAATCAGTACGAAGCATACGTTATCCGTATGCTACATAGACACTGCCCTTAGATGTTACATCATGCCGTTGCAGTATGTCTGATATCTAACAGTCTTCCTTATATTACATACATATATGTATGTTACCTTCGTCAGCTATATGTTATATACGCCCATTTGTATGTGAGATCTTGACCGCCTATATTGTTTCATACGGAAAGTACGTCTAGATGGAACACTTATACAGAAAGCATTATAAAACATGCGTTTTCAGTTATACATCTGCTGTACGTTAAGTCCAAAAACTACAGGATTTACAAATGTAATATACGCTTTTACGTACGCCATATACAATTTTGTTTCCTCAGTGCAGTGGTCGGAATGACGAGAAAATGCGGCGAAACTATTTGCGGGCGTATTGAAAGCGCGTTTTTTGCCGATATCGTATTTTTTGGAGGCACATTAGGCTATTTTTGATTGTTCTGCTGTAATGTGAATAATAATTTACCGTTTATGGTCAGTGATGCGGGTTGCCTATGTAGGTGGCAAAAGAAAGTCGATATTTTCAAAATCAGGTTTACAAATAGCCTACCATCTTGAGTGTTATAGAAAAAAATAGAATTTGTGGTAACGTTATTCTTATTAAAACTGCAGAGTAAAGATCTCATTGTAAACAAAATAAACATTTTTTGAACAGCAACGAAATGTTATATATAAATATGTATAATGAACTTAACCAAAAGTCAGTCCGTGCAAGAAATGTTCATAGAAACGAAACTATCTCGCACCATGCATATTTGAAAACAAAACAGTGGGAATTGACCAATCAAGTACAATAACAATCACAAACCTTGATTGTGAAATTAATCACTCTCAAAAGTCTCTGATGCCTATACATGAGATTGGCGATGGCTATTTAAAAGTTGCAACATTTCGTTCGGCATATTGTTATGATTTGGGGCATCCTGGATCTGAGCGATGAAATTATCATTTCAGACGATGACAAAAAAAAGGTGTAGCAAATCTAGGTTTATATCTTTCCTAGAGTTTTTACGGCACGATTTCTCGCGATACCTGCGGAAGTCTTTTTTCGAGACTTCTGACAAGGGAACCTTCCGAAAATGATAGTTGCAGTGAAAGATGTGATCTATGCCAATTGAAAGAGCTGTAACAGAGATGAGCATTTCCAAAAAATTAGCTGCCCATAGCAATAGGTTCAAGAAATATAAGGGGTAGAAGTTCGGGAAACAGCAAGGTTGGACAAGGGGGAAAAGTGCAAATTCCGCAAAAAAAAAAAAAAAAAAAAAAAGGGGGGGGCACTGCAAAATACAATGCTGACGAGTGATGTATAGAAAGAGACTTGCCACAATAGGGAACAAATGAAGGCCACCAGTAGGGTTAACAGTGTTGCCAACTGCAATGAAAAGTACATGTTTTGCAAAGAGCACTATATGAAGTGAGTGCAATATTCAGTGACAATCTGTCATGTAGAACATAAGATATGACATGTATAATCAGTGGTACAATCTAACAGAAGATAATAGATAAAACAGAAGTACGAAAAATACGGAAAAGACGAAGTTGGCCATAATGCGCCACATTTGATCACGAGCTGTGCATATTAGAATGAACAAAACAAGAAAGCACCATCTATGCAGGAAACCGACGAACCTAGAGTCGAAAAGAAAAACGAGTTCCGAAGTTGGCAACACTGGCCATGAACATCCAGACAAGTCTAATATAGTTAGGCCACTCGCTTCACAAAAAGAAAATTCCGGCAACAGGCATCATCGGAATGCATCAATGCTAGAGTGATTGAGGCAATGTCAAGTCTGGGAACATGAAATGGTTGGGTTGAGCCAACAACCGATAATAGAAGTAGTGAACATTCTGTCATGGTTGGGTCGTATGTGGGAATATACAGGGGGTTCCACCAAACTTTGTGACCTGAAAGATTTGCGAAACGAACAAAAATGTGACAGATCCAGTTGTGCAGGAATGTACCAATGTCAGGGGGTGATAAATGTCTGTGAGAAGCAAGTGCCCCCCAGGATCCCCATCATAGGGCCCCAGGAGCCAACTTCAAACTTTCAAATGGCATCAGGAACCGAGTGGTACCTCTCTCGATAGATCATGGAATGTGCAACAACACTTATAGGAAACATTTGCTATATGTAGCATGTTTTTCAAAATGGCCGCCACAAATATATGTTGTGTCTTAACATGGCATCGAACATTGTGACCTCAAATTGTTGTGAAGCGAAAAGAGATGTTGCAAATGCAATTGCACAGGAATGTACTCATGTCGAAGGCCAAGAAAACTTTGTAAGAAGCAAGTCCCCCAGGGCCCCATCATAAGGCTCGAGGGGTCAACTGCAACATTTCAAATGGGAACAGGGGGCGGATGATATTTCTCTGGATAGATACAACACCGCCTATAAGAAACATTTGCTATATGAAGCACGGGTTTCAAAATGCCGCCAAAAATGCACGTTGTTCTTGTCACCGAGCAGATATTTTTGGCGGCCATTTTGAAATCCCATATAGTAAATATTTCTGATATGCGTTGTTGCATATTCCAAGATTTATCGAAAGAAATATAACTCGACCGATGATGCTATTTGAAATTTTGAAGTTGGCCCCTGGGACCCTATGATGGGGGACTTGGGGGCACTTGCGTCTCACAGAAGTTTGTCGCCCGCTGACATGGATACATTCCTGCACAACTGGATGTGTCACATTTTTTTAGCTTTGAAACTATTTCAGTCGCAGAGTTAGGTGGGACACTGGATATATCATATAGGCGGTGATAGTACTGCAGACAGCAACACACATCAGATCAAGCCTTTGATTATGTTTGTTTTCTACAGGTGTGGATATGTGATAGGAAGACCACCAAAGGTTCCGACACCTCTAGAGTACTGTTTCGAGGCATTCACAGGCGATCATTGTACCATGTGTGACGGATTGGCAGTATTCCGCTGTGCTCACTGCAAATGTATCTTCTGTTTGGACCATTGTCTCATCGAACAATTGTACGTACAATGTGGACGAGCATGTACAAATGATGCGGAGGCTAATGCCTGTAGCCGGAATTTTCTTTTTGTGAAGCGAGTGGCCTAACTATATTAGAATTGTCTGGATTTTCATGGCCAGTGCTGCCAACTTTGGAACTTGTTTTTCTTTTCGACTCTAGGTACGTCGGTTTCCTGCATAGATGGTGATTTCTTGTTTTGTTCATTCTAATATACACAACTCGTGATCAAATGTGGCGCATTATGGCCAACCCCGTTTTTTACGTATTTTTCGTACTTCTGTTTTTTATTTTCTTTCGTTAAATTGTACCACTGATTATACACGCCATATCTTATGTTCTACATGACAGGTTGACACTGAATATTGCACTCACTTCATATAGTGCTCTTTGCAAAACATGTACTTTTCATTGCAGTTGGCAACACTGTTAACCCTACTGGTGGCCTTCATTTGTTCCCTATTGTGGCAAGTCTCTTTCTATACATCACTCGTCAGCATTGTATTTTGCAGGCTCCCCCTTTTTTTTTTTTTTTTTTGCGGAATTTGCACTTTTCCCCCTTGTCCAACCTTGCTGTTTCCCGAACTTCCACCCCTTATATTTCTTGAACCTATTGCTATGGGCAGCTAATTTTTTGGGAATGTTCATCTCTGTTACAGCTCTTTCAATTGGCATAGGTCACATCTTTCACTGCAACTATCATTTTCGGAAGGTTCCCTTGTGAGCTTTCTCCTCCGCATCTCTATTGGGAGAGGAGTTACGGGTATAGTAAATTCTCCAGCGATTTACCATGTACGCGAAGACTTGTCTAGGTAGCAAGATGACACGACACAACGGGAATAGCAGTCAGTCTCCGTGGGCATTGACGCGCGCGCTCAGACTCATTAAAGCTCCCTTTGTTTGCCAGTAGCAGGTAGTAGCAGCTAATTCTAACAAAAATCATTAATTGAGGTGCCACAGAAAATATTAAAATGAAAATGAAACCTTGGACTTGCTAGGAAAATTTTAAAAGTCTACAATTATATAGCAAAGCATTGATAGCACAAATTAATAACGAAATCGACAATTTTCTCCTTAAAATATACACCTATTGTGTTTACTGATTTACTCTTACTTTGCACATTTAAAAAGTACTGATACATATAATTAAATTAGTGAGTGGAGGAACAGTACAAGTCCAAAATAAGATACTATACTTGTGTCAAAACTAACTGTTGAATGAACAGAAAATTACACTTCTATGGATTGGTATAACAGTTTTTAACTTAAATTAGGTAATTAAGATACTTTAGAAATGAAGTCAATGTGTAGTACAATGTATCATAATCGAATCAGTTAATGCAAAAAGGGCTTCGGTCAAACATAGTTTTGAGAAAAATAAGAAAAAACATCGCAGTTTGGAAACTATAATATAAAAATGAGCCAAGTTTTATTGTGTAGACAAAAATGACATTAAGCGAATGCTGTGTAGGAAAACCATTTTTATGCTAATTGCCATGGTAAAAAGAAATGGTCTTCGTTGTGGAAGTCCTTCTTGCATGTAAATTATAGACAAAGCCCTGTACGCATGTAATTTTATTTAGTTATTATTTCTTTTGCAGATCTACCAACCGAATGGGACGAAATCAGTAGCTATTGCCACTAACATATAAAACAAATATAATTTTCCATGCAGAGAGGGCTTCAGCCAGTAACTCAAGCCCATGCTGCCTAAAATAATCGAAGTTAACAGCTGTTTATAAAATGTTAGACCAATGAAACTGAAGCTCTTTATGCATAGAAACACCCAAAAGGAACAAAAGTCCAATGTTAACTCAATTTCGCCATTTTGGTGACTGAAACCCCTTTTGCATGAACTAATTCAATTACCTTATTCATGCAGTGCGGTTTTGGACTTGAACTGTTCTTCCACTTACCGATTCAATTAGATAATAAAATTACAATTTGTCTACTTTTGTTTTAGCTGATACAAAATCCTGTCTTTGTTTCCAAGATGATCGCTCTTTATTGTTCAACAACTTACCTTCTAAGCTTAGGACGTCATAGTGTGAATTCGCAATTTATCTTTTTGACAATGAAGACTATGAAATAAAATGAAATTCCTAATTTGGCGTTGTACGATGGTATCTTTAAAGCCCACGACTATAGAATACTTAAATAGAAGAATTGGTGAATTAAACAGTTGGTAAAAAGCGGGAAAATTCTGACAAAACTCACCAATACGATATTGTCTCTCATAAACCCATATGGGCTTGAAATCGAGTCAACTCATATGGCTTCCTTTTTTTTTTTTTTCTTAATGCTTCGTTTTGACTATTCCAAATTATTATTCTCGATATTTTTGCAACAAGATATAAAGTTGTTCAATTAAAAAAAAAAAAATGTTTCGAGGTCCACCATAGATTCCAACAGCTTCTCGATGCTATGATACCTTAGCCTAGAGCGTTCCAAATTCTTTCAGTTTAACATCCCACAATTATGCCATTTAGGCTAAGGGAGACGATGATTAAGGCAGATAATAATAATGGAAGAATCGGTGGAATGTTAATGAGGGAGAAAACTGGAGTACCCCCGAGAAAATCCACTCACACGATGTTGCCCAATACACACTAACTTGGCCAGAGATCGAACCAGGGACCCCACGCACCAGAGGTAAGCTTTCTACCACTGAGCCACGGTGCCCCCACGTGTATATTAATAGGGTGTTGCCATAGGCAAAGGGTTGGAAATCACAGCTTTAGTCCTTCTGCATAACTTTTAAGAGACTCTCCGTTACCCATCTCTTTTAAAAGAAAATAAAAGTATATGAACTTCTTGTACTACTAAACACGGCTTCAATATGCATTTCAGTCCTAACGTTCAGATTGAGAACAGGTATCAATATGCCTTGGAAATTATTATATCCAGCAGGAATTTATGCGGTTAGCTTTTTTTCCTTATCAGCGGTTCATGGTATTATTGTATTATGGTTGCTGCAATCTGGAAGCAAAACATTAAAACGATATATAGCAGTGGCTCGGGAAAAGACAGTGGTAAGCGCCATTTTCTAACTTTTGAGCAAATAGGAAAAGGAAGTTCGACATTCTCATGCAATGCAATACAATGATATACTAAACAAGGCTCCCCAGCCATATATAGGTACAATTCTGAACTTAGGCCTACATACTGTTCTGTGGTCGAATCCTAACTCATTGCACTTAATAGCTCAATTTCACCAGAAGCGACGCTTATCATTGTCTTATCCCGAGACGCTCAGATATCAGAGTATTTATTAATAGATACAGATATAGTGCTTGCCTCAGGTCCGTTGGGTCGCTGGTTCGATCCCCGGCAAAGCAAGTTTATGTTGGACATATCATATCTGTGGGTTTTCTCGGGTACTCCCGTTTCCTCCCACATTCCCATTCCACCAATTATTCCATCGTTATTCACTTGCTTTAATCACCCGTCTCCCTGAGCACAAAGGGCAGAGTCGTGGGACGTTAAACTGAAAGAGTTAATAAATACAGGGTGAATTTAAAATCTGAACTCTATTAGTCTCCTTCACAAAGGCTGGTTTCAGGTGAACTGCAGCACTTAGGATAGACGACAATGGCATAAGAACGAAATTTCTAGTTTTTCGTTCTACAATTTATGCCTTTTAATCCTCCTTTCTGGACTAACTTGCTAGTGCATGCCTTTGGACCCCATAGTCCCAGCTTCGATTTCCGGTGGAAGAGCATTGAACGCATTACTGTGGCTCAGACTCCATCTCAAACTGTAGATCCATGTCTGTTATTGCCTCGATGCTGGAAAAAGGACGCTTAACTTGGACACACACACATAAAGATTATGCTCTGTAGGCTAAAAGAAACGGATGATTAGTGAAAGTGTATGATTATGAAAAGTTGATGGAATGGTAATGTGGGAGGAAACGGGAAAAACACAATACATTTCAAGAACTCCATTGTATCCAACACACACTCACATGGCCTGGTATCGAACCAGGGATTTTTAGGGGCCGCGGTGGCTCACTGGTAGAGCGTTCACCTCTGGTGCATAGGCCTCTTTGTTCGATCCCAGATCGCGCCAAGTGAATTTCGTGGTAGACAAACACCATGTGCCTGGGTTTTCTCGGGGTTCTACCGTTTCCTCGCACTTTCTTCATTAATCCATTTCCTTCATTTCTCATCGTCACCGTTTCATTTAGCCTAGCCGACATAAGCGTGGGACGTAAAACTTGAAGATTTCATTTCATTTTCCAGGGATCTCTGGATCATATGTGAGTGCTCCGTAACTGAGGCACCAGAGACACTTTAATTAAACTTTGACAATAAAATACGTGTTTCGAAACAACACCGACAACGTTTGGGAGGTGATTCCTGACACCAAGATAATATATATATATATATATATATATATATATATATATATATAGATAGATAGATAGATAGATAGATAGATAGATAGATAGATAGATAGAGAGGGAGAGAGAGACCAACCATGTGCAGAAATTCGTCATTCCGGAGTTACAGAGTGCCGAAAACATGAAAATCTGAAATTTAAAGCTAATTAGCTCCAATAGTATGGGACCTACCATAGTCAGGTGAGGACTTCACCTAGGAACTAGTATGTGCTCTATCCAAATATGCATGTTTCAGAATCCTGTGGTACTTCCGCAACAATTTTTATAAAAGTAGGTGGTTAGTACTTCAAATTATATGCCCGTAGCCAAACTCCCTCTATAAAAATTGTTGCGTGCGTACCTTAGGATTCTGAAACATGTATTTTTGGATAGCGCATATATTAGTTCCTAAGTGAAGTCTTGACCCGACTACGGTAGATCACATAGTTTTGGAGCTATGTCCCTTTAAAGTTCATATTTTCATGTTTTACGCATATATATTAAGGGGACATCGTTGATCAGTGGTAAAGTACAGCACTCATAACTAATGCGAGGGTCGCCTGATTTGATCCCAGGCCGTGTGAATTGGTGCTGGACAATATTTTGTTTGTATCTTTTTTCAACATTTTCCGATTTCCTCTTAAATTGTCATTCCAGTAATTCTTCCATAACCACTTATTTGCATTAATCATCCATATTCTTTAGCCTAATAGGGCATAACTAAGAAACGTTAAACTAAAAAAAAAAAAAAAAAAAAAAAAAAAAAAAAAAAAAAACACATCTTAGAACGAAAAAAATATACAAGTTTCGTACGGAAGAAAAAGAGAAACGAGTGTCTCGTAAAGAACAAATGAAGCT
Organism: Thermobia domestica; assembly: GCF_964235325.1. Taxonomy (NCBI): domain Eukaryota; kingdom Metazoa; phylum Arthropoda; class Insecta; order Zygentoma; family Lepismatidae; genus Thermobia; species Thermobia domestica. Next base: position 41,763,574 of record NC_137459.1, on the reverse strand, counting down.
AATTCAAGGTCTCACTAAATGTCACAACACTCGTCTCCTGCTTCACGCAAACACTCATCTTTTATGAAGAAAAGAAAAAATACTGGATATATGACAAAACAAGGAATATATTCTTTCTATCAGTGCACTCTAAGGTTAGGTATTCAAAAACATTTAAAAAAAATAATAAAAATACAAGGTGTGTTCAAAAAGTATCGAATCTTTGGTTGGCAAAAATCCCCTTCAAAATAGTCTCCTTGGTGCACACATTTCTCCCAGCGCTCCTTAAATTGTTGGAAACATTCCTGGTACAAAGTTTTTGGAATGGTGAGTAACCGTGCCGTCGTATTCCGCAAGTGAAATTTCAGCTTGTGAAATAACCAAAAGTCACACGGAGCCATTTTAGATGAGTAGCTAACCTGAGGACACGCAAGAATGTTGTGTTTGGTGATGAGAGACTGAATCAAATTTCGCAAACACACATCTCATGCCTAAATTCTCGTTCCAAATTGAATGTACCGATACGATTGAATGTGTTTCCGCTTGGGTATCGCCAAGCTTTCGGCAAATTTTGATGCAATATAGCTGCTCAGGTTTTTCTTTTCTTTCTTTTCGTTTTTTTTTTTGTCATTTTGCATAAAAAAACTGAAATCCGGCGACGGCTCACGGTACACGTCTTCACTCGTTGGCCGAGCGCCAGCAAGTGACACAGGAAAAAAAAATCACGACTGCTCATGAATGTCTCCTCTACACAGAGGCGGATCCAGGACCGACTTCTGGGGGGGGGGCGGGTTGTCATACTGCTACTTTTAAGGGCTCCAAACTTTGGGATGGGTTTTATTTATATATATAAAATAAGAAAGTTTCCTTTTCTGGAAGGCGGGCTACCGCCCCGATCGCCCCCCCCTGGATCCGCCCCTGCCTCTACATCTACACTGAAGAAAGTCTCCCGCGCTTTACTGGTTTACGCGGGAAAAAATAAGCTTCGATACTTTTTGAACACACTTCGTACATAAATAATCTGTCTGATAGTCTCAAACGTTTGAAGAAGCTTTTTCCTACTTGCTCTGTTAAATTGCAACTATCTCTTTCACTTACAAGTTACAATGATGAGAAATAGTTTATATAAAGGAAATTTAATTGTAGAATTATTTTTTTACACTTTATTTTGAGTGTAGACATGTACACAGGACGAATTAAAAAAGTATTAGTAAAAATACAACTTATAAAAATGCAATTAGCAGGCCACACACTTTAGATGACTTTTTTTTTTAATATTCAGTAGGAATGTATACTGAAACGATTACATTTCATTTGTTGAACTGATTTTAAGTTCTGTTTTTCTTTCATTTTATTCATTTATTTTCTTTAAACATTCGACACAAAAAGAATATTTTGAATTTGTTATCCACCATAATGATGTTCCAGTCGAACTTTCGTTATGACTTTAGTAATAGCTACAGATGTAAAGTCAATGCCCTTTCCAATATTTGCACACTCTTCAAAAGTTCTACACGAAAACACAACTTTATCCATATTTAAAACACGTTTCCAAAGTGGGTTCAGCTCTCAAGTATAATTCTCAGATCCACTACTAGTATTACAAACAGTATACATTCGCATCCTGTGTAGAGTTTGTTCACGGGTTATTTTATTACGTGAATTATTCGTACAAAATGATGTTTTACTTGTGTATAGAATCGATAACAAATTAACTACAATTTTGGTAAAGCACTTATAAAAATTGAAAATAAAAGTGAAAAAAATTTGCTAACTCTTGCGTATTATTATTTTTTTTTTTCAATACAACAGCAGCTGCTCAAAAACGGAGTAAAGCAATTTCACACTGAGTTTACTACATTCGATCTTGTTCCACACAAATTTGCACATTACACAGAAAATACAAAAATCACTTGTCCGTATTTTTGTATCAAATGATTCTGTCTTTCTGCATCAGTTGATGATTACAACAGATCACGATTAAAGCAATAAATAAATAAATAAATAAATAAATAAATAAAATAAAATAAAATAAAATAAAAAATAAATCACATTCAAATCAGATATATACAATAGCTATCACATTGAGGAATATAAAGTCAAACACACAAAGTGGACTTCTGGTTGCCGAAGAAAACTGATGAATTCTTACTTTTCTTTTACTGCTGCAATCCTGAAAAACAAACGAAACAATTAAATAAGAATGTAAACGCTCTGAAAGACTGTTATTAAAATTACAAGGAAACAATCGTAAACTAAGTATGCATTAATCGAACATTTGGAGCAAAGCAATTGACCTTTATTGATTATTCATAGAATCTTTTTAGTGCATCAATTGTTGTAGTGAACGAACTCGACATGCAAATTATTAAATGGCGTATCAGCGGAAAGCATAATGGGTTTTAAAAATTGTGTTTGCAGTACAAAACAAAAAGAGCTTCGCCCTATTTCTAATGCTGAAAATTATATTTCACATTACAGTAGAGCGTCGATTATCCGAAGTAATTGGGGGACATGGGTGTTCGGAAAACTGGTTTGTTCGGGTAATCGAACTGTACTGTACTGTACTTCTACAGCCAGTGCCAAACCGACAGAAGTGTGCTGATTGTTGAAACACAGCGACTGGCGGCTTGGCCGGTCAGCAGCGCCTTATGAAGGCCCCATTAGAACCAATGTTCCGCCAGTGGTGGCTCAGTGCGACGACTACTGTGGGAAACTTGGTTTGGGAGTGAGGGGGATGATGGACGGTAGGGTGGGAGAGTAACACACTGAGAAAAATCCGTTATCCGGACAGCGGTATGTTGTACAAATATATGGAATCCTTACGTTTAGTACGGAAATCTGTATGGAGCATACGTTATCCATATACTACATAATTACTGCCTTTTTCTCACTTAGATATTACATCATGTTGCTGCAGGATGTCTGACATCGAACAAACTTCCGTATATTACATATGTATACGTATATTATATACGTCAGCTATATATTTCATACATCCATCTGTATGTGAGATTCTGACCGCCCATGGACAGTTCTTTCTTTCATCATGAGTGACGTCACTGAACAAAGAACAACTGTCGTTTTCTTGCGGGTCGGTTTATGCATATCGTGTCACGGCGTGGGAGGTCGTAACACCCTTCATTCTATATCTTCTACTTTATACTTTTAATACTTTACTACGTAACACGATCTTATTAATTTATTATACGCTTCATATATTTACTAACTATCCAACGATATTTGTTGCCTCGGGCATTAAATTGGTGAAGAAGAAGAAGAAGAAGAAGAAGAGTCATTTACTGAACTAGGTTTGTTTACAGCTAAAAAGAACAAAGGAAGGAAACAAAAGCCTGAGTAAGTACAATAGTTAACTATAACATTAATTAAATATTCCTTTAATTACCGATTACTTTAGTATAACTCTCTTTAAGCTTAATAAATCACTAACATGTTAACGTGACTTCTGGTTGCAACTCTTCCTATTTTAACCCGTTAGTTAAGAAGAAAGAATGGGCGAATCTGAATTTTGAGAATTCTTTGAACATTGGCGCTTATAAACTTTTTCTACATTTCAAGGTGCACAAAGTAAATGTTGTGTTGTGTTTATTTATTTCTTTTTAGACGGTCCCTTCCTCGGAGGAGAATTACTATAACATAGAGTAAATCTCATAACTTCATAACATGTTTGCTTAGAAACCGTGTTCAGCGCGAATATCGTCTTCGTGTAGTCTAAAAGACTGTTAGCCATTTTTGCTAGAATATTTTCACATAAAGCTTTTTGTTTAACGTCCTGCGATTATCCACCAAGGTGATGATGAGATAGGTGATAATGGTTGCAAAAAGAAAGTGGGGTGGAACGGAAGAATCTTAAGAGTAATCACGCACACAGTGTTTGCCCACCAAAAGCTCACTTGACAGTAGCTGGAATCGACCCATGGACCCAAGGCGTCAGAGGTGAGAACTCTACCGGGTCCAAGATTTGTTTCGTGAAACATTGTGAAGGGAGGGAATCAATTTGTAAAAATAGTCGAGTAGCACAGAGAGTTAAGGCACCAAATGTGATGGGGCGGAAATTATTATCAGTCAACTTTACTTAGTTTTACTATGCATGCAAATTTACTAGCTTATCTGACGTACTTGTAAGCGCGTAACATTCCAGTTTTTGACGTTTCAAATCTGAAAATATTATGTTGATAGGTTTTCGTGATAAATACTTTCAATATAGAAAAGTAATTCACGTGAAATATATTTACGACGTTAGACGGTCTGTTACTTACAACTCATGGTTTATAAAAGGTATAAATAATACAATGTATATATGTACTGTATGCTGTACACTTATAACATGAAAAAAAGTTTGCAATTTTATTAATAGAGGCCATGATGGATTAGTGGTAAGGCCTTTACCTCTGGCACATGGGGTCCTTGGTTCGATCCCAACTCGCGCCAAGTGAGCTTTGTGGTGGACAAATGTCGTGTGCATGTTTTTTCTCGGGGTTCTCCCGTTTCCACCCACTTTCTTCATTCCACCATTTCACTCATCTCTCATCATCACTGTCTCCTTTAGCCTAGCCAGCATAAACGTGGGATGTAAAACTTAGAGATTTCATTTCATTTCATTTTCGAAGTAGTGACTTCGACTTTATTCAGCGGGGGTGGGGGCGGTGGCTCAGTGGTAGAGTGTTCACCTCCGGTGCTTGGGGACCCTGGTTCGATCTCAGCTCGCGTCGAGTGGACTTTGTGGTGGACAAACACCGTGCTCTTGGTTTCTCTCGGGGGTTCTCCCGTTTCCTCCCACTTTCTTCATTCCACCATTTCACTCATTTCTCATTATTGCCGTCTCCTTTAGCCTAACCGGCATATTCCTGGGGCGTTAAACTTAAAGATTTCATTTCATTTCATTTTATTCAGCGGAAAGTCAAAGTTTGGTTTGGAAAAAATCATCGAAATTTATTTTATTTCTTCGGAAAATTCGATTACGTCATTTACGTGTTTTAGTTCTTCTAATGTCCTTTTAACACGCAACCACCGAGTTATGTCACTGCTTGTGAAGTATTGCTTAAATTGGAGCTTTTGTACGGGGCAACTGTAGTTGCTTCCTCTAAAACAGTCGCCGCCACCGTTAGCTTTAGAACAACTGTCTCGAGCAACTCTTCGTACCCGGCAGTCGTGAAGAAGCATTGTGTTAAATGGAAGGATTCGTACGGGGACACGGCAGTTGACGCCACCGTACAAGCTTCCAATGTACCTTTTTTTTAAAAAAAAAAAATCTTAGTTGGAGTACTGATCACAGGCGAAAAAAGCGGAATTGTTTATCACTTTATTTTACGTCACATACTGGAGTTCTCCGATGTCTTAAAACAACTATAGACTATTCCTATATTCTATATATATTACAATGCAGTATCATCCCTGTGATGAACGCATAAGATACCAGGATTACATTGTTGCCTTCTTTATATTTATACCATCTTCCAAATTACGTTTATAATACTGATCTTTCTGTAATACAACGTGCCCATGGAAGCTAACTAGTCGTCTATTACGTTTTGTTTTATGTATATGAAGCATACATATTAATCATCCGATTTGCAGCCACCTCTAAAGCATTTCTGGATGTATGTTATTATTATTATTGAGTTGAGTTGATTTTGAGTTTAACGTCCCTTTAAGCAGCGAGGATATATGAGACGGGACCTACTGATTAACGTGGAATTCGAACCACATGAACTCCTGCCAAGAATCGAATCCGGGTCTCTCATGCCAAAGGCGCGTACGCTAACCGCTTAACCACGAAGAAACTCATTATTATTATTATTATTATTATTATTATTATTATTATTATTATTATTATTATTATTATTCAACCACTAAAGAAAGAAGCAAAGGAGGAAAATATGTTGTTGACCAAACCAAACATACATCGATGGGATTCAGGAGCGTCATTTCAGATTTTGCTTGGGGGGGGGTAAGACCTCTTGATATAAGTAAAATTTTGCGTTTTCTTACTGATTTAATACTATCCTATTGATAAAATCTATATAAATCTCAATCTCAGGGGCGCAATTGCCCCTCCCTGCCCTCTCTAAATGACACCCCTGATGGGATTCCTCATGGCCAAGTAGTTAGAACTTCGCTGCCTATGCAGAACAGGTTTGATTCTCGATGGTAGGTACTGTGGTTTGAGAAATGAAATGAATTGAAATGAAATCTTTCAGTTTAACGTCCCATACTTATGTCCGCTAGGGTAAGGGAGACGATGATCAAAGTAAGTGAATGATGATGGAAGAATTGATGGAATGAGAATGTTGGAGGGAAAGGAGTACCCCGAGAAAATCCACGCACACGATGTTGCCCACCCCAAACTTACTTGGTCGAGGATCGAACAAGGGACCTCACGCCGCAGAGATAAGGATCTACCACTGAGCCACCGTGCTCTCTAATGTGGTTTGAATGAAAGCTACGGATCTACGTCTAATATAGCCTAGTAGCCTCGGTGCTGTATCTTTGAAAATGAAATGAAATCTTTAAGTTTAACGTCCCACGGTTATGCCGGTTAGGCTAAAGGAGACGGTGATAATGAGAAATGAGTGAAATGGTGGAATGAAGAAAGTGGGAGGAAACGGGAGAACCCCGAGAAAACCCACGAGCACGGTGTTTGTCCACCACAAAGTCCACACGGCGCGAGCTGGGATCGAACCAGGGACCCCAAGCACCGGAGGTGAACGCTCTACCAATGAGACACCGCGCCGCCTGCTGTATCTTTCCATGTATATCTTGTGTACTAACAACCCAGTCCCACAACAGAAAAAATACGTGGGTATTGAAAGGTTTAAAAAACAACAGAGAAAACAAGTAATATATCAGTGTCTGCTATCAGTTGCTTAACGTAAAAAGCATTTTTTTTTTTATTTCCATTGCCCAATAGTAAAATTGCCCGTAGGGGTTACTAACTGGTGGATCCTTTTCATTGGTAGCATTAGCGGGCGGGTTGTCATTATTTTTGTAATACCCAGAATTCAGTAGCATAGAAGCGACTTAGCTTCGTCTTGGCTTGACATTTGATGTGCAAAATTAGTATAAGAAGGAGAGTGGAAGCATTTTTGATCGTGGTCACTCACCTAGGATTTCAAGTAAGTTGGTTTTCCTGCACTAGAAGATCTACTACTTTACATTTCAATTAGTTTTGTTTTACTTTCACCTCAGTGCTGCGAGATTCCGTAAGCTCGTTTGTTTTTTATTTACGTAAATGTATGAAGGTATGTTTATAGAAGTAGCAGTTTGTGTAGACTACGTTAATCTTTCTTTTCTTTTCTTTTTTTTTTTTTTAAAGTTTAATGTCCCACGATTATGCACTGGGGCTGAGGGAGACTGATTATGAAATGAATGATTATGTTGGAATAACGAAAGTGGGAGGAAACGAGAGAACTCTGTGGAAAAAAGGGCCATGGTGTTTGTTCATCACAAAGCACTTGGGAACAGTGTAGACCTATTTATTCCGTTAAGCCCCAATAGCTCTTCAACTTTGACAGTAATTACGGGGAAGGTTCTAGAATGCTGGTGCGCATATATAAGTAAAGAGAGTTGGTACCCAGGATGGTTACTTTCTTCATCAAAGCTCAATATTCAATTCACATAGTAATGCCAAGTGAGCGATAGCGAGTCAAGATTACTTAGTAGTCAGGGTGATTATTTTACTACGATTGAGTGGTTCTATTAAAAAGGAAAAAAAAAAAAAAAAAACTGGCATAATTACGTATAAATATATTTTGGTTAGGTTTGCTTAATTTTCGTTCACTGGTAAGAGTGCACTTTGAGCAGAACAAGTGATTTTGGGTATCTTTTAGTTTCTCCCCCAATCCTGCAAATATAAGATCTCCAGTGTTACTTACTAAGGGAAATATAACTGAGCGAGTGACAGCAAGCGAACGGGGTTAGACACCCCGCAGGGCTCGGTTTAGTATTGGTTCCTATGAATGTTCTGTTTAAAGTGCATTTTTACCGGTTCACTTACATAGTAGGTCTGGACCGACGGAGTTTATGGTACTTAACCTTGGAACAAGGATTGAACAGGGAGTAATTCCTCACGTCAGAAGTGACCACACTACCACTGAGCCACCGTGGTCCGAGCTCTCATTTCATAACTTAAATATCATACAATATTGACTGTTGGATTAAGTCATTTGAAATCTTGGAGCATTTTGAAATTACTCAAAGGTGTATATAGGTTGCATAAAATATTTTTTCTTTACGTAAGCAATCGAAAAAAATGTCCTATGTTGGTTGAGGAACGTATCTTCACATAGAGTAGTATAACACGGTCATGTCCGTAGCTAGGATGTAGGCCAGGAGAGAGGGCTTGAGAACCCTTTTTGACCATCTTCAGGCCTTCTTGAAACTTTCAGCTTATTGGTATGTATATATGAAAGTAAAATGAGCTCAAATTAGCTTCCACAAAAAATTAACTCATTCCCTTGCCTTAGTAGTTTGAAATATTAGAAATTAGTAATATAATTTTGAATAGTTAGTGATATGCGATGGTTCTAGCTTATGACGAACTGGTTCCTTGAAATCTCTGGTTAGTTCATATTTGGTCTAGAAAACATAATTTTCAAAATTAAAACATGTTTTCATTGTTTTGGATACATAAATTTGGAATTTAGGTATACATTCCTCCCCTCCCATCTGCGTTAACTTGATATGGAGAGTTGGCGTGTTTGCTATTTGTATTTGTCTTGGCACTTGATTTGGTTACTAAACCATAGTTGAAAGCCATGGGTATGCACGCAAGCCGCCACGAGAGTCTGCAACGGACGTTAAAGCAAATGCCTGACATGGGTTCGAATGCCAGGCAGTTTAATTTCACCTTTCACAGTGAGACTATTGTAGGATTGGACTGGGTTCATATTCTGTGCTTGGTAAAAACGTAAAACAACTGAATTTTAACTTGGACAGATGCTATAGATGTTATGAGACAGAGCATGTTATATATCGATAAGTAATAGTAAAGATATAATGTGGTTACTAACAGCAACGTGAAGACCACATAGTAGTTGGTAACTGTATTTTCATTGTTTTACGAGTGGTGGTTCACGGTATGATAACCAGATTTGATCAATCAAGTACTTGTATTACATTTTATTACGTTACAAGCAGTGGCGGATCTAGCCCGGGTCCGGGGGCGCTAGGCCCCCCAGTTTTTTGAGTGACAGATATAATTTAAGGTATTATTAATATTTCTTTCAAAGTGTATAGTAAACTCATGATATACCTACCATAGTCTGGGTTCTTCCCCCCCCCCCCCAGTTTTTACCTTCTAGATCAGACTCTGGTTACAAGCGGGACGTAAAACTGAAAGATGTTTTACTTTGTTTCCATGCGTTTTCTTTATAGCTGTGCCCAACCTGGGCTAATGCGCCTGCCTGCATTCCCTAATGTCACGAAGATAATTGGGTCTACTTCTTTAGTTGGTATAGTTTAAGGGCACCGTCATAAAAATCGTTCCATGATATTGGTGTGTCCCAGTGGCGTATTTACGATTTTGTTCGGGAGGGGCTTTGTTAACTTTCGGGGGGGGGGCTTTGCCTGGAAATGTGAAAATTCTGCAAGATATTTCATTTACTTTACTAAGTAAGATTTCGGGGAGGGCTTAAGCCCGGAAGCCACCCCCCTAAATACGCCACTGGTGTGCACAGTTCACGATTTCAGATAAACTGCGTTAAATAGCATACTATATACCCTGTTGGCATTTAGAATAAGATTCCTTCTCAATTCTTTACACTAATTTGATTTCTACTATACATTAAATATATTGTTACTTTGTATTTTAGTAGTCTTCCCCACTGGTCTAGTGATTTCCGTGTGGCCTTGCTAAACGTGGCCCCTCGTCCGATTCTCGGTGGGAGAGTGGAAACAAATTACTTCCATAAACGCGTTCACTTCTATTAATTGTCAGTCTCTTTTGGCCTAAGGTCGTAGCTGTGCGACATGAAAAAAGAAAAATAATTTTTAATTCCCTAGTTTTGGTTTTGTGTAGGTCTACTTGCTGGAGTTGAGACCTTCAACGGAACAGTAAGTTATAGAATTTATAACTAGTTTAATCAGTCAGAAATTATTCCGGTTCCTTGAGATTCATTCGGTTATTAGTTTTTCTTCATAGTATTGTTTCACTATTTCTAGAAGGAATTAGGTATTAACAAAGCAACTAATACGCAAAAACTCGCTATGCTAGGCTTTGATTCACTTGAATTATTTCTCCTATTCCGTTTGTGTTTTGATCCCCAGTTGCGCACATTCTAGTGTTTTGTTTTGAGGCCAGGCCCGTAAGTAGAGGGGGAGGCTAGTGGGCAACTGCCCCCTAAACTTTTCATGGCCCCTCCAGACCTCAATACAGAAAACACAATTTAGATATTTGTAAGAGAAGTTTTGATGACTTGCCCCCCTAATATATTCATGGTCCCTCTAAACATATGTGGCTGGTTTCGGGCCTGCTTGAGACTACGTTTACCCTGTTGTATCCAGGTGGGAAGTGCAGTAACTCGAAGGGTTCAAATGAAGCTTCTTACGAGAGGGTGACTTTTCTAGATATACAATCAAAGCTATTTATATCTCAGTGATGCAATACGAGGGTTGCACTGAAAGTTTCGGGAAAATGATAGAACGCAAGAACATGAAAGTGCATTTTTTTTATTGCTTTTGAAAGTACTCCCCATGAATAGCAGTGCATTTTCATGCGATAGAACCAAATCTTGAAACAGGTATGCCACTCCGAGGTTGGTATCTGTGAAACCTGCAGTTTGTATGTCTCGATGGCTTCTTCTGGAGGTGCAAAAGCGCTTCCCACGCAACATGTTCTTTATTGTTGGGAACAAAAAGAAATCACTGGGAACTAAATCAGGGAAATAAGCCGGATGTCATGACTTCGCTTTCCTGGTCCAGAAAATCATTTGTGGCAGCTGCTGTGTGCGAGCTCGTATAGTCGTGTGCAGAATGATACGACGGTTGAACTGTTTGCTCACATTCAGTACTTCTGATAGACATATGGTTGTGTACCATTCTGCATTGACTGTTCTGCAATTCTCCAATGGTACAGTTGCAATATGACCTGATTTACCAAAAACTTATGCAATCGTTTGTTTGGAGGCACAGTGTGCATGAACAACTTTGATTGGTTTAGGTTCTCGCGGAACACCCACACAGCAGATTGTCGCTTTGTTTCCGGTTCGTACGTATATATCCAAGTTTCATTACCTGCTCCAATGTTAAACACCGAATTAGATGATCCAGACTTGAACAGTTTCGTTATAACTTTGCACCACTTTACACGGGCGTCTTTTGTGCGCGACTTAAATTGTGTGGGATCCAACGAGTGCAAAGTTTTTTTACACGTAAATAATAGTGCAATATTATTTGTATTTGGCTCATTACAATGCCTAAGATTTCCTGAATTTCGCGATAAGTCACATGCCAATCAGTGTTCATAATTTCACGAACAGCAGCAACGTTTTTGGGCACAATGACTGTCGATGGACTACCTGCACAATCTCCATCAGTCAGGCTGAGCTGACCACACGTGAATTCCTGAAACCACCTGTAAATTGTCTGAGATGGGGCTTCATCAGGAAAAGTAACAGTTATCTGATGAACACATTGTTGTTGTGTTAACCCTTGCCAAATATCGTAATAAATCATAATACGAAAATGCTCTCTCATCAGGTCAATTTTTGTTCACGATCACCTCACTTCAAACTAGTGCCCTGCAACGACAAAGATTGAGAGTTATAGAGTTATATACGGTTTATCTTTAGAGTGAACACTATTAAATTACTTGGAGAGGGGAAATCTTCCTCATCCTCCCGTTCATTCGAATCTTCTGGAAGCTCATGTGGTGCGTATTCCACGTTAAAGATCTAGAACCAAGTCTCAGATAGCCTCGGACCTGAATTGGATGCTAAACTTCGAACCAACCACGCTTGTGTAATGACTTGTGGTTTATTAATTGCGAAAGATTGGTAATGTAATGTAATTATAATGTACAATATATGTATTTTCTCTGTTAAATCATGGGTCGCGCTGGCTCAGTGGTAGAGCGCTCACCTCTGGTGCTTGGGGTCCCGGGTTCGATCCCAGCCCCGCCAAGTGAACTTTGTGGTGGACAAACACCGTGTGCGTGGGTTTTCTCGGGGTTCTCCCATTTCCTCCCACTTACTTCATTCCACCATTTAATTCATTGCTAATCATCAGCGTCTCCCTTAGCCTAACCGGCATAACTGTGGGACGTAAAACTCAAAGGTTTCATTTCATTTTTTCTTAATCTCTTGCACCGACCGACCGATCTCGATCAAATTTCCAACGTAGATGCGGTTCTGGCCTGGGAGTGTTTTTAGCTATTTACTTTGACAGTAGAACTTAGGGGAGGGGGAGGAGGGGGACAGAAAAAATAAATGACTTAATTTACTTTGAAGTGTAAAAGTGCGAGCGTTTTCTTCTCTCTCTCTCTCTCTCTCTCTCTCTCTCTCTCTCTCTCTCTCTCTCTCTCTCTCTCTCTCTCTCTCTTCACTCCTCCAGTCTCCTCTCACTTTTAGGGCCGCGGTGGCTCAGTGGTAGAGCGTTCACCTCTGGTGCTTGGGGTCCCGGATTCGATCCTAGCCCCGCCAAGTGAACCTTGTGGTGGATAAACACCGTGTGCGTGGGTTTTCTCGGGGTTCTCCCATTTCCTCCTACTTACTTCATTCCACCATTTCATTCATTTCTCATAATCACCGTCTCCTTTAGCCTAACCGGCATAACCGTGGGACGTAAAACTCAAAGATTTCATTTCATTTTTTCCTCTCACTTTGATTTCATGATTTCGCACTCTGATGAAAAGTATTAAATACCGCCAGGAAAAGTACTAATATATAACCTCTCTTTTAGGCGCCCCTCCAACCACGCGCCCGGGACACGTGCTTTGCTTGCCCGCCCATAGCTGCGGCTCTGTGAGCTACATAAGTAACATACAATGCTTACGTAATACTTTGGGTAATAAGTACTATTAAGAAAGGAAGAATTGCATTTTTTTAACTTTGGGAAAGAAGCTACTATGGGATTAAAGATAAGGTAGGAAAGGCTACACATTCCAGTCTATGCTTTCACCCAGCAGACATATTGTTTGGAACCAAAAAAAATGTGACTTTTGGAATCTTGTACTTAGGTTCACAGCGGAAGCGACGAAATAACTTGAATCATCCATTGTAGCTCTCCCCGCAACCAGTTTCTAAAATGTTGGCAATAAGTTTGCGAAACGAGAGGTGACGACTCCAATTTTGGGTGAAAAGTCGCTATAAGAAATAATCGAGAAATTCATTGTCTATAAGCATTGTAAAAGTTGTAGATGTAAACTAAACAATATGTTCTACTCACTGGCGCAAATCCCGGGGGGGGGGGGGGATGACGGATACATGTCCCCTCCAATCTTGGAACTGAGGGGGACTTCTCCCAAATAATCCGATTTGAAATGTGTTTTTTGGGAGAAATTTGATGATTTTTGTCCGATTGCTACAAAGGAACGTGAGATAAAATAGATGTCCCCCAGAATAAGCCTCAAATCTGCAGCCTCCTAACGCTAAAGACAACTCTGATCCTCCACAACATTGTTTTTCAACTTCATAAGTATTTTGGACATCGCCAAAAAAAGTATGGTAACGGTCTTACCCTCTCCCCCCCCCCCCAATGTTGAAGACAGATTTGCGCCGCTGGTTCTATTCACATCTTTGTAAACAGAGCGCAACCAATCCTTCAATTCAGGGATCATTTCAGGTTGTTTCGAGTACTTTTGTTCATGTTGTGGTCAAAATAGTTCCGAAATAATTAACACTACAGTACTTACGTTAAGCAATTTTTTGTAAAAGAAAACGTGCAGAATAATTAAAAGACCCCAGAGGACAAATATAACAAACACCTTCTTCGCCTTTATTCACGCATCTATAGCTAATCTTGTTGCTATCGGTAATGATGTATTACGTGTCTCTCAACGGAAACTCTGCGAACTAAAGGACATCAAGTTTGTAGTTATTCTTCGTTAGAGGGCAAGGGTAACATAACAATGCAGGATTGTGGAGTAGTGAGTACGCTGTACAGGGCCGGCGCTAGCAGTTTTGCCGCCCTGGGCGGTACTTTCAAATGCCGCCCCTTTAATCCACAAACCTTATTTTGACAGAAGACATTCAGATATTAAGAAAAAGTAAGATACCATATTTAAAAACATGTATGAAAAGGAAAAGTAAACAAAAAATTGAACTGCCTCTCTCGAATGCTTTAATATTTAAACGACTCCATACATGACACAATATTCAGTATGCTCGATTTTGCTGTACGTGATATACAGCAGGGCATACAGTTTTTTTTTTTTTTTAATGTATGCTTTAGTTCGATTAAGAATTTTAATTTTTAAGCTTATTTTATATCAAAAGGTGTTTCCAATAGAGTATGGAGCAAAAAGATAATATAGTGAGTCAAATATTACGGCAAAAGTAAGTAATTAGCTTAAGACTTATAATGTACTAAAACACAATAGAAATACACAATTTAACATAGTTTAATTGAAAAAACTCTTCTTGTTTTGGTATGAGCAAATTCCTTTATCACATTCGCGTAATCCAATGTTTCAGCCAATTGATGTTCCATTGATATCATCACTAGAGCACTTAAACGTGTTTGAGATATGGAAGAATGTAGATAGTTTTTAATAAGCTTAGAGTAAGTTTCGAAAAATTTCTTTCTCAACTTGCCACGGTTACTGGTAAGATAAACCAAATCATAACTGCAACACTGACATAGGGAGCAAAGTCATATTTCTTGATTAATTTTAGTCTCTTTTGATGAACTTTTAGGCTTAATTATAGCGGTTAATAGTTTCAGTTCGTCTTTCAAATCACGGGTTAATATCTTTCGATTCTTCGCGTATTAAAATGCAGGCACTTTTCAGACAAAAGTTCAGGTGGCATATCGTTCAGATTATTTATATCGTAAAGAAAATCGAAATACTCGCTGTGATGTTTAAATTGCCCAAACCTTTCTCTTAAATCTAACACAATCACGTCTAGAAGTTTGTAATAAAAATCGATCTTGTATCTTGTTTGTGGATCTTCAATAGCTTCATCTTCTGCCTTCTATTGAAACTGTCTCTTCTTTCGACTTCGAGCTTGCACTGTATTGCCTATCCATGGATCATCCATATCTAATGCTGATGCCAACTCCATCGCATCAATTAAGCAAGGTTGAAACTTTGCATCATTTCTGCTCCTCTGAAAGTTCTCAGATTTGTTTTAAAGAAACCCTACTGGATCAAACACACTTTTGTTTACTATGTTTATGTGGAGTGAAAAGTCATACCACATAACGAGTGAGTAAAGAAAGTAAAGCCACGCAGGTGGTTTGCTATACACAGAACATCATGGGCGATCATTCTATTATATTGTCGTTACTTATTTGAAGTAAGGTATCATAAGCCTCTATTTGATATCTAAGTGAAGTCAGAGCATCAACTCGACTCTCCCATCTTGTGGTGCTGAATGGTTTTAAAGTGAGGCTGCTAATAGGTTCCTTTAGTATGGCCCAACGTTGAACTGACGCAGAAAAGAAGTCAGAAACTTTTTTTTAACTATACAAAAAAAAAAAAAAAAAAAAATGAAACGGTGGACTTGAGATGTTGTGGCTACATCGTTAACGATAAAGTTTAGTAAAGAAACATGTAAATCTTGAGAATTTATTTTTTCTTTTCATATTGGAACTATTGTCATATCTTTGGCCCTTCATATCTTCGATAGAAGTTCATTTCTTTTAGCCGTTTAATTATTACTTCTGTCAGTTCTAGCTAGACCAGTGATGTCTTTTACTGGTACGAAACCAAGAAAGTGTTCGCAAATTTTTGTAAGCCATTCTCCATTATTGTATGTGATTTGTACAAAACGAACGATCCTTTGTACCAGAAATATCTGGTGTACAGTCTAGCACTATAGTATAATATGTTGCAGCTCTCAACAAAAACAGTATTTTACTTTCAATTTACTCACTAAGAATAGGAATTTAAAAAATTTTGGACATCTTTTCCTCAGTAATGGTCGCATTTATTTTGCCCTCCCATGGTTCTTTTAATGTGTTCGGCCATGATTTGTATTGCTTAAATATAAAAACAATTATATATATATTTATATATATTGTTGATAAGACATGATAATGAACAATTTGTAAATTGGTTAAAAACTCGCTGCTAAAACCTAAATGTCTCTAGGTGCTGTAGGCTAGAACCGCCTGTCTCAAGTGGGAGTGTACCTTTTGCGTACTTGGAGTGGAGCGTTAGAATATTGCTGAATAGAAAAAAATATATAAGACACTTGACAATCTTACCCGCTCTAGCTAAAAATCTTATCTACGCTGCTGCAAGGGAAATCTTGAACGAGATACCTGTGGCTAGTAGTTTGATAATTGAAAATGAGGGGGAATGCTTTGAATTTCCTGAATCTGAGTGAAGTAAGTTTAAATTACATTCTCAGGGAACACAATTTTATTTTTCCATGTGGGCCTATTACGAAGCATTATATTTTAATAATATTCTTTTCTTTTTCAAATTTTGCCGCCCACTAGACGTGCCGCCCTGGGCGGTGGCACGGCTCGATCCCCCCTCGCGCCGGCCCTGACGCTGTATTTCCAAACTCTTCATCACTTGCGCTGATTAAAACAAACAAACAGAAAAAACTGTTTTGAACTAATAATGCTTCTCTACAGATGAACATTTTGTTTGCAGCAAAAAGTCGCTAAATGTGTAAGTAGGTAAATCGTCATTTAAAAATCACCCAAAAAAGTCTCCAATCGGAATTTTTTTTGTCGCTATCGTAGGGCGACCATACGTCCCGTTTTGACCGAGACAGTCCCGTTTTAGGGGCGTGTCGCGGCCGTTCCGTCAGTAGATGGAAAAAAAGTAGTATTCGTCCCGTTTTATGTAAATGAAAGAAGTAAATAACAAACCCAATACCTTTACTCCTTTTAAAAGTATAAATAATAACAAAGCGGCAAAAATTGAACTGAAATTCCCTATATTAAACATACTCTATAGTTCGCAGTACTGCTCGAAAGGCAGCAGAGGTTTTAGCAGTTGGTTGTGTGTTGAACAAATTTCAACGTGTCTTTCCTTTTTGATAAGTACCCGCTCTGTAACAAAGAGAGAGAGGAGGAAATCTGATATCAAGGCACTGATAAGAACAAAGGTAGATCTAAAAGTCTAGGGTTGCAAGAACCTGTCCCGTTTTTAACTGAAAATTTTATGGTCAACCTACGCTATCGTTGAGGTCGAATTCCCCTTATTTAGCGACTTTACCCAAAATTGGCAACATTGACCCCCACCGAACAACACCCCGTTATCTTTAGCCTAGCCAGTATAATAGTGGGACGTAAAACTTAAAGATTTCATTTCGAACAACACTCCCAGAAACCTATTGTTATACCATTCCCAAAACACCCTTTTGTACAGTTCTCCCTATTCGAAAAAAATTGTAAATAGCAGTGTTCATAGATAAATATGGAACTCAATTTTCCTGAATTTTCCAGGTTTTCCAGGTATTAATTTTGCAATTTCCAGGTCTAGTGAAAGAAACTAATAGTACGAGAACACATAAATTTTAAGAATACTATATTTATATATTTGAGAATGGCCACCCTTCTCCCCAATGAACGATTGCAATTAAATATTGAGTCACAAGAAAATAAATAATTAAAATAAATAAAATTTAAGTTGAAAAATATTAAGTTGAGAAGCCTACTAAGGGAATTATATAATACTTTTGTTCCATACTTGAATACATTCAAAATATACAAAAAATATTGGCTTGGGGAAGAAAAAAGGGCCCGCGAGATTTTAACTGATTCTTGTAGTACTCGACGACAGAAATAGATTACTGAAAGAATTTTCAAAATCGGCACAGGCAAACATGAAGAAAATCGCATTTTCAGGTACCGGTTCAAAATGGGAAGAAAAAAGGACCGCGAGATTTTAACTGATTCTTGTAGTACTCGACGAGAGAAATCGATTAGTGAAGGAATGTTCAAAATCGGCGCAGGCAAGCATGAAGAAAATCGCATTTTCATGTACCGGTTCAAAATGGGGAAGAAAAAAGGGCCCGCGAGATTTTAACTGATTCTTGAAGTACTCGACGACAGAAATAGATTACTGAAAGAATTTTCAAAATCGGCACAGGCAAACATGAAGAAAATCGCATTTTCAGGTACCGGTTCAAAATGAGAAGAAAAAAGGACCGCGAGATTTTAACTGATTCTTGTAGTACTCGACGAGAGAAATCGATTAGTGAAGGAATGTTCAAAATCGGCGCAGGCAAGCATGAAGAAAATCGCATTTTCAGGTACCGGTTCAAAATGGGAAGAAAAAAGGGCCCGCGAGATTTTAACTGATTCTTGTAGTACTCGACGAGAGAAATCGATTAGTGAAGGGATGTTCAAAATCGGCGCAGGCAAGCATGAAGAAAATCGCATTTTCATGTACCGGTTCAAAATGGGGAAGAAAAAAGGGCCCGCGAGATTTTAACTGATTCTTGTAGTACTCGACGGGAGAAATCGATTAGTGAAGGAATTTTCAAAATCGGCGCAGGCAAACATGGAGTAAATGGCATTTTCATGTACCGGTTCAAAATGGGGAAGGAACAAGGTCCCGCGAGTTTGAACCGCTACGATGTATGTTCACGAATGTGCCCGTCTTCTCAAATTTAGTTAATTACTGTGACACTGAAACATGTGACACAGAGTCACATTGTGGATGACTCTGCAATCGGCAACCACTGCACATATACTCCTCCTGCCCCACAGTTTGATTATTTCGATCCATTCCTCACGTGCTAACGGCATGGTTCAACATCTGCAAGAAAGAGGTAAATGTAACGTTCAATTGGCAATAGCTTTTCACCAAATTAAGCTGCATGAAATCTGATTGCATATTTGACATACTGAGAAAATTCTAGCCCGTGGCCATATGTATCACATATCCCACCAGTTCATAAAAATTTTGAACACAAAATTACGGTCGTCCGTGTGACGTACTCCCAAAAGGCCTAATGTGTATCACCCACCTCACATTCAATGAAACCACATCCGTGTAGAATTTAGAAAGGAACTTCTTATGATGTATACAGGATGTCTCAAACGTTCCCTGACATAGGTTCCCTGACGACAAAATGTAAGAGGAAAAACATCTCGAAATATGACGTTTTCAATCTAAAGTGAACACTTTTTTAAAAAATCGGACAAGATGAATGTGCTGTATACTCTTTATGCACCCAATTTTAAATGAAAATGCAACGTTGTCATTTACCTGGACCCACGACATAAGTGAATGAAGTTACTGTTTGAAACGGGGGCTGGCCATCGACATGTTAGCGTAAAAGACAGTAACTTCACTCACTTCTGTTGTGGATCCAGGTAAATGGCAACGTTGCATTTTCATTTCACATTGGGCGCATAGAGAGTGTACAGCGCAAACGGGCCATCCGATTTTAAAAATTCCTTCACTTTAGATTGAAAACATCATAATTGGATATGCTTTTCCCTCCTACATTCTGTTGTAACTCTGATAATAACAGTTACCCTATGTCAGGGGACTTTTGAGACACCCTGTATACCTTATTTAATGTATGTTTGATGTCACTATAACTGTAGTATAATTTAGTTTGTTTAAATTTACAATTTAATACAAGTAGATTCGGATTTACATGCGTAGGATTTTGTATGCATCTAACTAATGAATTCTTTTATATTTATGCTTAACTTAGGTGACTTGGCTTTGGACTGCAACTGATTATTGTAACCCATTATTGCTTGAGAAGAAACAAGATATCCGAATCTTCATTTGGAGAAATCAAAGTCTATTGGAAAGCTGGGGATTACAATCATTAATTTCTACATTTCAAGGTGCGTAGTAAATTATATATTGTGTTTATTGTTAAATTACTATTATTGGGTTTAGAATCAATGAAGCACTTCATGATATTTTATGGGGATCAAGATGGGTGCCGGATAGATAAGTATTTGAGCGTCAGGCTCTTATTTCTTTTCAATTTAATATTTAATCAATGATTATTTTTCTCCCTCATTATTCCACCAAATCGTATTCCAAGATCATATATCCATTTTTGTTCGATATATCCATATTTTTTAACATTATCTCTTTCATATTTCTATATTTTCGATTTTTGATATTGTTTATATTTCGATATTGCTGTATTTTTCGATATTTCTTTGGTGGACTTTGTGGTGGACAAACACCTTGCTCGTGGGTTTTCTCGGGGTTCTCCCGTTTCCTCCCACTTTCTTCATTCCACCATTTCACTCATTTCTCATTATCACCGTCTCCTTATCCTAACCGGCATAACCGTGGGACGTTAAACTTAGATTTCATTTTTTATTAATCTCAGCATTTTATAGTGTATTCTTAAGCTTAAGGTGATGTATAATTAAATTTTGAATTCAGTTAACTTATTTTGTTTCTCAGATTGTTTTTAAAATGTATGTACAAACGTTGATGTTCATTCTCGAGAGTTTAAAGTGACGTATAGTTATTAAACATAGTATTTAATATTGTACTCAACGTGGAAGTGATATACAGTTAACTTTTGAATTTAGTTAACATTTTTCTTTCTGAAATTGCTTTTAAAAGTATGTAAAAACGTTTTTATTTTCTTTCTTGAGTGCTAAAAGTGATGCAAAGTTATTAAGCTTACTACGTTATATTGTATTCTCAACCCTAAACTGATACACAGTGCGTTTTTGAATAAATTGTCAAGTTATTTGAGTGATGAACACTGGTAGAAAATCCTGACTACTACTGGAACATTGTGATTTTAAGGTGACGACTACTGGTGCAAGGATTTTAAAATATTGTTTTTCCTTCAAGGGCTACTCCTTTTTGAATTCTGACTACATGGTCACTATAGGAAGGATCAGTGAGTCTTTCCAACTATGGTACAGCTCCGACAGATTCACGATGCTCAGAGAAGAGACAAAATAGTATGTTTTCAAACTTAAAGTGAGAACCACTGGCGTTTTTACCTTGCTATGCAAAAGTGAGTAAGTACTCCAATGGGGTTCCAATGCGGTACCTAATTTCTGCATTTTAGATATATGGAAATACATGTCTCTAAAATGTAAAGAACTGATTTTTTTGGGGGGGGGGGGAATAAACTATAGGTATGTGGGGCTTGCATACTTGACGCTACAATTCGGAAATTGAATTAAAATATGACTAACGGCTATCAAGATGTTGTCAAATAAAGGGAGGACCAACACAGTTAAGGGGTTTTCGTGTTAGATGCTAAAATTTCCGAAATCGGTCATGGAAAGTTAATAAACACCAGTAGCAATTTCATCTTAAAGTAATTAGATATCTTCATGGGGTGTTAGAACATCATGGAGTCTACCAAAATTAAATTTTAAAAGCTTTTGAAAATATAATCTGACATTTGTAAACAGTATTTGAAATATGTATTTACCCAAAACTTCCAGCTAGTACATCTAACATCTGGAGAAACACTGTGAAATAAAAGCTTGAAATTTCGGAAACAATTATTGGTCGCAACAAAATTAAATAAGATGGTACTTCTATGGGTTAAATCAGTACCTCAGTACAATTTCGATCGAAAGATTAGTTCAGTCCTAGGTTTTCTTCAGGCAATTCCAAGGGTTCATCGAGCTGTGCAAAAGAATGAAAATTCGCTGTCAATATCTAAGATAGTAACTAAGATATAAGGAATTATATATTTTATGACGTAAAAATAGATATCTTTATGGATTTGTACTTTTGGGTCTTTCCTATAAGAAAAAAATTCAGAAAACTACTGTATATACCTTAATAGACAATTCAGTGGGCGGGGACACAGTAGCTTAGTGGTAGGGTATTTAACTAATCTTTTTTTTTTTTGCAGAAACTATTGGAGTATTCACTTAACCCATAGAAATACGATCATACTTAACTCCCTATTTAATTTTAAAATTAAATAAAAGGAAATATTTCAGTGTAGCGACCCACGATTATGCATTTTAGTCTCAGGGAGATTATGATTAAAGCAAGTGAATGTTGTTGACAGAATTGATGGAATGCAAAGGTGGGAGGAAAGAGTACCCCGAGAAAACCCACGAATACGATGTCCACTACAAACTGACTTGGCCGTGGATCGAACCAAGAACCCAATACACCAGAGGTAAGCACTCTACCACTAAGCCACTGTGCCCCGCCCATTTAATTGTCTATTAAGGTATATACGGTTGTTTTCTGAAATTTCTTCTTCTTACAGCAAATACTCAAAAGTACAAATCCATGTGGGTCTCTATTTTTACGACGTCATAAAATACATAATTCCTTATATCTCGCTTACTATATTAGATATTGACAAAAAATGTTCACTTTATTTCAGAGCCCGATGAACGCTTGGAATTGTCCAAAGAAAATTTAGAGCTGAATTAATCTTTCGATCGAAATTGTACTGACGAGTCTGAGGTACTCACTTAACCCATATAAGTACCATCTTATTTAACTTTTGTTAGGATTAATAATTGTTTTCTGAAATTTCAAGATGGTGTATGGTGTCTCTCTAGCTGCTAGATGTACTAGCTGGAAGTTTTAGGTAAATACATATTTCTAATACGGTACTCTTTACAAATGTCAAAATATATTTTCCAAAACTTTTAAAATTTAATCTTGGTAGACCCCATGATGTTCTTAAACTCCATGGAAATACCTAATTATTTTAAGATGAAATTGATACTGATTGATGCTTATTAACTTTCCATGACCGGTTTCGGAAATTTTACCACCTAACACGAAAACCCCATAACTGTATGGATCCTCTCTTTATTTGACAATATCTTGATAGTCATATTTTAATTAATTTTCTAAATTGTACTGTCTAATATGCAAGCTCCACGTACCTATGGTGTCGCTTTTTATTTCATCATATTTCGGTAACTGTTAGGCGTACCGACTTGCGGTTTCGGTAAACACACACCTCTAACGTTATTTAAAACGTTATTAAGACATATTTTAGAATATTTAGAAATGAGTTCTGCGAATATCATGACACCCGAAAACCCCCATCAGGGCGTGTGTGTAGTGTATTTAATTGAAACTACTTTTGAGGTTGTTGTAAGCCCTCGTAATTACGTTTCCAAAACTGCACCACCTAGTACGCAAACCCCACACTTCTATGGTGTCGCTCTTTATTTTCCCATATCTCAATATCCCTAAGGCTTACCGAGTTGAGGTTTTCGGTAAACAAATGTCAGTTCCCTACATTTTAGAGACATAAATTTCCACATATCTAAAAAATACAGACATTAGATACCCCATGGTACCTCGAACACCATTGGGGTACCCACTTACTTTTGAATAGTAATACATTTTGAGTTGTTGTTCAGCATCAATAAACACTTCATAGTTTTTCTACGTGCAACCCAAAAGTCCATACCTGACCGAACAGATTTTGTCCATTTAATCTCAAAAATGTTAAGATACTTTGTATTGTTAAGTACAACCAAGTTAAGCACACTGAATTTAATATTTTAAATATTTTCTGATTTTTGTTTCAGGTATTTCGTGCATCAAAACAAAACCAGGATTCTGCTTGGAAGACAGTGAAAAGAAGCAGTGTAGGTTGTGGCTAAAAGTACGTTCTTTCTGAAGACAGACCCAATTGTATTTACATTCTTTTGTACGAATATATAACCCTAATAAAAATACTGTACTACAAATTATTATTTCTTTCTTCCATAAATTAGAATAAAATATTATCTCTGTTTAAAGAAAATGTTAGTGTTAAGTCATTTCAACTCTTTTTCTCTGTAATAAGAATATTATCCCTCGCAATATTTTTTTATCTTTGTGCTATTACGATTGGATGAAGTAAAATTCTATACGAAGCACTATTATTTCAGACATGCATTAAGAACTAATGTATTGTTCTGTATGTAAGGCAATGTGTATACTGAACATGTCTAGCGAAGTTGTTTTAATATAGAATCTATAACTCAGCTTTTCAGTAGTCAACTTTATTGGGAATCCGAAGAAAGAAGTATATATATATTAAAAAAACGTTGGACTTACCAACGTATGTGTTCGAATTCTGGACTAATCCAAATTATCCAGAGAAATCATTATATATTTCTTTGTTGATATTTCAGATGTGTCCTTTATCCAAGTCATATGAAACGGAGACTTCATACATCGCTATACTTTGTATGAACTATGTTCCGTATTTACTTAATCACTTTGTAACTTTCTCTAGGGTTGACAAGGCCGCAGGTGTCAATCGAACAGTTTAGTGTTTCACTCATGTCACCTTGTGACTAAGGTACGTCCTGTCGGTATATATATGGTACTGGGTTCAATTAGCGATAAAATACATTTTTAGCATTAAACAAATGTAAAAATCTACACGAAATGAGATACCATGATCTCTGACTTACGGATAACACCAAGCAACTAATGGTACTGAGTGTGATTGAGTTTACTATCTGGCTAAAATCAGTGTTCCTTTAGCTATACTTCTTTTCGTGCTCTGAATTGCAAAGATTGAAATAACCGTTTTAAATTATTGCATATATATCTTCTGAGTAATTCTGAGAATCATTGCTCTTTCTTTAAGCAATGTATGAGACTGTTAAACTGCTCGTTGCTTAAAATGTTGCACTAAGAAGGATGCATCCCGGAAAGTCCAAATTTGCAGAATGTCTAGAGCAGGGAAGGATAAATCTGTTTAGTCGATGGCTGCACAGCGTTGTCACAGCGATACTATTAGGTATCTGCCTGGGAACTTTGGTGCAGCTACCCAGTCTCCTTCTTGGTGTCGCATTTTTAATGGCGAGTACTGAGTAGGAATCATCTTGTGAGCGAACACGTTTTCGGCTGTCAGCATACTTTTAATTATTGCGATATTAAAAAAAACAAAAAAACATACCTGTTAATTAAAATGTACAGAGAAGTTATTTCTGGAAAATTCTATTCAGGCCTCTTGTGGTAACAACTGCACTTTAGAAGAAGATACTATTAAGGAAAAGAATGAGGTAAAATAATCTTTATATCGTACAAGCAATGGATGATAACAGCTTAATAAATGATTGTACGTAAATCTTGTTTGAGTTTGAATATAGAATTGTATATGGCTGTGCATTTTGCATTATTATTGAAGTGCTGCAACTAACTAACTGCAAACCATATGATAAATTCTTACAGTAATATATCACATATTGATTTACTCTGTATGAAAACGAAAATAGTTTAACATATGGTTAACCTTCTTTGTGCCCATAATTTTAAAATTAACGCTTGTGTCACTTTTCAACACTTGGCTTTGCAGTAGCTTTCCAACGAATTAGCAGGAAGCCCAAACTTACAGGACACCCTGCAGGTAAATACATTTCTTTTGACAGTTTCACTGCTCCAAACTAAGATTTGAAAAGTGTAGTATTGTTAATTTTATTATTATTGGCACAAAGGAGATCAACCATATTTTAAACTATTTTTGTTTCCATACAGAGAAAAACACTATGCGACAACATTACAGTAAGAATGTATCATGCATTTTGCAGTATGTTGTAGCACTTCAATAATGGTGCACTATACGTACAATCTAGATCCTGAATATGTCCAATCCATATATTACAACAAGGCAATACGTATGCGATACAGGTAAAATCCGTATATTTCATATGGACAATCTATAAGCTACATACATCCAATCCATACATTACATATGGCCAACCTGTACGGGACATACGTATAATCTATATGCTGCATGCAGACAGTCTATAAGCTACATATGTGCACTCTGTATGGTGCATACGGATATTCTGTATGCTGTATCGGGACAAGCTGTGTGCGACATAAGGAAAATCTGTATAATACATACGTACATTACGTATACTGTATCTAGTCGTACGTACGGGGCACAAGTACAATATAGATGCTGTCTTGGGGTTGAACGCAAGAAACATACGTATAATCTATATACTGCATACGTCCAATCCGTATATTACAAAAAGGCAATACGTATGCGACATACGTAAAATCCGTATACTTCAGACAAACAACCTATAAGCTACATACACCCAATCCATACATTACATATGGCCAACCTGTACGCGACGTACGTATCATCTATATGCTGCATGCAGACAGTCTGTAAGCTACATATGTGCAC